>NC_052669.1:24380815-25580815 GCF_016802725.1 Solenopsis invicta
TGTTACATCAGGAAATTTATTGTTGCGAATAGAAAAGAGTATGCGTGTAAAGTCACAATCTGTAGGAGGCCAAATCACGATACCACCAAAAAAATCCATATATGTATTTATGAATGTCATATGCATCTGAATGATTAACAAACAGAAACAGAAAAATCATTTTAATAAAACTTAAAACATTCTTGATAATAAATTAAGTGTCATATGATTAAAACAATATACATTAAAAAATAATGCCAAATTCTTCACAGCTACAATATTTTCTGACCATATGGATAATATTTTCATTGAAGGACTTTGACATATATTGAGTTGAACATCTTTCAATGAATAAAATGTATCAATGGGTATATTTGTAATTGAATGATAATATCTCTTTATCAGCCATAAAAATTTCTCTTTCACTTGTTCTTGCACCCATATTTTACGTAATTTATAATCAGATGTTATTCTTAAACAATTAACAACTGCATACAAGTCTGAATCCTCCAGAATTATCATTTCACCATCTGTATAAATATGTTTGGTATGAGTATATTTTGTATGAATAATCTTAATAAAGTAAAAATATTTTCATAAGTAATATACATTAAACTGATCATTTTTGAGTAATAACACCTGCATAAAACAGTGAATTATTTCATTATTGTTTAACATTGACAAACAACAAACAAGGATGAAATAATTCTATGTTATATTTTGTCAACTGTCTTTAATTAAAAAACGCCTGTATAAAAAATATGTTTATTACCTTGCATTTGGATGCAATGATCGTATAGTGCACTCATCTCAAGAATATATTCTAAATACATATTAAAAGTTTGGTGTGGTTTTTTTGGTCTAAAGTACAGAAAAAGTATATGTCTAATGTTACAAAAAGTTTGTAAAGTATTAATGTAAAAATTCTCTGTTTAATTAATATATTTTAACTTTTATGTAACAATTAATAATTATATAGAAAATAAATGTATTAATAAATAAAAATCATTTTATACAGTTACATTAAATAAGATCCCATAAGAAATCGCATATCTGCATCTTTACATATAGTAAAGAGTGTAATGACTAGAGTGTGGAATAACATGTTTTTGTCGTATGTGCTAGCTAGAAAATAAAATAAAAGTATAAGATACAAAACTTTTATAAATAACCTAATTTAATGTGTTCATTATTATCTATTATTGTTATTCATAAAAAAAACAAAGATACAAATAACACAACATCTATATATCTTTACAACTCAACTTACAAATACAATAACATTACTGAAAATAATATTACCTATGGCTTTATTATGAATACCATTAGCAAAATTAATTATATAGTCTAAAATAGTATGAATTACATCAATGTGTCTACCAATGGATGCAAAAGTCAAGAAGTGATCATTTATTATATCTGCTAGGAAGTTCAATCTAAAATAAAAACAACAAAGATTTAAGCAACTTTCAAGTTTGTTATTATTCTATTTTAAATTTATGTCTATATTTACTTCTTTTTTGTAGAAGCGTTTATTAAATTAGAATTTGCTGTCAGCAAAGATAGAGAAGATATTATAGTCGATACCTTCTAAAAATAAACATCAAAATTCACAAAAAACAGTATTACAGTGTTATACACAGAGAAACGGATCTTTCCAATATTAGTATTATATTTCATAACTTCTTAATCAGCAGACAATGTTTTGTTAAATATTTAAAAAACATCTGCTGATGGAATATATCCGCAAGACTGTATGCATTTTTATATTTCGTACATATCAATACTCACTTTTTTATTGCTTTTATTATAATCCAATTTACTATAATATTTATTTAAAACTTCTATTCGTTTCATGATTGCTAATCTGACTGAATGATATTCGTGTAAAGAAATTTAAGTTGAATTCGATCGATAGATCTGCTTGGAAAATTCACGAGACAAATTCACAGAATAAATTCACAAGGTCTTTAATGTTTTGCTAACGAATATAATATTAAAATCTAAGAAATGGGCATACTTCCGTGAAAATAAATCACATAAATGTTTAGACGTGACTTTGCAGCATCAGAACGTCCGCATTTTCTAAGTCTAAACGAAGGAGTAATTTTTGTACACACTCTTTTCGCTGCGTTTATAAAAATTATTTATTTAAAAATAAAGTACCGTGCATCATATATGTAATACCGTAGAGAAGGAGAAGCCTGAGAGTAGCCACGCGATTTTAGCTGATACGATTTTTGAAGACGCCATCTCTACAGCACTACGATGCCAACGTAGATAGAAAAATATCTTGCCCACGACTGTTGGTATACCTGGCGAAACAAATGCCGAGCGCGCGTACACGAAATCAACTTTAAATCGTCCCTAATCTAACCGTTTTTGCTCGATTGATTGATAAGTTTCGTCCTGTCGCACCGTACAGATGATATTTTACGCGAATGCAATGGGGACGAGGCGAATATCTAATTGTAGGGGCGAATAAACAGTACATATAAGTACAAATTGACTCACAGTTCGCCGATGCTCACTGGTCACTCCGTCTAGCTTCATCTTGGCCGCAGCTGTCCGCTGTAGAACATTCGAGACCCAAGATCCTCCTCACGACGATTCATCTCGATTCACACTTGGCACGAACGCGCGACTCTTCGTTTTCAGCATTCCCGGTACTCACGTGCGTCGAAAACTCGAGATACGAGGCAATGGAGAAAATGCGAAACACGATTGAACGCGACACGACTTCGCACCAATCATCGTATTCGACACGACGGATGCTGGCACGAACGCCCGACACTTCACTTCATTTTCGACACTCCGCGACACTATTGAAACACTCACTTGCGTCATAAACTCGTACGGGATGACGAAGATGCAAGTTGAAATACGCCGCGACGCCTAGCGACGCCATACCATCCTACCTAACCTTCCGACTGACCGCTGTTGCCGGCACTGCGTAGCGGCGCACTGCGCAGACGCGGTACGTGCCAGTCACGTGATCACGTGATCACGTGTTACACCGCTGTCGCCGCTACGCAGTAGCAGCAGTCGGTCGGTTAGGGAGCACGGCGGAGGGTTGCGACGGTCGCGGCGCATTTCAACTTGCATCTTGTCGTTCCGTACGAGTTTATGACGCGAGTGAGTATTTAGAGAGTGTCGAAAATGAAGTGAAATGTCGGGCGTTCGTGCCAGCATCCGTCGTGTCGGATACGATACATGATGCGAAGTCGAGTCGCGTTCAATTGTGTTTCGCATCTTCTCTGTTACCTCATATCTCGAGTTTTCGACACACGTGAATACCGGGAATGCTGAAAACGAAGGGTCGTGCGTTCGTACAAAGTGTGAATCAAGACGAACCGTCGTGAGGAGAATCTTGGGTCTAGAATGTTCGACAGTTGCGACCGAGACGAGCTGGACGAAGCAATCAGCGGCGAACAGTGATTCAATTTATTGACCCCCCTCAAGATTCAATATTCGCGCTTCATCCCGATTGTGAGATAAAAAATCAACTTCTCGCTTCTGCGCAATGCACTTGAAATGGCTCCAAGACACGATTTGTGAAAGTGAGAGATGATCGTCTGCACCGTGATGTTTTTTACCAGTTCGTAATTGATATATGTAATAATAGGAATGTTACATGTATGCGTATACCGCATGCCGGTGCTGTATTCGCTTGTCCGGTAGCCCCAGATAGCACGTGGCATGTAATACACATGTACATGCTTATAAAACGCGTGATGGATATGCGAATCGTTTTTACATGCTTTACTTCGCGGTTTCTGTTGATGAATTCATCCTCGTGAGATTACGACATGTTGAACGTTACATTTATAACACGTGTAATGAGAATATGTTTGCGTTTACACACGACATTTAAGAGAAATGATAAATCACGCGAGATAACCTTCTCATACTGTGCACATCATATTCGAAAGAGACAATCACACTCATCTCCTACCAATGGTCCCTGGAGTGTATTGTTTTTCGGCACAAATGAATTTTCTCTGGAGAGCTTACAAAGCTTATATAACGAGTAGTTAGTACCAGCTTTATCGATAGTTTATTTGTAAATTTTGCTTACGTAATTAAATACTATGTAGCGTACAAGTATATAAATGTAAAATTAAATATATATTTTCTCTGCAGCAAAGCAAAGAGACTTTGCAGGTTGGAAGTTGTATCTGTATGCAAAAAGGAAAAGAACGTTGTTGTGAAGTATGCGGAAAAGAAAGGAATTATTGTTTATGAATGGCCTCTTGTAAACGATCCAAAGGGTTTTCACATTGGAATAGTTGTCGCCTTTGGCCATCTTATACCAATAAATGTTATAAATTCATTTCCACTGTAAGTCATTTTATTTATCTCTAACATGTCCAGTCTATAAACATAGATTGTTATAATACATGAATAATGTATCTATCTTCTGTCACAGTGGTATGTTAAATATTCATGGTAGTATATTGCCACGATGGAGAGGAGCAGCTCCAACAATTTATTCCTTAATTAAAGGAGACACGCAGACAGGAATTACAGTCATAAAAGTGGCAGAAAAGTAAAGCTTTTTAAAAAATGTTTATAAAAAATATGTTTCAGCTGATAGATGAAGTGCCAGAGTATACAATATAAAGATTTCTTTCTAACACAAGATTTTATCAAATATATTATACATATTTTACATTTCTCTCTTCAACTCTTTGATAAATGAATGTCAAGAGTCATTTTTATCAGTTGAAGGATATTATAGTCTGTTCATGTTGCTTGTACTCAACATTTTTCCTTTCTCTCTCTCTCTCCCTCCAACGCCTGAATATATATTTATTTCATAAATGCAAAAATTTTTCAAGCAACGCGAACAAACCAATCTTAATATTATCTGGACTGCACCATTTAAATCGACAAACAATTCTTCAATAACTCTCTATATTACTGCAGGTTTGATACTGGAGACATAGTAACACAGGAAAAGGTTGATATTCATGCAGATGAAACTCGACCAGAATTGGATATGAAATTAGCAAAGCTGGGTGCGAATGTTTTGATTGATGTGATAGGAAAATTGCCACAAGTATTATCTTCCTCGAAATCTCAGGAAAAATCAGGCATAACATATGGTAATGTTTTTTTTGCTAAGTAACAGAAGCTCCATTCCAATACACTACCAGTACTAAAAATTTATAACATAGATAACATATACTATAGATTTTCAGTACTGATATATATCGAAACACAGCCAAGATACATCAATGTTTCAACTATTCAAATTATTCATTAATTTTTTTCTTGATGATTATACTTTGTAGCACCTAAAATTACATCAAAGATCTCTTTAGTGAAATGGGATGAGATGACGGCGAAGAATGTTTACGATCTGCAACGTGCTCTTGTAGGATTGTACCCGTTAAAAACCAAGTTGGATGGTATGACTATAAAATTGTTGGATGTCCGGCAGACGTCGAAACCGGGAGATGGAAGAGATGCGGATGTACCAGGTAATTAATCATTATTCCTGTGTGATTCGCTGCGATACTAAGTTAGTACCAAGGATTGAAAACAGTTTATTCCTAGGAAGAAAATTAATTATCTGAAAATGTAATTATTGCATATATGAAGATAAAATGTGCGTGATTAATGTGAAAAGCCTCTTCCAGGTTTCGCGAGATTTGATCGGAAAAGCAGTGTATTAGTTGTAACATGTAAAGGGCCAAGTTGGATCTCGGTAAAGAAAGTAATTGTGAAGGGTCACATAGTTATGACTGCGCTGGACTTTAGAAATGGATTTATACGGGGCAGAAAGAAAGGTTGGATATTGTTTCAGAATAATGTTACATAATTTACAGCGCTGCTTCTGACTCCAACGCTGTTGTTCTTTTGTAAACCTATGACAATTTCATTCGGAAACAGATAATAAACATTAAATTTTTATTTATACTACTTAATAGTAAAACTTAATTTAGAATGTACAAAATGTAATATTAACGCAGTGACTATTGTGAGAATAAAAAGTTACTGTTAGTGTTATATGTCAATGTCTCTTGAAATATTGAATACAATGAATCCCTTTTTGATTTTGTAATTTTGCATTTAAAATATCATATTTGTCTCATGCGAAAATATTCTTTTGTATATTCCATTTATTCCTTGTTATATAATTTATTTAATATTTTTTTGTAGAATTGCTGTATAAAACTACAAAGCATTATGAAAAAATTAGTAAAAGAAATAAGTAAGAAATAAGTAGCGCGAACCATGTGCTAAAATTCAAATAAATCAGTTTTTTTTTAAGTGAAATTAGTAGATTTTCATAGAATTCGTTTTTTTTTCTTTAAATTATACAGCAAAGTTTTTTTCTCTTCTATGTTTTCGTACTTTACAAAAAAACAGAATAACACTGAATGCCTTATTTATAAACGTAGAATTGGAGCTGCAGATAGAAAATTGTTGATATTAAGTCTCAGTTTCAGAGGCCTGAAATGAAAGAAATATTTTTATCTATAAAAATCTCTTTCTTTTATTATGTTTAATGTGCCAATGGTATATATCCACATTGACAATATTAAGCGGAAGACACAAAATGGAGTTCAGAATACTTCAAGACATTATTCTAGTTTGCTGCACATCATAAAATAATAATAAATATAATAATTTAATTTGCATTAGACAAAAAATTCTCTGTCCTTATTCCCCTGGAATATTAATTTTTGCATTCTCATAAGACGACGTATTTGTCCTTTCTGTTTGATTCACCTCGTGAAACCAGCTCAATCAATTTAATCATGTACATTTCAGATTAAAGTACTTTATATTTTGTCAGAGATTTAGTTTATTGTCTCTATTAGTTGTCGATGTATGTGATTTACTATTCGTTCTATTAAGTATTGTATGCTGAATAGAAAGACAAAAAATTACTATAAAAAAATAGTTTCTTTTATATTATACCACTATTAAAAATGTCTATGTATGTGTATACAAACGAAATAGAAAGTACGTCAATCTGGCATTTAAAAATATTGATGTTTATGAACAGTAAAAATTTATGAACTTACACTAGGATCGCAGTCGGCACAGTGCCACGAATAGCCTCTCCTTTTTGGAGATTTTTTCACTGGAGGATCTAAGCACGTAAAGTGATAGCATTTCTTACATTCGTCGCACCTAGAACAGATATAGTTCATAAATGCGTAATGTAGAATTAATTATAACGTCTTTTAATTACAGAATTATGGAGTGCCTATAGTTTCAAGATTCTAATTATCATTAATTGTAATTCGTAATACTAACATAACGAGATTTTGATTGGTGCCGGAAGTATCACAGACATTACACTGCGTCATAAGGTCCGTATCTTTCCCTCTCTTCGTTCCCGTCGACAGTCGACTACTGCTATTCACGGATACATTCACGGGAGGCACATTTGTAGCCGGAGGTGGTACAGGTGGCGGTGGCAATGTAATTTCAGTGCTTGATGATGCTACGAACATTTGCGGGCTTGATTCCGAGTCTGTGTGTCCTTCCGGTCGACGAATCGGCTTTATCTGTATTTAAGTAATTAACGTTATCAACATTCAAATATACATATTTTACATCAATCTAATGATATAGTAGAAAAATAACAAATACTTTTATTGTGATCCTTCTGTGAATCTCTGGATGGCTTTGAACTTCTGGATTCTCTATATCTAAACTTTTTCTTTTATGCTTTCTTTTTCTCTGTTTGATCCCAGTTATCGGATCCGGGGAATATCTTTTATGCTTTTCCCTAAAAAAAATATGAAGTATTTATATACTAAATACTATTGATTTTTACAAATATGATATATGTACGTGTATAAATTATTTCTTCAGACTATTTCACATACATACCTTCTTCTTTTTTTTCCACTTCTTTGAGAAACCACTTCCGTTCCATCCGCTGAAGCTACCATATATTCTGGTGATCCTTCTCTTATGGTGATATTATTAACAGATTGCTGATTGTACACCGATTCTTGTGTAAGTTCTACGGATGACGGTTGAGGTCCCATTGGTTTAATAGTTAGCTGTAATAATATATTCGCTTATGCATATAAACGTCAAGCTAAATCTTCACATTTATTTATTTATAAAATAAATACCTTTGGTGTTGTTGTATGTGTGTCAGGAGTAACGTTCGATACATTACTGGTAGAATTTTTGGATGTAGTAGGCGTGCTTGGTATGATAGTTGCTTGCACTTCCTGCAGCGGTGTAGGTGTCGAGTTAGCCTCATCCTTACAATGCCTCAGTTTGCGTGGTGCTGAAGTATCCACACGTTCCACTTCTGATCCCGAGGATTCCTTATCGCATTCGGAACATTGCCTACAAATTATATTAGACAATTTAATAAAATAATTGAAATGTTTAAAATTAATGTTTTTATACATACCATCCCATCTGTCTTGTTTTCTTAGGCATCCGCGTCAAAGGCGGACTCAAACAAGATAGGTGATAGTGCAAATGGCACGTGTCGCATTTAGCAAGAAGATGTTGATTAGTCGATCGTCTACAAATGCCGCATTGATGTCGCAAAGTTGTCAGCTCGCTTTTGTGATTTTGTTCTTGCGCTTGACTGCTCAACACTCTACCTTCGCGTATACCTTCGGCACCTTTACCTACGAGGAGCGGAAATCCAACACCCATTTTCAAGGCAGCAGCCGTAGGCACGCCTAATCCTGTACCTGTAGAAAATTTTTCATGTATTAATTTAGTTTAAATTTATTAATAGATTTATTAAAGATTTCAGTATTATAACTTACCAAGCGTGGGTGCTATTCTTGGTTTCACCAAATCGGTGATTGATGGCAGAGGCTTCACGAAACCGGCACTTTTAAGTACTTGATGATACAACTCGATCTTTTCTTTCAGCGTCACATTCACTCTAATCTGTTCCTCATTATCCTTCATCACCTCATCATATTTTTTGTCTAGTCTCTGTTGTTCGTTCAATAACTGCGAGTTGATGTCGAGAAGTTCTTGCAGCCGTCTCTTCATTGACGTCACGCGTAAATTACGATCCAAATAATAACCAATAAATTCTACACTGAAAGCGGGAGCGATATGCCATTTTTTCCTAACATCGACCAATGCCACTAACTGAGACTCTTGTGCTTCCAGTGCAGCTGTATCTACGCCCATTAATTCAGCCTTTTTTGCCAATTGTCGGCAAGCGGAAGCAGATGTAGTTAATAAACGTGGCATTTTTTGCGTAGGTACTACAATTAACTTATATTTAGAATATACTTAAAAATGTACTTAAGAATAAATTCGAAAGAAAATATCAGCTTACCCCATGGTGGTGGACGCGACGACTTGTGAGCTAAATACTTGTGTCTGTGTTTGGCCAATTTTCTTTGAATCCTACGTTGCTCGTCCGAATCTAAATGATTCGGTTGCTTCAACATCTGCTGCCGATACTGTGCGCGCATTTGTAAAGCCAGCCAATTACGTCTACGTCTACGAACGAGAGATTTATCGGAGTGCAATTTGCAATGTGCATAGAATGGATCAGCTTGATCGACTTCTTCACTGTGTGCTTCAGACAGTAAACCTTCTCTTTGCGCACTGTAAAAATAATGTCTCGCTTTTTATATTTGTAGCATGAATTTTGACAAATATTTAGACAAAAATATTACCAAGTCACGTGAAAATATGTATGACACATTCCGGCATCGCATTCGATGCATACACCTGTACGTGCGTAACACGAATCCTCACATAAAGAACATGTTTTTGCACCCCACTTGCTGTATGCCATTTCGAATAATGTTACGCTCGATAAACGATCAACCTAAAATATATACATATTAAATTAATGTATAAATTATAAATAGGCAAAACTATATAAAACACAATTACACAGTAAGATATTCACTTACTTCACCGAAAGCAACACCAGGCACATAAAGGGCACATACTAAATGAACCCACTTTCCGACATCTGTTTCTTTAAAAATTCCACCTTTGTTAGGACAGAGCTCACATGATGGATTTTCGATTCCTGCGCTACAAGCTTCACAAAACCACGGCGCTGATTGGCACAAGGAATCGGTGCTGGAAAAACTTTCCACATCAGATACTCCATAACAACCTAAAATAATTTTTGCTTGTAAAAAACATGTATAAAAAAGTTTTTTAAATAAGTGTATTAATATTTTTAATTAATATACCTTCGTGAACGCTGACTCCACAACCATCGCATTCAACAATCTCGTTTATATCGTCACTCCTATCTCCTAAGCAGCCACAGCAAATTAGGACTTTACTTAGTTTATCATCGAGAGGAGCACCTTTTAGAGCTTGCTGACGAGCTTGTTCAATCACATCTCCCACAGTTAAATTAGTACCATCTTTTCCTCTTAATAATGGATCTCCCAACGAATCGTCAGAATCTTCAGATGCATCTTCCTCTTCAATAACAAAAAATATTAAACAACAAAGCCTATCTATCATTATGAATCAAATGAAATCAAATGAAATTGTTGAAACAGTATTTTTTAATTAACAACATAATTATATCATAATAAAATATTTTTATATTCTAAGGAAAATAATATTGTTTACACAATATAGTTATTCTAAATATAATTTTATAAAATTATCAATATATGTCTATTTGTATTTGAATTTCTTAGATTTGTAATGTTTTTCAATACTTCATAAATATTCAAATCTGAATCGAATAATTCACATGTTTCTAATATATTGCAGTATATATTATAATTTGTTTCTGCGATGCCTTTTTACATTACTTTCTTTTAATATTAGCTTACCTTTCCCATTAGAGTCCACAGAATCGTCGTCTGACTCTTCGCAATGATCCTCAATCCTAAAATCACTGTCATCTGAGCTCTCACCAAGATCGAAGTCGAGCAAAGACTGCTGCGCCGATTCAACCGGCTTTACCCTTCTCTTCTTAGGGTCCCTTTCAACTGTAAAGAGCAATTAATTGATTTTTCCTGGATACAATATCTAAATATATTTTATTACAAGAGAACTTTTATAAATGTTGCCAATTCACATAAAAACAATATGTAGAAATATTTAATTATTAGTAACGCACAAGAAAATTACAATAACTTGAAATTTCTATGAAAATATATACAAGCAGTTTTAGGTTATGCTTGCTTAATTTGCCTGAACATACATGTGCTAGTCATGATGCTTCTAATATCTGGGGAAGCTTCTAATCAAAATCAAAGTACTTTCTCGTAGCCCGACTTGTCTTTCTCGATATAGTTTTCATCAAATATTCTAACGCATTAACGTCACTACATTTTCAGAGTTTCTCTCGTCGTAAGCACGCCACTCGCACAGAGCACAATACGCTGCATACGCATCATACGCACTGTACGCGCGCGCGTTGCAATGCCGATAATACGTTAGGTTAATTTTACGTGTCAGCAAATGAGGTTGCCATAATAATAAAGTAGTTATTATGGTTATTATCATGCATGCACAAAGGGTAAACCATGTTGTTATTATCGTAATGCTGACATAGATTTAATAATGCATCGATTGCAATAACACAACTAACGAATAAACAAACACACGCAGACAGGCAAGCGCGCGCGCGCGCGCGCGCACGTCACCCACAGCACTGTGGTAGAAATATAATGGATATTAATATACTTGCAGGATATGTAATCTGCTGCAATGCATTTAGTACATGCATTCATCAAATAATATGACTAACATTATTTATGTTTGTTTAATAATTTGAGCGATAATTCTACAATAGTTGTAACATCATTAAAGATGGGAAAAAAATTAAAGATATGTACAAGTGTTTAAATGTGACAGAAATATGTGACAAGCTAATATAAAAAAATCTTTAATTAACTCTAGAATGCTACTTGTATTTTTCTGATGTAAAAATTCACTCATATAATTAAGAATTAAAAAAAAACTTTTTTACCTTACAGGTTACAAGGTGATGAAATAATTGAACTAACCCTATTTTAGTATCAAAAAATCTTAATAAATATCATTTTAAACTATGAAACTTTTAATAACTAAAGCTGCTCACATGAATTAGCACCTGAGTGAAAAATCCCCCAGGTGCAGTGGCACTTTAGGATTAATTCATATTATTCACAAGTAATTGTATGTCACTTGTTAGCTTATAAGACATTGTATGAATAACCCTACTGGTATTTAATCACTGCAATTTACGTATTTGTCTTATACAAGTGGCTGAACGTGCTGCAAGTTTTCTCATTATCCTAGATTAACGTCACACTCTCTGTTCCAGCAGATCGACGGGCCGAAAAACGAAGCAATCGTCGCTACCTCCGGTTTTTGAGAATGCCGAGGAAGTCGCAAGAAGAAGAGTACGCAGGGATTCCGAGCACGCGAGCTATTTTGTACTCCATCGTCGTCAACGTCTCAATTGTTCTTCGCAGGCCAGAGCGTGGTGATACATGGTTTCCCTTCGTGTCTACGGGACACAAGCGCGAAAATTACTCGCGGAGCACACCAGAGATAACTTACTCATCGTTTTGTACAGGAATCCAACGTCGTCGTCCTGCGACATTTCCTCGTTCGTTGCACGAATTCCGCACACGAGGTTAAAACGAAAGATTCCTGGGCTGCTCCCTCGGGCGACGTATTCACGCCTGTTCGGCGTCCCGCGGGGATTCGCCGCCTCGAGAGCAGGTCGAAGTTCGCAGGTCGATATCGAGCGATCGCGGGGAGACCGAATTGTTTTGTCACCCGGCACTGATCCTGACCGCAACGGCGTCCATACACCCGACGACGCGGCGCCGACGCGCCATGATGCACTTTGCACGAGTCCTTTCGCGGGAAGTTCAACTTTCACTTGTCGACGCGCGCGATGGAAGAATTCACGCTAAAATGTTTGTACGAGCAACGAGATGACCACAACGAGGAGTCTTCGTGCAGCTTTAAATTTTCATAACTTCTGTATTTCCATGATTGATCTGTGAAAAAAAAATAAAACGTAAGAATTATGAATTTAGTACATACTAAGAGTATACATTGTACCGAGTTTTTGAGACAGTTGGATCTCTTTCCTTTTAAAGTTCCATTTAACTGTTGAGATTGTTGTTTTAACAAAATTTCACTTTTTACTTTTAATTTGTATACAAAAAAATATCATTCTCTTGATAAGGAAAATAATTACTCAATTTTTAGTTTTCTTCTTTTAAATTACGGTTGTCTTTGTAAAGAAAATTTTTTTAAAATTAATCTTAAAATTCACTTATCATTTATTCTCGAAACAAGAAATATTCGCTTAAAATAAACTTCTGTGTGTACACAGAAAGATATATATTTGAATTAAGTAAATATTATTTGTTTCAAATATTTTAATAAGTTCATGTATCCGCAAATCTATCATAAGTTATTGTAAGCATCAATTTATTTAAAATATATTCTGAATTCTAGTAATTTATTATTTCAATCAAAAATATTAAATTAAAACAAAAATTCAATTTGTTTCTGCCTTTTCTTCAATACAAGTTTGTATTCTTCAAAAGAGTATAAATTCTTTTTTTCATTATAATTATTTTTTAAAAATTTGTGATAAATATATTTTAAGATAATTATCACAAAAATATTCTTTGTCAAAGATTAATTACAAGAAAAAAAAGTAAATTGAGCAAATGTTGTTTTCTTAGCAATAGAATTTACATTTTTCTGTGTGTACGGATTAGAAGAATTAATTACTATGATAGATATATGTTATAAATTAATTTTAATATTTACTTGTAAAATTTTAGAATTGACTCACAGCTGGTATATGTACTCGATGTTACAAAAAAATGTTTATTAAATTCTTCAACTTTCAATTTTACAAAACTTCTTTAGTTTAATAACTAAAAAAGTTTAATAAATTTATATAAATATACAGCACAATCAAGATTACACACACTTCACTCAAAATGTATTTATGTTTAACTTATTATTGTTTTATAAATTGAAAGTTGAGGATTTTATCTTAAAATACTCGGGTACACAGAAGTATTTATATTTCTAACGATATATGTGAACATATCAAATAAATTTTTTATTAAATACTGTATTTGTGAACCTAATAAAAAAGCATTTTCATTATGACAACTTTTATCAAGATATTAATGTCGTTTTGTATTGGCGCCAAGTGTTACAGCAAACTTATCGAGATACGAGTAGCGGCTAACTTCATACCGACGCGCACCGCGCCGGTCCCGCCACTGACGCTCGTCCAACGCGGGAAGAGGGACGCGAGAAGAGTGTCGCGATTAAAATCACACGAAAATGCATTCCAAGTATCTCGCTACATGTTCTATTCATCGTTGAATCGGAGACGCACAGCGAGCGAGTCTGAGGGATATCGAGATTTGGATCATAAACGCCGATTTCCCTCGATATCCGCTTGTGTAAAATTCAGTTCCCCCAGCAGGTAAAAATGCATGTACGATATACTACAATAACAGCAACGTACTCGCGCTTCGCAGAATTCGAAAGAAATATGCCTTGCGCTCTCTTTACGAGCGAAAATGTCTCATTGCAGTAATGATGATGCTCTCTCATTTTCCGCAGATTCAGACGCGGCCTGCGTTACTCGGGGCGAATCGACAATGGACCGACGCCATCGATGCGCCATTTTGCCGCGCATTCACGAGTTTGGCAAGAACGCGCGCTTCTCGCTGACAATGAGAATTGTGCGAAGGGACAATCGCGGATCGAGCGTTTCTGTCCTTCGTAACTGAGAACCGTCGAAATGAAGACGACTTGGCCCCGTGATACCGATTTACGTCGATGCAGAACGAATTACATCTCCCTGAAGTAAGTGAGCGAAGCGCGCGACCGTTGCGTTCGTACCTGCACGCGCGATGCAAAAATTGAATCGAGCTAGAGAGAAAATGTGTGTGCGGTCAAAAATACATTTACTAATATGTTCAAGCACATTAATTAGATTTTTCATTAAATACGTGTATTTCTAAACCTATTAAAGAAGCATTTTTATTACGACAATTTTTGTCGAGATACTTATGTTGTTATACGTTGGCGACAGTGATACAGTGAACTTAGCCGAGCAGCGAGACAGGAGTAGCGGCTAAGTTCGTAGCGACGCGCGGCGCGTCGAACCGCCAATGGCGCTCGTCCGACGCGGGAGGAGGGACGCGAGGAAAGTGTCGCGATTAAAATCATACGAAAATGCATTCCGTGCGTCACGCTACAGGGTCCATTTATCGTAGAATCGAAGACGCACGGCGAGCGAGTCTGCAGGATATCAAGATTTAGCTCGTAAACGCCGATTTCCCTCGATATCCACTTGTGGGAAATTCAGTTCCCCGAGCAGGTAAAAGTTCATATACGATATGCTACATTAGAGAAACGTACTCGCACTTTGCAAAATTCGAAAGAAATGTGCCTTGCGCTCTTGTCGCGAGCGAAAATGTTTCGCAGTAATTATGGTTCTCTTTCTTTTTCCGCAGATAACCGCGGCCAACGTTACTCGGGACGAACCGACAATGGACCGACGCCGCGCCGCTGACGCGCCATGCGTTTTGGCGGGAACGAGTTCACAAGTTTGGTGGGAACAAGCGCGATCGCGCGATTTTCGCTGAAAATTGCGCGGAGGGACAATCGCGGATCGAGCGCTTCTACTCTCCGTAGCTGAGGACGCCTGAATGGAGACGACTTGGCCCCAAGATGCCCATTTACGTCGAGGTACAACGGATTACATCCCTTTCAGGTAAGCCAGCGAGGCGCGATTCTTTGCGCTCGCACGATGCAAAAATTGAATCGAGCTAGAGAGAAATGTTTTCACACGAGCGAGATTGGTCGTTCATCTGAGAAAAATCGGGGCACGAATAATTGTAGTTATTGCTGTGTTTTTTTCATCATACACAATAATCGCGTCGATACGTTTACGCACGGTATTGCGGCGCGGGAATGTGGTCCTTCGCATATCACGAATTTAATTGGCTACATATTGCATATTGTATTCGTGCAATATCATGTATTTTTCATACACGACGTATGGATTATTAAATAATGGTAAAACGTATCTACAGAATATGAGTATCGGAAATTTTTTATTGCTTGTTTCTTTCCCCTCGGGTGGCGTTATTTTTCTAGCTTGATTCCGTTTCGATGAACAATCACGGAGATTTTGATCGTGTAATTAATTAAGATAATTTAACCTTTTGCACACTGCAAGTGCCAATTATGTGGTAATATTAGCAGAAACGTTCTATTCTTTATGTGCATTGACTCATTGAAATAACACATTTTAATTAAACAGAAATCGTACATTTTAATTTTCTCTTCATTGTTATAATGAATTAAATCTTTGCTATAAAAAAGTTAATATCATTCTCGTATTTAAAACAGTAAAAACGTTTCATACCAATTTTAGTGATTTTATAGCACTTTTTCAGTCAGAAATATTATATCATAAATAATTACGATACTTGAATGCGAATAGTAATTATATATTTCATTATTTCTTCCTGTTATGTTCTGTGCATCAGTCACGTCTTATTACATAATCATAATTTAATTATTAATGTTATTACCTCCTTCATAAAACAAAGTGTCTCTTTTTTAATTGTTTTATGATTAATATTATTTTACAAGCAAAGTTACATACAAAACAATTTTATAAAATATGAATAATTGAAAGATATAAATAAATAAATCATAATATCTTTCGATAAATATCAACTTGTCCCGCGCTTCGTCGAATACATTATTGGATCCTTGTATAGTCGAATATTTAATGTGGATTTCCTACTTTAATTATTGAATATTGAATATATAAGGTGATTTACTATTTCAAGCTACTATCTTAACAATTATTAGAAATATTAATATAGTATAATTTCTTCTTAATACTTAAAAATTTCTTAAATTTTTTTAAATGAGGCAATTTGTCTTTATTAAGTAAACAAACTCTAAAAACAAAGAACTAATAAAGTGTTTCAATAAACTAATTATTATATTAGTATCTAATAAAATATCATCAATTACTAATACACTAATAAGTTTATTAAAACACTTTATCAGTTCTTTTTTTTTAAGGGAAATACCCCAATTTCTTTCATTGTTTAAATAATTCTATTTTACATAAATCTATTCTAATGTTGTATGTGTATAAGCCACAGCCATTTTTGGAATTTTAATAGTTATATGTGATAGAATTCTGGCAAAGAGTATTTCTGATAAATTTTTATTGTGGTATTAAAACTTGAAATAATAAAATGACAAAAATGAAAAATATTTTTATAGTTTTTTTAGTGAATTTTCAAGCTTCTATGATTTAAAACAATTTTTTTAATTAATATTTTCTTGAAAATGTTTAATAAAAAGTATTATAAATAAAGTACAAAAAAAAATATATATATATAATTTCGTAAAATATTCACGCTTGTTGATAATTATAATCTTTTTACATATAAAACAATTATTTTATACCGAAAACAATATATTATGTTACTTGGTAAAAATAAAAGTGATTGTCTTTTTGTTTCCCCAAAGAGTCCAGCAAATATTGTGATTTTTCTTACAAAGAAAAATAAATTTTGTTCTTTAATAATTTGTTCTAATAATTTATTAAAAAGAATAGCTTGTGATAATTTATGTGAGTCAACTTATATATTTTTTGTATTTTCGATATAATTGCAAACTCGCAGATGAATTGAATCTTTGGAGCTTTCGATATTTAAAATACTTGAATATTTAATATCTTCGCATATTCTCCCCAGTCGTCTTTATACCTTAAGATCCCCAAATCTCTCAAGCTTCGCGCTCGCGTACTCGATCGTCAGGGCGTTCCTCCGTAATTTCCGCAGTTGGGTAAAACATTCATGCGCGGCTGAATGCGCGGAGCACAGATACGTATGTATGCACGTGGGTGCACGTTAATTCGGCATGAACCATTCATAAGCAAACCGGGGAATCCTGGACTAGAGTAGATCGGGGCCACGCTTGCCACCGTCGTGGCGACGACAAAGCGTCTAATCCGCATGCCGATTTCCGGGCCGGTAGTTCTGGTCCCTGAGACGTCGGCTCCGCCGAATACATCCGTCTTAACGATCGTAGATTATTGAATGCAAATTGATTATCGAGTTTCTCGGACTCTCCGATGTCTCAGGGGTTTGCGGGATATCCTGTCGATATTCACTGCCGCCGACGGATCGTTTGGAAGTAATCGCTCCTTCGTCGAGTTGCCCGACGTTCGCGAGGAGGTGAAACGTAATTTCATTATCGCGGAACGTACGAAGGGAGGTTTAGGGTCAGCCTTGAAGTAATCGCTCCCTCATCAGATTTCCAAGAAGGTGAAATGTAATTTTATCGCTATACCATCTGTCAAGGGTATGCGCGTGAGGGGTAGCGAAATCGTTTGGAAATAATCGACCGTTCATTAAGTTACCGAGAAGAGGGAACTCAAACTTGGGGTTTTAAGCGAAATATACATGGAGTGTAACAGGAATTAATGGTTAAAATTGTGTCACAGAATAATTCTAAAAGCGATTTATTTCATAAATTACAAGAATGATCATAGACGTTTAATTTTACAATCAATTTTTTAATTCAGCCAGGAGAGATTTTTATATTCTCCTTTTAACAAAAAGATTCTAATAAAAGTCACTTTTATATTTTTCATATGAATCTTTGCAAGACATTTAAAATTTTAATCCTTCTATTTTGTCCTGATTATTTACGAATATTTCTCTTAGATTTCTGTGCCCTTGAAACTTTAGACATTTACTATATCCAAGATGTATGCAAAAAAAAAAGATATAAAAATCTCTCCTGGATGAATTAAATAATTAACTGAGAAATTCTATTTTCAATATGATTATTCTTGCGATTTATGAATTCACTTTCAGACAATTATTCTCTCTGCCACCATTAATTCTTGCTACACTTCATGTATATTTTGTTCAAAACTTCAAGTCAGAGATCCCTTTTTACATTATCGAACCTTTAAGTCCATTAATACTTTACGATAATACATCAAGTATGTACGTGACAAAATATATACGTGTGAAGTACATAACGACATATTATGATACATCGACGTGCCTTTGAACATAAACTGGTGTCACGACCTCAGTATGCCCGAACGATCTCATAAAACCGGTACATTCGATTTCATTGCGAGGGACCTCGAAGTGAAGCGACCCTAGATTGAAATCGATGTTAGCCCTGGACCGGTGACAGCCTCCGGTACAACGTTCACCCACACGATCGCACATATCACTCACACGCGCGTTCGTGTATACGATCCGCTCGCGGAGTGGTAACCGCAACCAGCCCCGGAAGTTATGAATGTTTCATGGAGCACCTTCCGCCGGCCGCAGTTTTGCCGGTTGGTTTTCACGTGCGATTTTGACGCTCGATTAGAGGCGTCGGGACGTCGCGGTAGCAATCGGTGCGTCGTGTTTGTGTGCCGATGACGCAATTTCCACGAGAGCAAGCAACGACGTACGACACGACCTAAACGGACTGCTAATGGATCCCTTTGCAAGATCAATGCTTTCTCGCAGTATAGTCAAATATACATACAAGAATCTGTTGCCTTTTGGGAAATGACTTCGTGCCGGTCTCAAACGGAGTCCTATTACTCTACGACGCCAAGAACTTATTCAGTTAATGCGTTAATTAATATATAATTAAATCTTACGTGAAGATAGAAATCTTCAGAATTTCTGTCACAAAATATGAGTACAGCTTCGGTCTTTTGTTATAATAAAAAGTTTCAAAGATTCTAAAATTTTAGTTTAAATTTTAGAAAATCTAGACTATTTTTTTGGAAGAATTTTAGAAATCAAAGAACCCTGGTTTTTTTAAATTCACAAATTACTGAACCAAAAATGTAGCATACGTAAGCAAATATTAACGAGAGTTCAACGATCTATTAACATAAAAATTTTTAATAAAAAATTTAAGATTCAGTGATACAAGGATCCAAAAATGATAAAAGTATACGAGTACAGAAAGATAAGTGTGATTTGGATTCATTGATAACTATCGCTTACTGTCATGAACTTCCCAAATACTTTGATGTTACACCGCATCTCTATAAAACCTTCAATTGAAATAGACGATTATATATTGAAGTAATCTGCGTTACATAAAACGCATTATCGCGTAACGTGAATAATATCCATGATAAATGGCACTGCCTGCAAAACGTTCTTGGCGGCGTTCTCTAACGCGGCGACAGGTGTGGCAATCGTATGCTTTTCGTCAGAACAATTACGCCTAATGGGGCATATTTCCTCGACCTGTTTGCTCCCGCGCCTTTGAGTCGATATGCACCGCCATTTAGTAATAATTATTGGTTGTTCATAAGCAAGAAGGCCTAGAAATGTGAGAGAGAACGATCGTTCTTCATTTGACGACGTTGTCGCGTCGACTCGAACGCGCGTCCGGCAGTGGTTCGAGACTACTTGCTCGCACAACAAAAGACGATATAATAAGATGCGCAGCGGTGCAACGTTGCCCGTTGCAGCTGCTGGATGCTAATTGCCCAAGCCCTCCGGAAATTATAATTAGACTGCGCAATCAGCGACGACTGCGCCGGGATTCCTGCCGGCCGTCTTAACGAACGCGCTGACTTCGCCGTCGTCGACAAAATGAGAAAGAACGGCCAAGCTGTGCCTTCGTTTGCTCGAGATCGAAATGCGTGCCGCCGCTGCAACAAATGGACCTACCGCTAGCTGAACTTCGGCAACAAAATTATTTCGTAATTTGTTTCGACGGCGTGTTCGTTTGGAGGGTCGTGAGGTTTGCCGAGAAACTTTGAAGGATATCCGCAAATTTTAATCCGCAAATGATTAAAAAATTGGAAAATCTGAAGTTGGAATTCACGGATTTATTAACTGAGAATCAAACAAAATATATAATATAATATTATATTTTGTTGTTTTAAAATCTAATATTGCAGTCTCTGAAATTTTATTTTTGTATATACGTAATGGATAATTATTTTATTGTCTGCAAGCAATATTAAAATCATTTTATATAGTATATCCAACTTTGAAATATATAGATACAAAGTGACTATTTCAATATTTCAAATCTATGCTACAATTACGAGTTCAACTCACATAAAATAAAAAAATAGCTATTTTCGACTCGGCGTTATGGTAACGGTTACGATTCGTTGCAGTAGCCGCGCAACAAAATACCAGATATTCCAGAAAAATATATACTTGCAATAGAATTTTATACCCCGTACAAATTTTTGATATTTCTCGTATAACATTATATTTGCTTAGCTTATATTTAATCTAATAATTATCCATTACATATTATCCTTTACACGAAAAGAACGATTTTGTTGAAGTAAAAAATTAGCTACATACAGATCTGAAAATAATTTAATAATAAATAATTTTGTTGAATAAATGATATTCAAAATAATTATAAAGAACTTTCAAGCATAATAAGTAATTCTGTAAAAAGTTTTAACATTCTAGCAACTAGTTTGAGTGTCCTCTATAATTATTTTGATGGTCTAATAAAATCATTTGCAGGTCTAAGTAGTTAAATATTTTTTATCCTAATCCCAGTTAAATATTTTAGTAAAATTATTCTACCTGTGTATATTTTTCAGTTCTTAAATCCTTGAATGTCTAAATAATTATTTTTTACAAACTGAAATTTTCATAATAGTGCTATTATATTATTTATAAAATATTACATATTTTTTATAATCGCTAAATTTCCTCATCGAATTATACAAGATTCCTACGTAAGGACACAAGGGACAAACTTTTTTTTTATATCCGGATTATGATTTCATTAGAGAATATGTATAAAAAGAAAATTAATCACAAGTCTTGATAATTAAATTTTTTAGCTAGTTTGATCGAAGAGATTTTTCTGAAAATACTTTCTATTATCCGATTTACCATAACTTGGACTCGCGTAACCTGCACTATATATACACCGACCCTTCTAAAGGTGAGAAGCAAGGCATATGTCGTTAGGGCTTAACTGCCCTTGAAATAGAGCCCTGCCATTACGGTCTCATACGGCTTGATGCACTTTGTTTAAAGTATATTTTACAGCTTACACTATATGTATTTTATTATTTTACTATGAAAATATTATAAAAAAAAGGACATACGTAAAGCTCTCTCTGTCCATTATACTTTTTTTTTGTTACTGAAAATATCGTCAGTATTATTTCGTCAAAAGTTTTAAATGATATGCGTATCCTCATTAACGCGAGATAAAATAATTTGTATTTTAATATAATAATTTTAAATTTTCTATTTTATTTCATATTTAAAATGCATAATTATCTTCTATATTCTATTTGACATTTCGGATTATAACTTCAATTCTTACATTGATATTTTATCGTACGAAACGACGCCGATAAAACGTTGGTCTTGCGACAAATATAGGGCTGCATCGCTTTCCGATTCCCGCGTTTATATTTTAATAAAAGCACACGACACGCTTGACAAACGAAAATACGTTTATCGATCCATCGTGCTCCCGTGAACGCTGTGGTGGGAACCGGAAGCTTGACCAAGTACATATTGTATAAGCGCGCACGCAACAATTATTATCTGACACTGCCGACGAAGTAACACGCTAACACGCGTTTGTCGCTGACAGGAAGGGCCGTAATCCGAACTGAGGAAAGTTGTCAGCGCGTGGCGTGTGCTAATTATAAGTTCGTTAATTGCGAAGTGGACTCGCTGCGAGGTCATACGTGTCAGATCGTGGCCGCAGGAAACAAAAGTCAGACTTTGAGACTATCGATCGGCATGGGTATCGCGATCGTATTTTTTTGTTTAATTAAAAGTATTGTGCGTGCGCCGCGCGCCGCAAAACTTTTGAAAATTCATTTTTAGAGAATTAATTTGCACGCTTGCATTCAATATATTATTAATTCATTTACGGCATTGCGCAACATTTGCCACATGAAAATGTCCGACAAAATTATACAGTCATTTCATTAACGTCTGTAGGTAATTGTAATTACATGCTCTCACTTTCGCGGAATAATTTATATTACATGGTTATATTACATTCTTGTTGGAAACAATGTTGATAACTTTCTAGGATAGTTTCTAGGCAGTGACGCCTTTGATCTTTTAATGGAGGACATTCATTAGCTTTATATGAAAGCTATAAGAGTTCAGTACTACGTTGAATATATATATATTCTTTTCGTCTCGCTTTTTCACATATTTCACCGTATTTATAATCAAAGATCAATAATTGTCAGAATTCTTTTTGCAACATATTAGAAACTTCACAATTCTTTGCGAAAAGTTTCTCAATTATATTAAGCTCTGAAAATAAGATAACAACTTCAGGCTATGATAAATATATAATATCTTCAATATAATTAATAACTTTCTGTTTCACACAACTAATTTATAAATGCGTTATTCTTTAGTTCGACTGTTTTTAAGAATTACATACTTCTTCGTCAAAACATTTGTCATGTTTTATTTAGTCGATATAAAAAATTTTTAATTCTTATATTGATCTTTTATGACGCCACGTTAATATTTGCAAGATGTTTTAAACAAAACAATCAATTTCACGATCTGCAGAACGCAACAGGCTTTTAATTTTAAATATCAAAACACTTTGATTATTGAAAAATACTATTACAAGAATTGGATAGTTTTTCCCCAAATTTGTTCGCGAATCAACGACTCGTTCCCGGTAGTTCACAAAAGCTGATATGATGTCGTGAAAAAGCGGTGGTCGATATTTTTCACAACGCCGATTCAATATTCGCTTTGAGACGGAAGAATCGAAAAATGATTTTTTGACGCGTAGACCCTTTGTCTTCACCACCGTCCGATTAAAATATTTCAAATAGACAGAGGCAATGTGTTTTTTGGCCGGCTAGAACCGACGTTGTGCATGCAAACACGACGCTACGGGCGACATCGCTCGAATGCGCTACAGTTTCAATGGCCGGCCATTGAAACGGAATTTATAGTTTTTAGTGCATGGTGATGGATAACTTTTCAAACCACAAAACACTGGCTTTTGAGCAATTTTCGCAACGTGTCCGATACAAGGGTAGCTGTTTCAACGGAAATCACGTTACATAGCCCCAACACCCTTTTTTATATTCAATAAAGGTAACCTTTATTCTTAATATTATTTGTGAAAATGACTTTATAAAAATATACAAAAGGCGCAAACAGAAAAATTTGTATACTTTTACAGACTTTTTTTCGACAATTAAAAGAAAATGATGTAATGAAAGAGAATAAGGGATAGCATTTATAAATTGAATGAAGTAGAAACTTATTTGCATTGAAGATAATATAAAACGATAATAGCCTCCGTGACGTCAATATTTCATTTTCAGAATTTCAATATAATTAAAAAGTTTTTTGCGAATTCTGAAATTTGATGTATATCCCAAAAAGAATTTTGACATTTGAAAAAGAAAAACAAAAGATTCTAATAATCTTTCAATACTTTAAATTTTCTATTATTTAAATAAATTTTTTTTCAAAAATTTCATAGTTACTTGATAGCTTGAATAATGCTTCAAAAATGTTATTAAAATATTTATAATACAAATTAATCTTAATTGGAATAAAAAGTTATCAATGTTTATTGGAAATATAAAGTTAATAAACTTTATTTTTTTAATTCTTCACAGAGTTAGAACTTTTTTTAAACATGTCAAAAATTTCATAACTTTGTGGTAGAGTTAGAATTTTCTTTCGATTAGTATACATACATCGAAATTTTAAAAACTCAATACAATGTTTTTAATAAAATTTTACATTAATATAATATTATAAACAAAATTGTAATTTCTTTCGCTAAAATCGTTAATAACATTTGATGCAAGAATAGAATACATTTCATCGATAACGTTGAGAAAAATTATCGTCGATGTTTCGTTATGTCGATGAGAAACTTTTTAGTCCGAAAGGATTCAAAGCACCGCTATTCGATATTCCACACAAAGGCCTACATCCGATACGAAACAACGCCATTAAAGTGATGGCGGCGAAACGAAATGAGAATAATCGAGCAGCTCTTTCCGCGCTTTCGTGTCCACTCGATCGGAATGTCGATGAAGAACTTTTGATTTAAAGGGCCGACGCTTTCGAATGGCCGCATCATCGGCTCCGCGTCGCGAGTCGTACAGAGAAGAGAGATTTCTATCCGCGCGTTGGATCATATAAAATAATTTATAAATTTAGTTCCTTAAACGTCATTAATAAGAAGGATAAATCTGATGGAACATATCTGAATAAAATAATATTTTAAGAAAACTTTACGTTTGACACATTTTAAAGAAATCGATTTAAATCATACAAAAAAAGACCGTGATTTACATTAACACTTATTTAAAAAAAAGTATTTTATATATTAAAATATGATATAAAGAGATTTCTCTTTAGTTTATAAAAAGAGAGAAGCGCAAATGTGCTAGATAAAATTAATTAATAATTGTTTCATCAAAGAAATAGTTTTATCAAAAGATACATAATTTTATCGTATTGTTATTACAGATATTACTATTGATATGTTATTTTACTGATCATCTGTTATGGGATTTATATTTCTGTCTGATTCTGCAATCTTATGTACCAGCATGTGTAGTGAACTATTTTTCTATCTGTCCATTCGTTCTTCTGTCTGTTCATTCGTTACTTCTTCCTTCTCGCAGAAGGTCGAGCGGCTAGGAAAGAAATCGGTAAGTCCTCCAGGGATATTTTCCCTCCCCCTTGCAGAGTTTCCTGCAATTTTTAAGATCTCTAAACCGAGATCAAAAAGTCCGAAGTTTCCGCTCGGTCTCTGTCAAAGTTCCTGTTGAGATTTTCCTTGCGCTCCCGAGATTCATCTCTGTCGATATATTGACGCTAATTACTAGTAGCGTAGTTAATCGACGTTAAATTCTTTGACTGATGAAAGAAGCTTCCAGGGATGGGAGAAACACGAAAGTTTCCGAGAAATTCCTGATTGAAATTTATAACTTGATTTATTAAGGGGTTTAATATTGGTTAAGGAATTGCCGGTGGAAAGTTAGCGCGTTGTTGCGAGCGGTACGAACATGAATTTCTTCTGCAATTTTATATGAATTAGTTTGTCTCGCGTGGAACAAAGTAGCCCTGTGTGTGCGTTGATGCGATCTTTAAATTTCGCGAGCGTAAAATGATCCAAACATCAAATTGTCGCGACGTCTCGTTAATTATACCTGATTTTTCCAACTGTCCTATTTACTAATTTAGCTTCTTTTCATCTTTCAAAAGCCAAGATTTTTTTCACTCGATACAAAATTTTTTAAATTTACACAGTGATAGTGAGTTTCGTTGGAAAACTTTTATTCAGGAGCTCTCAGTATCGTCCGGCGTCTATTTCTATTTTTCTACACGACGATAAACTTCTTTACGAGACTTGAAAGGATGTTTCTCTTACCGAGACGTATTCGAGAAAAAGGATGTACCGATCGTATAAAACGCGAGGTTTGCATTGTAAGAAATACAGGATCTATATAATTTAATACAAATATTCGATAAAAGCATTTTGAGCTTCAAAGATTTTAAAGATCGCAAGACTTAAGTATTTCAACGTAAAAGTAACTTGAAAGTCCTAAGTGCGGGAATCACTGATGCAAATTGCGTGTCGCGAATCCCGGAAGAGCATCAGTTTTCACAGTTGCTTCTCGGCTTCCTCGAACGCGAATCTCATCACTTCTATAGTTGCCTCATTCTTTGAAGGACTTGGATCTCTAGTTTTCCTCTCAGCGTATCTTGCGCACAGTGGCGAAAAGTTGTCAAAGGAGAACAGTGGAGAACTTTTGTGTCGGCGTGGCGCACGCGTCTCTGGGTAGACGTACGGGCGATCGCGAAATTCTGAGGGATTTCGGGAAGCGTAAATTTTCGGTCCGCCACCGGTATGCGAGGTCGGAACTATGCGAACGGTGAAAACTATCGCTCGCCCGCAGTCATTTGTTTAGGGCGTCAGTTAAGCGCGAAAGCTGTTAAGCGTATATTGGCGCGATCGCTCGTCGGTAGTCGATTAAAGACTCCACACAATAGGGAAGATTACGTATTTGCTGCACAATACAGATTTTCGTAATTGTGCGAGGAATTATTTACAAAGTTTCAACGACGCGTTGCGATTACTTACACATTTTCGCACCAGGAGAAACCTAGAGCTCCGAAAGATAAAGATAAAAGACATGATCGGGAAAATAAAGGCCGCTTGTATCTCAGCATCCCGAGCTCTTTTACTTCTCGGGCGATCACCTTTAAAATCTACAAAGCCGAAACCTTTATGTCTCGCTGGGAGAATGGGATACAAATTGGATGTAACGTCATCACTTTAGGGGATTCGGTGCTTATTATTAGCTGCGCTATTGATTTTACTTCCCGTTCGCCCTTGTAACCTTCAGGCTCGCTATACTAAACGCGAGTCAAAAGGTTATCGTCCGTACTCCCTGGCGTCCTATCTCTCTTTTATCGTCGGCATTTTTATCTTAATGATAATGTTCGGTAAAGTATAGACCATGTCGATGGTAAGCTATCCAGTGAGGCAATACCCCATTATTGCAAACTCTTCGAGATGAGATCGAATCGAGAAGGGTTCAACTACACCTATTTTTTTTTTTTGCGAAACACTTCTTGATATAAAAGGAAAGGCGAAATGCGAAAAACTCCCTGGATATATATAA
Source organism: Solenopsis invicta (assembly GCF_016802725.1). Classification (NCBI taxonomy): domain Eukaryota; kingdom Metazoa; phylum Arthropoda; class Insecta; order Hymenoptera; family Formicidae; genus Solenopsis; species Solenopsis invicta. The sequence continues at coordinate 24,408,456 of NC_052669.1, forward strand.
TAGAAAGGACACGGAGGCATAGAAGAGAACAGTGAAAGCAAGGAAAACAATGCGGTACGGCGGGTACAACTTTATGTTGCATTATGTTCTCGAGGATACTGCAGATTTATCCACCGTATACTTCAAGTGTTTGTTTCCTAGCTTTCCCGCTAGTATAAGTACTCAATATAATTTTCAGCAAAAGGAAAATGCGCTGTTAGCGACGTCGCAGTTTCTTGCCCACTGTTTTATTCGCATCACTTATTTTATAAGTGATACAGCTTCAATTAATACGCATCTTTTTATAGTAGCGAAGTGTTGTGGAATGCGTGCCAATGAAATAATTTTTTATTATATTTTTTGTTTAATATATTGATTTATATATAAATAAACATAGGAATTTTATTATTATATTTTAGGCATCTGTTATAACAATATTTAATTTTTCATCAATAACAAATTAATTATTAATCTTTTTGCAACATTCTGCAAAAGGTACAATTTAGGGAATTAATTGTCTAAATGATGATAAATCTCTTAAATCGTACTTCCTTTGAAATTATCATAATTTACGAATTAAAATAATTAAAAATACAAAGACTCGTTAACTATTATAATATTTATTTCATTAACAATTTATTGGAAAGAGATCAAATATTTAATAATAACGATAAGGAAAAGGACGTTGAAACAAAATCGTTTTAAATTTACTTTGCAATCGATATATTTTTGTTTCATCAATTATTAGTTTTACTAATAACATTTATTATTCTTACTATTAATACCATTTATTTTAATAAAATTTGTGATGATACGATTAGGAATAAAATTTGAACGGTAAACGAGGTCGAGTCGAGCAATTTTGAGATCTAATCAATAATAAATTAAATTTATGATATATTTAAGAAACAAATTTAATACATAAATGTATTACATAAACATGTTTTGGACTTACTTGTCCTTTTTTGGTATGTTGCAAAAACATGTTAACTGTACTAAGATCGCAATATAAATTAATATTACGCATCATTTTACCTAGTGTATAAATACAATAATTATAATAAAGTTCGAAATATTTAACTATAAAATTTGACCGGTAAATGAGGTCGAGTCGAGCAATTTTGAGATTTAATCAATAATAAATGAAATTTATGTTTATGCGATTAGAAAATCTAATTTTGTAAAAACATCAATCTAAATCCATGTTATAATAATTGCAAATCTATATATATAGTAAAATATACTACAATAAATCTTCTGTTAAAAAAAATGTGAAATTTATAGAATTACAGTATTATTAACTACATAAATTAATAAAAAATTAACATCAATACCTAATTGTTTAAAGTATTGTTAGCACGTATAAAAGAATGTAGTCTGTTACATTTTTATTTCTATATTACTCATTTTTCATTTATTTTATATTTTTGTCGCTTAATGTTATTCAGATTAAGTACAAATATAGAATATTTAGAAAAGGTTTAAAAGACCGGTACGCATTCGACAACTTTTCTCTAAAAATAACATTTTGCAAAAATAACACAATACACCTCGCGGATTTAGTAGTGTAGACTGTCTGAAAGTTTCTGAACTTTCCATTCTGGAAAATGTCGATAGCCAAATTTAACGAAAGCGGATAATCAGACGGGAAAACTCGCGTGAACAAGCACTCACGACTGTTTGAGCATCCAAAAAACCAATTGCGAAAAAACTTGCGAATTCAATTAACAGCTTTTGCCTTGAGGAAATTAAAGCTGATGGTCGCGGTGTTAAGAAGTTGGCACGAGTAGCGTACTGCCACCGTGAGTGCTAACTTCGCGTCGACATAATCGGGTTAGCATCATTAACTTGAATCGCTTTTACTTTAATTGCTTCGGGTATCGCGCGAATAACGAATTTGCATCACCGGGATCTTCTTCCTTTCGAAGGAAGAAAAATTATTCCAGGAATCCCGCGTGCTAACGAGGTAGATAAGCTTGTCGGAGGTTAGTACTGGATTTTCCGATAGTATGCCGGATTATGGCGGAACTACCAGCGTTCTCGTCATCCGCTGCCGCACTCGAAGCCGCATTAAAGATTCTCGATATCTTTATCATCGCGCTATGAAGGAACGTCTCGCGTTCTCGACAAGTACGGTTATTCGCAAAAGGAAGAATCTAGAACGGAAGAAGAGAAGAGGAAAAAAAAAGTAAAAGTATAAGGATTACGAATTTTCGAAAATTCGACAACGCACATCGCGGATTCGCGAGTTGTAGAAATTGAAGCGCGCGTGAAATTGACAGCCGTATTTTACGCGAGCACACACAAGGACGAAATTCCGGTAGGTGGATCCGCAATGTATCCTTCGTGTTGCCGTATCCCTTCGTTAAACATCGCGGTGTTATATTTGCTCAATTAAGAGCGCGCGTATACACGAATTCGGAATTACTTCGTGCGCTCTGACATCGTGTAGTTTCTAGCAGTGCAGTATAATCATAACTATGTGGAGAGTTAGTACAAACACGTGTTAACAGCATGCGCGCGCGAGTGCAACGCACTATCTCCTCGCTGCCGTTTTCCCTCGTTATCGTAATGTCCCTTCAGGCAGGAAAAGAGCGATTTTTCATCCTCGCGAGTGTTGGAATGCGCTATATTGCGATCTCCGCGCGCGGGAGATCGTCCTGTTTCCAGTGGATTCTTGCGGGTATTAAAAGAGATCGGTCGCTGACAAACGAACGTGACGCTTTCGCGCAATTACGACAAAGCCACTTACTAATTTCGCCGTCTGATAATCCATTATCTCCCGGCCATGTGGGCTTCGCCCGTGTACGTACTAATCCTCGGCTCTGACTTTCGGTGGCGGTGGCACGTCGACCCTCGTTCCACTGCTTCTACATTGAAATCCTCTCTCGTGTTCCGTTCTCGAATAGACGACGCCACGTCTGACCAGTGCCGTACTATCTCTACTGCGAGCCAGCATAGAGTATCTTATATTTATGTAATTCTCGTTCGGCTTGTGGTTGCAATGTTCTCCGCGTGTTCTCTTCGAGGTCTTACGATTCTCTAATGGTCTGATAAATGTTTTAATTTATTTCTTTTTTAGGTTGAATTTATTTATTTTTCAATGCTCGTAAAATCCTAGTTCGCGAATTAAATTTCTTATTTGGATTCATATTTCATTAATTAATTACTCATTTTTTTACTTTATTGATTTTAGAGATCAAAATGTTTGAAGCATTAATGTGAAGGATTTGAGATATAAATTTTAGATATGAAATGTAATATACGTTTCTTGTAATTAATTTTTTTATACTCAGTTTTTCAAAAAAAATATCCGAATATTATCGCAAACGTAATAACAAATAGGAAAAAAATTTTTTTAGGCGAATGTTAGGCGAATGTTCGTTGTTGCAAGTTAGCATATTATTGTTGTAAAATCCCAAAGTTTTAGAATCTTTGAGTCTTACAGGACCTTCGGTTGCTAGATCAAGATGTCGAGAAAGTCATAAGTCATTAAATGAATAAATCAATATGTAAATATATGTTTGTTAAGGTGCATTCTGAAACTTCTTTTTATCTCCTGCTACCGTGCTCTGTTACTCTCTCCGTTCGTTCTCGACGATATCATGAAAGATTCATAGTCGCAGCCTCCGCCAAATAATACATGACGCGGTTTATTCTTCGCTACTGTAGTATCGTACAGTACCGGAATGCCAAAGTTTCCTTTCTGTATCGTTTACTGCCGCGGACAAGTATAATCGATCAAAATCGATAATCGCCGATATGACGTCGCAATACAAATATTTGTTTTATCGTCGCATTTGATATCAAGACAATGGATTTGTAAGATGTTACATTAAATTTCTAATATTCACACAGCTCCATTATACGTATTAGAATAAGATAAATGTTCATAGTCACTTGCTATCGCGAGACTAACTTTGTATCCGGCTGTCTTGAGGCTGTACTTTAACACCTGTTACAAACCGTTTCCTTTTCAGAGAATTTAATTTCAGTGCGCAATAGACTATATTTACATACTTGCACATATACACGTCCGATACTCGCGGAAAAGAATGCATGCAACGCGAAAATCGCGGTAGAGATCAATAATGAAAGAAATGTAAGAAATAAAATTATTTCATATATATGTCTATCGTGTTTTGAAAAATATTAAATAAATCCGTCGTAGTGAGGTATGGTTTAAATTAAAAGACAGAAAAATTCTTTTTTTTTAACTTTGAGACATGCTTAAATTAAAAAACGTACGTTACGCACTATTAAGGCATATGAAATTACAAAAAAGCCGATTTTAATAGTAATTAATTATTGCAGATATAATAATTTAATCGTTTAAACAAGAACACTTGTGTATATTTTGATTAGATATACATTAACGGACTCATTAATGTTGACAATTGAAAAGATTAAGATATTAAAAAGTGATTTTGTATATGTAAATGATGCAACTAATTTAGCAAATTTCTGAAAAAAAAGAGTTTGACGACACTTTGGATATCCGCAAACTTCACTTTCGATTTTCGATACTACATGTGGCGCTGAACTTTGCAGCAACGTTGATGCAACTGCACCGGCATACACTATCCATTTTGTACGCTCGTGAAACATTAAATGCACCGTGAAAGCCCGCCAGATTATATTTGCATCTATTATCCCGTTGAGAGGTCCAGACGCATTTCCTGACGTGTCCGTTGCATCTCTTGACCTTTGACCAATAAAGCTCCAATTTACGAGCGTATTCAAATTTCGAATACAATTAGAACATCGACACCTACTATTATTCAGAACTCATGTTGGACAACTTGTTAAGTGCGCGCGTATCGGCATATCGGAAAAAAATCTTTGTACATATGGAAATTATTCTATAAGAAATCGATAATTTAATTTCAATTTTAATATAAAAATGCACATTTGACTCCCCGAATTGTTAAACTTTAAATTCTCGTGATACTTGAAAGCTTCCATTTGATTATTGGATTTTTACCGCTGAAAAATACAGATTTCGAATGAAGCCTGAAAAAAGCGAATCATCAGTAGAGACATGTAGAAATTGAATTGCAAATTGACTAAAATTTCAACGAATAAAAATTTCTGATTTACAGGATTCTATTTCACCTCGGGGCTGACCGAAACACCCGAAACGCGAGGGCGTTTATTCTATTTTTCCTATGATGAACTTTCCGCGAGAGCATGTCTTTGTTTCCCCTGTTTTATTTTTAATTCGTCGGAGCGATCCCGCGCTGAGAGTTGCGTTTTTTGTACTGTTCTAGCCGCTGGCATTCAAGCACTGGGCTTTTTTTTCGAGGGTTACCTTAATTAGCGCTGTCTGATCGATGTTCGTGAGATGAAAGGTTGCTCGTATTTTTCCTTTTACGATGCGCCACGGCGATCGCGGTCTTTGAATTTCCGTGACCGAATTCTCAGAGATCAAAGCGCGATGATTCGTTCGTAAATTAGGGTGTACAAGTTTAAATTACATCAATGTAATAAAAGAATTATTATGCAGAGATGCAGTTTCTTATTAGAAATAATTTTTTTTACAATAAAATGAGTTTTGTTAATAAAAAATTTACTATCAAAACTTATTTTGATTTATTCTACACTTTGATATGAGATTTTTTTTCTAAAATTTTTAATTAAAATACTGAATTTGTCGTTCGCGTCTCAAACTGTGTTAAAAAAATGTATACGTCATCTAAAAAGTGTCGTTTTCTTTTATTTTTTGTCGCTAGAAAACAACGTTTTGGAATTTACGATCACATTCGGAACAAAACATCGAGTGATGAAAATATAAAAGTACTGCCAAGTTGTTGTCGAGAGAGCAGTGCCAATATTTTTATCGCATTTCAAATTTGGGATTGGTCATAAATTTAAACCTTAATCCTGTATTTTGAAGAAATAGGCACGTATATTTCTACCGTGCGATAAAAAACATTTTACTGTAAAAAGTATTATACGCTGACAATACTTAAATGATGTAAGAGTCATTAATATATTTTTCATTGATAATAATCTTGTATTTATCTGTGGATATTATTATTATTATTATTATTATTATCAATATCGATACTAGTAAATATCAATCGTCTGAAAATCGCTTAAAAATATCGGAAGCTAAAACGCGATGGATGGAAATAGTAATCGACGTGAATGGCTATGTTCGCCGTTATCGTAAAGGATAAGTGGTCTTTACGGGTCGCAGAAACGTAAGTGAAGGCCGAGAAATACGTTACGCCGTTTCTTTGCAGGAGCATTGTCGTAAGCTTGTACTTGCAAGCGTAACGGTGTTATTTCTTTACCGGTAGCGAGCCAATTTTTTGAAGTATATTTGTACCTTTAGTCATATTAAAGTATAAACTCGCAACTGCTAATCTTAAATCTTAATTTAATTGAAGGATTTCCTATAAAAGTCAAACAAGTTGAAAAAGTTAAAATTTCAGAAAATACTTTTCGTCTTTAAACCGTTTATTGTATAAATTTAATTTTTCCTCGGATGGATAATAGATATACGAAAGATTGAGGCATTAATGGTTTGAGAAATTAAAAAAGCAAAAGGGAGACAAAAAGAATTTTTCTCTCTTCTTTTACTTGTTGTTCGAAAATTTTATATTTACTATTTACATTTATATTTCCCATTTGATTTTTATTGGAATAAAATTGGTAACGATCTGATGATACTGATAGAGAATGATTTTGCGCCACAATCCAGAGAAAATAGATTTGTTCAATTTTATAGGAAACTCTTTAACTGTAAATTGAATTTAATTGCAAATTTAATTGCAAATATGTAATCATATATTATCTATGTATACATTTTAATATTGACATCTATGATGCCCAGTGCACTTAATCACCGACGTTTCCTATCACATAATACACGCGTCCAGTTATTTACATCGCTAACTATCTACGTGCATTGACCATCTACATGTCTATTTGCTCTCCCAATTATCTATCTCCATGTCAAACTAGATGTCTGTACACTGCCTGTATATCCGCATTCTGCGTACGCAACTCGAAATAACTACGCATCTGATCACAAGATTCGATTATTAGAATCAGTTTCAAAAATAGTTGGCTCGTTGATCGAATTCTACAATAGTTCGATATCAATCATCGCAGACATGGATATCTGAAATTGCTGTCCGTCGACATTTCCCGCGTGATAGGGACGAGTTTAAACTTTATCCATTGGCACGAACATGAATGCCTAATCTGTTATAATAGTTCGGATGATTTAGTCCCGAACATAAATAAGCACAAGTGCGCGGTAGAGTATTTGCATGCATCTAACGATGCTTAATGCGTTAACTTTTCATTGCAAAAGTTCATTCAGACAATCGCGAATGCTAGATAATTTGTGACAACCTTAACCTGTGACATTAAAGAAATTTGATTTCTTGTCGAGATACACGAATTATTCATAATTATCTGTTTTCTACAAGTTTTATTCTCGATACATCGACGGCTGTTGTAAGTCCCTAATGTATTTTCTTTGCCATTATTTTTCTGCAAGAAATTTCGTAATCGACAATTGTTGACAGAGGCGTGCAAGCGCGAAAAAGGTCGACAGGGACATTGGCTCTATTCGCTGATTGTCTCTCGTCGAGATTAACGAGGTGTCAAAAATGGTAGCGCGATTGAAGCGCAATAAATTCTTTTCGCGTAGAAATCTGGACTTATCATGCCTCGTAAAATCGAGACCGAGAGAGAGAAATTTGCGTTGTCGCGCGTGCGATCGTGCGAATTGAGTCAATTTATACAACGTAATTTAACACGTTTTTGATAATTCACTCGTGATATATGCACCTCGCTCGAAAGGAAGCTCAATTTGATCTTTATTCGTCTGTAATATTTCAATACGTTTACTCCTTCTTTCTTCGCTTGTCTTAATTTTGTTTGTTAAACGCGCGAATTTAACAAGTCTTTAATTTAATGTGTTCACGGGACGTAACAAAATCTATAAATGACTTTGTAATATCACGAATTTGTAGATCCATAGAGATATAAATTTATCTTCGAATGAAAAAGAGGATTAGTTCCGGCAAAATATTACACCTATCACGCGTGTTCAACTTATTTACGGCAATATCGAGCGATACTTTACAGTTTTACATCAAGAAATCTCGTAAAAGCGATTTTTAGGAGAGAAAAAAGAAGGGAAGCTTTTCATTTTCAGCGGTGTTATTCCAGAATGTCGATACTCACTCGCGCGCGCATCGGAAATCGCCGCGTGCCGCGTCGCGCGTCGCGCGTCGTCCGAAAATCGCGAAGAGCCGCGCGCACGAATCGTCCGTCACTGTGTTTGACATAGCACCTGCTATAACGCCCGCCACATTGTATCCCGGAATAATCCTGTATACAGCGGGATATACCAGGGTGCTTTTATCGCCGCCGCACTTCTACCCGCGGTTTAACGCCCGTCTGCCCTGAGTTACGTTTACGGAGTCAACGTGGCTTTATCGCCGACCTTTCCACCGGCTTTGCTAAACGATGACACTCTTTATTACCTCCGTCCTGGCGTTACGGTATAAAGCAGGAACCTCGTCCGGCGGCTCTCTGTCCGACTCGAGCCTTGGTCACACTACTGGCGGTTACTAGAGCCAGCGCCGCGGCCAGAAGTCAGGCCCGGATAAATCTGTACTATTCACCCGCACCGTCACGGGAAGGGAAACGGCCGGGTAAAATAATTCACAGTCGGAATATACGAACGTACGTATGTACGCAGCATTACATAACGCATGACTACAAATTGCGAGCTAACTCACTGCTGCGTTAGTACGTATAACAGGATTCGTATTACAACCGTGCCATAGTAATAATTATTTATCTTCCCAGGGAAGACATATACATATACATACATACATACATACATACATACATATATATATATATATATATATATATATATATATATATATATATATATAGAATCGGTGTGTTTTGCATTTCCAAGCACGGTCGTTGTGTTAGTAGATTAGCGTAACAAGGGGAGATGTAATTAGGGATTTAGTAGGGTATTGTTGTAGATAGAGATTTATATTATCATTTATATGAGGGAAGAACGTTAAATTATGAGTTATTCCGATCCTCGCAAAGTGAGACTCGCTTCAGATTTTTCGAAATATCCCGAAGTTCTCGCTTTCATATGCTGCACTCACCTTCCCTCCCCCTCTTCCCGCAATTTCATTTGCAGCGTTCTAACACCCACCTATAGCAGTTGCTGTGTGCGAACACTTCGCATCCTACTTGATCCTACGCTTCCTTTCATCATCGTGCCATCCATCCTATTGTCTCTCTTGAAACCTTGCTCTCAGACCCGGCCGCGCCGCCGGGGCGTCTCCTCGTGGAATAATCTCGGCCACGGTAACCTCGTTAGCAAACAGCCGACGAGAATTATTATTTCAGGACCTGTGCTAACAGTCGGTCTGCCTACCGTCGCGGTTGTGGACGAATTAATTCAACGTCGGTGCCAGCACCCTTCCCCGCTATTTCATTATTATGCTAAGTCGCAGCCGGTGCGCGAAGTGCTTCACTCATTCATGTATCTGCCAATCGATCACCAATTATCTCGAAATAGACTGCGAAAGAGAACGTTGATCCGTCCGATCATCGCCTTCGTCATTTTTTAAATGTTTCGATTGAATTAGCTTCCTAAATCATTAGTGCTCTAATTAATCTAATTGAAAATCAACTAATTTACTGATGAAACTCGGTCGACAATACTCAAACCTTGTCGCACTCGGCGTGAGAGAGAAAATTTCAGAAGTACATTTGTTACGATCTGTACATTTGCAAAGTGGAATTTTATGGTGTAATGCCATTCTGATTAGACTTGCTCGTGTTAACGTGCCGTCGGGCAGACGTAAACGTACATGAACATTCTCGCCGGCTTAATTTGTTTTTAAATGAGTTTACGGGGAAAAGTTCGCACGTAATTTTACTTAGTACGATCTACGAGCAATTAAAACTGTTGCGTTTATCTCGCTCGTTATCGTTATCTCTCTTTGATTAACGCTTGCTTTACGAAACAATGTTTTAATTGTATTATGACACATTACGAATCCGTCGGCAGCGTTCTGTGATTCAATACTGTTGGAAATAACTGGTTTAAAGATTTGTCGCAGTCTCGTTAACAGCATCGGTATTTTATGCTGATTTTAAGTGCTCAAATTGAATCGGATCGTTATGCGCTTTTCCTCTCTTCTTCTTTCTTCTTTGAAGCGATAAGTTGAATAAATCCTCTAGAACGTGAATGGAATCAATTATCGCGACAGTAAACACCACCATTGTAATGCACTCCATCAGATAAAACATCACCTCTATCTGCTTGATAGCAAAGTTTAAAGCACGAATATATGAAGTCGATTGTCTGGGATATTTTAATCATTCGCGTCCCGCGCTGCGGGAAAAAGTTTTGTGGCACCGTGAAAATACACGATGCGACGACGGGCGGGCCACCAGGTCTGAGATTTTATCGAGTAAAAGCGTCGAATTATGCGCTGGAAATGACTCTTGAAAGCTCCCGTGTATCCGGTGTATCCAGCCTTTAAACTTTAAAGTAGTCGCCGTTCAAGCTTCTCGTTTTATTATGCGCCGCCTTTGTCTCCTCACCGAACACTTATTATTTAGAGATAACGTTGTACGATCTACTTGCCTGTCCACTTGCATCGTTAAACATAGACACTTTCGTAATATTATTTTCGTTCATTGCACTTTCCGATTTCTAATATAATGTTTGACGTATTTTTTATATATTTAATACTGTTCAATATCACAGTTAAAAAAATAATATTGTTAATATATATTCTTTAAGAAACTCACAGATTAAAATAATAAAAGTTTTTTAAATTATAATATACTAGTACAGATTCTCGTCATTATTTGTGATTCTCAAAAAATAATACATATTTTAATGATACTCTCTAAATTTGAATCAGTGAAATTTTATTAATTTATATATATACAGTGCTATGCTTGTATAACAGTATGTAACTTGTAAATGTGGTTATCAGTGATTATTCACTGTCTTTCAGCGATTCCGTTTAAGACGGAAATACTCTCACTGATCGAACTCAGTGTATTATCATTGAAAGTGCATAAATCATTGATTGATATAGTTATATCACTGAAATCAGACTGTTCACTGTCTTTCAATGAATAATACAGTGATTTCGACTTAGAGAGTACTTCTAGAAGAAAAATATAGCGCTTCAATAATAATTTAAATTAATAATTTTTTATAACGTACAAAAAAAAAATATCTCAAGCGATCAATAAATTGTATTCTATGAGTTTAGACAGATCCCCAATATAAATTGTTAATTCGCACTCGCGTCAGTAACTTGTTTTGCCCGCGTACGCCGTACTTGTACATGCAAAAGAGACAGAGTATGAATACGTGGATGGATGTGAACGGAGAATTCTGGGTCACGCCAAATGGATTGGATTTACCCCGTCGGGCTGGATCCTACTGCTATTGGAAGGCGGCCAATATGATACGACCCCGAAATGGGATTCAATCTGATTTCGGCTTTATTTATAGCCCCGTCTCGTACGAATCGATCGATCCCAATCGCAATCGCAAAAGTCGCATAAGGTCCAATGGTAATCGGCTCACTTTCGCCGCGCTTTTCCTTTCAGACGTTACAAACTCGCTCTGTGAGGGAAGTAAAGCCGTTTACCGTCAGAAGTATAGATTCGCCTTGAGCGCTGCATCATCACGTGTAGCCGTATCATTCGATTCGCGGATCCTTGGACATTTGATATTTTCGACCCACGTTCCTAATGCAATGAGCGAAATGTCAAGGATTCAGTTACGTAAGATAGTAATTTATTCAAAAGCTCTTTTCCATTTTGTTGAACAACAAATAGCTGATTTTGATCTAATAAAGAAAGAAATTAAAAATTTTAACGAGTACGTTTTCTTTTGATTCTGCAGATAAATTTTGCGAGATGAAAATTATGATAAAAGACATTGTTGCAAATTGTCTTGAATAAATATTATTTGTTAGGACGGTCTTATAATTCATGCAAGTCTTAGCGACACCTTAATGTTCGTTTTAAACCGCGCGGATTTACTGACTCTCGCGCCATGTAGCGAATCCGAGTACATCAAGCTTCGTGTACCTTTGGGGATGCTCACAACGAATTAGGTAATTTCCCTAACGATCTCTGACACTCTCCTTCATCGTAACTTCCGCCGGCCGTAGTTAGGGGGACGTTGATCAACGTGGTAACTTAAATGTCATGCGGAAACTTCTTCGCTACAAAGTTTGTCTTTCCGTCGTTAATATTTTCCTCGCGTGCTTCTTGAAAATAAAAGCTAGGCTTAGCACGTAGATATTTTTGTGTTAGCATTTTGAATTAGACAAATCTTAAAGTATATAAAGCTAAATTTATTTCGCGGAGCTGTGGAATTTTCAATCTTCTCCTAAATTTTAAAGTAACTTGAATATTTTTCCACGTTTATATTCTTGAGCGTTTAATTTCATAATCTCGATTATATTGCTAACTATTTCAAGCATATGCCCGTGATACGTCGACATTCCCGCGGGGCACTTCAAAATTTTTGTTTATGGCAAAAGTAAGGGATAAGTTCCTCTCTCCTTTGATCGTCGGTATGAGTAATCGTGAGGTTACTCTCTTATTGAGAAAGCGGATAAGATTATTAATAGTTTTATCGGTTCTTCATCGGATCGGAGTCAGTCGCGTAATAGCGCGGTATCGCTTACCGCAAAGTAATGGAATGCTGGTGGTAAGGCGGATAAATTTTTGATTGAAATTCTCGGCTACTTGCAATTTTAATCTCGCCTTCGGTGCCCGTACGTGTTTCGCATTCCGCGGAATTGTTCGTTAACTTTGTTGTCTATAAAGTTGCAAATCTGCACTTTCGAAAATATTTTATTGCAAGCGTATATTGTTTCTCTCTCTCTTTCTCTCTTTCTTCCTCAATCTCTTTCCTTCCTTCTTTTTCGGTAATAAATTTACAATATAAATTTTATTTCAATTTGTAACTTCGCGCACATTGCGAGCAAATATCTGGAACAGAAATTACTTGGTGACAGGAGAGTTACTCGGGGAAAAATAAATCGCCGCTACACTTCTGTAACAATGCGATCGAGCTCTGCGCATGGTGCCGCAGGAAAAGGGTTAAAACTATACTCGATTCCAATTCCAGCTCGACTTTGCCCTAGATTTCTCGGTTTGTGGTGTTCAGCGTGGCTGAAAGTTCACGGTCTTTAAATATTCGTATCTGAGTTCTTACTGATAGAATAGCGAGCGTGACTTGAAATTTATTTCACGATGTCGATCAAACACAACGGTCGTTTCGCCACGTTTCAGTTAGCCTCTGAAAGTGAACAACGCGAATAGAACCACGTTTCTCTTTTAAATGCATCAACTGAAACGACGTTGGCATTGAATTAAAGAATTTAATCGATCATGATAAATTTTATACTTTAAAATTAATAATTTTCTTCATGATGTTTTCAACTATTGTTTCCTAAAAATCTCGTCTGTGTATAGTGTATTTTGCAAAAAGAAGTGTTTTTACTAAATTAAAAAAATATTTGGTTGCACAAATTACTACGTCATTATAATAACATTTATGAGTTTACATTTTCCGTTTATAAATTAATTATACGTAATTTACATACCATTTTTTAAACAATTTATATTTGTTGGTAATAAACATTTTATTACTTCATGACACCGAGTGCCAGTAAATGACTAAAGCAATTAATAATGCATAGATAGCCATGGAGAGCCTCTATTTTGTATTTGTGTATTCTTGCGTGCACAAACATCGATAGACGATGTATGCCCAGGATTAAACATTAATCTAGCCCATCCATTTCAAGGCAATTGATCTATGAGATGTTACATCAGAATCCAATATTCACAGATCCATTACCTCCGATTAATAAAAGACGATTTAGTACTCATCGAACGATGCGAGGCAATGGAGTTGTAAGCTACGTTCGTAATTATATTACTCTGTAAAATACAAATGCAAAATCCAAATTATAGCAACGTGTAAAATAATTAACAACATAAAAAGACTACGTGAATCTACGTGCACTAAATTCTTCAATGAGGTAATTTATCAAAAAAGACAATTTTTCATAAAATTTTTTTTAATTTTAAATTATTTGAAATAAATGATTAATTCCACAAATGAGAAATAACATGTAAATGATTAATTACTCATTTCACGGTTGCTCCGCTATCGTCCGACACCCCTCAGATTCTTCCTCCTTTTAGATTCCTTAGTTATACATACACAGCACTGCACTCGCAAAAAGGTGGCTAATTACGAACGCGCGTGAATTAATTAACAAAATACGACGATTGCGCGACATTGCACGGTACTCTCGAATTTAAAACTAATTAAAATTCCTCTCACATGACTATCGGCGAAAACAATATCCAACGGGCACATGTGAATTAATTTATACTTTTTCGATTTGTGATGTTACAAATATTTTAGGTTTAAATGATGTTACGTTGAAAATATAACACGATACTATGCGGTTTTTTATTACTAATTGTATTTATTCGATTCTGTGATTCATGTATTAAATGTCACGCTCTTAAAATACAAATGTATAAATAGATAAATATAAGGTGAAAAATACGAATAGCGATGCCAGATACATTAACGTCCATCTTCCGTTTTAGATTAATTATCGTCCGTAAATGTATCGTGATAAAACAATTTATTATTTCTATTCTGTCACTTTGATTCTGCTTTCCAATAAGTAAATCGAGCAAAATATTTGCTCCAATAAAAAGCTATCGTTTCGATATAAATCAATAATCACAAACGTCAATCGATCATTTTGCATTTTTTGCGAATTACAGTAATCTTGTAACAAATGTATCTCGAAAGGTCGATAATATACGAGGATGACATACACGGAGCGACCCATAACTATCAGGCGGAGTGTCGTAGAACGAATGACGATATACAGTGACCTTGTATTGACAACGGCCTGCTCTATGCTATCAAATAAATGCTGCGCATCTATTGTTGTCGGACACCCCACCACTCGAGTAAGCACGTGCTAGCCGCATCGTATATACTGTTATTATCTCTCGTAATACAATCATACTTTGTAATCATTTGTACGCGTTCGAAATTTGTGATTACAATTAATTTGTGATTACAATTACGATTCATAAACACATCGAGGGAACGAGAACTATTTGTGGAAACAAGTATTTCGTAACAATTATTTGCAGTATAAACAATGAATGCGGAATTATAAATTGTCGTTTCCGCATTCGCGGGTGTTATTTTCTTAACAATCGATTTTGGATATATGTATACATTTAACTTATTACGCTTGAATTTTTTCCTTAATTTAAATGCGATTTGTCTACTTTTTTCGGATTGAGAGCGTAAGATTAATATATATGAATTGCTAGATCGAGTGATTCTAATAGAAAATCTTGATATATAATATCTGTTATTCATTAAATAATGCAGCATAACAAACTACTTTATAATTTTATAGTGCTAGTTTGTCCACACGTCTCCAAGATTTCTAAAAAAATTTAACTTTTTCAAACTTTGTTTCCACCAGCAAATGTTCAAGAATTATCTATCGAGATAAAAAATGAGTCAAATTAGTTGATTATAAAAATTAAAGGTCAAGGTTTAATTTAACAAATTTTTATTTTTTAATTACAACGGGGTTTTCCTGCAATATATCCGTTGTTTTTTTCATCAAATATTATCTCACCAAGATTCATTAAAAAATTATTTTTTTTCCCTGATTGAAAAATTTTATTATTTCATTTGTTTATTGTCCCGCGTATACTCTTTCATTTTTATTTATTTTTATATATTTTGTCTTTCTTACTTCCTTGTCTTCATGTTTCTATATTAGTTTAAACTTCTTCTTTTTTTCTCTTTATCTGCATCTTTATCTTTTTTCGTATTTTAACCTTTCTTCCTTCTCTTTTCTCTTTTTATTATTTTATTTCCTTTTCTTTTTGTATCCAACGTTTTATAATGTTTATCTATCTATTACATGTAATTTTTATTGAAAGACAGAAAAAAAATGTTTTATTAAATAAATTTTTACTTTCTATATCAGCATTTTAAAAATATTACATCTAACTCAGCGGTTATTAAAAATTTATATCATTCTTTTGTATATATTCGCTCTTCTATTTTCTTTTTTGTTTATTGTTTATTTAAAATTTTTTCTTTCTTTTCTTTGTTTTTCCCTTAAAAAAATTTTTTTTTAAATAATTTTTTTAATGTCAATAACTTTTTAATTTAGAGAGAGAGAGAGAGAGAGAGAGAGAGAGAGAGAGAGAGAGAGAGAGAGAGAGAGGTAAAAAGTTAATAAAGCTTACGAGTTTCAAAAATAACTAATTAAAGTTAAAAATTAAATCATTTAAAATTAACTAACTTAAGTTAAAAGTTATCAACTTTATTATTTAATTTTTAATTTTTTAATTATCCAATCCTGCAAATGAGTTACGAGACTTTGTAAACGCGATACGATGCAAGTAGGTCTCCCTAAAAGTCGATCAAGAGACGCGGTAGTCTCGCGCCAGTAAACGCCCAGCGATAGAGCTCCGCATTATTCGAGGCCACGTGCACCGCATGCACGCCGTCTGTTAAATGCCCTCCGGGTTGTTGAACCGCGCAAGGTCAATGTCGAGACAAGCGCCGCGTCGCGCGTCGTCTGGATCGCCTCCCCACTCTACTGGTAAACAGGTGCCACGACGATTGCGACGAGTCGGCCGCTCGACTATCTCCGCCGCCGCTCGGCAGCCGTCGCCGAGCTACCGCTAGCGCAAGCACTGCCGCTTCCGCCATCTTTACTTGTGTTCTGCCGGTAGTCGGACTACGTATGGCGTATCGGTTTCGTGCTTCTCGTATGCTCCAAGTGATTGTACGCAAATATGATAATGCGAATGTGATAACGGACGGTTACTCCGATACACGTGTCATACGTAGAAGCGATTGTACTCGTTTCTGAAGCGCAGGCATCGTGCGATTGTCGCGTCGTGTTTCGTCAAGATTTCGCGCGCGTCTGTTCGTTCGGATACTTCATTCGTGCAGTGCGCATATCGCGAATGCCAAATGAAACGTCTCTAGTCGTCGTGTGATCGTGTTAGATACAAGATTTTCGATCGAGAGTGAATGTGTTTTGTTTCTACGCATCATATTTACGTGTGCGTTCGGACGATTCTCATCGCTGTCTCATAATTAGTTGATGTGACGCATCGGCCGCTCGTTTCTCTTTGTCTCGATATATTTGCTGTTATTTGATCGGGCGTGCTGTACTTTCCGCGTTCTTCAGGCGCGTGTATGCGCTGTCGTAAGTTATTTTCGCTACTTGCGAATGTAGCTACGGACACTTGTAATAACACGCGAGTTGTTTATGATGCGTAGAAACAATCGCGTTCGTAAGTTCCGTTATTAAGCACCTATTGCATCGCGACAAACTGAAGTCTCGTCAGTTCTCGCGCGTGTTTTACATCTTATCTGCGATGTGTTATACCGGTTTTGTATTTGTTGTACGGTTCGAAGAGTAAAACAGAATGCCAATAAAATTACAGCGAAAAGACGTCTATGGAGCAATTCGAAAGAGTGAGCGTATTATTTTATTAACGTATCTCTTTACTTTCCTGTTCTGCGATTCACTTCCAGAGTTTCGCTATCTTAACAAAGATAGCTGGATCTGCTTGCCTTTTCCGAGTAGACCCAGAACAAAACGATTAATACTATAATATCACAAATTGGTCGTTAATTTAATAATGATGTTACCAGCTTTAAAAAACTTTAAAAAACTGTACATAATTATTATGAAAATTCTTTGTAATTATTAATAATTTATTTTTATTATATTTTCAGAATCATCGGCAAAGAAAATACAGCAGCAGCAGAAGCAGCAGTAACAGCAACAGTAACAATTGGGTGAGTGAATTAAATAAAGCAATTTGATATTATTTAATTATCCCTCTGTTCGAAAATAAATTCAGTTACTGCCGGTAAAAGTAATACAGTTGGCAGAAGTAAAAATTATTGGCGTTTTATTTCTTCCACCAGAAAAATCAATAGATAATTAATATGATCTCAAACGATCCAAAACGCCAGAAAAATTATTTCCAGATTAAAATTGCGTACATTTCAATGTTACCACAGACTTGTAGTAATATTGCAAAAATCTTTTGCAGCTTCCATGCAATCTTACAGTGTTTTAATATAAGGTTTTTAATGCAATATGTTCCTGCAATCTTTTATTAGTGTGTGAGTTAAGATGACTCTAATCTTCCACTTTTTAAAACAAATGTATTGATGATTAATATTAAAATATATTAATCATTAACATAACATTTGTTATAAAAAGTGAAGAATAGAATCATAACTTATAATTCTGCACTAAAAGATTGAAGAAACATTGCAAACTTTATATTGAAACATTGTAATATTGTATGAAAGTCATGAAAAATTTTTGTAATGTTACTACAAGTTTGCAATAACGTTAAAATGTCCACAATTTTAAATCTGGAAATATTTATAACGTTTTGGACTATTTGGGATTGTTTACTACTGGTTTTATTGGTAAAAGAAACACAATACCAGTAATTTTCACTTCTGTTAACTGCATTATTTTTACTAGTAATAACCAAACCCATTTTCAAACAGTTAGTGAAAATTTAAAACGTAAAATATTTTGATGACAATTGTAAGTGACAATAACAATCGACACGCGACCTGTACATACTTGTTTTTGCGGCGTACGTTGTTTACACGAGGTCATAGCCCTCGATAATACGTGCCTACGCACTCAAAGCACGCGCTGCTCGTGTCTCTTCGCACTACCTTGCATTATCTTTCGAGATGCAGAACAGACACAGAGATATTAAACGCAATTATGATTATAATTCGCGATATTGTTCAATTAACGTTTATGAGGTTCGTATCAAGATGACAACTATCGGAACAAGTACTTTACGTGACTTATTCAATGAAAGTCGGCGATAATAAATCTAAGCGATAATAAATTATAAATTGTTTTATCATGATATTTACGAACAATCATTACGCATAATCGTTTTTCAATGAGACTAGATTTTAATATCTCTAACATCGTTTATGCTTCGTATTTTTCAACTTAATTGTAATTTACTTATTACCTTTTTTGGATTGCACGATTGTACGAATGCAATATGCAAGTAGAATAAATAACAGGAAGGTACGAAAAGTGATATAATATATCAATCGTGTATTATTAATATTTGCACATCATAACACAAAGTACTTAAAACACTGTATTGCTGTAAATCAAAGCCACTATAACTGGCCAAATGGCTTTGGAAATGACCACATTGGATTTTAATTAATTTTAACTTGGCGAGTGCTGTGCAAAATATCGCGTAATCGTTATATTTCAATAATTAATTGACACACGATCGTAATAAACCGCGGTTTTTTTAAAGTGCAGTGTTACATGTATGTATACGTGTAACGAAAATATCTGAGAGAAGATAGGAGGAATCAGGCAATTCATTAGCAAAGCGATAAAAAATTGAGCAATTTATTGTGTATATATTATTTACAAGTTGTGAAATTAATAATTTATTTTCACTTAATTGTCCGTTGGAAATAGTTCACCGAAAATAAAGACGCGGTGATACTTTTCGGTGATCTGGATTCAGAGCGGTTGCAAACGCGTTGCGTGCCCCACAGTTCGATATTATTGCACGTACCTCGTTATTCGCTCTCGCGACTGCTTGTTGCACATCTCTTCCTCCCTGTACTCGATTCTCACCCACGAACGACGAGCGAACCCTAACATTATTACGCACCGCGAAACATCCCCTGAGAACTGGTATTCACCTTCGGGCATTCTATCCGAAGCGTGCTACGTCGCTTCCAAAAGAGTCATATTCCTTTACTCGAATGTCACAGATACGACTCGAAACTAGATATTAGAATATATCGGCTTATAGTGAGTAGCGGAGAATATATTTCAGATATACATGAACAATTTAACCTAACACAGTTTGTCTTTTAATAAAAAGTTTCCTGCGTTTTTTGCTTTCTTTAACCTGTAGAAATATAATTTTTAATTGATACAAGAAGGATGCTTTTTTAGGAAATTTTTTTATTATAGGACAAATTTTAATCTACTTTGTATCTTTATCTTTAAAATAAAATAATGCAAGTTTCATATGTGAGTAAGCATCTTAATATCTTTCAAAATTTTCTAAAAAAACATCTAATTCCTCGAAAAAAGAATTTAAGACGAGATTGAAAAAGTAAAGTAATTAACATATCGTTATAATTTCTGTCAAATCGGACGATATTTGAAGAAAAGTTAAAAAGAGAATTTACTTTTTCACAATTGCTGTTCCATTTTAATTCGACGATCAAATCTCGTGCAAAATCCCGAAAAGTTAGCAGAGTTACACGTTTCCCGCAATTTTCTACCTCGTCCCGATCCCTTTCTTACCGCGATGCGACGCGCGCTGCAAGATATAAAATTTCAATGCATCCCCGTTTCATTCGGTATGCGACATGCACTCGTCGCGGGGTATTCAATGATTTCGCGCA
This sequence comes from Solenopsis invicta, assembly GCF_016802725.1. NCBI lineage: Eukaryota > Metazoa > Arthropoda > Insecta > Hymenoptera > Formicidae > Solenopsis > Solenopsis invicta. The sequence continues at coordinate 24,429,022 of NC_052669.1, forward strand.
GGAAAACTGCAGTTATCGGCATCCTGAATATGGTTTTTGGCCTTCGCCGCATGCGGAGTTTCTATGCAATGCTCCTTCACAACTCAGCTCGACTCGAATGTAAGATTGCGATTCGTAGACTTTTATACGCGTAAATCCTCGAACATATTCTCGTCTTTGTTTCCAGCTTCGTATTCGTTCGATTTTACGAATAGTGGTCCATCGAATATCTGGATCTTTACGCGAATAGCGCGATAGGTAGATATTACATTTCTCAAACGTCTGCGTTACGTATCGTTAACGCCACATGACGGGCGAACGGTATAAAGAGTCGGCATACTCTAGTGTTACAAGATAGCCAGAACAATGTCCGGGAATTATGGGTCACCCCGTACATTCTAGAGTCAGTTCCTTCCACCACCGGGGGAACTTTGTTTCAACTTTAAGCGACGTCGTGTTCCCGGCCCGCCCGCATCCATTCCAGTTACAAAGTGCCTCAGGACGAGGAAGTATGTCCCACGCTGCCATAATCGCTCCTTTTTCCTTTTAAATGTGCTCTGTTGTTGCCGACATACTCTCGCATACCGCTTTCTCGTTATCGCGCGCGTGAATTAATGCACGGAAGTGCACGACCAGAGCCATTCCAATTTGCACGCGCGATGATCGCGTGATCAGAATGAAAGAGAAAAGAAAGAAAACGAAAAAATAAGTTTATTTTTCGCGGGATTTCGTTCCAAGAAGGTTCAAAATTCGCCTTGCAGCCACGTACAATGAGCAACTGAATTACGGCTGAATTTTGGAAGGAAGTCTGTTTGCTCGCGGCAACTTCCCGCACACCGTCTTCCGCGTTCTCTTTCTTACTCTGCCTCTCTCTCTCTCTCTCTCTCTCTCTCTCTCTCTCTCCATCTTACGCTTCTTAGTCATCCTTCCGTGACTACCGCGAGCATAATGTGGGAAATAGTTTCGGGTGCCGGCTGTTGGAACAGGACAATGTGCGCTCGCTTAAGCGTGTCTGCAACTTGTCCTCGCCCAGGACGAAGAATGTACCTACCACCCAGGCGCATGTCAAAGCATTTTTCAGATACGCGCGAGTATATTTTTCAGCGCACGTTTCGCATCGCCGACAGGGGAATGCCGCGAGGGAAAGGGAGACGGGTTACGTTAAAATACCACCGCGTAGTAGCAACTTCGTTTGGCAAATCGTTAAAACGACTCACACTTGGAAAATCCCCAGAATTTAGAGGTGGGAAAAGCGCGAGGACTTAAAAATTAAAGAATAAAAAAAGTTTTAATTGTGCAAATTTTTTTATCTTTTAATTTTATTATTGACGCCGCGTATGTGAAAAGGGATTCAAATATTTTTGTATTATCACGTGTAAAATCACGAAAAAAACTGTGTTCAAAAAGTGGAGAAAATTCAGGAACGAAGCATTATAACAGATTAAGTTTCAGAAACTTCGAGGACCAAATTTTAAGCTTTCACAGCTCAATTGTGTGTAAAGATTCAATGGGATTTCGCTGCTTCCGAACTCGAAAGATTTCAATATCGTATTTCGTCTTGATGTTATCTCGTTAGATGATAGTTATAAGATCGGATATTTAATATTAGCGAGGCATCAGCATAGTTTCCGCGGAGTCGATCGCGCGTGCATAACGATAAACTGTTAACGTCTCTCTTAGACGTAACACGCTGAAATCCCTCGTGAATTTGCGTGATTCGCACGCACCCGCGTCGTTAAACGCGTGCATGCGTCTAATCAATCTGCATACGCATGAGCACTATCGGGATTCCTAATATATACCACGAGCTTGACGCGACTAATATCGCAATATGCCCCTCCGAAGGCGGATGCGTTTTGGTTGTGCATTATGGAGTCCCAGCAGCCAGAAGACTGATATTAATTACTTGCCAGGTCACGAGCTCAGATGCTATCGTGGATCAGCGAACTCGCAGTCTGATCGATAGAGGGTTAATCTTTGCCGTAGAGAATCGTTTGTCGGTTAAATTCATTATTAAGTACTCATCATAAATTATTTTTTTATTTTTATAATTGTTACATTTATTTACATAAAATAATTCATTAAAACGAGCCAGTTAAATTGTGAATAGTATTTAATATTTATTTGTGAAAAGTTTTTCCTCGAACACCTTTACACATTTAAATAGTTAATTTTGAATTAAGAAGAATCAATCTCGCAGTTAAGTGCAGACTTTGCATGTGAAAAACAGAGATTGTATTAAATGGAAGGAGGAACGTAGAGAAAATGAGAAAAGTTACAGAGCTCTGTATGCTAATGGAGAAGCAATTATAGATCGCGGACCAGCGTAGTCTGGCATTGCAGAGTGCGCTCTGTATTTTCTGCCCGAGACATAAATACGTCAAATTATCGCATTGTCCGATTCGGTCCGCAAGAGACTCGTTTCGCAAAGGACACAATCTCTCTTGGCTCTATTCGCAACTCTCGATCGAATTCCACACCGCAATGCTTGTAGACTGTGATCAAAGCGAATCGAAGTCTAAAAATTCCGAATAGAAAGGTTTTCGACATCACTTTGGCGAGAGAAACTAAATTTGTCGTGGGTCTTTCACTCTGTTTCTTGCATTTGTAAAAATCGCGTGCCTCTCTCTATGAAAATAATTCGGTCATTCTGAAAAGTCGAACTAGAGCCCGAGAAACTTTATGTCGCGAAAAATTTAGAAATCATATTAATATTCAATATAAATGTTAATTATTTTTAGACCATATTTATTAATTTGAAATTTGCATTTAATCGAACAATCTTTGAATCATTTGAATACGATTGGTGTTTACAAAGCTATAAAATTCATATACACTTATTATACACTTTAGATGTTTCGAATAGCGTATTGAAAATTCCGTTACGCTGTAATCATGTTGAAAAATGTGAAAGATAATGTAATCACAGCTATCGATACGTTAGCCTTTGACTTTTCGAGAGAACCTGGTAAAATAACAATTTCATGCGTCATACATTCCCAACAACGTAGCGCAGGGATAAAAGCGCGTTTTATTAACAAGGAAGATTAATAGTGCCCTGTCGGAGCGACCCGATAACCTGCCGCGATTCCATGGAATCAAGTGACGGCAAAATTGAAACCAATTACAGTTTACAAACCGCCAATCTCCGACAGGGCTATTAAAAATATTAATCGGTTATACTCTTGAAGTGGAATCGCGATGCCGGGATGCCGCGCGCTTTCCGCAATTACTTGACTATTACGAGTTCGCAAGATATCACTTATATCCCCAATCGAAAATAGAAAAACGTCCTGCGTTCGATAAATAATTAATTTAAATTTATCCTCGGCAAAGATAGTCGGTTTACGATGAGTTTTAAGACGAGGTAATTAATTAATATACGCAAATTGAATTTATCGATTTTTTTCTCTTTATCTAAAGATTAAAGCTTAATCTTTTAATCCTTATTATCTTTTCGTGCCTGGCTAATTGAGAAGGGGTTAGATATTTGCACGTTTATTATTAATAACTCAAACAATATATATATTTAGGTGCGTACTTTTTATCTAAATAGTTTCATAAATATTTAATTTTGTATGCTATTGAACGTTTATTTTGCGAATACGGAGATACTTGTTCGCATTTAGTGCCAAAAGTGCGTAGAGATTCTTTCGACGTTCGTGTTCGTTGATAGAAAGCATCTCAATCAAGCATCCTGCGAGATAAACGACGTAAAACGCTCGAGACGAACCACCTGAAAGTTTCGAAATGTCTGGAAAGAGGAATATCGCTGCCGTTGAGAGTAAGGACACGGTTCTGAACAAACACCGCGAAATTATGCACCGGGGCGAGAATTCCGGCGAACAATACTCGGTGACGTCAGCGGTATTTCGTCCCTGAGAAACGATTCGCGGAATAGGAACACCACCACGACATCGAACGTCGTTTCTCTGTCGTCGTGTAGACGAAAGCCACTCGTTCCACCGGCTTGCTGCCGCGCCGCGGCGAGTGCAAGTGCTCTTACGAACTTGTGGCTGCCGATTAATTGTGGAAAACGTTGCTTTCCGACAATGCGATTCTACTCGAAAATTACCGAAGAATTCACGGATACGACGAGCTTCAAACTTGCTAGTCTCAAAAGATTCAAAGTCTCAGCAAGGCACAAAATTTAAAGGCTCGAGATTTTAATACTCGATCATCAACGGGAATATTTACGGTCTTTATTTACGGTAATATTTACGGTAATCGGAGGAACAAAAGAATATAACGTTCCTGGTATTATCGGGCAGCAAAAAATTTCGATAAATAAAATTCGCAAGCGTACAAAATATATTGATTCTGTTACTTGGCAAATCGCCCAGCTGAAGCAAGAGTCGAGTCTTGAACGCATAGGAATTGTTTTATGACTGGTATACCTTCAACACATTTTCGTGTGTCGCGCAATCCCATTCGCGAATATGTCGCAATCCGCGGTAACAAGATTTACGAAGCTTTGCTTTGAATGCAATGCCGGTTGATGTTTCCCTGTTCGCTTTGATCCGGATGTCTATGGTCGCGAAACGTATTGCGGATAATGCAAAATTTTTCTTTCGGTTGAAATCGGATGACTAAAACCAACTTGTTACAACTTTAAAAAAAAAACATCCAAAAATTTTTACTCATATTTATTTTATTTTTCGCGACTTTAAACAAGTTAAAAGTTACAAGAATAAATCTTGCATTTTAACATTGTAATATCTTAGAGCGCTCAGCATTCTTGTATTTTCGTCACAAATTCTGCGATATGTTGAATTTGGCGAGTTTTTTAAACGATTGGCAAGTCTCGTAGGAAATTGTGACTTTTGCACGGAAAGAATAATTTTATTGTAGTACCTAAAAAGATAACTAGATCAGAACATTATTTTATTGTAGCATCAAGATAATTATGTAGGACGCTAAAGTATAACGTTGCCATAAAAAGTTTTAATATTCTAGAAACCAGCTTAAATATCTAATATAAATATTGTAATGGTCCAACATAATTATTTTTAGATCTGTACGTCTAGCTAGTATTTCAGTAAAATCGTTATTTTCGTGTGCGTTTAGATCTTTATCAGGTGACGTATAATTACGACTGCCATATGGATGGTAGCGACCGTCGCCGTCTAAAATATAAAAGCTCAAGTTGTCTTCTATTTATTCATACACGGACATTGTTCCATTATCCTCCCTTTGAATCTCGATGCTACGCACGGATGATCAATAACACCGATATCCGCGAAACCTCGAAAGCGATCATCTCCATGGCGCAGTGTGTCCGCGCAAATCCCTTCACTCTACTTCTTTTTGCCAAACCAACCCCCTGCTTGCAACAGGCTATTGTTCTTTTACGGCGTGTCGCCAAGCGGTTATTTTCCAATCCGGCATCCGGCAACCCGATATTGGCTTTATTAGGTTCCCTCGACTTGTCGTCGTTGCTGTGTTCTTTTCCGGCTCCACTTCCCGTTTCCCTCGGCTCATTGTACAGTCGGAGTCTTATTACTTCCCGCGAAGCTATACAGACATCACTTGTCGGCTTGTTGGATCGCCCACGAGGATTTAAATTACTTGATTAAAATCCGATGGATGAAGCATGAAAGAATCTCCTATTATCGAAAAAGATTTAGTATATCCGTATCATGTTTTTCTCAATGTTTTTATATAGCGTTTTGTCTTAAATTTTGCACAGCTATCAAGTAAATTTTTATCATAAAACAGTTAGTTTTTACATTAAAGTACGTTTACTAAAATTAGATGTAAAATTTTAAAATTATTGCATAAATCTCGAAGACTTCTTAATTTTGCTTAAAATTTTATTAATATAAATTTTCAATTGTCGGATTATTTGAAATCTAATTTTTCTTTTTATTTTTCTTTCGTTCATTTTGATGTCTAAACAACTACACGCCTACTTGATATTTTATTTTAGTTATCTTTTTTTGTCTTTATGGAATCGTTTCTCTCGTTACTTAATTCGGTGCCAATTGCTCGCGGGACATAATGCGCCGCTTCACGGAAATTCTGGCTATTCGGATACCCGCTGAACGGGATTGGATATCAAGGGATATCGGTTATTAATTACCGAAGTAATAGCCGCGTAATTGGAGCTCCCAGGAGGAAGCGGAGGGTTTCGGCATGGATGCCTGGACCCCGTTGCACTGTATTTATTATTGCGCCACGAGACGCATAATGCGTAAACCGTTGCCCCGTCGAGGATTTGTTTTACAACCGACGTTACCGTGACATAACAGCGCTTTGTAGGCCGATGTACATACACGCAACGTTGATAGGCATGCTTAACACTTAAGTGCCAAATGCGAGCCGTGCACAGTCGTAATACTCGACGAGTTCATTCGTGCGTTGATTCAAATCTCCCTTCATGTCACGGTCGTTATTAACCGAGAAGAAGCAAACTTTTATTGCGATTTAAAATAATAATCAATGATGAATAATAAATATTGAATTCACATTGTAATAGCGAGATAATCCCGATGGAAATAAATAGGAATTTATAAATTATATGTTTGATTATATCACGTTATTATCTCGAAAATACATTCGCGAATGTAAATATTAAAAGAAATAGTAAATTAATAATGGATAATGCAGATTTATTGAAAAACGAAGAGATACGATCTTATATGAAATGATAATGACAGTAATGCCAGCGAGCACTGATGTACGTCGGTATTTTCAAATGACGTAATATATTCCTCTCTCTAAAAATGCTCGTAATGTGTACAGGAAATAACATGAGGGTAAACGAGCTTATCGATGTTCTTTTTTTTCCGAAAACTAATTTTGCGCGTGAGTAGCCGTTCTCCGTAGAGACGGCTCTCACGCACGACGACATTAATTCTGGCACTTCAGTTTTCAAGTATCGTCGTCGTTTTCTGCAAAACGGCCGGTAGCATGGTTCATTACGCGCGCGACCATAACTTTATCGCACAGGACAACCTTCATATTTTCGAGAACGCTCGTAATTAACCGTGAAAAAAAAGCCCCGCCCCGTTACCTTTATGCCGTTTTATTACCCCTACGAAAAGTACGTAATCAGCCCGTTTGCCGTCGTTGTCCACCCTTGTTCTCGCAGAGGAGCGGTCGCCGTCGCGAGGCGGGAATTCGCGGGAGAATTTTGTCGGAACTCCTGGAATTCGAAAGGGACGACGAACAAAAGCGCTACGGCGTTTTCAGGCGTCGCTCTGGGCGCCGCCGCTTTTTCGAACGTAGCATAAGGTCGTCGTACTTGCTGCGAATCTGTAGGTCTTAAGAATATCGAGATCCCAGTAATCTAAAAGAAACAAAAGTGTAAAATGAAGGAAAATTTAATACCGCGAAAATTGTAGGGTGTCAAATATATGTGAAATGCACGCGATCTTTATAAAAATCGCAAACCCGGTAGTTCGTTGTAATAATAATTACGCGTTGAAGCATTTGCTGCCGGAATCGTACTCCAAAATCTTTCCCCACCTCCCCACACTCGATACCAAATAGCTTCGTAATTAAACTAGATGCTTACGATGGCGTACAGCGGAGCATTGGCGCCCGGAGTCGAAATTCGAGCGTGCCAGGATCGACCAAGCTTGCTCGAATTTATTCGCGGCGTCTCGGCCGCCGGTCGTTGAAACGCGTTTCTCATTCCTGCTGACTGCGGCGGCTGTTACTCCATCGAAGAGAATGCAATTTCATCCGTCCGAGGGGCAGTTTTTCGCTTACGAGAGAAAAATTCACGGCGTCGCCACGCCATTCGCGTCCGCGTGCGTTGTTACTTCGAATACACGGTGATGTTGAAAAAGTGTAAATTGACGAGAGGTCTGCCTTATCTAGGGGACGCACGTTTTACGTGCGTACATGCAAGAATTGAGAGACCGGTTTATCTCGGAACGTTGATCCGTTCCAATGACTTTTTTCGACGCAGAATATAGGTTGAGAAAAATAAATATAATTCCACAGTATAATTTAAATCGAAAAAACTGTATTCTGAAAAAGTTGTATTCTCAACCTAAGAATTTTCCTCTTATTTTTAGTAGTCTCTTCTAAAATAGGCACCAAGATTTTCTCAACTTGAGAGAAAATTCTTCTGAAGGATAGATTAATAACAGGTATTTTTAATTTTTATAAGAATATGTAAGATGAAATTTTTGTAGGATTTACTCTAGAGCTGATTTTCCATAAATATGAAAGGAAATGTAATTTTTAAAATATTGAACTTTATTGGAGCACATTGTTTTCCGTCGACGAAGGTTAGATATAAAACCAAAATAATAAAAATTATAAATACTGATTTTTAAAACATGCGTACTGTCTGAGATGATAAGTTCTTCGAACCACTTTTTATTATCGTTTTATTTAGTATTTAAATATCACATGTTTAGAGTTTTGAACATCAACCACTGATTATGTTAAAATATAATGATATAATTATTTCAAACGCCAAATAAAACATGGTTTGCATAGAATGTCATTGTTCATAAATTTGTTAGAAAGAATTTGTTTCAAAAAATATTCTAAAAAAGAAGAATATATTTTCATCCATTAAGAATATGTGTTAACAGAGGTTGCAAAATATATAATCCTCTTATTTCGACAATACAATTTTTCAGTGTAAATGGATCCATCGATGCTTAGTTTTTGCTTAAATTGCAAACACCGAGGTAAAATGTGTTTTATTGCAAATGCTATATTTTAACTACAAGCAAAGTCCCGTTAACCACTTCCTATCTGTAGTTGAATTTGACTACGTAACTGTATATGCATCCCGCAACCGCATCGTACTATATTCTAGAGATTAGTTAAAATCGAAAATCGTAATACAATATCGAAGTTATAATCGTTTTCGAATGAATCGTATTGAAAATCATTTACAAATAATATTTTTATGTCGAGTGTGAATTTATTTTAAATAACGTGCAAAAGTGAAAAGGAAGATAGTGGTAATTTCTCTGTATTAATAATGCATCTACCGCAATCTGACTTTACATAACAATTCGACTGTATAAGTTTCGCAGAACTTTATGTTAATGGTTCACGATTCTAAAGATTCAGTTGAATGTAGGAAATATATGTGGCGAACAGGGTGTTCCACAATTCTGCGGACAACGCATATAAATTCTGATTACATCGGGCTTATGAGCACGTAACTTCTTCCATTCAAATTGAACTAGCCGCGCAGCAATCTCAAACAATCCCGACGGAACACCTGACGTTCGCGTACCTCGCGCCCACGTTAAACTAAAGTTTCCGCGCGTCCGATAATATCGTAGCGTAAATAAACGTTAAACGTTATATACACGCGTCATTATGATATATCTTTATTAGAGTAATAAATATCTTTCTGTAACGCAGTCGGTTGCACGCGGCCTCGCTTATTCACACGGAAAGTGAAGCCGTATCCATTCCCGAATAGACTGCCGGACCGTGCTAGTTCGCGAGGGGTTGAGATCCACGCCAATGAGTTGCTGCAAAATTTGTTTTGACGCGTGTAGAATATTTCTTTCGCTAACCGCGATTCAGGTGTGCGAGTACCGCGATCATATCGGCGCAATCAGATAAAAATATCGATCGAGAGGGTCGATGAAAGAAAAGAAACTCGAACGCGCGCGACCCAATTTTTTCCGAGGAAAACTTCATTATTCCGTCGAAAGCTCCTCGTTACGAGGGTGACACGTCGGCGATATATATTCCGGGCAGGAATCGATTTCCGAGTTTGTAGCCGGTATTTCGACTTTCGAGACGGTGCGGCCGCGGTTGACCGGAACTTTCTCAATTCCAATCACGTCGACCGGCTATCGTTAGCGCCCTTCTCCGGTCTCTGGTATCGAGACGTACCTCGATATACCGAACCATCGAGATTGAGACCCCTCGGTGCGCCGATGTGTCGATAATGAAACTGCATTTTCCGCGAGCGATCGTCGTTCCGCTTGAACGTGCAATCCCAACCGGAAATTTTGAAATCATTTTATCGAGCGAACGATAATTAAATGAAATAAGACCTCGATCGGTTGAAGGTGAATAAGTTATGAGATCAGAGAATGCAAAAGATCGAGGATTTAATAAGAACGAGGATTATAAAAGATTATGACAATCAAAAGTGTTTGTTATAATTCTTTTAAATACATAATTGTATTTTTATACTCGATTTTTGTGACGTACTCTCCATTGTTTACGTATTTATAGAATCACGTGGGATTATATAATTGTACATGTATAACTATGCAATTGCATTCTCCTCATTCGCGTAAATTAAAAAAATTGCCTTGTAGGATTCTTCACCTCTTCCAGAGCCTAAAAATATATTTTTAGGTTTCAGTGGTTTAGATCCCCCGGAGAGATGACTGACAGCCGTGAAAAACACGGTAGTACCAGCCGCGGGCGACAAACCACCACGACAATAACGAAACGTCTCGCGAAACACGGATACCCTCTTCAAATTTCAGTGCCGGTTTGATCGTATTGCTGCGAGCGAACGCGATGCATCGCGCGGTGCACAGACGGACGCCGGGGAGATGGAGTGCATTATCAGGCGAATTACCATATTTCACGTGCCGCGGTCCATCTTCGTTCTGGATATCGTGACGGCGGGAGAGATGTTACGGTATTGCGAGAGGGAAATACAGAAGCGCATCTCTCAACGCGTGATCGAGTCGTAGAGGATTTTCTCGCGTTGCCCGAGAAACGACTGTACTTTTTATCGGAGATCTTGTCACGGGGGTATACAAGCAACCTCTTCTTACGATAATCGTATATCGATACTTTGAATTTATAGAATTCTTAAAGAATTTAAAAAATAATGACATGACTGAAATCTACGACGAAACTTGATTATTTTGAAATTTAAACCGGTATTTACAATCTTAAATCTTAAGTCTCAAATATATTAAGATGTCATAAATAAAACACAACCGTATTAACATCTTAAGATATTACTTATAGAAATTGGCTGCAGGAAATTGGCTATTGGAAATAAGCATTACTTATAATGAGTATTAAAAGCCCTCTTAACACTTAAATTAACTAATTTCTATCATGGTTGAAATATCTTGAATAGACTATAAATAACCGGTCTTAGATTAGCATCTAAAGTGCAGTTTTCTGATCGTCATGAATATTGCGTAAGAGGCATTAGACAAGAACATTATGCAATTAAGTCTGGATATAAGATGTAGACTTTATCACGTCTATCTTAAAGCGTGCAACCCTCAGGGGAATCTATATCTGCGGATCGTCATCGATATTCCGCGTCGTCACGGACGAGTCGTCCATCAAAAAGAGGGGTGCCCATTCGTTTCTGCCGGTTAAATTTTACCTCGACACGATGCTCCATGAATAAACATTACGTCAGCACGGCACGCTAATTATTCGCCAATTATTAACGACAATAAATTATTAAACTGGCGGATCCGCCAGTGCCGACCGCTAGCGGTATAGTACGTCCGTTGTCGTTCTTGCAATTACCATCAATCAATTATTCAAATGAAGCGTCTCAATTATTTAAGAGTAGGCTCATTTAGCGTTGCATCAATCACTCAGTCGCGCGACGCATCGAAACGTCATTCAGAGGTTATTTACAAAGGGCTGGAAATTTATTGGCGAATAACATCGTCAATAAATTGCACTGAGATATGTTGAATAAATAAGAGAACTTTCAGATTTAAAAATTTGAGGAACGAAGTATCTCTAAAACACAAACATTATCTTTCTTAATAAATTAATATTCAATGATACAAAAATAGAAAGCGTCAAGGTACTAAAACTGAAATTAGTAGCTTTGTTATGAGTTGGAATCATATATATTTATGTTGATATTTGTAACAAAATTTTAGATTATCGAAATACAAGAAAACATATTGATTGAATAGAGCCGAAGCTTATAAGAAAACCTAGGAATATGTTCGTAAATATGTTATATATTTAGTGACTACACAAGCGAGACAGATCCATTTGTCGTCCGTGCGAATTTTACGGCTAGTTCAATTTTCATCTGCCGCTTACGATAAAAGCGCCCGTAAAAGCTCTCGATAAACTGATTTACCCCGACTACCAACCTCTTTTAATTTTTCGATCGCGATGGTAATTTTTCAGCAATTTGAAATATTGTAGAGATTCGGTTGTCATGGATTTCTGCAACGTCTATGCATTTAAATTAGAGTCGGATCGAATCCTGGAGTAACATGAGAACTTTCTGTTATCCGTTTGTCAACAAATGGTATTACTTTATTCGTATGAAAATTGAAAGACTCGGTGTTAATTTCTTTCTACCGGTGCACAAAAACGCAGGTTCGAATATTAATTTAGACAATGGGTATGGAGAATTTGCAGCGCATATCGCCGGTATCGTGATGATCGCGTCAAGGGATTAATGAAGCAATACAACATATCAGGGAAAAATCAAAATTTGCGGGAAGCCGAGCGCGCTCGAATAAAGCGGAGCGTTTGGCCGTGACACGCGATTTCCGTTCGCTTATGCCCCTCCTCCCTTCTGCATTGAGAATGCGATTTACGCAGGCATCGCACGCGATTTGCACATCCGTCAACCGAAAGAGCTAGCCCGTTTCCAATCCTGACGTCATCTTAATAAGAGGGACAATATTTCCGGCCAACAAACGCGTCGGCGATACTCGTAACAGGAAAAATGCTCGAGCAAGATGTCTAACCGTAGTGGTTACCAAACATTGACGGGCGAGTCATATCGAAGTACTAGAGTCTTCATAATATATTTACAGAGAATCCGAAAAATGTCTGTACGTTCAATAAGCAAAGAATCTTGATTCATTTGCATACACTTTTTGATCTCTAAATATTTGAATCTTTGAACGTTACGTTCTCTCCGAATTTTTGTAATCTTTTAATAAAAAATCGCGTCTCAAATTTTCTAAATCTGAATTAGTAAAATCTTGCTAATTTGCAGCGCTATACATATAACAGTGATCATCGCTATTCACTGTCTGTCAGTAATTTCGATTAGGAAAAGAGTCCTCTCACTAATTGGGATTAGAGTATTAAAAACAATGCATACATTACTGATTGATACAGTTATGACAATGAAATCAGATTTTTAATTATCTTTCAGTGAACAATACTAATTCCGATTTAGAGAGAAGATTTATTGAATTAATGAATATTCGGAAATCCAGCTTAATTAAATAATGACATCCTTTAATTTTTAATAATGATTCTGATGCCTGATATCCCCTGCGTGGTAGAATTATTGGAATAAAGTGACGGTGATGGTGCTCGCTAATGTCGTGCGTAATTTCGCGACGGCATAGACGCGAAATTATTTCATGTCGAAACGATCCTGGCGCGTTTCAAAGCGCATACGGGCAGCGTTGTGTACGCATCGCTGTCTACTTTGTATTAATAATAGCACCACGAATGCGCGCACCATCAATGGTAGGAGAGTGGAGCGTATATGCTGACATTATCTCGGTACAAATTAGCGAGACCCCCGGAGACGTATATGTGCACGCTTGCACATGAAGCGCAAAATTACGTCGCGACTGGAATAAATTTAACGGAAAGACGCGAGAGCGCAGGTGTATCTTGACATTACATTAAATTGAGCTATCATATAGTAGTAGTAACTCTCTTCCAACGCGTAATCTCCGTTATAATCACCTCGATACGTTCTATAGTGCAATTAAAAACACAACAGCCACTCAGTGACTGAAAAAAGTTTTGAAAAATTTTTTACATCGAAAGTTGCAGACATTTTATCGCGGAAAATATAAACAGAAATACGAGACTTTTAATTACAGAAGTTATATATGATATCAAACATGTAATAATATATATTAAATATATTATCCGCACGCAGAAAAACATTCTTGTGCTAAGAAAAACGAGAACATTAGATTTTCATTTTCTTTCTTCAAGTAACAGTTTGGCTCTCCGTACGCAGTCATTAATTCTTTACTTCATGCAAGAATTGATTGCAAAAATGTTGTTTAAAGATACTGTGTCGGCTGACAATTAGTATATTAAAAAGCACTTCCTACAATTTATTCGGGAAAAAATATGTTACGACGCTTACTCGATCCCCTTGCTTTGAAACAAACACGAAACCATCAAATTTAAACTGCAAACTGCTATTAATCGTAGTTCTCTCTCTTTATCTCCGCCATTATACCTTTCTCTCGAATGTATTTTCTTCTTTCATTCGTGAAAATAAACGCGAGATAAAATTCAGAAATGCAAGCGTGATGCCAGAATACAAATGTCCACTAATTCGCCGCATCGCTCTGCAATCTTATTCCGTGCTCTGATTGCGAACATTTGCTTCACTTGCAGGATCATTGTATCCTGTTTTAAGAAATTTATCTTTTGATTCTAGTCTGAACAATTATATAGTCGTTGAGGTTGGAAAATTATGAATCCGTCGAGTAGAGCGTAATAAAAAGATATTTTGCAACTTCTTTCCATTAGGCGAATAAAATGAGAAAAGATAGGAAAAATATGAGAATTCAGAAAGACACGTTTCAGAATAAAAAATCAGCAAAAAGGTCCTTCGTTACTCATATAAAAATCAGGAAGGGAAACCGCGAAGTCAACCGCCCCGTGACTAAATTCAATGAACAGCACCGTTGAATATCGGGTATCTCGCGTAGAAGGCACGTTATCGGGACTATTTACGAGCATGCAGAATCCGGAGAAAAGCCCATCTCTCTCCCTCCTCTTTCGTTCTTCCTGCTTCTTCACAAAAACCTGCCCCCGATATCTAACTTGAGTTCAGCGCTCCTTTCAGTTACAAGAAGGATAAATATACTCGAAAGAGTAGGAGTTATGTACTACCTACGCAAGCATTCAAAAATGTATGTAACTTATTTCTCGGTGTTTAAAATTCCACGAACCTTATGTTCAAAAGTTCAATTATTCGTAGGAAGATGTGTGATCTACGATTCAATAATTTAAAAAATTAGATATTTGATGATTTTACAATATTATATTAATTTGGTTGTTAAGAATTTAAGTATTCCAAAATTCAGAGTATTTTGAGATAATTAAAACTTTAAAGTCCATAAACCTTAGATTAGCAGAGAACTTGTAAGATATACTCCAATTCTGGAATCCAGTTATTTTAGAGAATTCTAAATATTAAAGATCCAACGTAGACAAGAGCTTCAAGACCTACTCCCAAGCGCGGACTTGGAGAATGTCATCGCGACAAAGTTTCGTAAGACAATGCCAGAAATATAGAAAATGAAAGAGAGATAGATGGCGAGCAAGAGGAGAGAGAGGATCTCATCACTTTAGGTTCTAACCCATGGTACTAACTGACTAACGACTTTTCACGGTCCACTGAACACTACTGAAGTAATTAGCTGCACTAACGAGAGATCGTTATGGCCAACCGCAGAGCTGCGGAAAAGGCGGCGATCTGTCCCTTGCGATGATCAATCGGCAGTCATTATTTAATACTACGTGTCTCACTTCGTATATCTCCAGAATATATAGTTGAAAAGTATATGCTAGTACTAGGCAGTGATGGTGACAATTTTCTAATGTACACATTACTGCTTGAAGTTTTCGAAACGCGAAGTAGTCGTAAGTAATGTCGTAATTGCAAAATTATATTTGCAATAAATTTTAAGATCAAGTATACGGATTATATTCGTGTTATACAGAAAGTATAACATATGTAGATTATTCAATGGATACCTTAATCGAATGTTACAGATATTTCTCGACGAGGAAAGCGCAACAAGAAGAGGACAACATCCATCGTCGCCGACTTATAATAAAATAAACGAACCGCAACCGGTTCGTCGCGTCGCGCGTATTTTCCAGGAGTGCCGTTATTTATTAATTATTAATAACTTTAATTTTATAATTAGTTCACGCGCTTAAATTTAATATATTATTCGCGAGTGTTCCGCGTGTGCAACGAGAAGAAGAAGACAACCTGGAGGATACTGAGAGGAAAAAGGCCTGGGAGAGGCATTGGGCTCCAGCGGAGCAACCTTGGGGTAAATATAATTTCTTATTTATGTAAATTTTTAATAATCTTTCTCCTTTTCATTTGATCTTATCGCAATAAATTTAAAAAAGAGCTTAAGGAAAGAAAATTTGTAGAAAATTTGATACACGCCCAGAGAAAAGTTATGTTTAAATTGATAAAATCGTTTCTTCAATATGATTTTTTTAAGTTGAAATGAAAATACCTTTGAGGAAAATAAAAATTAATTTGATTTCAAGAAATAACGTTATTAGCTTTTTTTAAAAGTAAATAAATTATTTGTTCAAATTAATGGTTTAATTTTAATAAATAATTATTTAATTCAAACAAAGTATTGGCAGAAATGTAAGACACAATTTAATTATTCTGGTTTTAAATATATATTTTTTTTTATTTAAAAAAAGATTTCCGTTGCACGATCAAACTATTTCTTTAATTCTAATAAAAGAAACAATCATAAAATTTCTTCGAATCGAAGAAATTTTTTTAACAGTATAGCAATGCACAAGTTTCTTTGAGTCAAACAAATATTTTTTGACTCAAAGAAACCTTTCTCTGGGTGTATAAAAAGTAACTTGTGAAATGCCGATTATTTTGAACACTGCAATTTTAATTTTTGAATCTTATGCTTGTGTGTTACAGTATCATCGTAGCTTCGTAGCTGAATAACTCCGCTCGTTGCGCATCGGTCGGTGAGTCAGTAATAAATTTTCTCATTATATTCGCATGCTTTTCAAATGTCCTGCGCAGGATCAAAGTATAATATTATCGTGCGATCGTATCCGTATTTTCGCGAGTGAGTGAGTGAGTGAGTCAATCTGAGGAAGAGGAGGAAGTCTGGAAGACAACCTTGGGGTGAGTAATATTTGTAACATGTACAGGATGTATATATATATATATATATATATATATATATAACGTATCCAGACTAATCAATGGATATTGTATGTTACAGATATTCCTCGAGGTAATTGACGAGAGGAAGCCAACGTCCATTGTCGTCGAATTATTGTGAAACAAACGAACCGCAGCCGGTTCGTCGCGTCGCGCGTTTTTTTCCGGGAGTGCCGTTTAAGTTATCGGACTAATAGACTTTTCATAACTCCCATTCGATAGAATCCTAATTCGAAGGCCGGGAATCGCACCCCCGCTGCTTGGCAGTGAATATCTTCTTACTGGAGCGTTGCGCATGGTGGGCGTGCGCGCCGCACCGCGACGTTCTATGCCGAGTGCCCGTGCATGAGGCAATGCCGGGCCGTATGTACGACATGTTCGTGTGCATGTTGCGCGGCTGTCTGGTTGTGTGAGGTTACACGCTCTGTCTCTGACGATCGGTTTGGTCTTAAGCGGTAAGAGTTCGGATCAGTTGCCTTGGATTCGCACGTTTCTCTTGCTCTCGTCCACCTAAGGCTTTCTTAGATCCTTGATACCCTTTTTGGATTCTTTGGATCTGGGGTTTGAGCTAGTGAATCACATTTAATCTGACTTGGTCAGAA
Organism: Solenopsis invicta; assembly: GCF_016802725.1. Classification (NCBI taxonomy): domain Eukaryota; kingdom Metazoa; phylum Arthropoda; class Insecta; order Hymenoptera; family Formicidae; genus Solenopsis; species Solenopsis invicta. The sequence continues at coordinate 24,446,452 of NC_052669.1, forward strand.
CTTGGCCTTGTAGGTTAAGCTTGTGACGAGAGGTTGGCTCTCATTTCCTGATTCGTCTAAAATGCTAGACATCGGCAATGAGTACCTTCTTCTCTCGTCCTGCCCGAGTGTCTTGTCGACGCCGCTTGGATATAAGATCCAGTGGGACTGATTAAGATGATCCGTTGGCTGGGCCTATGAACAAGTCAATTTTAGACGTGATTTTTGTGAGACAAGAGGCATCGGATTCAATGCTATTGATTTCGTCTTCTTCCGCGTGGGACTTACCCTTGTTCGGGGGCGGGTACGCGTGCGTTCTACTCGTCGACTCGGGGTGCTGAATCCACGGGAATCCCTCTGAATGGGAACTCATATCATGGGTTTTATAAACCCGAAATGCCGTAGTATCGCGCAAAAAACTTTATAAATAATTAGTCCACGCGCGCAAATTTAGTATATTATTCGCGAGTGTCTCGCGTGTGCAACAAAAGGAAGAGGCTTAACTATCTGGAGGACTGAGAGGAGGAGGAGGCCTGGGAGAGGCATCGGGCCTCAGCGGAGCAACTTTGGGGTAAATTTTTTATTTATATAGATTTAAGAATCTTTCTCCCTTTTATTTGATCTTATAATAAATTTAAAAAAAAGCTACTTAAAGAAAGAAAATAAATATAAAATTGTATACACACCCAGAGAAAAGTTATGTTTACATTGATAAAATTGTTTCTTTAACATAGTTTTTTAAATTTAAATGAAAATATCTTTGCGGAAAACAGAAATTGATTTGATTTCAAGAAATAACGTTGTTAGTCTTTTTAAAAATAAATGAATTATTTATTCAAATTATTTGTTTGATTCAAACAAATAACTATTTAATAAAAAAATTTCAAGTCAAAAAAATTTTTTTTAACCGTATAGCATTGTATAAATTTCTTTGAGTCAAACAAATATTTTTTAACTCAAAGAAACCTTTCTTTGGGTGTATAAGAATTAACTTTTGAAATATTGATTATTTTGAGCGCAATTTTAATTTTTAAATCTTATGTTTTTGTGTTACAGTAATCACCGTAGCTTCGTGGCTGATTACTCCGCTCGTTGCGCATCGGGTCGGTGAGTCGTAAATCAATTTTTTAAATTTTATTTTATGCTTTGCAAATATCTTGCGCAGGACTAAGAAAAGGACACTAAAAAAGAGTTTGGTAATAGCTACTAAATGTTGACTTAAATAATGTCAATTAAACATTTGATTAATAGATATTATCAAAAATATTACTAAACTCTTTTCTTCAGTAGACTCAAATAATTTTTCGAATGGGAAACTGAGTACCCAATCGCACGTGATCGGTCCCCGGGAGTGCCGTGTAAAGTATATTGAAAATAAAGTTTGGTAATAAGCACCAAATATATAGTGTAATAGTATCAATTAACTATTTCAGTGTAACCAAAAATAATTTTATTTTTTTAAGTATTTAGTAAAGTTATACCAGATTTGGTAATACTTACTAAACATTTAAGAAAATAAAATTATTATTATTTTTGGACATAATGACAAAATATTTAATTGATATTAATTCACTATACATTTGGTAGTTATTACCAGATTTTTTTTTCAGTGTATCATCGCGCGATCGTAACCGTATTTCCGCGAGTGAGTTAGTGCAATCCTGTTGATGATCAGAGAGGAAAAGGATGAGGCCTGCAACCTTCAGGTGAGTTCAAATATGCAACATGTACACACTGAAAAAGAAGTCAGGTAATAATTATTAAGTGTATAGTGAAATAGTATTAATTAAATATTTTGTTAATATAACCAAAAATAATTTTATTTTTCTAAATGTTTTGTAACTATTACCAAATCTAATACCAAATATACGTTTACTAAATATTTAGAAAAGAAAAATTATTTTTGGTTACAATGACCAAATATTTAATTGATAATATTTCACTGTACATTTGGTAGTTATTGTCAGTCTTTTTTTCATTGCAGAATTTATAACAATATCTATCCTATGTAACCAATGGATATCGTATGTTACAGATATTCCTCGAGATGGACAGCGACGAGTAGAGGACAACGTCCATCGTCGCCGAGTGTTCCGGTAAGTTTATTGATATCCGCCAAACAGTTGTGATTCCAAGTTTTCTAAACGTCGAATGATTTCGCTGTGTTGTGTATTAATTTTGTCATTTTAAAATAAAAGCAAAAATTAGCTGATTTATAACTTTGCTCAACTCTCTATTTTGGTGAATGCATTTAAAACATCTTCTGTAATTTGTTTCAGATATTATTATAAATTCTTGAAATTTTTAAATAATTTAAGCCATGTATAAATTTTACTAATAATTTTATTAAGATATTCAAAACATAAATTGAAATTAGTTTTACGCGTTAGATACATTTCGTCCAAGAAAGAAATATATTAATCAATTTGTATAACATCGAGAATCTGCGAAAAGTTTATATTATATTAGATTTTACCAATATTGCTTATATTTCGTAGATATTGAAATATTAATACCGTCTCAAAGTTTCAAAATTTCAAAGTTATTGGCTTTATTGCCATATGAGTTTCTTGTTATCATCGTTTATTATTAAACTGATTTTTATATTACTATTTCTTGTTTAACGTAAATCTGTGTTTTAACACCAAAAATTTATTTGACGCGCAGTTTAATGAATTTGAAAAAATGTATATAAAATTACACAACATGCGATATCAGCACCAAATAGATCTAGATGTGACAGTCAAGGATTCTCAATTGTTTATATTTGTTAAGAATGTAATTTATTTTATATATTGTTCATTATATCTTGCAATACTCATTTTTGTCTATTTACTTGCTGGTTTTTGAGAGAGTCATTGCTTTACAATCTTGAATTATCGTGCTATTGTTTATATATAATAATCTAGCATTCATTATTTAACTAAACACGTGCGCTGGTAGAGCTTCGTGCTATTAATATTACATGTTGCATGTTAATAACTGAGGAATCGCTATCTCGAAAGAGTTGAGTCACTCCCTTTGGTCGTATTTAAAAATTTGCAAATCACGAAGAGCTTCCAGGATGGTAGCAAAGACACCTTTTTTACGAATGTAGTCCTCTGCTAAAAGATTCACCGGCGTTATGCAGCGCATATCCGGAGCTCCGGACCGAAGATCAGAGGATCCAGAAATCCGGAAATTCCGTACCATAAAATGCACATACCTACTCATGGTACACGTATCTATTCGTACGCATACTGAGGGGGAGGAGTGACACGTAGAGAGAAAACGAGCGAGTGGGTGGGTGCCTCGGTATTGTAAAGAGCTCTAGGTTCTGTATGCACTTCGCGTTGTAAACTCCGTCGAACTTCCCTGCTTTCTGCAACGTGAAGGACCGACCTCGAGGGGAGGAGAGAGGGAGGGAGGGAAGGAGGGAGGGAGGGAGGTAGGGCGAGCGGCCCGGTACATGCCGAAGACGCATTAATATTAATGTACCGGGATTTACTGCGACACGGCTGCTCGAACCCCGCAGGGTAGGATGTATGTTTACAAATGCGTTTCAACGTGCCACCACCCCCGATCTGCCTCCATCTGCTCGCGTACGCCGCTAACGCGCCGTTCATCCTGCACGCGCGCGGCAGGCGGCTTTTGTCGGCGGAAGTGGCGAACGGGCAAACTTAGACTACTCGCGTCTTGCGGATCCGACCCGGTTTCCGGTGTGCGTTTGCCTCAGAGGCGGTTACCGGTGGTCGTTAATGCGCCGGGGAGGTACGAGCGTGTCGGAGATAGTTTTGTACCACTTTGGCCACTAAGCTTCTCTCGATGCTGGGTTAGCTGCACGAAACGTGAGCGCTAGAGCTCGTTATGCATCATCGAGCAAGTAGGTTAGCCCTCTAATTGAAAAGCGAGATAAGTCGTGAGTGAAAAGCTTCCGAAATTGAAAATCTGTAGGGGTTTCCTTGCGATACTTAAAATTCAAGGATATGGTAGATGAGAAGGAAAGAATAAAACTGAAGATCCGAAAATCTATCGATATAACTGATATAAATCCGTGGAATCGAAAATTTAAAAATCTCTTACTGTCTCTTCAAAGCTATAAAAATCTGAACGTCGTAGGAAAGTAACGTAAAAATTTACGCGTCTAAATTATTACATAGTAATTGCATATTTCCTACTGGAGCATTAATCTCAGTAATCAAAACACAGTCGTTATGTAAGATTGCAATAGATAGGAAGTATCCAGCGTTCTTCAAAAGAATCATAAAATCGCGCCTTGCGGTATTCACAAGCGTCATATTAAAATAATTCTCGCTACTTCGCGCGCTATGGGCGTTTTATGTGCTACAGTTACATAAATTTGTTCGCATAAATTTGCTCGTGTCAAGAGAAAGGCAGAAAGAGAGTTGGACGAGACCCTCCTAGTTTTTTTCCGTCGAGGTTGAAATCGGTGGATGACAGACAGTTAATCGGGCCGACCGCTCCAGTTGGCGAAAACAAAAGCGGCGAGGCCCATTCACACAAGGGGCCTAACGCTCAAAAATAACAACGGTGATAAAACGCGTTCACTGTTCCTCGCGAATAAATCCGTGTAGAGATAGGAAGCGGAAATGACACGGAGATAGCCATTAGCGCGCGATTTGGTGCCGAATTATTCGCGTGCACGAACGATTTTACTATCATGGATGATCACTTAAGAGAAAAGTGAATTGCGGTTCCTGAAATGATTTGTTCGAGTGTATTCATATATATATGTGTGTATATATATATATATATATATATATATATATATATATGTAGAGTTGTGACTTTTTGAATTAAAATTTTTAATTTCTAGAAAAGATCTTTAGATTCTTAAATTTTAAGGTTATATTCAGTTATATATATTAAAAGAACTTGTTCAAAACTTTGAATTTATTTAGAATTTTTATTTAAATAATTAAATTTTCGTTAGTGATAAGCATAAAATAATTGTTTGAAAATAAACTAAGCTTGCCAATCAATTTATTCCGTTTACTAGAAAAAAAAATGGCATGGGAGGAAGAAAAGGGTGAAAAAAAATGATGTAAGAAAATGTGTGCAAGAAATTCGTTGGAAAGTAATTAAAAATTACGTGCCGCTCGTGGAGGATTATGGTCGCCGGCGCGAAAAATGGTGAACGTGAGGGACCACGTCGTAGAGAATGTCACGAGCACTTAACTTTTCTTTTCATGGCCGAGTTTGTTTCGTCTTTAAGGGACGAGCGAGACTTCCATAGCAATAGCCGCATACGAGAAACTAGAACGGTATGAGAGTCGTAATTGAGGGTTGACGCCCTTAGGGACTTGGCGTACTAGAAGGACTTTCCCAACCTTGGCACTTCAAATTGCGCGATCCTTCGATTACGGAATACGTAAATCGTGACGTTAGAATTTCTATTTGCATTCGGGGATCATTGCATGTTTGTACGTGAAACTAGCGCCTTCTAGAGTAAACTCGTCACGACGGGCAGAATTGATATTCGTGCTTCCGTTAAAACTGTAATTCGATCTATTTTCGCGCGACATTTTCATTACGTATTATTCACGCTATAGAGAGGGCGTTTACGTATTAATAACTAAATATACCTCCCTTGTACAAACAAACTGTTATTCGTTAGTTAAACATTTGCCAAACTCCAAGCGGGGAAACATATTTCTAACCGATTAATTCTGCATCGTCGATGAAATTTGTTGAAAACTTTGGCGCCGAGCGATGTATCGTATTTCGAAAACGTATTTTGGGGGAGAAACAACGTGTTGCCGGCAAAATGCACATGTTCTAGTGAGCCTAAGTCAGTTGAAGAGGCGTATTTGAACTGCTCTAATTACCGGGTCGGATTGGGACGAACTTAACGTGAGTCCGCTTGTACAAGCGGAGAGAACGGGACAATACGGAACTTCCGGGCGAACCCTTCGCGTTTATATTCGTGATCAGGATCTTTCCTTAATCCGCGCTGTGCCTCAAGTGGTTTCGAGAATTGGTCCAAGTCCACTCCACTTAGCAAATACCCCATGAACTTCTGTTGAAGTTGGCAATTATATCGCTCCGAATTCGATCGCGCTGCTCTCTCTCTCTCTCTCTCTATTCTCTCTTCCTTCCTCTCTCCTTTTTTCTTAATTCGTGATACAAGTTCGTGATACATATAATGAACTTATCGTTAGTCACATTAAATCGCAAACTTCCTATAATGGTCTATTTTTTACGAGACACGAGTTATTTTAGAATTTTCTTCTAAACTTTTCTAACTCTAAATAATCTAATATTTTATGCGTTCCAGTCCTTATCTAAATTATGCACAAAATTTACTTGGAAGTATAAAAAGTGAGAACTTTATTCGGGAACATAGAGTACAATCCAGCTAACTATTCTATCTTGTAGCGGTATCCCTTTAAATTGTAAGTTATAGGTCTTACAACTCAGCTTACGCTCTGAAAAACGTAATTCAATTCACTTACTTAACTCGTCTAGACGAAAGAATGTGGCCGCATTATCTTTACTACTGGTACCGCGAAGAAAGGCATTCTCAACGATTGCGAGAAACTTTATACGACCATCATCGGTTCAAACAACGAATCATATTAAATCCTGAATTGTAATCAAGAACTTTATCTACCGCATCTCTCGACCTACTTTTCCCTTTTTAACACTTGATTTGAGATTAGCATAAAATTAAAATTTATTTGGTGATAAAAGTAAACAGTAATCTATATTAAAGATGTGCGAATCTAGGTTTTTGGACGTCGAATCGAATCGAATCGAATTTCATCTTTTTTTTTTTGTTCGAATTCAAATCGAACTAAATCAATAAAATTTTATCCGAATTGAATTAAACAATCAAACTGTTGAAACGTAACTTTTAATTAACAACATGACAAATTTTATATTGTATTTTAATGTATAAATAAAAAAAAAGATTTTCACGTGTGTAAGAAAAATAATATTGAGTATGTGATATAAAGTCATTTTAAATACGATTTTATAAGCTTCTTGAAATTTTTGAATAATTCGAATTCGAACCATAGAGATTGAAATTCGAATGAAATCGGATCAAGTAAGATTTGTTTCGAATATTTCGCACATCTTTATTCCTTGTTGAAAATGGGAACAATTTTTCCATTACCGAAATTTTATTTCTGGCAAAAGAAATTTTAACGTTCACAGTTTTGCTAATTATATCTTAGTATTTCAAGACTTCGTGCTAAAATAAGCTCTTTTTTTAGAATCGAGTAAGATATATTTTTGCTTTCCTGAAAAAAAAAACAATTTATAATTTTCTACCTTCAGAACTATTCACGTTCCAAAAGTCTCGTTAAGAAAGAACCATATAGTCATCTTTCGACACGCGGAATCGTCACGCACACCAAATGTGCCATTACCGAACGCAACCTGTTTGATATTCAATTTCCGTTTAGAATTTTATCTCCACGAAAATCGGAGCAGCTGTATCAAGTCGAATTAAAGTGTCATGATCCACGAGCACGGCGCGATCGCGGCATAGGAAAAGGTGGGTGACGTCACGTGTTCTCGGTGGTCGCACGCGCGGGAGGGGTGCGTAACTGGAGGGGGAAACTCGGCTGCGGGCAGGCCATGCCGAAGACTCGTTCCGACGCGGGTGGTGGGGTGTAAGAGGGGTCCAGGCATGGAGAGGGCGCAGTACCGCGCTATCCTCCGTATCGTTGACACGTCGAGCGGAAAGAGTGCGGCGAGTAGGAAAGAGATCGAGAAGAGGAAGAGAGAGAGAGAGAGAGAGAAAGAGGGAGAGAGAGACGATCGCGCGACCTCGCGCTCGCTCACATCAATCGACACTCGCGTAATTGTCGTGCGCGAATAATAATTCTTCTGTCCGATTACGGTGTCCGTCCCCGTGGAGAACTTCCGGCCCGCGACGTTTTGCGCGCGCGAACGCGGTCAGTGGCGCGTTGACTCTCGCCTCGTGTACTCTCGATGATCTATCGGTGATCGATCATATCCGGCGTAGATCATTCGGGATCGTCCGCGTGACGCGGTGAACGCGTGGTGAACGTTATCCGCGAGTGATTTGGTGAAAAATTGTCTCGTGTGCCTGTCCCGAGGGAGCCGCTGCGAAGGACAATGCTGGTGGCATTCCTGTTTACCGCGGCGCTCGCCGTCGCGAGGATCCACGCCAGCCAGGTGACCATGGACGCCAAGATACGCGACGACTCCGACTTGTCCCAGGTAAAACCGTTTTCCATTAATACCGGTTGTGCGATTTCTTCGAGTGCCGATACGTGCGACGCGATACGTCACGTCGTGGATATGCGCCGGATACGACTACGCGCGCGTGTCCTTGAACCGTCACGCAGGAACGACCGCGCGCGCGAGAGTTGCGTTTAAATGAACGAACGTATGCTCGTACAATAACACCCGAGTGCAGCCCGACGGGAAATTTCAATGCAACGAACGCTCGTCGCAGCCGCGCGATGATTGTGCAACGTGCTCTGTGGCATCATGAAACGCAACCGATTGCCTGTCGTTAAGAGTTCTCCTCTGTGAGAGGATCGCGAACGATCCTCTCACTAGTGCCGTCTTAATTTTCTCACTCGGCGTCTATACGCATCCTTTTTTCTTTTTCATACCGCGTATTATTTCTCTCGGCAAATATTCAGCAAATGCTAACAGCGTGATGCAGCTGGAAGTATTTGCGTGAGTCATGGAATTAAAATAACAATGCGATCGATGTTTAATACAATGGCATCGACAATTTTCTAGCGAGATAAAAAGCGTTCATAAAACGTTACTGTCAAAATCATCGGAAATGTCAGGTGGTGATATATTTTTCCACGTTCTCTCTACATATATCAAATTTTAATATTGACAATGAATAAAATAACGATGTAAATTACAATAAGTTTTCAGAACGCCGAAAAAGTGATGTACGTACACGTGCAAATGCCTCAGATAAATTATTTGATTACAAAAATAGCATATGAATATCAGACGAAAACTAAACGTAACTAAATCTGCTTATCCAACTACTTATATTTCTATCGTTAAAATTTAATTTTTTTAATTTTTGGAATTTGATGCGCCAACTTCATTATTAAAACTGTCGCTTGCACAATTTTTTAGAGAGCCGCAGAAAATCGATTATGTTTTGGAGTGACACTTCTGTCATACGTCACGTCGCTCGATTTTTTTTTTTACGCATCAGATTCACGGTTCGACGTGATCGGTGGACCTGCCCACTCAGCGATACTTGTTCATTTCAACGTCATTTAATCCTTCCATATCCAACATGAGATCAGCGATGACTGCAAATCCAATTTTTCGTATCCAAGTGGCTAAATCTGTTCGTTGCTATTCATCGTTATTTTCCGTGTTTCTCTTATTTACCTTTGATTTGAAAATAATTAATCGGCGAGCATCACGGCTGCAACGCTAAATTGAAAATTCATTAACAGTGAATAAAAAAACACGGATAATTTGATAAACGGTAAACAAAAGTTGCAGAAAAATTCAAGCGAGAGCGTTGAAAACGCGAGAGGACGAAAAAGTGTAAAAGAAAAATTATAAAAGGGCAAGTCTGATCTCATCTCGGACAGTTCCGTATGTACTCGTTCTTTCGCGGACAAAAGTTTGTGAATACGGCGCTCTTCGCGTCTCTTCTTCCCGCGCGCTTGAAATTTCGGAGCGATTTGCGTGGGTGGTCGATCGGTGCATGGCATCTCGCCCAGGTGGTAAACCGATCGCCGGGCTCAACGATGTATGCAGTCGTGAGAACTTTTCCGGGTGGTAACAGGAGGGTAGGGATGGCAGGGAAGAAAGAGGGGTAGAAAAGTTCGTAAATCGGGCGTGCGAGATGTTTCTAACTCGGTTGAATAATGTATGAAACCGACGGTTATTTACTTCATTAACTTCTTCCACGTGGCCGTAATTAAATTGCGCGAACGGAAAGTTGCGAAACGGCGCCTAACTCTCATTAGCCTGCATTTTTTTCCCATCCTTATCCGGAATTCATGGCGATAGCGAAGTTGCCTTGCCATTCGTCTCAATGGCCAATGGTCTCTTACGAGCCAATAAACTCTCACACGATAAAAATAGAAACGTCATTGATTTTTTCCGAGGTTTCAGATTGTTATTATCGCATCGGTATCGTAAACGCGCGTAAAAAGAATTAACGACGCGATACGTTAAATAACATTTACTTACTTAAAAAATCGCAGATAATAGAGTGAGTAAATGGGAATTAGCGGAGCGAGCAATGTCAGCGTTGCTGCACTGCGCATTTTTTACGGTGTCATTAATTAACGCGATAATCCAATACCGTCGCGTAAATTTAGCCGTAAACGTCGTGACAGTGCGGAAAGCCGTTACGATTTAACGATCCACGCAAAATAAGAAAGGACGTATTATCCTCGTTACATTCGCTCGTAACTCGATTGTAAACGCGAGTCGCAGTCAAATAGCGTCCGCTGCGACGGATTGATCTCTGTGAATCATCGTAACGTGAATCATTAAAATGAACTATTGATGAACTATCGTCTATATGGGTGCTCATTTCCTCATTTTCTCATGTAGGGTGAGGAATCCTCACAGGTTACTGCGTCGAAATAAAATTAATTTAATATTGCTAAGTGGTTTTATACGCGTTATCTTTATTATCACGAGACTCATTTGGTTTAGTACATTATTTTTTAGAAAGTTGGAAATACGCGATGCGGAGTTAGCTTACACGTGGTATATCTTCCATCCACACATGTAGGCCTTTTCTCATTACTTCGCCCCCGCTTAGGCGAGGGAACCATGGTAGTCCGGCGCGACGTCTGCGCCACGAAGCACTCTCACGCACACGCGTGGACGTACGCGCATCACGCACACACATGCATGAAACGTGCGTGCGTGCATGCGTGCATGCGTCATGGCAGAAGCGCTATAGCATGGCTCCTCTCTCCGGTCAATGACGTGATTTAGACAGAGCTCCGAGGTGCTTCTTTGTCTGCCAGCGCAGTCCCTAGCGGTTCTTGGCCTTTTTCCGCCTTTTCAGCCGCAGACAAATCTTAGACTTCATCTTTGTGACCACGATTTGCTTCAATCAGCACCTTCTGGTCGATTAAACCATTGGCGCGGCGAAGCCCGCAGAGAGATAGATATCATTAGTTATTTAAAATCGCCATCACAAATCAAATAATAGATCAAGTAGTAGATATCAAATAATTCCTAGGTTAGCACTTTCTGAGACACTTTGAAAACATAAAGGCGTTCAATCTTTTAGATCCCAGGACTCTCTGATCGCATCTTAATAATATTGGATATCGAGCATCTATTCTTATCTTCTTAGACATCTTTGATCGGTGAGCCGTAGTTCCTTCCTGATTTACGCCAGATTCAAGTCACGGAAGAGCGGCGGATTAACCTTACGAGACGAGTCGGTCGGATCAGCATTTTTCATTATACATCAACCGGCCGACGTGCTGAATCACGACGGCCGATGCGTAGGAGGAAATTCCACTCTATTAAAAGATCGTGTCGACCTACGGGCGGGGGTCATAATCCATAGGTTAAGAGCTCTTGAGTATAATACCTACACGAGCGTGCGATCCGTATTTATATCTGCCGCGCGCCAGCAACACCTGCTGCCATCGTCGCGTTGCGCCGCGCCGATATGAATGGAGCTCAACGGGACTTAGCGTGAATATTGCACGAAAAAAAGAGTGAAAGGGGCGAGCAAGGCTGCGGCTTGCCACGCGGAAGAAACCGAGCGTGAGAGTCGGGAGGCGGGTGCCGAGAAACGATGTCGCTCGTTCGCCTTTGCCGCTGAATAACGCGGCCTCGTTTAACGAAGACTCGTTGGAGATTATTATCGGAATCGACACGTGGTGCACCGTTGTTGTCAACGGTTCCGATCGGCTCGCACGGTCAATTGTAACTTGCCGCGTCGCATGCAGCGCCTTGCCATCAGCGGCTGTGTTACCCGCGTAGCTTACGTCTATTCAAAGGAATCTTCCGAGGGAGAGATGTCAAGTGCTATGTTCAGGCTATTAATACGTAATATTTCTACCAGAGAATGTCGATAATCTACGATGAAGAGCTGTGATTACTCCTTCCGGGGATTTAAAAAAAAAAGTGTCAATTTATAAAAGGCATTTCTTGAATTAATTTTTCGATAACTCAGAAATTAGAATTTTCGAGGAAAGTCGATTATACGAAGTGGATTATGTAAAAACTTCCTGCGGGGCATAATTTGCTATCAGTAGCTTACAGATCGACAGATTTTATATCGCGCTTCTCAATGCATAGCGCCGCGAAAAAATTGTTCACAAGGGACATTAGCTTACGTACAGACTTTCCGATGTCAGTATTGAATGAAAGCTGGCGCTCGTCCCGTCGACGACATTACAATAATGCGTTTCTTGCTTCTCTCTCGCCGGCGCGCGACGGGGCGAACGATTCCGCCCGGCAACTTGTTGCTGCGACAAAAATCGCCCGGACCGTTCTCGCCGGGGGTTAGTTTTAGTTCCAATCGATTCGACAAACTATTCCCAAACACGAAGGTATCGAGGCCCATTTTTGCGGACTTTATTTAATCGATTGATCTACCGGCTACGTTATATTTTTTTATAAGCGTAGACGTATGGTCCGGTACGCCGAAATTTTACGATTCGCGGGTTAATGCAGCGTCACAACGTTATACTTTGTAGCCATGCCATAATCTAAATAATGTCTAGTGCACAGCGTTCTCTCGGTTACGCGAATAAATTTTTTGAAAGCGAAAGTCGAGCGTACGCTTACAAATAGTTGGATTGTATAGTTGGAGCAAATTGCTTGTGGAAAATCGGCGCCTGGCGTCTTCTCTCCGTTAAATCGATAACATAGTAGCAATAACGCGATGTCAGTTTTACTATTAACATACTGCGGTTTGCGTGGAAGAGCTGTGGAATTTGAAGTCTTTCGGTGGCGTACGGAAGAATATTTCAAGTTTAGTCAAAAGTCTGTGAAAAATGAAAGGAATTCCCCGGAGAGAATTTTGTAATCCGCGATGAGGGGAAAAAGGTCGTATCGGGAATAAAAGAACAAGGGAGAAATAACGGGTTCATATTGCCCTCGCCCTGCTGCAGATACTTAGCTTCCCTGAATCACGTAATCGGGCCGCTGCTTCGTCCTAGAAATCATCGGAAATCGACGCGCCACGCGAATATATACCTTCACCACGGTCGAACGAATGTTGCAAATAACCGGTTTCGTTCCTCCTTCGCCAGGGAGGGAATTAAGAGAGCTGGTGGGCACCATCGACGACCATTTCCAATTTCAGCGAGCCGATGAACCGAGAAACGGCAGCTAATAGAAATCGGGCAGCCCCTCGCAGAGCTGGCTCGCTCGCGAAAATATTTACGGATAATCTTCGCTCGCGTAATAGTTGCTTGACAAATACTTGACCTGATGAGCTGCTTGCTCGCGAAGAACATCGCATTTATAAGTAACACAAAACGGAAGAGATCTAACAATGAAGATAGACATTTAAGAAAATTCGTAAAATTATTATCAATTATAAAACAGGAGAAAAATTAATTACGAAAAACATTCGAACGTTCATCTACTAATATATTCATAATTTTAAGTATAATTGATAATAATTTTCTCAAATTGTATTTGTGCGGAATAAAAACTGTTCGTTCAAGGCCTAATTGTCTACCTTTATTGTTATTTACTTACACGAGCTTGACCTTATTAAGATTAAAAGAGACTTATATAGATAATGCGGCAAGGGGCCCCATTTTTCGTGTAATTTGCGTTCGATTCCTCTTTCAACGAGACGCTTCTCTGAATCTTCATTATTCAGTCCGGCGAATAGATTCCTCCTCATTTATATCCCGGATACATTTATCCGTATCAACGTTCCGTTAATTATTAATGATCCCACGCGGTTGGAAATAGATTTTCGTGAGATTCTTTTTCACCTTTTTGAGCATTTTACATGAGGCTAATTCATGAATGCATACAGACCTTATTTTCGATTTTTTAGAAAGAGTTTGGTAATTTGATTTTTTCCTTTCCATTAAAGTGGGTTTCCATAAAGTTTTCTCACGGATATAATCATATCTACATCTTCGTGATCGGATACATGGGATACGCAGTAATACGTATCGATCTAAGTGCGCCGAAGGTCGTGGTGATAGCTCGATTGAATCGTGTTTGCGGACACCAGCACCGATAGCCTGTTGGCCTTAGCAGGCGACAGTGTATAGGATCCAATTACGCTCGATGCAAATCTGTATTCGCGACCAGCATGACTTCAGATAGCCTCGAAAACAGTTCGCATGACACACCGATAGAACCGGTAGTTTGCTGTGCAACTGCACGTACGCGCGCTCGCAGTCGGCGAGCTGAATAAATTATGCACAGAGCAGCATTTAAAAATACGTAGCAACGCCAGAAAATTCTGAAATGTGGAATATTTAGCTCGGATACATTCAGAAGCTGGCGCTTTAAAAAGAGAAAGGACTAAAACAAAAACACACACATTTTGCTCTTCGTGACCAAGAGTAATTGAATTACTGTCCGGATAAAACAACGTAATTTATTAATGAAAAATTAATTAAAAATAATAAAAATGTTTATACACTTAATTGCGACAATATCTGTTGATTGCTATTTGATATTTAATAATTTCATAACAATAATTTATCACGCGTCACGATGTATACGATACGCAAATAATGATTCATGTCTATACATAAATTTTCGCATGACACTTCGTTCGGTCGTATCTCCTTGGTATCGGAAAAGTCGGATAGTGGCTGCGCACGGCGCGGCGGATACGCGGACGATCAATTCTCATTAACGGGCGAAATTAATCCGCGGTGGTGTATGGTCGTGCGCGAGTGCAAGATCGGAGTCGAACCGGCGTAGTAGGCCGCATTGTATCGAATTCAATTACACGTGGTACAGGTTTCTTGTCGACTTCCAGGCGACTGAGCGTGTCCCTAGATAATCGCGAAAACAGCTCGCATGACACGTCGTTCTATACGGGCGATAGATTATTACCAACTATATCCGCAGCGCTGTTTCGGCACCACCGCCCACGCGTCACGTCGTCCCCATGTGATGTATCGCATTCAATTATGCACGATGCAGGTTTCCGTTGCTAGCGCATGGATTACGTTGAAAGTGGCTCGTGCGATTAGATCGATGATTCAGTAAGCCAATCGGTGTGTCGAGTCGAGTGCGAGTGAAGCTGCTAATCAAGTTAATTAACTACTTCTTGCTCCTTCGATCGTTTTGCACGTCTTTGAATTTGTGATTCTTAATATTCTTTGATTTTTTATTTCTAAATTTGTAAAAATAATGAAATGACTTTTGCTAGTTGTAATGCCGAGAGAGAAGAATCGATATTCATTCATTCGTTCAATTTTTTTTCAAAATTCTTTCCACGTCATCATGTGAGGGATGCGCGTGTCGCGATTGAACAATTAACAAATCGCAGATTATCTTAAAACGTCTCAAGCCTAACTTTTCCTCTCCGAGGACTGTCGTTCCCATGTACGTCTCTATATAGCCATTGGCTCGGCGCGGAAATTCATCGTGGTCGCTAACTATCTCAAACTACCGCTACTTTCAACGTGGCAGCCTAACTATCTTAAACTGCCAATGCATCTGACCGCTCTGTGTGCACCGCTGGGCGCGGCTCTGCGCCGGAAAGGACGGCGTGTCCTTTAGCTCGCGGCGATCGTCACAAATTGGCCAGATATCCCAGGAATTTTGGCTTAAGTTCGATTCTCGTTGGAAATTGAGACGAGATGGGAGTCGATCGGTCTCCAAGTGCGAAAGGATTTACACGTGGAAACTTAGTCACCGACCGCTTTCAACTCGATTCGACGGGGTACACTTCCGCACTTTAGCGCGATCGAATGTCGCACGTGCTTGTCGCGCCGGTCCATTGCTCAAAGCGTGGTTCTTTGGCAGCAGCCAGAGGCTATTCGTTTAGAATATGATTTGTGTGATGATGTTGAAAGTATCTCTCGTATCATGTTTCAGGGATAATAAATAAATTTATAACTTAAAGCGCGCGCGCGTTAAATTGGATCGGCCGAGTCTATACGCGAATAGAATAAAATATCTATTTCGGAAATCGCACAAAGATCTCTCGATGAACGGGGAGGGAGAAGGGTTCTCTGGCGAATCACGTGCGAATCGGAGAAAGAGAGGAGCGCGAAGCACGGGCGACAGAGGAAATTCCGGAGTCACGATCGTCGCCGGCGTCTTTTCGCCGACGCGGCACACGGCTCTGGTCTTTATGGGGTTCCATATTTTACGAGTAACACACGCCATCCGTAGCTTTTTCTCCTCGCTGCCCCCGGAGGCGTCTACACGACGTATTGTTCCGGTTTTCGAGAAACGGCGCGCCCGCCCGCTATCGTTCCAATCCCGGTGGATTCCGTCGAAGCGCGGCCGCGTTTACGGCCCCCTTACTCTCTCTCTCTCTCTCTCTCTCTCTCTCTCTCTCTCTCTCTCTCTCTCTCTCTCATTTGCATCTCTTTCGTTCTTTCTCTCTTCCGTGCTTCTCACCCTTTCTAGCTCGCGCGTTTCTCGCAGTTATATGCAGATCCCGGATGCATCGGAATCCCGACGCAGTGGAGCGATAGATCGGCTCTGGGCTGCTTCCACCGTCGGGCTTCCCGGACGATGCGATTTTCGTCGCACCGCCGTCGCCGCCGCCGCCGTTACCGTCGTCGTGACGCTTTTATTTCGCGCACGAAATCCAGCATACCGACGTAGGCATCGCTGCGTCACGCGCCGCTTCCATATTCCCGGTGAATCCGGAATGGAGAGGAAAAAAAAAGAAAGTTTTATGACTCGAGGAAATAAATGAAAAGAATCTCTCGTGCTGCGAGTCTACGATCTTTTTGACGCGAAGTAGGTCGAGATGGGCTGCGGGTACACGCGAATTGTCAATGCGAAGTTTTAAGACTTTAAGAGAATCCTAGCCGAGTGTGGTTTCCCCCCTCCCTCCTCTTCACCCGCGGAAAAACGTGTTCCTTCCTAGTCGCGATGGGTTTCCCGTGGGAAAGCGCGTTCTTTGCAACGATGCGCGTTATCGCCCGCGCGCGTACAGACGCCTCGCGTACACAGAACGGGATGCGCATTGTTTCGTCTCGGCACGAACCGCTTGTTAAAAATATCCGGCCGGGGTTCGAGAAAGAGAGAATGAACCACCGAAGAGAGAGAGAGAGAGAGAGAGAGAGAGAAGGAGCGGACGAGATGGAGAGAAAGACCACACGCTACAGCGAGTTCTACAGTGTTCGTTCACCTTCGCGAGAGTCATCGTGTTCGATTCCTTCCTTTGCCTGGAAGGCACACGAACGAGTAAACCGTCTAGCGAGCGCGAATCACGGAGATTTCCTTCGGAAAAATATTTGCTTTGGTTTTCGAGCGCGGTACTCGTACTCGTTACCGGCTCCGCGAGACGAGCATGGTATATAAATTACGCTGGAACATGATGCACAAAAGTAGCAAAAAGATGAAATCGCGGCCGGAGAAACACGGTTTGAACAGAGCCGGATTTGACCCTTTGGTGGGGCATCAAGGGTTTGCCTTGTCTTTTTTTAAATTAAGGTACCGGAAGGATTCCTCTCGTTATATAGCAGAACGCCGTTCCGCCTGACAAGACGTTACGGACTGTTTGAAAGGGGTAGACCGAGCATCTTGAGACTAGAGAACGTAATCTAAACGTCTGAAGATCGTGGAACGCAAAAGGTCAAAGACCAGAAATACAAAAATTCATTTCACAGACTTAAGATTCAATAATTTAGGTTCCAACGATATATCCTGAAAGATAAAATGAAAATTGTTGGAAAAGTTAAAGAGTCCAAAAATTGAGAATGGATCCAATAAAAATCTCAAGATTTAAAAAGCCTAAAGTTTAAAGGGCCATCGCAAGAACAAGAAGTTTAAAAACCTAATAATTCAATTTTACAAATTTTTAAGTTTTATATAATAAGTAAAGTTCACAGGTTCGAGATAGTTTAGCGTACTCAAAATTCTGGCCGTGATCTTCGAAGTTGGTTCGTAATCGACAAATCGCGTGTATTGCGCTGAGTTACGTGCGCTGTTTTTTCTTTCTCGTTCTCTCTTTCTCTCTCTCTCTCTCTCTCTCTCTCTCTCTCTCTCTCTTTCGCTTTCTTTAGAAAATGTGAGAAAGTGCTTTCGCGCCTTTGTACGCAAAAATTACGTTCTCTACGTCTCATTGCGTAATTTCTATTGGAGATGTGATC
Organism: Solenopsis invicta; assembly: GCF_016802725.1. NCBI lineage: Eukaryota > Metazoa > Arthropoda > Insecta > Hymenoptera > Formicidae > Solenopsis > Solenopsis invicta. The sequence continues at coordinate 24,464,661 of NC_052669.1, forward strand.
ACGCTGATGATCCTGATTATACTGCTACGATTCCCACTCGGTTTCTTTAAACGTCAGCTACGCGCGAACAGCTGCATTGCAATTTTACGCAACGTCGAATTTTAATTCTTTTGAACGTTAATTGCTCAAAACCTTTAAGGGCAAGCGTAACTGCAGCGTTTTGTACATCTTTCTTCCGTGATTACGCCGAGTGTACATACAATTGACACGCGTAATGTGAGTAAAAACAAGTGCTGCATCATTATTTGAGTGTCGATGCGAGCGTATCACATCGTTTTGAAATAATATTTACGCAACAATATCTGCGAGAATAACACGTTATTTGCACGATATGTTGTGTTTATTGTCGGAGAATATTATTCGAAATAACATTGTCCATTGTTCATGCTTCGATGGTTTTTGCTCGTCTTTATTACTTCGCTGTTCGTTACCTCAAGTAAAAACCGGTCGAGAAAATGTTAATAGCAACGAAGAATTAGGAGGAACTCGTCCCGACTTTCAAACGAAGTCGGAGCGATCGTTGACGGCGGCGGCGGCGGCGGCGGCGCTATTAAGAATGCGACTGTTTGTGAAAATCGCTGTCCACAGCCAGCGGTAGGAGGTTTTATAGTCGACGACCATTTCTGGCGGACTTTTCTACTTACCACGTCCTTAATGACGCTCTTCGTACGTTCGACTAATTATAGCACTTGAGCAATCTTCTGACGACGAATGCCACGAGACGAAGTCATCGTGAGAGAACGTAAGGTCGCTCGTCGTACGCTCGGCATGCGAATAAGCAAAGAGAAAAGTGCATACTTCGCGGCCGCAAATTACTCATAGCTATCGTATAGTTACGTAAGAGCTTCCATTCAGTACAGTACGTGACAGAGACTTTAATGATTTTAATTATTTTAGTTTTCTTAGAGTTGTGTAAAATTTTTAGTTACTTTACTTACTTTTGATTTGTGCATATGCATAAACATGAATATGTTTATTACGTATTAAGCGTTTCCAATTTTTGCAATTCAAATATATCTCGGAATTTCTGGATAATTTAGATTTGAGGATTAAATTATTCTACACATTCTTGATATAATTCACGAGAGTAGAAACTTTGTATACAAAACTACTTTTACAGGAAAAGGAAATCCCGAGTGAAACGCATAGCAGAAATAATTTACGCGACACGAATTCTATCGTTGATTTTCCTTCGCGGAATCGCATAAATCCCGAGTTCGACGTCGGCGGAATTTCGACTCTGCGGTTGCCGAGAGTACATACGAGCGAATTTCAACCATAGTGTACGTAACGTTATGAATTATGTGGAGAGGACAGCATTGAGTGGTAATTGAGGAGGTAATCATGTCTCATCCTCACCCACACCTCGATAACGTTCCACACAACGTCGTACAACGATGCCCCTATGCACAGTTCGTTCCCGCCAATTAAACTTACGACGTACAATTTTTTGTTCACGAGAAGACATTTGTACGTTCAGCGAGAAATGCCGATGTAATTTCGAGCGGCGCTCGGAAGTGATGTAGGGAAAATTCTGCAATCTCCGAAGTAGGAAGGCCAATAAAAAATTCGTGAATGTATAAATGATTTATTCAACGAAAGAATATAAGCTTCGTACATATTAAATTGGCACGCGATGAAATGATGCGCCGTGATCCGAGTCGAATTTTTTCTCCTGTATTCTACTTTGGTTTTAAGAACGCATGTAAATTCTAAAGGATCATAACAGTCTTAATTGAGTTTCTACTTTTGATAATAGATTATACAATAATTGAGATTCTACTTTGTACTTTAAAATGATAATTATTGGAACATTTCTTTTTTTTTTTTTTTTTTTTTGAGATTAAAATGTGTTCATCAAAATTTCCTAAAACTCGCCACAAACGTCAATGTACAATTACAGTTAATGTAATAGAAAGATATCTATTTGGAGGTCGGAAGTAGGAGTAAAATTTTCTGCCGGGGAAGAAATTGATTAAATAGTAGGATTTTAATGGAGCAATGTTAATGCGAGAAATTTGTTATGTTTCACGTTAGAATTTAATGTGGAAATTAAATACGATGATCAAAAAGCGACGATTATATCTTATTTCGTTGTCGAGACACCCGTTCTGTCGCACGCGATACACGCGGCAAAATAGTAAGGGTCGGACGTGCGTGCGATAGGAAGTAATGATTTCTGAATTATTTAGTCTAGACTTAAGTATGCCATGATAGCGGGACGATCTATCTCGTGCCTGGTTCGGAGTGCATTTACCCGCATTGATCGAATCTCCTATAGGGCGTTGTAAAAATCGCGTGTACACCTAAAAGCCGTCCTATGATTATTTTATTCTTCGCGTATATCTCTAACACGTTTCTTTTGAAATATCAACCAAATGGGAGGGAGGTATTCACTTCAAACGCCATAAAATATCGATGTCAGATTCGAATAACCAGCAAAGAATGGGCTGCAAACGAGCCGCGAAGTTGAATCTATTTCACGCGAGTTTCGCGTTAATTAAACGCATCGACCGCCGCCGTGGAACTCGTTACGAGACTTTCTCTCCTAAACTCCCCGCGGATAAGAAAAACGGATGGCGGCCTTTGTAGTCGTCGCAGTATTAAAGCACCTATAATTCTTTCGGCGTACCAGGAGCTATGGGGTGACGGAAAAGTCACGCGAACCGTTTGCGTTTGTAGCTCGTGGCGATCGAATATCTTTTAAGTTGCGTTTAGCAACTAATTTAAAAGCGTGCGCGGGGCTTGGGCAAATCACGTTTAAAACAGTATTTATAAAGTTTAACAGTTTAATAAGTCTGTATTTTATTATGAATTCGTGCAGAAGCGGCGCAAAGCTTTTCACGCGGTGTTGTTAACGAAACAAACCAATTGCCATGCAAATTTTTATGAAATTAATACAAAGATCAAAACATTGATTATTATTACAATAATATCATAAAACATGACGCAATTTATGGCATAATATCACAATAAAATACAGTTGCATAATGTAACGCAATTTATATTCAACGAATTTCCCTCTTTTTCTCTTCTTCTTTCATTTCTCCTCCATTTTCTGCGACCAGTAAATTGAAATAAGGGACGATTCTCGTTAAATAATTTTATATTGCCGATCCTCGTGTTAGAGCCGAACTTTTGCGCGCTCACAAAAGCACGCGCCGTTTCTTTCCTCTTTATAGAGGGCAATTGACCCGGACAGAGCGGAGTTAATTAAAGACCTTGTCCGAGATAGTTGTGAGGAAGGGTACAGTCTTTCTCGCCTTCTGCACATGTAACGTAAAGAAATGAGGAAGATAGCCCGCGGCTATACGGAACTTCTCTTTGCTCGGCTACTACATTAATTGCTGAAGAATTACATTTTCCCTTCATTCTCCTCCGGATTTTTGAACTACTCTCTCTCTCTCTTTCTCTCTTACACACACACACACACACGCACACACACACACACACACACACACACACACCTTTTCTCCCAAATCCATGTAACATATGTCAAATTACGGAAATACAGACTTTCTTGCGGTACATTTGAAATTTGCGAGAAAACCTCACGCGGGTAAAGGCGAACGATATATATGCGTTATTGTTTTAATTAAAAACTGTGACGATTTCAATAGGCAACCGGGTACGTTAACTGACAAAGGCGGGTACGCTCGCGCCCATCGGCCGTTGTGCAATATCAAATTTTCGTAGCACAAAGCGTGCGGCGGCGATTAAAAAAGGAAGAGATGGGGGAGAAAAAAAACGGGACCTCGGGGAAATTTTGCAACCTCGCCGATGATCGATACAGTAGAGTTTCGATAGCATGGAAAACAGCTGTCGAGAAAAATCTGTTCGACGTCGTCCTCTCGAATGTCGAAGAACAGGGAGGGACACCCTATATTTTTTTTGCCGAAACGCGAGAAAAAAACACATTAAATCCAATTTCGCGCCGTGCGGTATCAGATATCACGCCGAAAGCTGCGCGTATTTCTTTTTTTATGAGAAACACGGCGCTCGATAACGATAGTATGAGCGATAGCGTTCGTTTTACGTAAAACCACGAAGTATCGAATATTAAAGCGTAAAAAAAGCTAGTCGCAATCGAAGCCGGAGGCTGTAAAAGTACGATGGCAAGCTAAATAGATTCAGTTAGGGATTTTCGATCGGCAAAGTCGATAGGCAACGGCACAGACGTAACCGCATTCGTGCGCGGTTGAATTTTATGAGAAATATAAAACACTTTCATCTAAAAGTTATATACGATTATTACACCTTCTATTGATCGTCTCGTTAGTGAAAATTTTATTTACTTTTTTATATGTACGCATTGTTTCTTAGATAGATCAAATATTTTATGATAATTAAAATCTCAATTAACCCTCTGTTTATACATTATTTTTCGACACATCTTGCGTAAATAATCGGGTCATTCGCGTAAGAATTAAATTTCATTATTTTTACAAGTATAACAAAATTCTACAGCGACTCTGGCATATACTTTAACATTTGTAAAAACTATTTGTATGGTTAATTATGTAAGAGTCGTTGAAATAAATGTTATTTAATCAGAAAATTTATAACTTTGAAACAAAAGTGACTAAAAGAAAAATGCTTCCATTATCTTAAAGGTGATATTCCAAACTACAAAAAAAGTAATTCAAGTATTAACTGTTCAAAAAGTTGAATTATTCAGTAACCTGAAAATGACGTTTTTTAATATGCATGAATAGGTATAAATTAAAAGTATATTGCATTTACATGTTAAACGATGCATTTTGTTATAAAAATTGTGTTATTAAACTTAAAACTAATTACAAGAAACGTTTGGAAATAATATTTTTAATATTCAGTGCAAACGTAGCAACCTTTTTCGCATTTTAAAATTTCTTCAATATGAATGAAAACTAATTAAAAATAAAGAAAAAAATAATTTAAAAATAATAATAATAAGTATAAAAAATATATTCATTTCATATATATATATATATATATATATATATATATATATATATACACATATACATATGGCAGAATCATGCGCGGCTCAAGGTAATTTTTTGAAAGATCCTGATTCAAGGTCATGCTCAAACTGAGACTGGCAACGCACCAGGCCTGTTCCCTAAATACGAAACTTTTTTTAGAGAAGGGATAAAGACCGTTATTTCTCCTGGTGTTCGCAGTATTTCAGCGAAACGAAATGCGTTGAGTCACTGGTGTCGACGCGTGGAGACGGAGGGTTAACTGTGCTGATTCTGAAATTAAATACTAAAATAATAACTATTTCTCTTAGCAGATTCAATTTGGCAAGTACACGTAATTTGTACTGGCTACAACCTAAATTACATTCTTTTCATCTTTATATCCTTAATGTGGCTTGCCATATATGCACGGGTCACATAAAAAATTTGCGACTCTCAGTACGTGCCGCGTATCCTTTTAAATGCAAATACAAGGAAATAGAAATTATTGCCGGGCAGTTTTTCCACAAGCGGATGCATCTTTGATTAATGTTTAAGCGCAAAAATAATTTCGTTTACTTATCAAGCACCGCGACTCCTGCAGAATTACTGGCGATCTACTGTACGGCCGCGGAATACATTTCCATAGTAAATGGCGGCACGCTTCTGCCCATGATGCACGTTTCCGCGGTATTCTTTTTCTCCACCGAGTCGCGGCGCGGCATTAATTTTCCAATGTATTACAACGGAATGTTGATTCACGGTGATGCGTATCGTCTCAACGGCGTCTATATCGTGCGTGATTGTCATTAATCATTTTGGTGGGCGCGCCAGCGCTCGCGAATGCATTCGCGGCACGATCGTGGCGAGCTTTTACTACTGAACTGTAAGTAATCGGTTTGAAATTTCAATCCAACCGTGAACCGCCGCTTATTATTGTAACACGGTTTCGCAATAATTTTTTATGCAGAACAAAAATATGTTTTTATGCGTATTTCAATAAATTGAATTGTTGTGGGCTGTTGAATTTCAAATGTGAATATGAAAGAATGCATTTTTTTTTCATTCATTTAAAAATTGAAAAGTTGATATAAATAATGGGGATTTCCTACATACATCTAAAGATTCAAATAAGGAAAGATATCACATTTGGAAAATTTCCGATTCCGTGCCCAACTTTTGTTATCTGCGATAGTTCAGTCGTTACCGCGAGGAACGCGAGCACGAAGTTTCCTCGCGAATTTTTCTCCTGTAACAATCTCGTGTAACAATGCCGTGTACTTGGCATCGATCACCCGTCTCGCGTTCGATGCACAGACTCGAACAAAAGCAAAGCTCGAAAAACCTTGTATAAGTTCGAATCGCCATAAATAATGCTCGGGAAAGTAATTCGATATGGAGGATTGTAAATAATGGCCGACGCCGGAATGAGCCACAATTTATGGCCCAATATATTTGTTTTCCTCCGCCCTCTCCTCCGTTAACCCTTGATCACTGTCACGCGACATATTGTCATGTGAGACACCATGGAGACTAGGGGGTGATCGATACGCGACATTCTGCGCCAAGAAAAACCCATGTGCGATCGCGTGCGTGTGCTACGTCGTGCGCCACTGCGTCGGAGTGCACGCGTTTCTATTTATGTGAAAAACCTCACGATCTAACCGCGATTTTAAACCGGCAGACTTTCTCGGTATGATATTAACATATGACTAACTCGTCGGTTGAACTGAATTAATCAGTTTCCTCTGTCGCAAAAACCGTCGAGAGTCGAGACAGGAATGAAATTCTGAGAAATCAGGAAACCAAAGACGCAGGGGAAAAAGTTAAACGGAGAGGAATTTACATTTAAACCACAGACGCTTAATTTATTAGAATATAGTCAAGAATTGATTGAATTTATTTGCTCGTATAATTAATTGATATTGGATTAAAAGTAAAATGATGTACAAAATACGAAATTTACATCTTGAAACACGGAAAGAAAATAATTATTTTTCATTATTCGAAGGAGTACAAGTACACTCGGAAAGTTTCAACAGTATCAGAAAGAAGGAACGATTATAATATACTTTCAGAACATGAGACATAAATATGTGTAACAGAATGAACGGAGCATGATACGCGCTTGCGCAAATCACACTCATTAATGTAAACTCCTTAACCTTTTTCGAAACTGGCTAGAGTAACAACCTCGTTTAATTATAAAGAGAAAAAAACCCGGCACTTACAACTCCACATGGTACATCGTATTTATTGTGCTCTTCTCGTAGAACGTATTGAAGAGTGTACGTACACATATATTTATTTATATAAAACTCATGTATGAAATATAAAATATCTCGTAAATTATTAATTTTTTGATAATTATATCTTAGTACTTTTATATAGAGAATAATAATTAGATACATCAATTACAGCATAAAGAAAACATATTGTTGCTCTTCTAAAAAAGTTAAAAAATGCAACTTTTTAAACTATGTTTTTTTTAGATACACATACGTACACAACATTAATTGATTCGTGTATGTAGACATGTCTCTTTCTGTGTGTATGTATATGTGCATGTATGAGTTTTATGTAAATATAAATATATCTATGTATATATATATTTTTTTTTTCAATATACATACATATATATATATATATATATATATATATATATATATATATATATATAAATCGGAGATAGAGGGATATTGATAACTCAAGCCGCGTCGTGCGCGATGGAATTATTAAGTGTACTTGCACGAACGCGATTGAGGGACTTTTTCATTTTTCCACCCGTTAAGTGCCCCAAAGTGCTATTATTTGTCACGACCAACGTGCGCGGAAATATCGCGCTGTAGAGTGCCGTATACCACAATGAAATACGGTACGACTCGCGTTATTCTGACAAAGAGACACGACTATTCGAATTAATCGTACCGAAAGGATAATAGACGACGGGATCACTTTTCTATACACAAAACGATTGAACGCGCTCACGATGAGAGACGGGAATAAGCGGTGTTTGAAGGAAATTATCACGGTGATACAAAGAGTCTATTGAAGGAGAAAAGCCAGCAATTAAGTCAGTCAGCTTTCGCAAACGGAACGGGGTGAGTTTCGGCATTTTGGGATTAAACTGGATTCCCGATTGTCCATTACGTCGATCGTTTAACAAGCCAAGCTGGCCAATTGCAGACGCTGGTAATTCTGCTAAATGGACTTAAGTGAGTAGAGACAAGCTCTTCGGATATCGGTTTGAAAATTGCGAACGTTTCGAGTATATTCCATGATTCGGACGTTGTAATCATATCTCTCAAATATATTTAGCACATTCATGAGAGAACGATTTTGCTGAAGTATCTAAAAATATAGCTCTGGATAAAGATCTGAAAATAATTTAGTTGGACCGTTAAAATTGTGTAGGTCACTCACATATGCTAATGAACAATGCTACAGGAAGTTTTGACATTTTCAAGCCAACAGCTCGAGTACCCTGCATAATTATTTTAATACTTTAACAAAATTATTTTCAGATCTGTCTATCTAAAGCTAAATTTTACTGTTATAAAATTGTTCTTTTCGTGTAAAAAATAAATATCTCAGATTACTGTTCATTAAATTTTATAAACTTTGATTTATTTAAAAATTCTTTAAACCTGTAAATTTAAAAAGCTAAATTCTTTGAGCTCGATTTTCGTAATTCTATCAAAAGATGAGGAAAAAGAAGCGTGGTGACTTCGTCCGACCATCATGGTGAACTGGTCGCTTTTGTGATCGCATCAGCTTGAAAATTGCGGACAGCTACGGACAATGTAGAAATACGTGACAAAACCTACGAGACTTCTAATAGAAGGCGCAGGATTATTCCACCAGTCGATAAAGTAATAAAATAATTTAATATAATTATATATAATATTTTCAAGTAAAAAATAATATTTAAAAAATTAATATGAAAATTACATGTAAAAAAATGTCAATTTGCAATTTATTATTTTGAAGTCTTATTATTTTTATACTGTTCTCAAACAGTGTTTTTACTTTGTTAATTGTTCAGCGACTGGTACAGTGACCCTACATTCGACGTGTTTACTTCCGGTTGTCTCTCTGAATTCTTTCCGCTTTTTCTCTCTAATTGTTACGTCGCTCCGTGCGATCGTAGTCCAGCGAGAAATGACACGCGCTCGTGAAGTAGAAAAAATATTATTTTATATACATCTATATCTAGAGAGTTTATTCTCCGAGCAAAATATCTTGCTGTAGAAAAACGCATATGTATTGTAATTTTATTGAATTCTCAAGCATTTCACGTACACGTTTTGAATTTTTAAATACTTTAAAGTTTAAAAATATTTTGTTACAAATTATCAAGCAAATAGTTGCATTACAATGTTTTCATATCTGACAAGTTTTACAAATCTTCAAAATTATTAAATTCAAAGATTTTTGAACGGATTTGAGAAAACATAAATTTTAGGCTCAACCGATCTCGGGAATTTTCTTTATCCACAAGAGTTTCTGCGTTATATCATATCCTACTTTTTATCTTCTCTATGTTGTCCATGCTTTGTATTCTGCGTATTTCGTGTTTTACACTTTATTTTCCGCATTTTATTTTCCGTATTCGCAGCTATACGCGCTTACGTCTCACGCTACGTCTTATGTGGATTATGTTACGCCGTGACATTTGACTTTTGGTAGCGAATATGGTTGGAAAAGAAAGCGCGTGTTCGTGCGCAGGTCAATTCCCCGGCGGTTTAGAGTCAAGTGCAGTTCGGGTTAAGGTAGCGCCGGCTGACAAATATCTTTCTAGAGAATATCGTCGGGCACAAAAGAGCACCTGCTTGTTCTCGCTTGTGTGTATGTGTGTGGCCGTATGCCAGCTGATTCCGGATAGAGCAGAAATTGAATACTCATGACTTCTTTCCTCAAGAGGGACACTAGCCTTGGATAATATCACGTCGAGGAGATGTCTCCACTTTTTCCTCATGTTTATTAAATAAATGTACGAAGGTAAAATTGACAGCACAAATATTGCGTTTCTAAAATTATGAAATGATACATCTGTCTGCGACAGATTAAATTCTTTATTAATGAATAAATTCCAAAAAAGGTACTTATCTCGTTTAACATGCTACGTTTAAATGTTTAACGCTAAACGGTTCTTTCCTAATAAGTTACATGGCTCGAGTGAGTACCAGAGGGAAATTAAGGCGAGTTAATCGAGAAATAATATTTTGTTGTTCGTTTGCGCGCGGACAACGCGCAGCATAATTTGCAATAAAAAAGGAAGCACACGAATCTTCGTCGTGGTTTATACTGTACTTTGCCGTTTAAAGCGTTAATTGCCCGGAGGGTACGAAAGTGCTCGGCGCAGTAAAGACCGTATGGCTGAAGTAACAGCGTGCGGTATGATTATATTTCTTTTTATACATAAATAGTAGATCTCCGCTGGCGTGTGCATTCCGCTTGTCGCTCCAGGAGTAGACAGGGATGGAGGCGGTTTATTATTCCGTCCTCGAGCTCATACGTCTGCGTGTACCGCGAAAATAAACCACGAGCGTCTAAATTCACGGTTCACTCCTCGGTGTAGCTGCCTCCGATAATATTTACTGTGGCTCTGTCATCGATGGAAATCAATGCAAACACCATAAAGCATTCGCAAACCGGCGATGTGTGCTGTGCAAACACATATTCCTTATCGACTGTCGAATCGAATTGCGGCCGGACGAAGTAGCCCCGGAAAAAGCGTTAATCTCGCCGAAGGTTTATGGTATGTGTGTAATCCCACGCTCAGAGTCGGATTTAAAATGTTATGCATTCGAGATGTTTATATTCCGGTTGTTCAACTATTTTGCTTCCTCCCGCCTGAGTATCGATGCGCTAAAAAAAACGATATCTACGCCTATAAAAATACAATCTGCGATGTTGGGAGAATTTATACACGAAAGCCATCCATCTAAATGTACAACAATCTAAACACTAAAGCATCTAAAAATATTATTGAATGCATATTCGTACTGAATGCAAATGATTTTTTATTCGATCTTTAAAATAATTATAAAAGACGTTGAAACATGATGAGCTATGAAAAATTTTATATTCTGGCAATCAACTTGAGCGTCTTACATTATTATTTTGATAGTTTAACAAAAAATCCATTTTCACTTTCTGTATCCAACTAAATATTTAGATACTTTAGCAAATCCGTTCTTTCCGCGTATCCTTCTCTTTCTCGAAATTCTTATTTAATCATCCACGTTCATATCACATTTCCCCTGACGATCTATGGCACACTCGTCTTAACTGCGCAAACTGAAGACAAGTGTAAATTGAATGACCGAAACACATCGGGAGTGAGCGAAATAGAGAGGATGGAAACTCTTCCGAGTCGCTAGTGAGATTTCCGGTCGAAGGCTTCCGGTAACGATGATCCTCCATTCCATGAGGGAATTCAGCCCCCGACAGGCGTTTCGGTTGGTTCCATTTTGGATCCCTTTCACTCTTGTGCCTCCTTGCGTCCCTTTTTCCTTATCACTCTCATCGCCTCTTTTCTGTTTCCACGTCGCTGTTGCTCCTATGCATCCATTCCATTTCCTGGCCGTTTCGAGACGTCAGCCGCATCAGACGCGTCGGATGAAGATAGAGGCTGGGGATCGCTTAATAGGATTTCACGTCGCCCGACGTGCTCTCTTCCATCTTTCTTCGCTCCTCGTACGTCTGCGAGATTAAGCGATCCGCAATTTTGCGAGAATGCGACATCTACCGCAATTGCATGTCCGCAATGAAAATCTGTTAGGTGCAAAGAACCTCTGGAGAATAAAGTGCCATGAAGTCGGTTGATCCTGAAGCTCATAGTATCGAAAATTTGTTCAAGGATGATTTAACCTTAATAATTTTTTAATCTATAGACCTATGTGTAAAATATGGGGCTATCAAAATGTTTTTGAAATCCGCGTTTTAAGATTTTTGCTACTATTATATAAAATATTTGCTTGGTAATCTATAATCTCGAGAAATAATAAACGTTATAACATTTTCGCTTGAGAGAGGAAGGAAAGCTGTTGAGTATCTAGGACGTAATAGTTTTTCTTGAAAACACTTTGGAAATGCTTTGAATGTTTTGTGAAACGGAACAAGAAGGAGTAACGATTACTTCGCCGAAGTCGTGCATCCGTCATGCACCGTCAACGTGCCATGCATTTTCTATATTTGCATCACCCATCCAATCAAATAAAAAAATTTTCCAAGTCTACGTATTCTATTATGAAATTGCAAAGTATCAAAACAGCATTTTGTAAATTTGTTTTTAAATTATTTTATTGCAGAGAGAGAGAGAGAGAGAGAGAGAGAGAGAGAGAGAGAATACTCCTGCATTCGTAAAAAAAATAAAGAATCGTAATCGAAGATAGAACTGTAAATAAATAGTCTATTCATAAGACACTTGAGCGCGGAAGTCGATGAATGACGTAAAACGTAAGAGAGTTGAAATAAACACGATGAGCGAATGGGAATGACGCTTGACTTTCGGGGAGTCAAGCAGAGGGGGAAAAGTGCCCAGCTGCAACTCGCACGATTGCGACTAGGGAACAAATGTGACCAGGCATCTTCGGAAGAGTTTAGCATCCCCAATACGTCGTAATGACGGAAGGGTTACGGGGTTACGAAGAGCGGAAGAGTCTCTGAAGTTTTTCCGCCGGAGAAAAGGGGATCCCGGCCTCCTTTCTGCGATCGCATCGAGGATCCTCGTCCGGTTATGGCCCGGCCCTTGCGTGATCCCCTTTCGCCCGTACTCGTCCTCGAAGTTGGAACCGGCGAAACGTTGGTTATATGTCGTACGTGTCTAGAGCTTGGGAGAAGATTTCTGTCCCCGGGAACGAGAAACGTGACTCGAGAGTTCCCACTGGAACGAAGCACGAAGAGTAAACGATGAACCGCACTGTCGAGACAACGTGAAACTCTTTTCGCAATTCCGCACTCGTCATTCCTCATAACCTTTTACCTACCTACGAATTCGTATATCGGCCTTCATTAACGATCCTCGTTAATAGCACGTAACGATTTTCGCGTTCATTAAAAAACCTTATAATTATTTTCGTATTTGCAGCGCAGAATTTTTTATCGACATGAATCCGGTTCAGATGTGCCAACGTTTTTCTTAAAAACTTATAGTTACAAAATTAATTGTCCAGACACGAGATTCGGTAGTTTATTTTTATGCTACAAATTTACCAAATATTTTTTAATAATTTTTCTTTCTTTAATTTGATTGAAAGTGGAATGTTAAGAATCTAAGCTACAAATCAAAAGCATACTTTTTACGGAAATTCATCACTGACAAGGATTTTTATTTTTAATCGAGTTTTTCTTAAAAAATTATAATATTTCATGAATTTGTAAAATAAGATAAATCTCCAGTATCTTGTGTCTGGATAATTTCCTAAACAGTTATTTTTGTGAATATATAGTTAAAAAAAAACCAGTTACTATTTTGCTTTATTGTATTAGTCAGTATTTATTAGAACTAATTGGATTATATTTTCACGGCACGATACCTTACGTTATCACAAACAAAAACTTCACATACACATGTATATTACATGTGTGTTTAGTGAAAGTTTACGGTTTCTCGTCTGTTTTAAGACGACTTACGTCATAAAAAATACGCAATCCCCAAATGCGATTAAGATCGCGGCACAAGATATATTTTCGCGTGTTAATGTAAGAATGCCAACAGCACAACATGGTACAAGATTGGGTTAAGTGCGTGAGCTACTCTATTTAATCTTATTAAGCGATATTTCGCTTGTTAGTGATATACGCCAGTTGCTCCCCGTTGCCTCGTTGAAGTTGTAAAAGTCGCCAAGTTGCTCTTAGAAGTAACGACAGTAGCCTGAGCCATTCAACGTAACTTCGCGGTATATCGAGCCACTAGGAGTATTAACGTTCGTAAATTTAGAAGGTTCTTATTGTTAGCGAAAAGAGCCACTATAAAATTCTACGATCGTTAGTCACTGAACCCAAAGTCCCATAAAAATATGTAGGATCCCATCATTATGCTCGCTCCAATATCTCTCTTCGAGTTCAATATCTATCGATTTAATGATGCATTGTTCTGATCGATGTACAGATACAATTACGTAAGAACGTGACAGAAACGGGAATCAAGAAAGAAAATAAGGGTAATCCTTTCGTTCCCGTCAGCCACGGTCCTTTCTCACTTTGCAGTTTCTTTCCCGGTTGGGCGAACAAGGAATTTCGCCTCGCAGAGGAATTTCGAGGCGATGCGTTATCCGCTCGGGCAGGGGTATTTAATATCCAGGATATTAGGCGGAGAGACGGACGAAGCATTGGCGACACTATTGGCGAGAAAGACGAGAAAAGTTAAGAGGTCCGAGCGTTCGACCGAGCAGCTCGTTACTATCGACCAACTCATTTTCGTTGTTAATAAATTTATCGTGTCTCTTAGATTAGCTCGAGTGAGAAGGAACACTGCGAAGGAACACTCGCTGTTTCGCATTAAGGAGTACTCGCGGAGTTATTCAAGTAATTATTCATGCCTTAAAAATGGAGGGTGGCGAGGAAGATGGTTCCTTAGCGTAGTGTTACATCTTAATCCGAAGTTTTACACATAATCGCTGCGTTTTGGGCATGCTCGTTACTGCAGTATACTCCTGCCGTGCAGCGCCGTGCCGCGCATTAATTTAATTCAACCCGGTGAAGTTTGCTTTACTAACAGCTTTGCTTTCGGCCGGCTGTCTAGCTAGCCGGTCTCTAGATTTACCGGCTTGTCTGGTATGTAAACGCTTCTGCTGCTAAAAGCTTCGTGTCCCAAATAAATCTTTGGATTAATCATAGAATATCCATAACTGTACTTTTCAAGGAAAATAATTTTTATTTCATCTAGGATTTTTCAACTTGAGTATAAAGATAGCTTTAAAATTTTCGCATTTCTCTTTTGACGATTAATGATATTTCAACAGACCCTTCTTTATCTAAACACACATATCCTCGAATTTCTAGAATGAAAATGTTAGAGAAACTCAATTACTGTTAGAGTTACATTTTCTTACACGTTATTTTAATCTAAAATTCACGAGCAATCGAAAATATTCAATCTCGAGTTGCATAGTTTTAGAAACATAGACTTTCGTCGAGACGCGAGATACGCTGATAGATTCGTAACTTGTCGAACGCAAATTTATAAATTTTGGAAGACTGCATATCTACCGATCCTTATATTTATGATTTACGGACATTCATACGTAACTATGTTATATAGACTGTCTCAGAGGGCACGTGCATGGCAGTATCTGCTAGGGCTAGCAGACACCCGTCATAAATAAAATCGCTAGCACTCGGCTCCGCCGAAACCTGCACGAGAGCACACGTTGAAAAATATATCTTATTACCGCCTCGTCGGCGTTGGCTGTCGACATTACTCTTCCGCGTATAATAAAACTTCCGCGTGGACTAACTGCGCGTTCTTCGTACGAGGATAAGATGTATCTCGTAGATGGTAGCCCCCTCCTCTTTCTTTCAGCTCTATTCTTCATTATTTATCTGTAAACTACGAAGAATGAGAATTTCTTGTTTCTCGGCGTGCGTGATCGCCGGCAAGCGAGATTGTCCCAATTAGTGCCGCATCATATCCGCATCGTCGCACAGACATTCGCTGATTAAGTTCGACCTGCGTTCGATTGCCACGGCGCACTAGTGGTACAGCGAACGGTATTAATTAGATCAATGACCGCGCCTGTACGAGATATATCATTGTCCAGTTCCACGAAATGGACATTATCGATCAATCGTTCTACTCCAATTATATCACACTCCGTTTAAATTTAACCGCGATGCGCGTCGTTTGCTTTCTAGAAAGCAAAGAAATCGCAGGATTTTTGAAACATCGGACTCTTTTCCGTGCGCGTCGTTGCACTTTCAGCTGTTGGTTTAATGCAATATAAAATACCTAGCCGGTGTAATTGCAAAGGGGGAGGGTGCGTTTCTGGCGCGACATGTTCTGTACAAAGGTCGGCTGCATAAATGAGGTAATTACGCTGCGATTTATCTCTCTATGCCGTGCGGAATTTAAATACCAACGACACGAAACGGATCAAGAAAGAAAGATTTTCGCGAGATAGTTACGTTCTCAAACGGTCGAGTAAATTAACAATTATGAAAGATTTTCGCGAGATAGTTACGTTCTCAAACGGTCGAGTAAATTAACAATTATAATAATATATATATATATATATTTTACATTCAACAAAGTTCTGCGATTATTCAAAGAAATTATTTCTTAAAATTTGATCTTAAAAAGATAAACTCTATACTCGACAGGAGATCGCGGGTCTAATATTCCTGAATTCAAAACCGATTTAATTGACCGTAAATTACAAGCATCTTGCAAATGACAAGCGTGATGTCTGTCTCGCTCTAAGAACAAGTAAACTAATTTGTCGCGTAAATAGCTAGCGCTGCTTGAGAGGAGCACTGACACTGATACACAGGTCGTCAAAGTTGGTTCGATACTCTAATGCCGTAGTGGCAGTATCTTTGCCCGAGCCAAAGACACAATGCGGCCGAGGCTTATACGAGCGGCGCTTCAGAGTTTCGGGGAGTCGTCCTTTCATCCTTTATGCGGTTCTACGCCCGAACTCATCTCGTTGCTCATTCGCCGGCGCGCTCTGTGTATCGACTCTACTCCGTTCGAGTTCACTGTTTCTGGTTCTGGTTTAGTAGAGCATCGACCGGACCGACTGCTGTACGCTTATTACGTCGTAATGAAGTAGTCATGCAGCCGACTTGCCGATGGATCACGTTTTGAAGCGAGGTATGAGGCGTATACCATGAATTATTAACCCTCTGCACGTCGGTTGGTGTCCACGTAGCACGCTATATTGACGTCCGATTTTATGCCTATGAATTTGCAATGCTCAGATATGCCTCGCATGAGTTTGTGCCTCGGAAGACTCGGAAATCTAAATACTTTCTTGCCTTTCGGAGGTTCAAAAATATTTTAGTAAAAATTTCTTTTTTTATAGATAAAAAAAATTCGTTGTTTTAAAATCGACATTTTAATATTTTTCAAATATTAATTGCAATTTTAATGAAAACTGTATAAAAAACCCGAGAGTTCAAACTTCAAAGATCTTGGTAACTTATGAAACACTCTTATTCGCGACACGGGAAATCGCAGGTCTTAAAGGTAATTATATGCCTGCTTTGCCACGCGTTCGTAAGTCGAGTGCAGTCTTTCTTGAAAAGCGACACTGCGACTATTTCTTAATAACGTATCCCCTTTAATCCACCACTAACCCTTGGCGGAAACGCAATACCCCTGGGCGCCTCACCATATGACACCGGAACGACGAAATATTGCAGCCGACTTGGCCCTCGTCCGCCATCAAAATCCTCCGTATATCGCATTAATGCAATATCGAGTTACGCTCTGCGGAAAGAACTTAGAGTGCTTCCCCCCTTTCGGGATCGCTCATATGGTCGTCGTACACGAATCCATTTTTATTCTTCGATATAAAGACATCGCGGATAGAGATGATGTATCAGCGTCCCATTGATGATAACTTGTAGGATTGTTTAAAACCGAGAAAGTCACACTCGACGTCTCAAAAATTCGAAAGTGTGTGGAACGAAAAATCTACGAATCCGAAGAGACGTTGTATCTAAATAAGATTTCAGTAGTTTATAGTTACGCGGATTATCACGGGTTCTTGGAATTGCACGATGAGGTCCTCAGGGCGCAGTATCTTTAGATTTCGCGATGAGAGAATTTCAACTCAATACAAATTTAACTTCTATGAATGCGATATATAAAGCACCGGGGAATACTCGAAAGATGAACAGACAACACAACGGTTATGCGACTCTCTATTCATAGAGCGTCCGATTCGTCGTCAACCGACAAACTCCCATCGTCATTAAACTCGAAACTCTGTCTATTTGTAAGAGAGAATTTCGCACAACATTTTCATTCGTTGGCTGTGGCCTTCTCCGCAAGTAACAGAACGGGAATTACATATCCATCGACGCGCTCGTGACTCGTTTCGAAAAGTGGGTCGTCTTGGTTGCACCTGCGCTGCACGTTCCTTAGTCGGTGTCGAGAGGGTGAAAATGCAATTGCATCCAGGCACTATCCTTTAAGAATTTGGTACGCTTTCGTGTCGAGGCCAGGTTCTTCTATAGGACGGTACTGACGCAAATCGGTACCGACCCCGTGAACCTTCGAGGTCTTGGAATCGATACCGACTGACCTTGAGCCATTTTAAGCTCACCCATTATATTCTCCGCAGTAGAGTCGCGGTGATTTCGCTGCAGTTTTCCCCTCCCTCGACCTAAAAATGTTCAGCGCCGTACTATTATGACGCTGGTAATATCAGGATTGTAGAAGACAATACGTGCCATAAAATTGCTGAAAGTAAACTAAAATTTTCTGAAACTAGAGATTGTAATCATAGAGAATCTCTTGTAGAGAAAGTAAAAGATAGAGAGATAGAGAAAATTTTGGAGAATATATATAATCTATACAAGGAGTTTGGAATTTCGTGAACGAAAGTTTCAGGAATTTCCACAACTCATAAATCTGTCCGAGAATTTGTCTAATTATAATACGGAGACCCACGATCTCTCCATAAATACAGTTATACGATGTCTTGTATTTATTATTACGTCCTGTGCACTCTACATTACACGGAAAGACATTTTCGCGTGAAGTTTGCCCGCCACCAAAACTAGCTTTAAAATATAAGTTTCGTCTGGCAGATAGTACTTCAAGTCTGCCCACGACTTCCAAAAGTTAACTTTATATTTCTCTCTCTCTCTCTCTCTCCCCCTCTCTTTCTTCTTTGCGGTACTGCATCGCTTTCTAGATTCAGGAAGCCCGGCGCTGTCTTCATCTCGAAATAATCCTGGCCAGAGTAGCTCGAAGATGTCTTAGCATCCCGGCCATTTGTCTTCCTGGCCGTTCGGTCGGGATCATACGCAATATGTCGCGGAGGGTGGCACGTTTTGTCCGAACACTGGAGGACGGTTAAGCGGCGGCTACAGAAGGGTGCGAGGGAAAGGTAAGCCGCGGATGAGGGACTGCGGCATTGGCATAACCGATGGACTGCCTCACCGCTCGATGAATCATGGACTCTGTGCGAAACTCGGGTGCCATCTTGCTGTGCTACCGCTAGGATATATCGACGTGAGTATCTCACGACTTGCCCGACGTGCGGAGCATACTTAAGATGCGGAACTTCAAACAGAAAGTACGCTAATCCGTGGACTTGAGGAACGAAGATCCCAGTGGTGAATTCTCGTGATACCCTAGATTTTCCAAATCTCTTTCTGAAAATACGAAAACTAAAATAATATTTATAGAAACGAATTAATAATTATGCAGGAATTATCATTCATTGTACATAAGTACTTTAATTTTGTAATTAAAAAAAAATTTTTAAGAAATCTTTAATGATCCGACGATTTGAAAATTTAATTGTAGACAATTTATTGAGTTTGTCAGACAATTTAAAACTTAAAACATTTAAAGTTCTTCTCTAGTTCTTCTCTCATTCATCGAATCTGAACATTTTGAAACTCTAAAAATTAGATCGATAGTCGACGTAAACTATCAGCTTTATTAATCCGCTTGTTCGCATGCATGTATAACAGAGTTACTAGATGCTAAATGCTCCTCTTCATCGCTAGGCAATAATGCATGCGGATCGCGAATAAAGTGGTTCACGTTAATATTACTTGACGCAAGCAATTAGTTCGTTACGTACTATAATAATGCTAAATCACATTATTGATGGTATTACTGTCATTACCCTAAAATCGACCGAAACTTTACTATCGACCTTTATTATTAAATTTATCTTAACATTATTGGATATCAAAAGGTATTTCGCATATCAAAAGGTTAAAATTTGGTGAATACTAAAATTAAAAGATCTTTTATTAGACTTTTATTTCAATTTAGAACAAAATCCTCATTGCTCTGTATTTATACATTTTTATATCAAAATTATTAAAATTTGCATAGTCATCTTGGCTGACACTTTTAAGCAGTTATTAGATATTATACTTGTTTTATTTTTCTGTTCTATTAAAGAAGCAACGCACGATCTCTAATGTAATAATATATTTCTTGGAAATAATTCTTTTAAAAAAGGGAACGTCTTAGATGAACGACAAGTCGTTATTTCGCAATATCCCTTTTTTAAAACGCTTTCAGCTATCATTTCCGTAAATCATCAGGTCCGGGCTGTTACTTTGTAACGAGCAAACTCGAGTAATTGACCAATCAAATCAGCGGTAGCTGTCAGCGCTCTGTAACCCAGTTACACGTTGCGCGCGTTATACGCGGTCGTAAGTGATCGTAGTTGGTGCAAGCAATTCAGAGGTAATGATCCCTCCAACAATGTCACCGACAAAAGTGGAGTTGGCACTTTTCGCAATGATCCGTGTCGTGTTTTACGTCCCACGCTCGTACAGTTTAAAACACGACACTCGTTCCCTATCCGGAAACTGAATACAAGTTTCATAATTCGATATTAGGCACGTGAATTATTTAATAAAAAAGTACATTATTATTTATTTAAAACTGTGCGGCTTTTGTATTAAAGCATTATAGTAAAGAACCGTTTAAAAATATTTTCAGTAATTGACGCGAAAACACATCAGAGCATTCAATTGAAGATTTAAGAAAGATTTCATTATTCAACTGGTAATATCCTCAGATTAGGGCATTCAAAACTCGTAATACTTTTATTGGTCTATTCAAGAGATCCCTATAGAAATCCAAGGGCCATCGATTCCAGGAAAAGGAAAGGCATCATTCGTGACGAACGAAGACGAACGAGCTTTCTAAGATTGTGTTCCATTGTATATTTCTTTCTCTCTCTTTCCCTCTCTCTTTCTCGCATATTCCTTACTCGGGCGCGAGCTGAATTCGAAAAGTGGCGGAGCATAAAATATTTATGGCGGCGCGCCTCATTGCCCGCATAAATATTGGGATTCGCCGTGAGCAATCGGTTTCCCTCCTGCCGGATGCTGCGAAGGGTAAGCTCGGATGGACCCCAGGGAAATGCTTGTTACGGGGCACAGCCGCGGGCACGTGCGGTTTCACTCTGGAATACGTGGCAAGGACACCGGTGGAGCTTCATTTACGGGGACGGAGTATTCCGGCATCCGAAGATCCCGTGTTGCGACGACGCAAATATTCTATTCGAACTCTATTTCAATTCCGGAGTTAAAAGTTCAAGCATTTAAAAATTCAGGAACTTGAAATATTTTTAAAATCCTCAGACGTCTGGAATTTTTCTCTTTCTCTCTCTCTCTCTCTTTCTCTCTCTCTCTCGTGTTAGAAATCGAGAAATTCTTCGATCGTTCCATATTTGTTACTTTATTCTGATCCTTGCGGTTACGATAAAACTTCTTCTCTTTGAAGCAACTCTCTCGAAGATCTATTTCAAAGATGACGGGGAATTTTATGAGCGCTGTGAAAAATGCACATGGACATTTGGCGCGACGTTTGTTCATAATTTTGTCTAATATCTATTGCTATTTATATTTACACTAAGTTTGAAAATTTGCCGAGATCGTTCTACTAAGGAAACTCGGTCTAACAGAAACTTGTGATGGCCCGGTACGTGATCCTTTGCAAAAGAGGATTTAAACGAAGCGTTTTCTGGACAGTAAACACGTCCGAGCTACAAACACTCATTCGCCGTCAGAAGCTCGCGTGACGACATGCAGGGCGTCGCTTCCATTCTCCAGAAAATAAAGCAGAAATTACATCCGTGTGGGTCGTAGTAGCTGCTTAGCGGCGCGCAGCCTTGAATTAACCTCAACAGTACCCAACCTAACCCGCTCGTACATCGTTCTTGCCGTTGACCTTGTTGAAGGGAGTCCAGCTAATTAGCCCCAGCTCAAAGAGCGCAAGTTGCAAGTACGATGGTTCAATTTCATACCTCTTTGCTTGCGCACCGTGGCTCGCAGCAACCTCCTTCTTCCCCTCTCTGCCCCCGTTCTACCGTGCTCTTTTTCACAAGATACCCGTAAAAATCTCGAAACGATACGGAGACATAAAGAAGAGAAACGAGAGGGAATCAACGAGATGTTCCGGGCGGAAAGGAGTATTGAATCGTTGCGGTTTTACCAAACGCCTCGGCTTCTCCACTTGAATTATTAAGTTCGGCGAAACGCGTTGTGCCGCTTGTTTTATATTCATCGCGCTGAAAAGATTTTATGATCTTTCGAGAGGGGATGTGGAAGAGAGTATTCGATGTAAAAAATAAGAAATTAAGAGCTCGTGGCTGTTAAAATCATTGTAATTATTTATATACGGTTAGTATTTCAAAAAAAAAAAAGAACTGCAGCTATCGTAAATAACTGAATAATCTCTAGATTTAATGATTCGAATGCACAACGCTGATTATTACGCAATTAAAATCGTGACGATTGATAAGGAGCATCGTTGCTCAGACATCCGGTCTCCTCGGTGTCAAAATCCTCTACATTGAATGTACTAGTTTCGTAGCATTGTACGACGTAGCTGTTAAATTGCCCGCACCCGGTGAAGTTTCGAATCATCATTGGGCACGGCGACGATGGCCTCGAGGATTTTTCTTGAATAACAATGATTAACTGGTGACACCTTTTGTAGATGACCATCCGACCATGCAATCGCAACGAATACGAGGGTGATTAATTACGCGTTTACGGTTTATTCGCGCATGGCTCTCGCGGTTTAATCGAACGCCCGCGACTGTAATTGCATGAAAGGGTCGAATTAATTCAATCGGGGGTGTAACGGGTCGACGGAAACTTGTAATAATCGAATATCAAACCACGGCTGTTTCGGGGCAGCTTCCGCGCGCGTGCGCGCTTTGTGCTTTTTGCACGTCGGAAATCTCATTAGCCGCAGCGCGATAAACACGCATCGGGTGTTGGCCATCGATGCGTGATGGGACCGACGAGAGAGACGCGACGATGCGTTGCTCTTATTCTGTCTTCGGAGTTTTTTTCAGATCTCTCTCGGGAATTCGGATGAATTTTGGAAGAATTGCGCGCACTAGCGCGACGCTGATTTACGGCGCGGCGAGAACGCGGCGAAAAGTCAAAAATAACACCGGAAGCTTTATCGTTTCCGTCGACGCGCCGGGGTGACAACGTGCCTCCTCTTCGATTCGTTGACGGATGAGCAACCGACGCGGCGCGTCGGAAAATAGAACGGAATAAAAAGAATGCACGACCGGGGGATGGCCGCGGACGACGATTCGGGGGGCAGGGGGGAGGAAAAAGCGAAAAATCACTCGATTCTCGCCGAGGCAGCATCAATTTTATTTTTATTATCGACGATTGCGTCTCTCTTTCTCTTTTTTTTCTTTCTCTCTTCTTCCGCCATCACCTCTTCGGGATTTGTTATCGGGCGTCGTCGATGCAACCGATGATTATTATTACTGTTCTCCGTCTATGCGCGTCCGAATGATTCGTCAGACAGAGCTTGATTGTTTTTCCATTCCTCTTCACCCCTTTCGTACACCCTTCGTACGCTTCGACTCTTTGTGCGCCGCGTGAAACTGGTTTTCGGAAGCGGAACAAACATGAATATTCAAAAAGAAACACATATTTAAAATACATAAATTAGATGCCAACGGGGTATTGCATACAAAAATTTTCATTCTCGGAAGCTCTTCGATCGTATAGCTGAAAAACAATTTTGTATTAGTCGACCCAATCTCCAGGTTTTTCATTTTTCATAAGCGACATCTCGATAAAAGCATTGTTTCCATCGCAAGTTCAGCGGTATGGACGACCGTCTTTTTTTTGTCCTGGATGCGGCATAAAATTCAGTAGAGTCGTTTCCATTTACCGATCAATCCATCAAATCAAGCCGGCGCGCTTCAAACGCAATAACAGCCGTTCCTCCTCGAGTCGTCGGCGCGGGAAACTTGGATGGAAATTAAAAAAAGTGAGAGACGGTTAGATCGATAGGTATTTTATTATGGATATAACAAAAAAAGTTAAATCGATCAAATTAAAACAAAGCGAAAACACCACGACGCACAGTCATCATTATATAGTCAGAATATATAACGAGAAATTCGAACGTATTAAGAAATACTTTTATTATATACCATCTAACACTTTTCTTTAGATTAAAGAATTCAAGTGATCCCTAAGTACAAAGGTTAGGTCGATATTGATATTTATTTAAGATCAAGGAGAAGATCAAATCTTATTTTAAGAACTTTGCATGCAGCTGAAAGATTAACAACGTGTCGCTGAAAGCGTACGCTAATAGAGATAATTGCTTTAATCGAATGTC
The DNA here is from genome assembly GCF_016802725.1 of Solenopsis invicta. NCBI lineage: Eukaryota > Metazoa > Arthropoda > Insecta > Hymenoptera > Formicidae > Solenopsis > Solenopsis invicta. Next base: position 24,488,928 of record NC_052669.1, read on the forward strand.
GCCCTTTCATCGATCGCGCAGTCCGTTTACTTCCGTTCTCTCCACCCGACGTTGCTTCGTCGTCTTTCGCGAGGCACGACGATAAAGTAATTGTAATTATCACATTAGCGCGCGGCGCCGAGACAACGGAACTCGCAGGCGCGAAACAGAATTTTTCATCCTAACGAGAACGGCAGTCTTCGGCAAATTTAATTAAACGATCCAGGAACAGAAAGAGAGATGCATCATCCACTCCGATTCGTCCGGGCCGGCGTGTCCGTCGTCCGGAATTGACGGTCCATCGAACAAAGAATGGTGACGATAATTGGAGCTGCAGCGAAATGAAGCCTGTAATTGCCATTCCCGAAGCCGGATCGACGTGTTAGATCCTCTCGCCATTCTTTCCATTTCGATCGCGAACTTTATTTGCGCAGCTGGGATTATCGAGTCTTATAGCGGAACGAAACTCGTAGCGAAGCCCCTAGCCGGTAGCGAAAGAAGTTAATTTAGAATTAAGAGCTTAGTTTTAGAATATACATTATAAACTTTTAAATATATTTAGGAATCTGAGAATATATACAAAGAATCGATGAATTGATTTAAGATATCAAGAGTTCAGAGACGTAATAGTAACTCACGTGCAACATAATTTTTTCCTTTTCGGTTTTACGAGACTCATTAATAATTAGCTTTACATTTCGATTAATAAGAAACTTATATAGCTTCCCCTTTAGCATATGGCGAACATTCGCGGAGCGTAGTCAAACTATTGCATTATTTCCCTTTCGGCGCAGACTCGTGTATTTGGCTGGTGCACACGCCCTGGCATATGCACGCATGCATGGCGCACGCAGGTACACACGCACGTGCGTGCGTGTCTCGATATTATCTAAAAGTAACGAACGACGAGCGACGAGCGACGCCAGCAGGTCGTTGAAATGTCTCGTGGGAGTCATAATCGCGTGGCTTCGTGTGGGGATTGAAAAAAGCTATAAAGTTACAGCGCGTATAATTTATAAATGATACTCTTGATTTTTCTCGATACCGTGTATCCGGCTAAACGATAATCCACGGCGCGTGCAATCTACAACGAGACCTGGGCCGACTATACAATTTTCTTTAAAGATTCCGCATAGAGATTAAGGAGCCGATTAACCGAGCCAAGTTATATAATCGATGTATGTGGAACTGCTGTTACGACGCTTAACAGCCTCTCAGTGCTTACTCTACGTTTCTACCAAATCGGATAACGGTTCCTCAATTAGTGTTAATTCATCGTAAACAGGATAATCTTGCTACGGAAAGCTACGCGAGTCGTTTCGTCGCTATAACCGTAACGTAACTTTGAAATTAGAACGGGACGAGTCCCGCGGATTATAACGATTAAACTGAGTTACTTTCGGCGCGCGCGTGTACCCGGCATAATTTCGTCGTGACGCAAAATTATTCGTTGTGATTCTGAAATTGTAACGGAGCTGCAAAGTTGGTTCGCTCGAAAAGGGGGAAGTTGGTATAACATCTAAAACAAGCCGGGCAGAATGTTTTGCTCCGACGTTAGATACTCTGACGCAAATACCGCGCAAAGCTGCAACTAACTTTGTATTTCATGAAGTTGTTACCGGCCACCTGCTGTAACCGCAACAAACGGAAAATCATGCGGTTTGCATGCCAAGTCATCGGAAGTATCTTCCGTCAGCGGAGGAAATTCGGTCGTACACGACCACGATTGCGATCTCGCGATGTCTCCTTGCTCGTACTGATTTCCGTCTCTAGCAAATAAGCTAATTTGTTGGAATTATTGTTTCAACACATAAATATTGAATGCTATTCAGCTTTTTTAATTAAATAATTTTAATAAAATTAATATGTCTGATTAACATTGAATAGAAAGTCAGCCATATTTCAGATTAAATTATTAAAACGTTGCGATATTAAATTGATCACGCGTTTCAATATTAAATATTTTCACATCTTTATTTATATTAGCTTCTGGTATTTTAATGTTTAATTTGATTATAAATCATTACGCAATTTATATCAAAAACGTGGAATTTTGATGAAAAGTACGTGGAATCTGGTAGGGTCAAATTGTATACGAATTATTTTGTTAGATTATCTGAATAAGTGTAACTTGACGGTTTTCGTTCTAGGGTTCTAGGTCCTTTGTACGAGAACAAGTCGAAATTTGGTAGACAGTCTTGCACGCGACTGTAAGAATCTTTCGCTTAAGCGACATTCGTCTTACATTCATAGGTCGATTTACGGAACTTTGTCGATCAACGGAAAAGTTCCGGTCTCCTAGAGGATGAACCCTCTTTGATGTCACTTAAAATATTCCTTCTCGTAAAACGGTTACGAAAGTGTCGTTCTCGAAAGTGCCATGAGAAAGGCGTGTACAAGTAGCGGCAACTTTATCTTCAAATAACTCTCATCCCATTTTTCTTCCGCTGAGACGTCACTCGGGGACGTTTAGCAGCAGGGACGATTAAGGGTTCTTAGCGTTTTAATCGCCGTAAGCATCGTGACATCGTAGCCTCTCGAATTCCCTTTGGATTATCGATCGTTATTTACGCCGACTACTCGAGCAGCCCTACTCCTTCGTGTTCTTCTATACGCTCTCCGCACACTCTTCCACCCCCCCCTTCCCCCCTTGCCGCGTTCTACCGTTCTTTCTCCGTGGAAAGTGAATTATATGCGGGAGAACGGGTGGCTTTGAGCACGCGGAGAGATAGCAGAGGTGATTCCGCGAAGGTGAGACGCGCAATCTTCGTGCGAAACCCATCCGGGCAACTCCCTATCTCGCCCGTGCGGTAAGCACCTCGACCTAGCCCAACCGCTTTACTTTTCTCAACCGGGTGTAGGTATAGCGTGCCGCCGCCGCGCCGCGCCGCGCCGCCGCGAAACGCCGCGGTGTGAAATACCGTTAATATAACTTGCGCGGTGATTTATGCCGACCGTAGAGCGAGTGCACGCGCGGAGAGCGGTGACGAAGGGTTGAAACGAGCACCCTGCTGCCGCCCGTAGTCGTCGGGTTGGCGGCGCTGATCGTTGAACGTTGTTTACGTTCCACCATCTGCCCGCCCTCGGAATATGTCCGCGCATCTACCTTCTTGCGAGCTCGGCTGCATTCGGCTTGTTCTTCACGCTTCGCACGGTGGCTACCACGAGCTCGACGACGAGCATCCCTTGTTTTTTTAATATTCGAAAATTCTTATAAAGTACGCGCGTAAAGTCTAATCTACGTCGTAAACCCAGATCCTTTGACGAGTCTCTGACATCACTTTTCCCGTGAAAATTTAACGGAAGGCCTACGTTGCGATTTAATTTGCAACGTTACGTCCTCGTAATGGAGCATCGAAATAAATTTCTGTTATGGTAAAATGGCTTTTGCCTCGACTGGGAAGATACCTCCATTCTTCTCACTTTAGATCCCACTATTCGCGCTGTAGGCCTGCGCAGGCAGCGGGATGAGGGATCGTCGAATGCCTCCGCAAATATGTTTATACAATCTCTCGCGATATATACGAGAACTCCATATTATCTACACGCCAGTACATCACAACGATCGCGACTGCCAAGCTGACCAGTCTGGCTCAGCGCATCGTGATCGATACAGTCTCTCGGTGTCGGTGACGAGGATCGATCGGGCGTCCACTGCACCGCGCCGCGCCGCGCCGTCCGGCGTGCAGATCGTAAGGGATTAGCTCGACGATCGCGCTGCATGCTCGAACAACTAACTTCGTCGCTTTTAGCCAGAATGGCCGTCTATGGAACGTAACGAGCGTATCCGAATATCCCGTTTGATCCCGCAGGCGTATTGTGAGCGGGTTGCGACGCGACGCGACGCGACGTTACTGCCAGCCGCACACAGCATCGTTCGTAGTTGTATGCGCGCCTCTCTAACTCGACTACCTACAGATGCATCTCGAAGGTGCAATCTATCATATCGCGCGCGCGACGTCACGCGGACGTGCCTCAGCTAGTCGGACACAAGTGATGTTCGCCCGCCGTCGGACTCACCGACGGCGACGCCGACGGGCGAGACGGCGGCGTCTTTATAATGAAGACGTTCGTCGACGTTGACGTCGATGTTCCGCCGCCGACGTCGAGCTTCTCCTGAACGATAGTCGCCGGGAGTGACACGGCGAAAAGCAGGCAGCTCGCTTCTCGTGTAAAAGGCTCGAAGGACGAAAGAAGACGCCTGTCCTTTCTCCCCGATATTATTTTCTAGAAAAGACAAACATCTACATTGGGACTTTTAGAATCTAGAGTTTAGAATTCGTCACGGATTTGCGGGGATTGAAGAAATTGCGCAATTTGCAAACAATTGAAATAAAAGTTGTAATTTCGCGGTTTAGAGACAACAGAATATTTGGAATGCATAAAAATTTGAAAAGCAAAAGCGCCAGGCATCTATCGTGACGCCGAGAATCCTTAGTGCCTTTGTATTCCCTTATCGCGGTGGTTTCGTCTTACACGGGTTCTGCCGCCGCCGCCGCCGCCTCCGTCGCCGCCAAACCCACCACCAAAGCCACCCCCACGCATAATTTACTCTCCCGCGAGGGGCGGTGGCTGGTGTACGCCGGCGTCGTGTCCACCAGTCGGGTAAAATAAGAAACGGCGTACACGGAGAATGACAAATTGCCCAGGATTACGTTACTACCTTCCACGAACGGAGGTTTCCCTTGCGCCGCCGCGCCGCGCCGGTTTCGACGGCATGTCTCCCGCGTGCGGCGCGTACGTTAAAAATATTACCTCGCGGTGGCTCGGATAGCCCTGAATCTTCGTCCTCGGTAATTTTATGCGAAATTTGTTCGCTGGATACCGGTACGCGCGACAGTGCTTAGGGGAATTCTGTCGGCGGAACGTTCGTCTTGTCGGATTGGCAAACTACTCGCCAAGTACCGACTTGAAGTACGGACGATTTCGAAGCGGATGCGCACGAGGGCGACGGGAAGAATTTTCCGAGGTAATTTGCATTGCATTTTTCCTCGGAGAAAATTTAGTCCGGATCTTTAATTACTTAACTTTACGTTATAGTAATTTATGTAAATTGCTATATAAAAATTTACTGTAAAACTGCACGGTCGATTTGTCGGATATTTATTATCGAATTATTCCGCGTTACACATCGACAATAATCCTTTTATGTCGCGGATAGTACTCTGACTACTTTGTAATACGAATGTAAAAAATGAAATATGAATTTCTCGCGCTGTCTCGGTGCGTAACAAAATAGAGGTTGAAATATCGTATTAATGAGCGACCAAACCCAACTAGTTACTCCGGATCAATAACGCGCAACTTTGCCACGTCGCGCTGACCTTTGCGCAACAATATTCCGCGACAACATTCTGTCTGGCAGTAAAGCACTAAACGCAACGGATTCTTTTGGAGCGATTCTCATTAGAGAGTCTCCTCGATCGGAACAATTGAAACTATCGACAAGCTTAATGAGCGTGAAATGCAGTTGTCATAGGCATTAACAGTTAACACTGAAATCCAAGGCGGACTTAACCGTAGTAGCGAGCTTCGTATTTCTCTTGGATTAAGAGTTAATAATGCCTAAAATTGACTGTGTTTGCTGTTTGTTATTTCGTTATGTAAATGTGACCGAGTAAACGCCGTACGTACAAGCGAGGTTCGTACGGCGAAGCTCGTCGTGTGTTCTCGGGCGTAACGAGAAGATGGAGAAAGGGGATGCGCGGATTTGTTACCAGTCGCGTGGATTACCTCGTTCGCCAACAACTTCGTCCGCCTCCCATTCCGCGTTTCCCAGTGCCGCGCGTATTGGCTCGCGAAAATACTCCGACGCAGACTGCTTTCCGGATTCACGAAGCCCCGCATTCTTCAATTCGCGTATTCTCTCTCACGGATATCGGACACTTCAAGTGTCTGCGTTTCTCTAAATATCCATCATCTCGAATTTTCTCAAAGATGACGATCAAATCTTTGAATTATCAAATTTTTGGAGTTTTAATTAATTGATTCGTTTGAATCCTTGTACTTCTCAGTTTTTCTCATAACAGTTTGAGATTCTAATATTTTTTTTAATTTCCCCTCATCTTTCCTACCATTTTTTTTTTACGAATCCTCAAATGATTAGGTACTTTCGAGGAGTTTTTGGGCATTCGGGCATAACGGGGTAAATGAGGATGCGTAGCTTCGTTACTAGTCATGCGAATTTACCTCTTTCGCCAGCAAGTTATCCAGTTCGCTCGGTGAATGCGAAAATAGCACTTCCGGTGGCGGCGCTTTCCACTTGATTTCCCGGCGCGTGTTTATGGCTTTGATAATGTTTTACGGCAAAAGTTCTACTGCGATCGAAATTACCGCCAGCCACAAACGTAGCAAGGGCGCATATTCGCGTAATTTATTCGCGTACGTGCACGTTAATCTGTGAACGATCTTTATTCATCGCGCGTCGAAGTATCGTCGATTCGCGCTGGCACCGTCGAGATTTAAAATTGCAATTTTCTTGCGTCTCGGCTCCTTGAAACTTTACTGCTTCTGTGATCTCGATTCTTTACGTACTAGATACCTACTTTTCTCGAGAGCTTATGTTCTTTATCGAAATCTTGATCCTTTATGTCTCGTAACGTACAGATCGAACATCTATTGCGCTATATACGAGAATGCAGTGCCCTGTGTAGTACGCAAACGGGGTCTGCGGTCTAAGAAACACTGCTCGTTCCTAGTAGTCGAATCTCGTTATCGTCCACCCGGTTACTCGTAATTGTACAGTTTCTTCTTCATGCTCGGCTAGAGCCGATCGCTTAACATGTGTTCGGGGAAAGGTATGGCCGACTGTTTTTCTCGTTACCTGAAACGCAATCGAGGAGCTGTTCACGGTCGATTGGCTGGCGTAATCGAACGAGGGCTCTCGACCGACAAAGCCGCGTATTTGAGAATCAAACAAGAGTTTGCGGGCTAATCTATCGATCGGGCAAAACCTTCTTGGAGACGGAGAAATGGGATCATAAATTCGCGACACAACACGCCCGGCTTGTTTAATTGTATAGCGCAACGCGACTGCTTGCGTAAACGCGACTAAGGGCAGGTGCATCGGCAATTAGCGACAGACTGCGCCTAGAAAACGCCCTTTCCGATGGAACGAGAATTCCGTGCCATAGCGTGGTGAGCAAGCATTACCTTCGCCCCTTGTTACGCGCTGGTTCGAGTTACTCATTTCTCCTTGCCGCGGCTAATTCATTTTTGTGGTTTTTTCATCAACAGAGAGAATATTTGATTTGTACACAAACGCGAAGGTTAACTGGATTTGCTGTAAAATTAATTTAGCATTTAATTTACGCATAGCCGTCTACGTGTGTACAAAGTAGTGAAAAATTCACGTAGTAACTGATATTAAAATATCATATTTCTGTGTTTAACGCTTCGATCTGTACGACAAATCAGCTTTAGAGTCTCTTTCTCTCTCTTGGGATATTCCATCTCTATGGAAAATTAATAATCATGCGCATGTCCCCGCGTTCTTCGTTTAATTGAAAACGTTAATCCGATAGTCGACAATAGAAAAGAGCTATTAAGAGCTACTAATCGACAGTAATCACAAGAGTATCTTTTATTGTCGTCAACGGACAAATCTCATGCCGAGCGACGTTCCGCGAACGAGGTGGAGAGGAACGTTGACCTCCGGCGCAACTCGGAGCACGGAATCCGCTTTACAATAGACCGCCGTTTACCGACAACAGACGGCTGTATCGGGGCTGATTAAGAGCCATTCTGGTGGACGAGCGAACGGAGGGTGACGGGACACAGCGGACGATGGGGGATGGACGTCTCCTCGCGGCGACGTCTCCAGAAGACGTGGGTCACGGTGATAAATTAAGGCATCAACCCGTCCCTTCCTTCCTTCTTCTAGCCAACCATCCAGCCAGCCAAGCCAGCCAGCCGTGCAAGCGCATACGCTCGCCTTCCTTCGTCTTCGCTTTACGGGACGAGACACTCCGCCGTCTGCAGCGCTTCGCTCCCGCAGGCGCGAGGGGGCCGCATGCAACTACTCTCCCACTGGGGATGGCGCCATGTGTTACGGGAATGATATACGAGGGGCGAGAGGCGGCGCATGAAATATCTATGGGACAGCCGAATGTAGGGGCTCGCGGCGGGAGTCGGGAAGCGCGATCGCGGTCTCGACTTGGACGCGTGCTCGTTCGTACTCGCAAATTAACGTTAATCATAACTTCCTCGAGCTCGAGCGACGACGATTCTCGAGGTGGCGAACTTGGACGATCTCGCGCGCGAGCGACCCCGCTGCTGTTGGTGACGGATCCTCACTCGCCGCGAATCGTCGGTTCTCCTATTTTCCATCGTCGTCGTCGTCGTCGTCGTCGTCGTCGTCGTCGTCGTCGTCGTCGTTGTCTCCGAGGACAATCGTAACCGTCCGCGAAATTGCAACTTTGCGCCGACTTCGCGAGCGAATGTCTAATGATCGTAATTATCGACACGACAGATGTCAACATTCTCGGAACGTTCGTTCTTGATGTTCTTAGAAAGCTGCGGCAGCCTCCGTCTGGCGCGATATCTCGTCGTAACTTCGAACTCCAGTAAAACGGGAAACTTTCGACTACTTGGATTTTCGCTCTCACGGGCTCAGCACCTTTTAATCACGTTAATATCACCGGCGAGAGGAGCGCGTGATGATATAAAAACCCATTTTACCGACATGAGTCTCTTCGGGAATTAACCGGGCAGTCGGAGTTAAAAAATGCATAAACTGGTGCACCGCCGCCAACGAGACCCGAGTTATCCCTCTTGCCTCCATCCACGACTTCTGTCTCCCTCGTTGCTCTTACTGTGGCGTCGGGTAACGTGCGGTTTTTCATTTTCACCCGCATTCGTGTTTCAAACGCACATACGTTAATTACTTTTCCACCGCGTCTACTTGTTTATGGCGCTCGTACCCTCTCTAGACGACAAGGGACCCGTCGGTCGATGGGGCACTCGGAAGAGGAGAAAATGAAGAAAGAGGAGAGAAGAGCGCGGAGAGAGAGAGAAAGAGAAAGAGAGAGAGAGACAAAAAGAGACTCTACACCGGAACGGACGAATGGCAGACTTGACAAGATCTCGCGGGCGCCTTTCCATCTTCTGTTCTTCCGCTTTCTCTGCCCTTTCCTCCCGCGCGCGCGCACACGCGCGCGGTTCTGAGTGCTTCGTGAAGAGTCCTTCGCGTAATTACGGCAGGCTGCAAGTATTTTTTAATTAAGCCTTCGCCGTTATCTCGGTATTTTCTACGAGAGTTATCGAGCCGCCGCCGCGTCGCCGGACAGCACGGAACGAAGTCTGTCTATCGATATTTCCGATATTACTTGCGGCGGTATTGCGACCGTCCGCTAATGGCATTCCGCGGTACACCCTCGCCCCCGGCGCTTCTTGGCATGCGACGGAATGAAAAACTGAATAGTAACTTGAGAAACATTGACGAGTTCTCGGCTCTCGGCTCTCTGCTCATCCATCGTTAAGGAACAAGAAATTCTAGTACTTCTGCAGTGTACCGAATACTTGATCAGTGATAACATACAGCAATTATGAAAGAAGTCTATTATTACGAAGGAAATGCGTAAAAAATATCTCATTGCTGTTTTAACCTTGGAGAGAATGCTGCTCACATTTTCTACATTAGCAATACTCTAAATGAAAATTCATCCATGTAATTAAAAAGTTTTTTACGCTTTTTTTGTATTTACTTTTATGTTCAGTTTTTATTTTATTTTTTATTTCACCGCTAGGAACATATCGGTAGATTGCAAGATATTAGAATAACTGAATCAACACTATTTTAATAAAAAAAAGTCTTGTTTTATAATAAGAAGCTATCGAAATTTTAATAACAAGAACTTGGATGAAAATTAAATCACACATAAAGGAGCATTTCAGAGTTAAATATGTAGCGTACATATCTAATTATATTGATTTAATCTGATATTAGATTTGACATTTGACAAAAACCGGCGGATGAACGTTACAATCTAATCGTAGAAATATCCTCTGTTTGGGTTTTAAAAGATTTTCAATGTATAAATTTATTTGATTACGAGACGGCCAGCGGTCGTGAATAGAGGAAAACGAGAAGGCAGATCGAGAAAGAAAGGAAGGAAGTCTACAGTAGACAAAGAGACAGCAGAAAGAGATCACAGGGGAGTGCAACACACGGGATACACGTTGAAATCAGAAGCGAGCTTAACCGGATTTGCAGTGTCCCCGCGGATAGCGCGAACGTTGCAACGATGCGAGAACTTTACGTGCGCGCGCGTGTGTTTCCAACGAGCATTTCCACCTACCTTTCCCCAGCACTCGGTGTTACTTTTTTTTTTCCCCTCCTCGCCCGCGGACTAATTCCGCGTTTAATTGCGCACGCCGAGCAAACGATATTTTTCTTTTATTACTTTGTTCGCGTTCGCATCGTACGTTTCGTTTCAATAAAATTCCCCGCCCTTGTGCCGTTAGCCGACCATCGTGCGGCGACTAAAAGCTTCGAAGAAACTAGACCGCGAGGATCCGAATCGAACCGAATGACCCAAAATCTAATAACCGAAAAAAATTAGAGATATTCCCAGATTGAAAATATCTCGCGTAAACCGAAATACCGTGAGATCCAATTGCGTGATTAAAATAATTGAGGTTTTATTATTAAAGAAGACTGAAAATATAATTATTCTAAAATAACATATTGATTTATCATTCTAAAATTTACGCGAATTTAAAAATATTGAATTTCCATTTGTGCTGTTAAAGAAAACAGCATTGGTTTTCAAACAAGTTTATTTCGCCTTCATAAGGCCGAATGCGTTTGTATCATTTGCATAAAACTACGTTCCCGGCGGATCGTTGGCGCGACGAGGGTGCGCGGGTGCGCCGAAGAGACGCTAGTGCAGTCTCCATTGTTGCGGGCATTGTGCGTCGCGGTCGTTTCTGAACTCCAGGTGCGCGTAAACATGGGATCCTTTATACGAACGGCATCGGAAAAAGCTCGTCTGCTTTCGCTGGGGGGCAGAAGGCTTTCCACCGACTCGTCGGCGTTGTCCTCGCGGATACATAAAAGGGTATCAAAGGCGTTTCGGAGTGTGTGAAGTCTTTGGCAAGAGAACAGCCGCAGCGGCACGCCACTTGGAAATCGAATACGAATTGGAAATCGAATACGAACGCAAGACGCGAAAGTTCTTCTGCTCCTCTCATATTGTTAATGCTTTGCGCACGCTGAGCCGACCGCAATTCCATAACGTGCACGTTGTAACATGGGGAAATGATAATCGTAATCCTTGACGTCTCGCGTTGTGTGTTTAATGGATTTAGACATTGTGCATTATTTTATGTGGTAGTACGTGGATTACGTAATTCACGTAATACGCGAGGTTGCGATCGCAGTTTGCTCTCGTTGGCGCAATGGAATGCGTATTCAAACCAGGCCACCAGTTTCGACACTCGAGTCAACGGAAACTTGGAAATTTAGTCAAATTTTACGCGTTTATTTATTTACTTTTCCCCGACGCACCAGCTGGCACCCCCGGGTAGACCATAATGTTATACCAACACACCCAGTCTGTTATAGCTACCGTGTGTTTCCGTCTCTCGCGACAACAGGAGGACTGTGAGAACCGTACGCTACAAATTAGGACGTTACGATCAGCCCCGGTGAAACGTTCGAAACTACCGTCACGCGTTTCGCTAAGCGGATTTTCGATTGTGCACATCCGTTGCATGCGAGGTAAACACGCTGAAATGTTGACGGATGTAGAAATGTAATGGGCATATACAGTATATACGGTGACGTCATATTAAGATTTCAAACGTCAAATTAAAATCAATATGCAGTCAATCGTTCATATATTTGTTAACTTTGGAATTAAAAAATATATACAGATTCTTGAACCCTTAATTTTAAGATGTCGAGTCCACACTTTGGTTTCAATATTTGAATTCTCACTTCTTACTGTACAGAATTCCGAAATCGCTTGACCTCTTGCATCTTTCAAAAGCCTTTGGACTTCTTGGCTAAACATTTCCCTACAGTTTCGAATTTGCTTATTCTTAGAACGCTCGAACGCTATTTCAAACTCCAGAATTGACGAGATTCGCGCGACTTTCGTGTAATTGAATTAGCAAACGCCAGCGCGAATTATTATTTCATAACGTCAGCAAGAATCTTATCAAGAGCGTTGCAAAGTTCCGGCCAGATCTCTGACTGCATATCGAAGCGGGGAGTCGTCAACCAGAATTTAATGACGCGTCAAAAGTTTCTCGATTTACAGATTTTGCAATCTCGTGAGAAATTGACGAGCGCCCTTGGCGCGATTCGGATTCCACGGGATTCGAATTCTAATTTCCCTAGCAGCTTTAATATTCCTGCGACAGGATTCACGTTAAAGACGTGGAAATTACATTCTGTCTGGCACGTGACTATCATCAATATCAATCTACCGCGGATTTGAAGAGTAGGTTTCACGCAAGTTGCAATTTAAAAGCGATTTTATTTAATTACGTACAACACCATTTGCACGAAGAGCTCTTCTGTCAGTGAGGATAAAATATGCATGCGCGCGCTTAATAATTCGCGTGATTATATGATTAATAATCTGTACTGTTCGAAATTTGAAGAGGGAAAATTCAATGATGCAGAACTTGCAAGTTATTGATATACATACTTGTGTCCCTTCGAACGTGTACTAGAACTAGAATTTTCACGCATTAAAAAAAAATCTATTAATTTCATACTTGTATTACGGGAAGTTGTTCCTCCTCGGACGGGGGAGAAATCAATATTCAGCTCAGCGACAACAATCGACAGATATGTATATCAACGAATATACCAGTCATCCGACGGAACGAGTCTCGGAGAAATCATATACGTACCCTTTCGCCACCTGTGTGTATTCAAACCTTGCCCTTCGTCAATAAATCAGCATATTTACCGCGTCTCTGGAGCTATCGGGGCGTGCGATCGGAAATGCTTCGGCGTGCCACGTTGACACACGTGCAGAAACGAGCGCGCGCTCGCTTGCACCTGTCGAACGAAAGTTGATTTCCATAGAGGAAATTTTGCGTCGTCCTGACCATGGCGGCGGTGGTAGTGGTGGTAGGTAGGTAGGTACGAAATGTCAGGGGTGTAACTCGTCGAGGAAAATCGTTGACGCGGGGGAGAGAATCGATGGAAGTTTCCGCGTCGCCTGAAATACCGCTCGCGTTTTCATTCCTCCCCCGGTTCTTTTACACGCGCACCTGCTTCGAACGTATTCGTTCGTACGGAGCGCACGATGTACGCTAAGTCAGTAATAAATACGTACAAAGCGACTGTCACTCACCTTACGAAAACGCACCGTGAGATCTCTATAAACCTATATTTTCTTAGCGTTGCGCGTTCTTGGAATTTGTCAATATCGCGAACTGATATTTTTCTGTCGGGAAGAAAATCAGACTTTATTCCTCAATTACTTCTTTGTCTTCTGCTTATTTTTTGTCAATGCGAATAATGTGAAGCAAAGTTAAAAATGTCTCTAAAGAATCTATGGCGACGGCGCGTAGGAAAATTTTCCATAGAAATTTCCATAGAATTTCGTAATCACCGCGTAAACGATATGTACTCGTATACGATATACACGTATAGTGTGTAATGAGTAAGCCGCTAGATTCAATGGCTGTCACAAACAGGCGAGACGTATCTATAAATATATCTGTATGCCTTTTTTTCAGCCCCCTTTTTAATTTCTTTTTAGTTTTATCATCGTTGGTTACGTGGACAGAGTTGAATAGAGGTCCACAGTTACGTAAATCTTTATATAAATACGAATTATAGAGCTTTTCTATATGCTATGTTCAAACGCACGTTTTTTATTTATTTTTTTTTCGAAACGGAGATATCGGATTTGCATAAATTTATGGATGTGTCGTCACTCGAATTTTCTGAACATTGAGATTCAGAGATTACAGGGTTTTAGATCGTCGTACGCACATATTCTTGATATCATAAATCACAAATGATTTGCAAAACGACGAGTTGCAATGGAGCATTATATGGAAAAGGAGACTTTTAATTTAAAGCTCCCCAGGGCGTGTTGAAAGGGCACTGTCGCGAACGCGCAGCGTAAGATCTTTTCTTTGTATTAAGGTGAGGCAGAATAATGGCAGTCGTTCGTAAAAGTCGCTCTTACGCGAGCCCTCGTTAGTTATTCGCCCGCATTTACGAACCGTGCGTTCCACAGCCGATTAGTGGTAAAAATACGTCCGTGCGATAAGACACATGACAGGATGCATATTTCCTGGGTTCCTTCACGCGTCCCTTTAATCTGCATCTTTATTAACCAAGTGGTTCAAGCGTAAAAATAAGCCCGATAAAAAGTATCTCTGGAGAAGTGTTTTTCGCGCGAGTTTTACGTTGGTGCCAATCATTAAATTTATTAAACCGCGTTGCTTTCTTTCTTTCTCTCTCTTATATCTTGAATATATAAAAATACATCTGCGCTTCTTCCTTAGGGTAGAAAGATATTTTATATAACTAAAATATACAATTTTTTCTGTAAAAATATGTAATTAAGTGTAATTAAAAGATAAAAAGGTTGTTTAAGTCTTCTTAATTTTAATTCTTAATTTTGATTTCAATAAGCTGTCCTTTAATTAATTTGAAATCGATTTTTCCTTAATTAAAGTGTCGCGAAGGAATAGGCTTTTCGATTATGAGTTGAAAATTAAACTTTTTGTAATCCGGAATTCAATTAAGTTATAAAAATCATTAATTATTCAAGTTCTTTCTTTCGCCATTTTTCTTTTTAATCGGACATTGATCTCTCAATTTCAAATTTTAATTCGAGATATAATTATATGATTCAAGATATAATGAAGCAAAATACTAAAATTGAAGTTTCGCAAATTTGCGTAGAAAATTTGCGACGCTTCACGCAGTAATACCGACAAATATACCGACCATCAGCACGTAAATATCAGGGGGATGAGACTAAAAGAATAAAGTGCCGAATGTACGTGAGAAACAGTGGATCTCTTGGATGAAATTTATTTTCCCGACAAGCGCATCCTCTTTCTATCTGCGCGCGAGGGAACGCTTTTCTCTTCACACGCCATATCTGAATGGAAAACGTAGTCAGATTTACTTTTGCGCGTATGACAAACCGTCCAAAAGAACGATGTATTTCAGGGCGAAGAAAATCTCGAAGGTATTTGACCCTCTTCCTCCGAATTTTCGGTCTTCACATTCGTCCTTCGTACGAGAAATGAGTTTTCGGTTACAGGCAACTTGCTAAGGATGAAACTTGTACGAAATTGGAGAACTTGTACGCTTTAAGAACAAACGACCAACGTCTTGAAATCTTTTTGAGAATGTTAGAGGATGCGCTAACGAACAAAAATCCAAAAGTTCTCGAAATGCGAAACGAATGTCCGAAATGATTTCTCAGGCGGATTTCGGGAGTCAACTGTGTCAGCCCCCGCGCCTTTCAGATTTCGTATTCGGATTAACGCGAGGACCTTAAAGCGGAGGACGAACAAGTATTCTCAAATGCCGCGTAAATCAATCCTCTCGACTCGTTCCGCCTCGTCCTCTATAACTTTTACTTTCTTTTCCTGCGCGACCGAAGATTTATGATTGCCGAGAACGAGAGACGCTCGCTTGTCGCGGCCCGTAATTTCATTATCTCCCAAACCGAGCGAGAAACGCGGCGCGTCTCGGCATCGGCCGGCGCGAAATTAATCGCGGTTAATTATTCTCGATCGGTCGGCTGCGGAATACGGACCTGATGGTCGTCGCCGAGTGATTATATAATTTTCGCGCCAGCTATTAATTATCGTTTCCCCATTAGGAATAATGTTACGCGCAATGCGCGTCATGTAAAAATAAAATAAAAACATTCGCGGGCCGTACAGCTCTGAAATGTGAGTATTTTTAAACCGTGGCAAACGTATCGCCGCGGCGATTACGTTTTTCATTCCGGTGGCTACGTGTTGTCGCCCATTAAAATTTATACGCCACGCCACGCCACGTTGAGTCGCGCGTTACCCGACACCGCAAAAATTTAACGCCGTCAAATGAGGTACTTCAACGTATTGTCGACGCGACAACATGTGAAACAGTTTTCGCCGACGCACTTTTTACCAAACTTTATTTTAATCTAACTTTTGCTGCCCGCGGGCCGCCGCGTGATCAATCAACGGGTTCGCGAAAGCATCGATTCTCGCAGTTTTGCGAAGCCAAGTGATTTTGAATTAAATTTAGTCGTCGCCTATGATCGTATTGAAAAAGACGGAGAGGGAGGAATTTAAATAAGCGTTAACACAAAGGCGCGTCGCATTGCAGAAAATTTTCGCGATGGTACAATTCGACTTTCGAGTTTCCAGATTGTCAGAACTTTCGTAAACCACCTGTGAACCAGAAAATCAGATGACAATATAGAATCAAGGGAATAATTCAGAAACGAGAGTTCAAGAGAGCAAAATTTTTCCTTTACTCCAACATTCAATTATTTATATTTTTTATTTTTTATGTTTTTTAATTTTCTTATTACACAAATTTGTTTAGCATTTTGCGACTAATTATATCTGGCAAAGTATGTCCAAAATAGAGTACTGTTTTAAAATAGTAATTTCTTTGGATATTTAAGTATTTTGCGACTATTTCATAGCGAGCAACTGTTAGGGAGTGTTAGAATTGCTAGGTCGGGACAAAGGGTTGGATATCATTTCGTATCCAGGTCGTGGGATGGAGCTCGTGCAGATTTGACCTAAATAAATCTCATTTCCTATTCCTGCGGCGGAGGAAACGAGAACGAACGGAAGGAGGGCGGTGGAAACTCGCAAAGGCGACAGAAACGAAAGAGCAAGAGAGAATTTTGGGAAATAGAAATTCTGAGGACAAGAGGATGAGAGTAAGAAAGGAGGAGAAAGACATGCAAGAATTTCTCCTCGCGGCTGTTGCTAAATTTTCCGCAAGCTCTGCACGAGGCTGACATTATCATAAATGTCTTATTCACGAAAGACGAACCCACGAGAGACGCCCGCGCGGTCCGCCAACGCGCCTAGTCCGCGTGTGTAATTCGCTCCGCGTGAATCCTATTTCAACGTAGATAGTTTCGCGAGGGGGAAGCTCCATGCGTATTGAAGACGGAGCACGTAACGTCGAAAAAGTTACCACATGACATTTACCGAACGAAATCACCTCGCATTGTCCTAATTTTAGAATATCTCTCTGAAATCGAAAGGGTCGTTTGATATCTAATATCATACATTATGCATACTCTGTAAAATATTCTCCATCTGTAGACATTTAATATTATAAGTTATATCGATTTTAAATCTAGGGGTCAAGTGCGCGTCGTAGCCTTCATCTTCTCATCTATCCGCAGGCGAACACAATCTGCCATCTGTCGCGCGAGGAACCTCTCGAGAGCGGGAGTTGAAGGGTACCGCGCGGATCAAACGACGGCGTCGTAAATCGTTGGTAAATCATGGCAAGTCGAATAAATCACGCGTTATTTCGCGAGGTTGCGCGAGGACGCCGCTGCGCGGTCGGAAATCTACAGCGCTGCGCTAACTCGCCGCAAAACCATCCCGCGCTGCGCCGCACGTTACATGGTCAACCACCGATGCGTGTTTTCGCGCATGGAGAGGGATGATTGTGCACGGGCGACCCCGATCAGATACAAGCTCGTACGCGCGGGCGGTTTACCATGGCGGTCAGAGTTGCACGGAGCCGTTCTGTGGCCGCCCCCTTTTGTGCACAGGCAAATCGGGTTGTACGCGGCGAGGCTTTTTTCTCGTCGCTGCTGCATCGCGACCTCCGCTGCACCGGGCGAATTCGCGTCACGTTCGCAGCGCGGCGCAGCGCGACGCGATGCCGCCCTGATTTCGAGCTATTCGGTGGGATAGGTACTTTAACGAGGCCACTCGCCGGACTGACCGATTAATTGGAGAGGATTCTAACTCTTCTTATGACAAACAAATTGCACATCTCATTATAGATAATGTTTCTTTTATAAGGCAAAATTTATTAACGTCTAATGCAAATTCGATGGAGAAACGAAAAGTATATTAAAGTTCCCTAGATTATATATAATTATGTTAAATAAATTAATACTTTTATTTTAATGAAAGTATAAAACAATAAGAAAACGCCTCGCGCATAGAAATATTTACGCATTTTTTTAAGATCAGCTTTTTCGCGCATATTATTCTATCAACGTGACAGCGGTTAGGGTCACCGAATGGGATCAATGCCGGTACATTCTGTTAACTACAGGTCGCATTGATCGACGACATCGTGACGCAGCTACCCTCTCTGTAAACGCGGGGCCCCCGTTGCGGATCCTTTTTGAAAAACGGCAGATCGTTCATCTTAGCTACATCGACACCCGCCGCATTCGCGAAGGGTCTCAATCCGCGAACAATGGAACGGTAGATGTGCTGAGTTGACAGCCATTTCTATAGACAGGGAAAACGTATTACTCTAACGTACCTTGTTCGGGAATAAATGCTGGAGAACGCTTTTATGCTACCGATTGTGAAAACTCGTTTCTTTCCTGCGTCTCTCGCGAATCCGGGCGGGATCCTCGCGCTCCGCATTTATGACGTGAGCGCCTTTGTAGCGACGTGCACAATCGGCGTCATGTTCTAAACAGAAATTAATTCTCGGATTACATTACCTTTTGTAATTCACTACTGAGAGTTACAAATTCACAGTATACGTACAGTCACGAAATTAATTGCTCGGGCACGGGAAGTTTATTTTACGCCACAAATTCAACGAACGTTACTATCATTTAGGGTAACTTGATGAGAAGTAGAAACCCTTGCCAGTGATACATTCAATACATCAAGAGTATACTTATTCAAACCGAAAGGATTGTAGCATAAAATAAAATCTGTGTCCGGATAATATTAGTTTCATTATCGTATCTTCGTAATATGTCAAAAGTATTGAAAACCTTTTTATCTAAAGAAAAAGATATATTTGGCAATCTCGCGTGTGAAATCAGACAATCGTAAGTTGTAAAAAATAGAAATTATCAAGAGAAAGGAATTATTTGATGAATTAAGAAAAAATGAAGTGTCGAAGAATAGAATAAAGCACAAGAATATATACACAGGGATCTAGGAACGAGGGGCTGGCGCATACAATGTCCTTCCCATTTATTGCGCCTCCAGTCTCTTCGCTCACGAAGAAAACGAGAACGCTGTCGCCCGGCTGCCGTACTTTCTCAAAATTAACTTCACTCGATTAGTTGCCCCCGTCTACCTCGGATCGAAGTTCGGGCCCGTGCTCGCTCTCGCGAGACGATCCCGGAAGTGGGAAAATGGATCCACCCACCCAAACATATTATCATTAACTTGCCGCGCGCGAGCTTCTTCCACTTCTTCCTTCCCTCTAAGCCGCCAACGATCCAACGGACAATCGCTTAATCCACTCAGCGCGCGCGCGCGCGAGGTTAGCCGCGACCGGAAAACTTCGAAGGATAATTGATCGTCCCCTGTTTTTGCCGTCCGCGCGCCGACGAAAGCTTTCCCGATCTCCCGCGGACGGTTTCCCCGGGGCGAGAAAACTCCCCGCGAGGAGAATGATGATCGCGGTAGGAATCTGCTGATCTCCTCCGTATTTTCTGGCCGCACTCCCCGCCGAGAATACGTCGGCCGCTGCCGCGGCGTCTGATAAATGCGGTTATCCAATCTGGTTTTATCGACTCATTTCTTTTACGCTCGACAATCACATCCCCGTGTGACGAGCTTCGCTCTGTCTCGCGAATTGCCGATAATAAGATTTTGATTTTATACACGTGAACACTCGTGGGCACTGATGCGAACGTAATGATAAATTTATTAATCAGATTAATGCATCTCGAAATTAAATTAAACTTTTCCTGATATTTTATTTTATTTTTCATAATTTAAGCGACGATCTAATGAAATTTTCATATATTCTAAAATTTAGTTGTCACATATGTGAAATATTAAAAAGTTCTAATTCTAAATTTACAGTATTAAAATCAATGTAAAGGAAACTGATTTGGGGAATGTCTGATTTTCTTGCGCAATACCTCTATTCAAATAGAAATGTATTGTCAGCGGAATTTTCAGGAAACGATATATATTTGCGTGTAAATTGACTACTTGATGAAATTGAGTCTCGATGAGTCAGCACAACGTTCTCGCAAAACGAGGGGATCGACAAGTTTCTAAAAGCTCCGGGAAACACGATCGTAAACGCGGCCGCTCTCTCGGTTCGCTCCCGCTACGATAAATGCTGGTAAACGGTTTGTACGATTGAAGGAAAGAACAAGTAGCGACGAAGCTGCGACAAACGTTTCCATTATGATCGCAGCCCGCGACGCGTGTCGCGGAGAATCGATCGTGTAGAATAATCTGGAAACCGTTGAAGCTCGCTGTACTGAACTCACTCGGGGACGATGAAAGACGGGCTTCCTTATTAGACGTCGATCGATGTCGTCTTCTCGCACGCTATGCGAAAAGAGTGGAAAAAAGAGCGCGAAGAATTCGCCGTGCACCAGTTCGCTGCCAACGAACGCGACGCCCGCCGCGTCAATAGTTTATTTTACCTCGCGCCTCATTCACTGAATTTCAATTATTTTAGAAATCTAAGATAGCAACGTTCCTATCAGAGAATTTAAAAATTTTATCTCGTGGAACGTAATATTTCACGTTAAAGAGAATTTCATTAATTGTAAGTCAAATTCCATTAAATTGAAAAGAAAGGTTTTTATTTTTAAAAACATTATAAATAAATTAAATAGAGAGGCTAATGAGACCCAAACTGCTTTTAAGTGCTAATTATTATATCGTGTTCTAACCGCGTATATAATAATAATTTCACGAACGTTCCGATTTGTTATGACATCATCTTCTGTTTCATAATAGAGATATGGGAGATAACTTATAAATAAAAAAGTATCATACATAATTCAAATATC
Organism: Solenopsis invicta; assembly: GCF_016802725.1. NCBI lineage: Eukaryota > Metazoa > Arthropoda > Insecta > Hymenoptera > Formicidae > Solenopsis > Solenopsis invicta. Next base: position 24,509,843 of record NC_052669.1, read on the forward strand.
CATGACTTATGTAAAATCCATTGAGCGGATTTGATATTTTCGACGAGAAGATACTTTGAAATAAATTCGTAATTTACTCTCATCGGCGTTACTGAAATTTTAAAACGGTCAGGTTCTCGACGAAAGTTGTTACAAAGTAGATCACAGCGCAGGTGCCCTTCGAAGAGAAGACGTCGTTTGATCGTTTTCAAGGGTGTCTTCGATACTAGCGCGAGCGTCGAGACGTCGGAGGAGATCGCAGAGTGCAATATCGTGTAGGGTGACCCGGTGGCAAGAAAGGTCGCAGCACTTACGACCTTACTGTGTAGTTACAGAAACCGAAATGTTCTCAGGTGCCGGACACTCGCCGGACAAATACCACGGTGAGAAGCTCGTTATCCGGATTTCGAATTTGCTTCGTGCCGGAGTTCCGCCGGAAACATCTCGACCTACCATGAATCGGTGCATCGATCGCATCCGAATGTAATTGAGTGCTAAACCTGGACTTACATGTCTTTGCCTCGTGCGAACAGTAACTTTATCCATGATACCTTATATTCGCGGTAGTGGAAGGGGAAAATACTAAGAATATTACGAGAAAAATATTCGTCATACGGAGGGAAATTCGGTCATTATAACTATTTCAGTTACTACAGCTGTTTGAGCTAATTAAAACCACATTGTGACTACTTATTCCTCGACTTATTCATAATCAATTAAATTTATTATTCGTTCGATTCAGATATTTTACAAATAGACTTGAGGGTTTTATTTATACAGAATGAACAAATAATTCTGCAAAATATTTCGAAAACAAGACTTACAGTTATACGATTTTTTTTAAATATAATTCTTTTATTCTTCATATAAGAATATAAAGATGAAATTATCGAATAATACATAGTTTATAAGATACTTTATACTTTATTCTGGCATATTTTAACATAAAGTATAAAATATCTCATAAATTATTAATTTTTCGATAATTTTACCTTAATATTTCTATACGCAGAATAATTAGAAGAATTATATTACATAAAAAAACATCTTATAATTCCATTAAAGATAATAACAATGAACTTAATATAATCTTAAGAAATTGATTTTTTTCGAAAACTAATTTTACCATTATTTTATTACTTCTCTTCTCATACAATTTTCATTACTTCTCATCTCATACAATATGAAACATTTTTTTTCTCTCAAACATCTTGTTTTCGAGATATTAGACCGGTTCAATATTTTTTATTTACCATATACAAGAATATTTAACAGTCTAAGAATTCTAAGAATATCCGGGGCATTTGAAAAGATGATATGTCAGTCGGTTCGAATATGGGAGACATCCGGTCTAACTTGAATCGATCGATGACGTAGTCTCCATGCCATTCGCCACTAATATGATAAGAGTTGATGAACATTCACGTGTGGCATTGTATCCCGAGGCAATTGATGTTGGAATCGATGTAGTTCGTTTTCAATTACATGCAATCGTTTCGTCCCGTTGCGTGCCACTCGATCGTTTTAATTGAAATAACGTCAAATCCGCGAATTGAACAACGCGGACGGACAACCGCGTATGCGAAACCGATCGCGACCGAAGATTTTTTTCAATTAACCATGACCTAATCTGGGAAAATGAAAACACGATTGATCCCCGCGGTTCGCTCGGCGATGACCGCTGCTCTTAAGTTAAATCAATACCGTCGTGAAAGCAGATTCACTTTTATTGGCGCAATATCAAAGCTGTATCGATACAAAAGGTGAAACAAGGAAAAGAAATGGAATTCTTAATAGTTTATTTAGTTTTACTTGAATGCCAATCATTTTAAATCCAAAAATTTAACCAGATTTCTAAATTTTTAATGACACTTTCGTCTATTTGTTGTGTGTCCAAAAATTTTTTAAATTATGTGAATTCTCATCCTTTTTGGGGATTTTTTACTTTTCGACAACTGCTTTGTTTATTTATTCTAATATGGATATGAACAAGACTTTTGCATATAAATTCTCGGTTCCCATTACGAGATTCTTTCTCTACGCGTATTCTTTCTCTGAATTTTTCGATTGACAAATTCCGTCAGGTATGTATTTTTAAGCTTGCGCCGACTGGGACCTGACGAGTTCCTGAAACACATTTTCCGACTCTTCAAATCTCTGAATTCTTTACAATGAACGCTTTACTCCCTCGACAATCAGAGGGGATATTTACCATTTGTTTCCAAGGGGAAGACATGCGAAGCTTTCGTGACTGTACATAAATTCTCTGCGAGATCCATTACACAATCATTTACTTCGTTCCGCGTGGTCGCTACCACCGCGGTGATTTTCGCGTTCGCGGGAAATATATCTGAGGCAATTTCGATGCGCTCGACGGTCTCGCGGCGCATTTCGTTCCGGACGAAACGAGGTGAGCGATTCGAAGCAGATAAGTGCGGTTCCCCGCGGATTCGATAACGCCGTCACGTACGCGACTTTATGTAAAATTTTACGGGATGCTCTCGCGATTTTTGTCCCGGTAACAATAAATTTCTTCAATTCTGCTTTGGGTATCGGGTCAACGAGTGACGTGACGCCAAGCGGCGCGGCGCAACGCGACACATAAATTTATTATCCCCACGACATCGTTTTCTGCGTGACCGAATCGGAAAGTATCAGAAGGGAGAGAGATAGCGGTACAATGAACTCGATACCTTTAGACGTCCCTTTTCCTTGCCCATCGCCGCTTCGCCTCGTGGCACGATACGTATATCGTCTGTCTTCCCCACTTATTTGTATTCCGTGGATATATTGATATACGCCACAGCCCGACAAATCCACCCTCTTCGGAAGATTTATTCCACGTGTCAAAGGGCGACGGGGAGAACTTGGGTTTCCGAGACGCACGCGTGAGAAATACCGTTTTTCTATTAGACGGACGACAATTGTTTACGAGAGCGTTGAAAAGAGTTCGCGGACTCTTAAAGGCGCGAACACTTGTCTGTGTGATCTATAAATAACAGAATCCACGGAAGGTGGATACGTCCGAATGTATGTTACAATTTTCGTAAAGGGATTTCTTGTTTCTAACGTAAGTTGTCGTGTTCCCTCGCTTCATCGGATTCGGTACGGAACGTACACAGGCGCGGCACTTCTTTGGATGTGTGCAATAAAAAGACGCTTGCCAAGCCACCCTCGCCTAATGGTCATCTTGCTCGGCGAGATAGAGGGCTTCTCTTTTCCGGCGAAGAAATCGGTAGATGGTCTCCCTCCCCCCTCCCCTCATCCACCGTCTCAAATGCGCCATCTTGCCGGGGTCTTTTTCCGACCCTCCGACGTCCCGCAAGAGACGACGACGTCCACGAGAGCTTTCCGTTTCTCCGACGGATTTTTCGATAAAGCTCCGGAAACGACCGGCAGGAGCGTGGTGGGATCCACCACCATCACCATCGACTGACGCACCCTCGCCTCCATCGCATACATAGCGAGGGAAGGGGGTGACGTCGACGCCTGCGAGGGAAAATAGCATTCCCCCGGATTATACAGACATGCCGGTGGAAGGACGGTGTCCGAGGCGAGAAGCATTTCAACGGCGACTACGGTTCCCGAGAATATTCGCGCGACGCGACGCGCCGGACACGGAGGGGCGCGAGGGGTTGGAAAAAAAGGAAGGGTGTGAGCGGTCGCTCCGGGGAGAATCGGGAAGAGAATGTAAGAAACCGGGGAAGCCGAAGCCAGCCGCGTTAGCCAGAGATAGTGAGCTATAAGTCTGGAAACTCGCTTCCCTCTTCTGCAGCTCTCACTCGTAAATCAGAAAAATGCGCGCCTCTAATGTAATGGAAGCGCCTTGCGTACCGTGTACAAGTTTAGGGATCCATGCACCGCTAGATCCGCAGGTTATAAAAGTCGGAGAAGGTTATAAAAATCCGAGCTCCGAGTATCTAACTGTCCAGAAAGTGATACATTCGTAGGTATTTACATGGATATGTAGCGCTCCGCGTATCTGGATCGTGTATCTTTTACAGCGTCAGTTACAGAAATTATAAAGCATGAATACGCCGGAGATTGGACGCGCGTAAATTTTTCTATAACAAAACAAATTGCTCGAAGACATAGCCCGAGGGATTCGACTACATCCCCATACTTACATGTCAGAGATTGCACTTGATCCTTTCGTTTATCACGCGCGAACGAAAGTGTGCTCATTAACTCTCGAGTGACTGTTGTTAATCAGTAGCACCGGCTCGCCGGCTCGGAAAACTCCGAGCCTTCGCGAACTTATCGAAACAAGATAATAGTAGTTCGTGACGGTGAGCTGTCCGCTCGGGGGTCGGGTTTCTCGTTGCGCTAGGGGGTGTTTTTCTAAGAGGCGTTCCTCTCGGCAGAGTCCGACTCGGTTATTTCGCTGACACGAGCTCTTTGACTTCTCATACTTTCCATCTTTCTCGCTTTTTTTTCGTGCCGAGTGTTAGAAATGCGCCGGCATGAATATTCATTACTCGAAGGGCGCCTCGAAGTCTAGCAAATGTTAGCTTAGTATACTTTCTGTCTTAGGAGTTTTAAATATTAAATGTAATTTCTGACATCAAAGACTGGAGGCAAATGTGTATCTAACAACAAAAAATTATGACACTCCAAAGACAATAAATTTAAATTTTAAGGAATCAAAGCTTCAAGAAAGATGGAGTCCAGATATTTAAAGGATTGATTTACTTGTATAACAGTTTTATTTTTAATTATAACAGTTATAACGGGATAGTATAAATTGATGTAGTGAAGAAAAAGGAGGAAGAGAAAAAGAGAAAGAGAGAGAGAGAGAAAAGGTGCACGTTAAACAATGCAAATTACATTTATTGGCATTCAAATTAAAGTAATAAAAAAATATCTATTAATAATTACAACTATTATATCAGTATCAGTAACGCAATTAACGAAAGAAAAATGAAGCAAAGTTACGTTCGGAAACGATCATTTGGTACTATCGATGCTGTCATTATAATGGACGACATCGCGAATTTATTGGATCCGGAAATGCAGTCGTTCAACGATAAATGGCTATTTAAAAAAACTCGAGCTCGCGCTCTCGATTGTCGCTGTTTCCGCCAAAGTTTTGTTTCCATTGGAGTGAAGCTCCGGAGCGCCGACGCGCGTCTCCGAATCTTTCCGGTTACGTCGTGACTGTCTTTACCGTTGACACGGGCGCCTCGATTCCCCCGTCGTCGTTTCTCTTCGTACTCTCGCCCCCTGCCCCCTCCCCCAGAGTGCACTCACGCCTACTTAGAGGAGAACGAGGATGTCTCTCACGTCAAATCCCAAAGCTATTCTCCGACGTGAAACGTGGGGGAAACACTCGACCCTTACGTGCTACGTCTTGATCGGGCATGTCAGGATTCATCGATCGTTCACCGCTGACGTTCGCACAATAACACGCACCCACGTTTAACAGTGGGAAGCGCGTCTCGGTTTGTCGGAATATCTCTCCGAGTCATCGACGTGACTGATGCCGACCTTTGGAAGAACGTTCGCGCTCGAAACTCTCGAATATCACATATCACACTTGTAGATGATGATTTTATTATAAAATATCTATTGCTATTGTAGCCTGCAACTTACTTTCGCAAGACATTTTTAAACGCAAACGGTCTATAAATATACTACGTTTTCAACGTGGCGCAGTGAGTTTTTAATTAACTCGGTCGCATTGTTGACGAACGCCCGGAACGCGTCCGAGTCGCAGTCATCGTAGGTCGAGCACGTCCGCACGTGGACGGAACCGCTTCGGGAGAGACCTAATTTGTCCAGGTCATTCGTATTCGGTGTGGACCACTCCTTGGCGAGCGTCCCGGTTGCTGATGGTTGCGGATAGAAAACGAGAGAGGATTTTGCAGGGACGCTAAGAGGAGGTTGCAGACGGAGAAAATTCTGCCCGGTCTCTTCGTTCGCGGCACGACGGGGCGTGGACGGGACGAAAAGACAGGGAAAGAAGCAACGCGCTTGCGACTTCCTTCGTATAACTGACGTCCCGCGGGCTACTTTGTATGCCACGAGGAAAATTCGCTCTCACCGACAGTGATGTGTTCATTCCTTGGCGCAGTCGGCCCTTTTTCAAAGATTCTACAGAAAGTAGATTTGCGTCATCGGACCTGTTCATCAGATAAGCAAGGTCATCTATTCAGGGATTCGAATCTAGAACGCAAAATTTCTCTTTCGTGGATTGTGAAAGTGTTAGATTCCTAGATTTTTAATACGATCGAATTATTTAACATTTTCAAACATTATACGGAGTGTCTCTAAATTGACGATAAATGTTTTAATGGCAAAATTTTGTAACATTTAGGACGAAAATTTAGGTCGAGGCTATATCTGTTAATTTTCAAATGGGAAGAGTTCAAAGATTATGAATGACAGGACTAAAGTTTCGTAAAATGGTCAGTGATAAAGGTGCTTTTGTGGATAAAACCAAACGCTTTTGACAGTATTGAAATTGTTGCACAAATATGCCATAAGAGTTCTATTTAAAAAAATGTTTTTGTATCCGTAACGAATTTTGTTACAAAAACAATTCAAAATGTTTTTATTAATGTATTATATTCTATTATATATCAATATTGATATTAACTGTTATTATCACGTAAATTTGATTCATATAAGTTTCAATAAAAATGATAAAAACATTTTCTATGTAAATCAAATATTTATTTGATACAGTTGACACATCAACGTTGGTACGTAATACACATTAACATAATAAAAACATTTTATTCTGTTTTTATAACAAATTTTGTTACGAATAAATAGAAATAGGTTTTTTAAGGACGCTGTATAGATAAATATAGGATTTTTTTTTAAATTAAGTCTACATATTTGAAAGCTTAAATACCTAAGGAATTCACGTCCAACAATATTAAAGGGTTGGCGGGTTGAAAAAGTACGACATGCACAAAGTTATCGTCAGTTTCTTCTCTTTGAAGCTGAACATTGTCCTCTGATTAATTCACAAAGGTCGCATTTGTGCGAGACGAGCAAGAAATGCGGTATTATCTCTCCCCTTTAAAATCAAATTTTCCCCGAGTCGTCTCGGGCAACTTCAATTTATGCGAAACAATAATCATCCGTGTCTTCTAACTTGGCTATATCCCGTTCGGAGTTTTTTCCGTTTGACTTGATTTTGCTATTCTTTCTGCCGCAATGCAGTCGTATCTCGTCGCAAATAGTACTACCTGTGCATACGCTTCGTTACGAAGTACGCGTTGATCTTTTCCTTTGAGGGCTGTCTCTCCCTGTCTCTCTTCCCCTTTTCTTATACCCGACCATCAAAAACCCCCTTTGTGTTTTTATTTCCGCGCTCGCGCGTAACACAAGGAGCCGACAAATGAGCCTTCATGAACGGACTGATTAATGATTACGGTTAATAATTAACAATCCTCCTCCCTTCCATTAAGGTATCGTGCAGCGCGTACGGCCGTCTTTAATTTTTGATCCTAATCCAACGAGGCGGGATATCACTTGAAAAATATGCGACGTCGTCGTTTCTCACGATTTCTTACGAGGCTCGCGCGACTCCGCGATCGTGTAGAAAGCACGATCTAGCGTGTCTACGGTCGAATATTTATAGCCGGTGTTCGCGGAACAATACACCAACGAGTGCACCGTGTGCGTGGTTATACGTTTTATGTCGCCTTCTCACGTTATCGCGTGGCGAACAATCGACTCGTATCTTGACGACGAAATTAATCGAGCGTTGAATAAGTTTTCAAAAGGAGAAAACGAGAATATCAAGACAAGATTGACACTCGTCGTTACTTCGCTTCATTATTATTCTCTTACTCGTTTATGACTTTCTTGATCTGTTTTCTTTATCTTTAAAGAATTACAACAAGATATTATCAAATCAAAAGTAAGGCATTTTTCAAATCATGTAAAACTTTTATTTAAGAAATAAATAATGTGTTTCTTTTTTAAATATATGTATTTTTATTTAAAAAGTTAGGATACAAAAATTAGAATATAAAAGTAAACCAATTAATAAATAATAGTATTCTAAATAAATGATACCAGCGTGGTAGCTACGGTTTAGCTTCGATTATTTATTTGAAGTTAAAAAGCCTATAATCTTTTTTTTTCTTTACACTTGTTATTTTGACGTTACAAAAGGAATTTAAAAAAAATTTCTTTTTTATGAATCTGCACACAGCTTTAAATTTGAATATTATATTTTCCTAAAAACTTTTTCTCTTCTTTTTGTCATAACTTCAAAGTTTAACTACACTTTTTTAATGTAATTTTGCCTTTTACTTCTTTAAATAAATATACATGTTTTAAAAACAGAAACACATTATTTATCTACCTCTTTAAATAAAAAATTTACATGGTATTGAAAAATACCCTATTTTTCATTTCGCTAGAATTCATCTTTTATGAATTATTTGTATGTTTATTATTGTCATTTTAAATAATAGAAAATCCTTCTCTCGCACTGTTATCGGACCTTTTAGAATTTCGGCTCTTTTGGTATTTCTGCAAATCAAGATGTCCCGTTGTTAATGGAGCACGCAAGCGTGTCGAACATACATCGCATCGCGTCGCGCCTCCCTCGTTTCATATCGCAGTTAGCGTTTATTGATTCTCCCCTCGCCTTAATGCAACCGGTCGATTCCACCACGCTCCAGTGAAGCCATGCTCGCTTATGTGTGCGAGCGAGCGAAGAGATTTAACATTCCGGTGCGGCGGCGCGCGTTTACCATGGTTTAGATCTTCCACGCCGAGTAAAAATGATACAGTCTGCGTATGAAGCTCGGAATATTCAGCGTAGCGCGAGAGAAACGGCCGTAACCCAGATCCGCCGTTATACGACTCCTTCTGTGCCATAAAGACGGTAGGCCGCGGCAACATTTCATTTTATAGATATTTATAAGGCGCGACAAAATTATTAATCGAAACTCGAAATTTCCGTGCCCGTTGCACGTCGTGATGCAATCGTGCATACCGCGACGTATTAAACATTAAAGACGCAGTACATTAATCCGTTTTAAAGTTTAAGTCAAATCCAGAGTCAAAAGTCAAAAGGATGGTCCAACGGGATTTAAACGTCCCGAGATAGAAAGAGCCTCAGGACGTTAGGAGGCTTTGGGGCAGGCTGCGTCGCGATCTTCGTGATTCGCGAACCTGAAAAATTCCCTATCCAATATTTGGCATTCGTTCTTGTAAATAACTCGATGTCGCGAGAGAAAACGCCGAGCTTAATTTATTCTTCCCCGCGAGATGCGTGGAACAAAGATCGCGAGACGTATCTCTCGTTGTCTCGGCAGTTGTATATGGATTGCGACTCTTAGGGGGCGAGGTGGAACGATGGCTGCAGCGCAGAATGCAATTATGTAAGGACAAACTTTCGTAACGGCGCAACACGAGCGGTAGAGAAAAAGTTTTTTACGCCTGGCGTCGTTAAAAAGAAGTCTCCTGGAAATTGCGCGGGTAAGGGCGTCTTCTGCGTGTTCTAACGTTAAGGAGGAGCCTTAATATATTCCACGGTCTCCCTTCGGGAAGCTGAAATAAAACCGCCGGTTGTAAATGAATACCTGCTTGAATTCCTACCTGTTGGAATGGCTACTTGGAATTCAAAAGGGCGCGAACGTGAAACATTGCAGGATTAAATTAATTGTATTAACCTGACCTGGGACGAGCAGTGGACTTTGTGTTATTCCCGTAGCGCTAGACCGCTACGTAATTTCGCTGTATTTAATTCCTTACGATTCTCACAAATTGAATTAAAATTGTGAAATCCTTTAATCTTCGGTGACCGCATCTTTAATTATTCGGCTCGTTTACGCCGTCAGTTCTCGCAGACCTTTAATTTTACCATAATTATTAATATCCGCGGTGAGAGATCTCGTTTGGAAGAAAGTTTGAACGGAACTTTTGTACAAACGATCACTCGGTGATCTTAGATACTCCTGGTTATTCTGGTTTTCTAGTGAAAGAGCTGTTTGCGAGACAACTCGTTGGTTCCAGACCTCCTGGCCGCGCGCCGGGGATTAATAAAGTGATTTAACGGCGGCGGTAGTATGGCGCTCGCTTGCGTTACTGATATAGCGCCTATACTGCAGAGAGGAAGTCGCAATTGTCTCCGCAATCCGCACGCCATGCGGAACGCGTGCGCTCGCTCGCTCGCTCTCCCTCGTGCATCGCTGCTGCCGGCTGCCGGCTACCGGCTGCTGCTGTGCAGCTCGATCGCCTCTTTCTCGCGTTAAATTGAACGCCGTTCTCGCACGTTCTCTGCCGCGCGCTCGCTGTTGCAGATCTGCGCGAGAGAAAAGCATTGTATCCCGTATCTCACGCGCCAGCTAATTTCGGTAATCATCGCTATTGTGTCGAGCGGGGACCCGATGTCGCTTAAATCTAAACGGAATTGTGCGGAGAATTGTGCGCCCCGTATCTCTCCGCGACCCCGGGGAGGGGGCGGATGTCCGTCGACGCGGCGATCGAATAAATTCACCCTGCGCTCTCTGCTACTGACGAACGAGAGTGGATAGCGGGCCGCGAGAAAAATGCCGCGATATTCAGCCGCCATTGTAGCGGTCTCCACCGTGCCATTTGTTATCCCCGGCTGCCGAATGCAGTACAGTTGGCGCGCTTAAGCGTAATCATGACGTTTCATGCATAGGCCGCGAATGCAACCACCTGATTCTTCGTCAAGAAAGAAAGAAACGTCTTCTCCTCACCGGAGGCTGTGGTCAGTTTTAGAATAGTTACAGAAAACAGTTTCACATCGTAAGAGAAAGGCTCGTGTTGAAATCGCTCGTGATAAAGATTCCAAAGACTCTTCGAAAGCACAATTACGCAGCTTATACCGTTGATCTCGGATTCATTCTCCTGAATGGCGCAACAATTTCGCGTATAAAAGTCTAAAAAAGCTCGAGATATTTGAGGGTTTATATATATATATAAATTTTTTTTTTTCAATCGAAATTCAATCTTCAGTGGGCGACTATCCATGGCGTTAATCGCGAATATTTCTCGCGAACTAGTTGGTCCGTCTCTCCAATTTTCGGTTCCATTAATCGGCATTGGGTTATAACGGCGCACGCCACGCCGCCGTGCCGGAGTTAGGCCGACCGGCAATGAAAGGGGCGAAAAAACCGAAAAACCATCAACCGCCGGCAAACAGAAAGCTGATATCGTGTAGGCAACGTGATCGCCGTTAAAATAGTGTTTGCCGACGCGCCGTTACGAAGTACGTGCGCGATGTACATTAATATCGTCCATCTGGCTCATCGCCAGCTTCGAATGAGCGGTGCAGCGGTGTATCAGTTAAAGCGAATAGAGTGAGAGCTATACTTGCACCCACACACGCGAAAGTTGCCCGTTGCATTTGCCGGGCGGTACGTCATAATTCTATACGATATCATCATAGAATTAAATGAAGGTTCGCAGATAAACAGTTTATTTCAATAACCCGTACGCACGGATTACAGACAGTAATTATTCTCGATTGTGTCAGGCAAAAGTCGAATGGATGTACATTTCCTCTATTGAGCAATTCGAATATTAAATTCTTTCTTTCTCTCTTTTCTTGCGCGTACACTCATTGTCAGCTATTTTTGTACGTGATGTAAAAAATTCTGTAATAATTCGTAATACTTGTCGGTGGAGCCGTATACGGCTGTAGAAGCTTATGAAAATGGATCGGCGCATTGGCCTTTAAAAAGTACAATAAGCTCGCTTTTTCCATGTACACTTCAACTCTGAATAGGAGCGTTAAACATTGAGCGTATCTGCAGAGATCGCACTACGGCAGACATTCGATGTTAAAAAAAACCGTCAGCATAAATTTAATATCAGGCAAGAACGAGCACGAGTGGCTGTTGCGTTTAAGCGCGTACGACGTTTATAAATTCGTCCAGCATCATCGCGCGGCGATACACGACGCACAAGCGAGAATTATCATTCTCAAGGATGTTCTTCCTGCCTTCCAGCCTGCGCGTCACTGCACGCACGTGTGTGCCTCGAATCTCCCCTCTGAAGCGCGTGTGCGCACAAAAAAGGATATCCGTTCTCTCGCCTTCTCTCTCTTTCTCGGCCAGTAAAAATATTCTACGGCGGATGTCGTGCGTTTATTCGCAGACTTCTGGCGAATTCGCGGACGGGCGCCGACAAGAGCCGCGCGCAAATCTTGTTTCGAGATGTCCCGCAAGAATACGAAGTTTTTCGCACATCTGGTCGCGACCGCAACGACACAGCCTCGGGAAACGAGCGCTGCAACTTTGTCCGCGACGGGAATTGCTTTCTCTCCGCCTTTGTCGAAGATCTTGCGGACCGGCGAAAATGTCAACTTATTTTTATCGAATGTGCGACGCGGCGCGTCGCGCACAACGCGTATCGATTTGCGGAATTACGGGGATGCTTGAAATGTCATGCAGCTGTGTCGATACGTTCGAACGCTATCGATTTGCCACGTGGAAGAACGTCTAAATGCGAGGAAGAATATTCAACCTTTTCGCAGTTTAGGCATTTGGAACAGAAATAAATGAGATGGATAACGATTGTTAGTTGCTGTCACAGTCAGTATATGTCTTACATTTTTTTCCCCCTCTTTACATCTTTGCTTCCGGGACGTTTGAAAAATATCGCGTTTCAAGTACACGCGACGTTCTTCCGCGTCGAATTGGTATGGAAATATTTAGAGAATATCACGCGTCCTTAAATTTCCACTCTCGTAAAACGCGCGCCGTTACTCCGGGGTGTAAAAAAAAGGGGGAATAAGAAAAGATGTTGTAGACATCGTTACGAGGTATCGCGCGTTTGTAGTCGCGCGGTTGCACCTGAGCCAATTTGAGCGTGCATTAAGAATTTACAGTCTTTTTAGTCGGGTCGCGCTGGGCACACCCGGAGGTTTCACCTTAACCGGCGAGCAAGAAAATAAAACGGGACGTATCGTCGTCATAAAAGGGAGACTCGCGCGTTTACTTTACGGGTAGAATGTAAACGCGACGTGATGCGACGCGACGCGTCGCGCCGCGCTGCAGCCGCTGACGCGCGATTCGCAATTGCGCGTGCCGTGCACGCCGCTATTTATGGCGAAACGTCATTGTTTCGCGAAGGAGCGCACAGCCGCGTTAGTCGACGGAATTCCGCAGTCGGTTCATTGCTTTTGACAGGATAACACATGGCTGTTCAAAACCGGAGTGGTGTAAGTCATTCGGACAGCCGCACAATGGCGGTGGCGGGGTGCATCGCAAAAATGTATTATACCGCGTTTAAGATATGCGCAGCACGGATGTTCCGACGCCGGGAACGGTTTATATAATTCAATTACGTACACTACTTATCGTGAAGGTAAATTACAAATGCACGTTTGTTTTTCTGTGTTCCAGGTACGTAAAACGAGAGGACAAATTTACGTTGCGGCACGGCGAACGAGCTGCGGCTGCATCCACAGCCCGTGGTAACGTCGGTACGTTATTCCTAGATATTTCTCGCGTAACCATTTATCAAGTTTCAACTCGACTTGAATATCCAGTTACTTTAGCTTTAATTCTTGAAAAAAAAAGAAAAAAATTTACTCTACCGAGATTACCGCCGAGCGCCAGCGCGCCGGTAGAAAAGCGACGTCGATTTTTTTCCACGTTCGTAAATTTCCCCTCGGTCTTTTTGCTTAAATCAGAGTTCAGAGTTGGATAATGCAGGGCCGCTCGGCCGTATTGCGTCCGACTAATCAACGGGTGTGTAACTCGCATACTCGCGGACGCGCTTAATGAAATCCCGGGAGTGCGGGGAGGCGAATGAGATTTTCGCCCGACGAGAGAATGTCCGGTATACGGAAAACACAGATGCGGATAGATCCGGCGAAGCGTCGTTAAATACGCCGGTAACTGCCATTGTATCGCCACTGGTATGCCAGCGTCGGGCGTGATCGAGAGAGAAATCGCTGGACGCGACAATCGTGCACAATACCGCGGTTATTTCAGCTTCTACCCGCGATCGAAACAGAGTCGGCACTTAAGCCCTCGGCTTATACACAAACAAGGCCGCCATTATTCGCACTAATGGAGAAACACAAGAGCACGGACAGTAGGATTATGGGTTACAATGGTTTTGCACACAAAGTTTTGTCCTCTGTATTTAGAAAAATATTCCCGAAATAAGAGTACTACGCGACCGAAACTAGGTCGACAGGGATCGAGATGCACACACACACACACACACACATATAAATATACTTGTATGGGCTAGACAAAGTAAAGATAAAGAAAATTTAGCGAATGGAATAAATGGAAAGTAATTCGACGAGCGAAGTAAAATCGATTACGATAGCCGTATGTTTGACGTCGCCGCTGCATCCCTTTGCAGCGATAAATATCGGAACACCGTTAACTTCCGGAAAAATGCCTCGCCGGCAGATTTAAATCTCACTTTACAAGGTTACGAGTTTGACCGCGGATCCACCCGGAAACTGGTTAAACTTTCGAACAACCCTCAGAGTAGCCCCGAGGGGTTGCCATTACCGAGTCGCAATGGAGGGACCAACTTCGACACTTTCGAATTTCTGAAACCTTTAGAACACCCTCGACATTCTGGACGCTCTTAACCTCAGAATGACCCAGCCGCGGTGCTTAATTCTGCCCTACTCTCTCTCATGCCCTTTTTTCCGCCAAGTTTCTCGTCCATTCACGACGATTTTTTTTTCATTTTGCCGATTAGAGAAAGGACAACGATCACGTAGATTACTGAACTTTCGAATCATAGAATATTTTAATCTTCGATTTTTACGTACATTTAATCTTTTATCCGCGGATATTTGAACGAATTTTAAATCCTTCTTAAGAAAATTGACATCTAATGAGAAGATGGAAGGAAAGCACTGTCAAATTGTCAGACTGTTCTTAATTAATCAAATTACAAAATTAATTCAGTGTTACATATGTATACAATTATCATAGAGCAATCTAATAATACATATAAATTATGTGTTAATAAACTGACTTGGTTCTGTATGTATTATGCAGCAGGGATAAATGTGTGATTTATCTACAGAAGTAGATCAATCTTTAATTTGCAATATGTCGTTGTCAGTCACTTGATCCTTTATCTATCGAATTTCCGTCTAATTGAATTATATCCACAGAGAATTGACGTTTTGCGCTTAATCGGCGAGATCGATCGGTCGCCAAGGAAAAACGTTGCGAGTTTCGCAAGCGTGGAAGCTGCGGTGGACAGGACCGCTCGTACAAAAATGATGACCATTCTTTTTTATCGCGTTTCGCCACAGTCGCAATCATACGCAGACACAGCGAAGCGCGGATTCTCACCGATCTCGCGGTATCCGTGGCGCGGCTACGAATCTTTCGTTTTCGGTACAAAATTTTCGTCCCTCCGGGAACCGCGAACGATATACAAACGACAGAGAGAATCCAAACGGGAGGAAAAAAAGAGATTCACTCTGAACGCGACCGCGTTAGCGTAGACGCGCGTCGGAAAGCGACACGCAAATAGGATCATCCCAACGCGAGATGCATTCGGACGGGAATACATTTGTTTGTCGTAAATTACGAGCGGGCGCGGCCCGTTTATTCGGCCGCACTACGATAAATACGTAAATGAGGAAAAAGGATCGCGTGTATACTTTTTTGCCGCGCTACGTGCTCTTCCTCTTCTAGATTCGATGCTGAACGGATGCACGTGTGGTAGATGCAGTTTGGCTTGTTTTGATATGTCAAAAACACATTGCATCACACTTCCGTTTTAGTTAGTAGGAAGGAGGGGCGGAAGAGAGATTGAGGCAAGATGCAAATTTATTGACGTCAGTTTATCTATGCTAATAAAAAATATTTGGTACTTCGTGACTACAATTGCATGGAAAACAGTTATAATTCGAATCTCTATTTTTATTATTGGTATATTATAATTTTATTTGTATAGTTGTTTCAACCGTGAACAAACTTTATAAGTTGTGATAAATTCAGATATTCATATCAAAACATGGATGATAAAAATAAAATAAACATTTAAAATTTTATGTGATAAATGCAATCGCACAATCACATATTATCGAATATAACTATTTTCTAAATACTTATATTATTTACATAGTAATAATAAACAATAACTATAATTTGTATGAATAAAAACAATTATAAATTCTATGAATTCTAGCTGAATTATAATTGCAATTATTTTTATTCTCTCAGTGTATTTTCGTGATATTACGTAACAACCAGTTTTGATTTTTCGGAAAATGATAATCGATGCTGATAAGCAACGTCAAGTCAGTTTAAGTAGAGTTAACTTAAGACACACAGAGAAAAATTGCTCAGCACACATGTCATATAAAATATAGTGTATACGTATTCTAAAAAAATATGAGTGTGAAATGTTGACATTAACATAGTAAGAATTTTTATATAAACATCAACATCAACATGTGTGTTTTCATGTACAAACACCATAATTTTTCAGAGTTTTATTCGTCTCAAGTAGTCAGATAAAAAGTAAAACATTGTTGAGTGTTACCCACAGGTATCCGTACGTAATTCGATCAAAGTCACCGCGATCAATCGGGGCCGCGAAACGAGCGAATTCCTTCCGACCGCGTGAAAATGGGAAGCCCAGGAGGACATGCCGCGTGCACAGGCGCGCGTACTGATCGTGTACGCGACGAAATACGCCGGACTCGCTCGCGCGTAAATCTGTCAAGGTGAGACGTCGTCGTCGCTATTACATGCGTGCACCCACGGCGCCGCCGTACCTTTAAACTTGCTCCCTATTCATAGCCGCGCCGTCTACCCACGGTACGCGGGCAATAACGCACGCGATGAATGCACATCCGCAAGCCGGCGTGGCGTGTGGAACGCGCTCGCGCTCTTGTGGCCACGACGCGCCGGTGCGCCGGTGCGCCGATGCTTCTGTGCCAAACCGGCGACGCGTCATTGATGCGATTAAGCCGTTCCTTCGCGTCATCTGGCACAATCGATACTGCGACGCGCACGGCGCGGCGAGAAACTCGGCCTCCGGAGGTCCGGGTGTCGCATCGGGTGGCTCGACAACGGGAGCGATCAATGCGCCGGGAGGGGGTCTCTAATTAAGTCCCACATTTTAATGATAATAGCTCGTCGTAAGGCTTGCAAAATTGATCGCACGTCGTTCGAATTCATAATTAAATAATGACATTATTCGTAAATTGGAAACATCGGCGAGAATCGATTGAGAGGGAACGGAGAGAGCGTACTGCGTTTATTTCATTTACTCAGCGTATTAATTACACTGCGAGTGACGCGTGCCTCCGAGGTCGGGGGGGAAAAATTCTGCTGTCGTTATTTATGTTAAGCCACTCGCGCGACGCAATGCGTAACGCAAATGGTGCTTTCATTTGCATAGATTAATACGGGAGAAAGATAGGCAGTAATTGAAGCGGGCAAGGATCCTGAAAATTGCCGCCGTTGAATTTTTCATCCGCTCGAATTGCGCCCCCGTGCAAATGGAAAACTTAATCGTGTGCATTGTTTATCCGGCCACGGCGAGGTGTGTGCGCTCGTGCTCAGCCACTAGAAATATTTTATACATTGCGAGTATATTATTCGATAAATATTTCACTAGATATTCTACTTCGTTAATCCTCAACTACTGCGATTAAATTTGGCCAACGCACGCAACGTGTTGTCGCGAGTGTCATTCTAGGAAATAAATGTCGCGTTTTATTTGTTTTTTTTTTTTTTACCAGGTTGAGAAGCAACGTGTCAACCCTCGTTCTTTGTAACAAATAGCAAAAGAGAAATATAGAATAATGAATGTGTTGGCTGTGGACATTAAAGTAAATGGGAAATAACTGGTGCCCTTGATAAAACGTGTCTCGTCAGGTGGAACATATCTATATTGGCGTTGAATTTAACTTCGCTATAGCGGAGCGTACACTCTGCCGAATTAGACGTATGCATTTCGACGTGTACATTGGGTGCAATTTCGCGGCTCGATGGTTTTGATGGAATCAATTATCATTGTTATACGAGATCGACTAGATAGTCATCCTCTCGTGGATATGGTCAGCGTCCGTCGCGTCGTGTATGGACACCAGACTCGGCGGTCGCTTTCGCTCTCGAGCCCGAGCCAACAATTACTCGTCGACGTAATTAAACGTCTCTCGAGACAGTTGGGCGTCGGCACGCTACGTACCGCAGTTATTTATCGCGTTGCCATCGGTCCGACCGGTAGTACGTACGCAGCCTGTCGATACGTACCGCATAACGCCAATTGTTAAACTCGCGCGAAAAATTGAATGAAGCTCGCGAAAAATGTCGACGAAAAACATCGCGCAAACTTGAACTTAAAAATCCTGGCGCTTCGACCTCTTTCAAGATTCACGTGAAATACAATTTTCGAATCTCGAGGATCTCGCAGTCGCAGCGAACTAATATCCCTCTTGTATCTTTAAAGCTTCAGATCCTGGCAAAAGGAAATCTTGGAATATTAAGATTCTTCGTTAAACTCGTAATAGTTAGAAAATTTAAATTCTTCTCGGTTTCATTATCAATCGCGTCAATTACAACATTTTAATCGATAGCGAATTATTACATCTACCTCCTCGTCGCTATTTAACAAGTCCCGACGAGCTCTCCCCTCGCATATGCCAATGACTTGCCATCTGTCATCTCGATGTCCCGGATTTTCGTAAAAAAGGCACGACGGAACGATTTTTCAAAGGTTACATTGTCGTCCCGCGTTACTGATTATTTCGTTCCCCGCTTTTGCCACGCGATCGACGTTTCCCTTTTCCAACGACGTTGTGAGCTTCAGATAATAGGGAATTTATCATCGATTCGATCGCGGGCCAATTATTACCGATTATCGACGACAATAGTCTTGTATCGCGGAGCATTGTTCTCAGTCGAACTATTCCCGGCTATGCCCATCTTTCTTTCATCTTTCGATGGCAAGCGAAACACGGTCAGATGGAACATTTCGATAATGTAACCGCGTATCATGTTGCAAAAAGTTAGACGCGTATGTATAATAATTGTCGTATCCATATGCAGGACGTCGTAGAATTTCCGATCAACGTTGACACATGTCTTGTTTGAATATGGAATCGATTTTCCGCGAATTATTCAAAGATTCTGTTGCGAAAATTAAGGTCCGCATATTCCGGAAACACTGTACAGACAGGTGAATGTTATTGTACCGCGTAATTTACATTGCTTAAGGAACTTTGTTAGGAAGTTATTTACTTAGCCTACTTAATTTTGTTAGAGAAAACGGTCATTAAATCTGTCGTGTGCTTTTGTTTAAAATATGTGCTTTAAAGGTCCGTTTTTAGCAAAAAGATTTTATTAAGCGAGGAAAATGAACGTAGGGACAACACGTTCCCACGCGGAACCATTAAACCGCATTAGACGATGCACTTATTGCACTCTACATAAATGTTGCTGCTCTTAAATTGTTTCCCGATAATGCGGCGCGAGGAGGAAAAACATTTGCCGCCGGTGGCGTCGCCCAACGATTTATCATCGTGTCGAGTACGTTGGCGTCAGCTTACCGGTTACCAAATAAGCGAATTCGTGTTGCGTCTTAATCACATAAAAATGCATACATTTCGTTTGGCGCAATGTTCTAAACTTCATCTTGAATTAAATTTAAATAATAAAATTATTCAAAACTTTATTTTTTTCTCACAGTTTTAGTTCAAAGCTTGAAAACAAGAAGTTTGCTTAATTTCCAAAAATACGAATAGTATTTGAATGAATAAAGATCTGAATAAGTATAAGTAAATCTTGGATCGAAAGACGTCAGAGTCTAAAAATTGCCAGTGTCCGAAGATCCGGTTTCCGCATGACGCGACGATCCTCTCGATAAGCGGATAAAATATTCCGATTATTTGAGGACAAGAATCCGAGCGAGGCAAGAGGGACCGAGGGGGGGGACAGCGAAAATCCACAGCTGCGAAATGATTCGTCGCACGGCAAATATTTCACTGTCGCGGGCACGGATTTTCATCCCACTTGGGCCAATCGAAGAAGAATCCGCTCGTCCTTCCGGGTGGCGCGGGTGGCTGCGGGCTAATCTCCTCGCGTGGAATCCCTCGCGTCGGGGACGTCCGTGTCGTCCGGACACACACATGCGGCGTCGCGCGGTGTCCATACGTGATGTCCGTTCCGCCGGCTTGTACGTGGAGATCCGAGAGAAGCAATCAGTTCCATTTACCGGCAACGTTTACATGGACCGTTTGCGGATCCTCTCTCGCCGTGAGCCGGGGCTTTCGGCGCGCCAGGCATTTCACGTATGCGGCTGGATGCCCGCGCGCGAATCTATCCGGCGCAAACGTTACGTTACCGGATACGTTGGTGGATATCCTTGTTGCGGATTTCGGGCTCGCGTTTTGTCATCGCCGATGTACCGCATTCCGCGCGTCTTCGATACACGCACCGTCTCTCTAGCAATGTTGCGCCCGGCCACGCCACTTAATCGGAAAGCCGCATACTAAATGAACCACTTTACCACGAGCGCACGTTCTTGCGCCGCTCTCGCGTTCCGAGAGTCGAAATATCGCCCGAAGCCATAGCGCCGGCAGAGGTAAATTATCGGCATGGAAAATATAGGATTAGGCAGACCGTGACGTGCCTCGCCGCGCCGCGCCGCGCCGTCGTCGCTTGATAATCGAGTCTGGCTCTACTCCTAATAATTAATTCGGAGCAGCGATGGCAATGCTAATTGCAATTTCCGCAGAGAAGTAATTCCCATTGCGAATTAATCAAGAGAAATACTCGTTAATATTAAAATTCTGCATACGGTATTGCGGCGCGTTATCCGATCATCGGAAACGAGAGGAAGCCGCATGATTTAATCCGCGTACAACGGTATTTACGTAATAAAAGTATACGCGCGCGCGTCGTCGTCGTCGTCGTCGTGTGAGTGGGTTATAACTATAACCGGTCTCTCCCTTCCGTTCATCCCCGCGATCCGCACATGCACATGCAGCGCATCTCGAGCAGAGCCCTCGTGTATGTATGTACAACGAGGAGAAGCCCGTGCGCAATCTAGCAAAGGGTGGCTTTGAATTCGTTGTCGCACACATTTCCAGAGGCAGGTGTCTCCCGCGCGAGCGTCTCCTCCTTCTCGTATTATTTCCCGTGCGCGACATTGTCGGAAGAATCCGGATACAAGCTGGCTGGATCCGAGACGTCGATGCGGGCGCTCTGCGGCGCGGCGCGCGGCGGTGCGGCGACGGACGAGTCCCTTTGAATAGGCACTCGAGTACGTCGACGAGGTAACATCGACGTCCTCTACCGCGCCGCCGCGCCGCCCGTCAAGCCCGGGGATGACGAATGAATTATTTGGAGCGTGTGTAACGCGAGCCCCACGTAGGGCAGCTTTCAGGAATTCTTCGCGAGCTCCTTCGACGAGTGTACGTGTACGTACGCGTCGTTTTGCGAGAACGCCTGCGAGATTTCGCGATATCTCAGATCAGCGGCAGTTTTGACCTGAATTGTAATCGTAAAGATTTCATTACTATTTTTCGCACGTGGCATCACTCGTTTCTTACCTTTGTCATGCTATAAATTTAACGTAAAACGCTTTCGGATATAGAGAGGTGGAACTGCGAGAAGGAACGCGGAGAGACGTCCCGAGGTGGAATTCCGGCCAAACGTTCGCATCATATTTCATCGTTCGTAAAATGATAATTTTCCGAGTCGCAGGAACACATAAAGGAAATAGAAAATCGACGTCGCGACGTGATGCGACGATAGAAACGCGACGTACCCTTCGACAAGTCGATGGCGTGCATTCGATACCTTACGGGCGCATCTCGTAAGAATGAGACGTCGTAACGGCGGAGGGTGAGCACGAAACTGATTTATATTTGCAGCGAACGAACGGAGTCAAAGAGTATCTCCTCGCAACCCGTTTCCTTTTACTCCTTCGCCCATCCTCCACAGTGGCTTATGTGTGAGTGTGTGTGTATGCGTGTGCGGGTGTGTGTGGACGAACGACTCGCCATCTGTCACTCTTGCGAACGCGCCATTGGCTTCCCCGCAAGAAACGGAAGGAACGATTTTTCAAAGGTGCATCATTATCGTTTATCATTTGATGATTTCCTCCCCTTTCTCCACACAAGTCCGGAGATTTGTCTGCCGATCTCTCGAGCGTTGCTCGAGATCACTCGACGTGAGAGTACGTAATTTCCTCGTCGATCTGCTGTAACTTAAAACTCGAACGGTCAATTTTCATTAAAATCTTATTTTAGCGTTAAGAGACAAATAATATATTGATAGGTAAAAGATATACATATATAAAACGATGCAAGAATAACGTAACTCGTATATTTTAAACGTTGTCCGAGTTATTTGGGTCTTGGTTAATAAACTGGATATTTTAGTCGTGAGATTTTTAATCCCTTTCTCTCTCTCTCTTTCTTCTCTCTTCTCTCTTTTCTCTCACCTCGCATCTTCTCGCGAGGAAATCAATAAGCTCGTTTTAAAATCTTTTATTCTCGTCTTTTTGCCTTGTGTAGAATAACGGGTGTTACGTGTGACGGACGGTCAAAAAGGAAACGATAGGGACAATGCGCTGCACTGAAAAATGACCTCTCCCTCTTCCAGTTTTTGCAGAAAAAGACCTAATAACGGTGTCCGCAAACGCGACAAACGGCATGCCATTTCGTCATACATAAAGCATTTGAAACGAGAACGAATCGAGAAAAGACGAGTTAGCTGGTTGACGGGTGTTCCTACGACGATGCATTATGCGAGTGTTTCTTTTCGCCGATACATATATGTAACGCGTATGTATAACGTTGGCACGCAATATGACATTCCGAATCGATATTCGATCCTAGAAACGTGACATATCGGTTTGCCTCGTGTACCATGCACGAATACGATAAATATCGATATTCCGCGTATAAAGATCTTGATATTTTTATATTCGTCTCTCGAAACGGTACATCTTACGAGCGCTCATCTGAAATTAATCGCTTACTCAGCGAACTTCTTTTACGGTACGTGTGGTCGTTGCAGAGAAGCGTATTCTCGAGGAAATTCTCGCTCACTTTGCAGTCGCTTTAGAAAATGTTTATTGTTCCCGTGTTCGGTTTGCTCGTCCCGTTCACTGTAACGTCTCCGCCAGCGAAAAGGCCAAAGTGGCGACGTAATCTGGCAAGGGCCGGCCTCTTGTGGCCGTAATGAACGAACCGAGGGACTTTCCCATTGAATCCGCCTCTTAACGACTCCCATAAGTACCGAGGTTGAAGCGGGATACGATTCCCCGCGGGAGGACGACTTTGGACTTTCTTGCCGGAAGTAACGGAGTTATCCCGTCTTCCACTTCAACGCTTAAATCTAAGGAAATCATGGGAGAAAATTATTAAAGGAAAAAGAAGCGACGTGAACTGTATCGCTGCGATCGGCGACATAAAATAACGTGTGCTCTCAGATTTATCCCTTTTTTAACGTAACATTGATCAGTTTCTCGTATTCTAATCACGATAAGCTTATCGATCACGTTGCACGGTAGCTTTGGATTTTAATCGCCAACACCCGCCCCCTTCCGGCAGGCGTGGCTGCTGTGTGCGAAGGAAAAATAACGCTGTTTTCGGGTGCTTCCGTGACGAACGGCCCGTGGAAATACGGCCCACGGATTCGACTTTTCATCACGTACGGACCGCCTGCCACGCGACAAAAGCGGAAAGGAATTACGGTTTGATGAATGCCCCTCGGGCGACCGAGCCGCGCCGCGCCGCGCCACTCTCTCTCCGAGACATCGATATCCCCGG
Organism: Solenopsis invicta; assembly: GCF_016802725.1. Taxonomy (NCBI): domain Eukaryota; kingdom Metazoa; phylum Arthropoda; class Insecta; order Hymenoptera; family Formicidae; genus Solenopsis; species Solenopsis invicta. The sequence goes on from NC_052669.1 coordinate 24,533,556, forward strand.
GGCCCGCCATTCACGAAACGCGGACAATACCCGAGCGCAACAAAAATTACACGCTCATCTCGGTTTCGCATGATCCGCCCTGGGCTGGCCGCGACGCCGATTTCCCGTCGAAGCCCCTCACTTCGCAGCGCCGCACCGCTAACGTTGAGGGTTCCATTATGCGAACGGCCTACCAGATGTCACAAGGGTTACCGAGGAGTGACACCGTGACTAAAGTCGTTATCGTGTGAAGTACATCTGCCGGCGAAGCCTGTCGGTGAAGCCTGCTCGGTACGCTCCATCCTTCCATTCGCGAATCCTCAACATTGACATGTGAGCCCCGACCATTTGCATTTTTCAATGCAGCTCGGCGTCCCAAACGTTTCGGATTTAACTCGCCGAATTTTAATAACTCAAAGTTGACGCTTGATTTGTCACATATCAGATCTATATTTTCCTGAATTTTCCCGTGTTCTAGGATTTCTTAAAATTTAATACAATTTAGTAAAAGACTCTTGAGAGAAAGTAAGAGGCTAATGAGAGAAAATAGCCGCGCGGCTATTTTTGCGCAAAGTGAATTAGTCAGACATAGACAAAAAATTCCTCTATTCATTCCGATAATGTTCAAACGTTTTGACTCTCTTTGGAGTCATCATCAGCATTCGAACGTTATCGGAATGAGTAGAGGAATTTTTTGTTCATGACTGACTAATTCACTTTGCGCAAGAATAACCGCGCCGTACTCTCATTAGCCTTTTATTTATTTTTATTGTGTTAAAATTTAACGTTGCAATTATTCTCGTATCTCAAAAGATTTAAAATTCTTTTACAAAATAAATACCATCTAATATAATGTTTTATACGACATAATTAACAGTGCAAACTGAAAAGAGAGTACGTTTTTCAACGACTAATAATGTGTTTTCATTAAAAAAAATTTATTTCATAGAGTTGCAATAGATTTCAGATCCAATTCTCATTATATATAAATATTTTATCATTGTGAAAATTTGATTGTGACGTATCCACGATCAGACATACAAAACTTGCAGATGCACATCAAATCTTTCATATCTAAATCTTCGAAGCACATTTAGGGATTTTTTGAAAAATTTTTAAGCAAATATCATTCGAATCATTCTGTTTATTAGACTTGAAATTCCTTAGATGCTAACGCTCGTCTATCGAATTAATCTCCGTAGACCAGCGTATCCGCGTGAACGAGGAGTTCGCGTGGCTGAGCCTCGTATAGCTGTGCTGTTATCGTCCGCGCCCACTTCAATTAGGTTCTCACATCGCTATCGTCGGCGCATCGACGTTGTCTTTTCTCCGGGTAACCCCCGGGCCGCCGGGTGTAATCCGACGTACTCTGTGCATTAAGCCGGTCCCTTATCGAGGAGCATGGGTAATCGGTGTTTGTCCACAGCATCGTCGGCGTTAATCCCCTTACGTTAAAATTACGCGAGCTGCGTGTTCATCGAGATACCTTGGTTCGGAAAATAACGACCCGGGAAGCGCGCTTCGCTCCGTCGGCTCGAGCCGATTAGCGCGATCGAAAGTGCATTCGCCGATATCGAAATTACGCCGCGGTGCGCAATTCGACGCGGAATAATGCGCACTAATTTTGCAATGGCAAATCGTGCCGTTTGCAAAGGGTTAATAAAGAGAAAACGCGCGCGCTCGAGCGAATGCCGCGCGAGCGACGGAAAAAAGGCGGCAGTCGTAAATCGTCCCAGGAGGAAGATCGGACCGTAAAATTCCGCGGGGGTGGTTTTTATCGATTCAATATCTCTCTTTTCTACGATTGGCCACCGCCGAGCCTGGCCGACAGAATCGACGTTTCGAAAGACAAATGCTCTTCCGTGTACGCCACCAATTTTGAGATATTTTTCTTCTTCGAAGCCCTCCAGATTCTTACGGAACTTCCTGAATATTTTAATTCCAGAATTCCGACTTCACATAAATAATCTGATGACGTCTTCGTATCTTTGAACAATCTTTAGATCCGGTAGTTCAAAATCTTCGATCACTGTACATTTACTTTTTCTAGATCTCTTGGATCTATCGCGTCTCTTTCTCAAATCTTTATATATCGCTTCAGCATAAAGCTCTTTCAGAATTTTCGATCCAGATTCCAGGATGTGAGATATGTTTTGCTCTCTTGCCGATTTTGTTTAGAATATTTCATCGGGTTGGCGAATCCTCACGAACACTCAAATAAATTGTAGATATGCTCTATCCACAACCGCAGAGCGGAGCGTACGGCTAGAAATTTCCGCGGGCAAAAGTCATCCTCACCGTCGCTATCGGAATTCGGTAATATACGCGCGGCGCGTTAAGGAAATTTAAGGTCGAGCCCACGACAAGAGCGTACGCGGCCGCCGCCACGTCTGGATATGAGAGTTCGAATTTATTCGCGTGAAATATCGACGAGGCATCGCGCCGAATTCCGTGGTCTCGCCGAGCTTTCGCTGTTATTACCGCTTCCGCTTCCGCAAATGTATAACGTATGGACATCTCTGAATACGCACCTCGAATGTGGAATTTACCTTAGCTACCTTAAATTGCAAAAAAAAAATAGAAAAGACCGACTCGCTTTTCTTGCTTCTTTTTTCTCGAGCAGCCGCCATAAAAATCAGAAAATCTCTCCCGATGCTCGTCGAGATTCTTTACCTTTCCGTCCGTGTTTCACAAAGTGCGGCCAAGATTAAGAGCTAATAACAAGCCGGTGTTATTTCCGAGTGGAGAAGTAAACAGGCGGTTAGCCGACTCGCACGCAAACGCCTCCTCGTAAAGTCATTAAGACGGCTTTGCGCGCGTGTCCTGCGTAAATCGGATCTCCGTTTCGCGCGGCGGCGGCGCCGGCGACGCTGGCTTAAATCGGCGTGAGAAATAGCGGTAGCGCGTGTGGAAATCGCGACGAACGCGCACCACGGAAAGCCGGCTAAGGGAAACGGGGAAAAATGGCGGAGCAGAAACCGGTTACGCGACGTGAAACCGAAAGACAATCGATGTATGTGCGCGGTGTGCGTGCCCGTGCAACTCTCTGCAGAGTCCGGGGCGAATAAAAACTGGAAGCTGTCCGGGATCTGTCCGGGATATTTGAATCGTAAACGTAAAATCGAGCTCGGGGATATCTGAAACTCTTAAATTTTATAATATTTCAAAAATACAAAAAGGAACAGTATTTTCCTTGTATTCTTCTTTTGGCTCTGACGATTCTCCAACTTTACATTCTATATTAATTTAATAACAAACCGTCTCGGATATCAAATGAAAAGTTAAACTCCCTATAATTTTTATTTAAAAATTATTTTTCGACGAAAGAAAAATTATCTTTTCCAAGTAACACTATCATTTTTCAAGGGATGACCAACGGACTTATTTTTTCTCTAATTAAAACGTACATTATACATGTACCTTATAAAAAAAAACGCAATATTGTTAGCAGAAGAAATAAGCATTTGGAAACGTGTATTTTTAAGCTTTTCATTCCACGATCCCAAGGCGAGATTTCAACGGACTCCCCTTGTCCTCGTTAAGCCGTCAGACAACTTGTATCGCAAAATATCCTGAGACGAGGGATGCAGTAGAATAGAAATGATTGCGAGCGAATGGAATCATTGATCGTGTTTGAAAATAAGTACTTTACTTTACGACCGAACTGTGAATCTCGATTACCGAGATTACGTTCGCGAGCTAATCACCCGATGAATCAGATTCTACTTAATCGAAAGGATCGAGCACGCTCGTAACCCTCGGGAGACGCAAGATGGTAGCGGAGCGACTGTCGGAAAACTAATGAAGCGTATATTGCCATTCGAGACTCACGATTCCCATTGTACAGAGGCTAGGGACGCGAACCGGAAGAAGTTGGCGTCACGGTAGAAAGATAGAGATAGAAGGAGAGAGAGAGGGGGAGAGACGCGGGAAGAGGGTCGACGTAAAATCTGATGAAAGGGACCACCTCGTTCTCCTCTTCTGTGCTCTCCTATCGCGTCTATTCAACCGGGTCCACTCTTGTTCCTTGCGGGCCGGCACAGAGAGACACGCGACTCTGTCTCCCGGGGAAAAGCCGTCTTTTTGGCATGAGACGACGCCCCCTTCATGCTCGGATAATTGTTAACTCAAAGGGAGCACAAAAGCCCGCGTTTTACCTCCCTTTTCCTGACTGGCTCTCTGCTTGGTCGGCTAGATGTGCCTGCATGATCCCCGGTATCGCTACGGGAATGAGTGTTTCGCGGAATAAAGGATTTCGCGGACTTTCATCGCCTCCGCGGGCGGTTGTTAATAACGCGTCCCGAGTCCGAGTAAGAGGTTTCAACAAAATTAGCTCTGTTAAACGCAATTGTCTTTCACGCTCGGTATGGTTATGAGAAATATGGAAGAATATTATTTCCATGCGTCTATTGTAATCAAACGCACAATGACAAATATTTCTCATAGAATCAGATATAGAAGAGAACTATAAGCGCTCACAGGTAATTCGTAGTTATCAACAAATGCTACGAAGCAGAATATTTAATGTCAATCAAGACGAGTGACGCGTGAAGTGGCGGAAATAGAGAATTGGAATTTTGCAAAGATGCAAACGGCAAATTAACAGCGCGATGAAATCTCCGTCCTATCGAAAGGCGACAGTGCAATCGGTGGCTTTATCCGCGATGCAATTTCCGCGGCGAAATGCCATAGTCGTTTGTGCGCTAATTGATCGCGCGCTGTCGAAAGCCTCCGGCCTCTTTGGCGATCTCTCGATCGACGATGAATCAGCAACGCGACTTGTGTCTACTGCAACGGAGATGGATGATTCAGCCCCCAGCGTGGTTAGCTGTTTATCGCGCGGCTAACGCTATTGGACGAATTAAACTTGCCCATGATGACCGACGTGGCACGGTGCATAAGGTCGCCGATGCACAAACGCTAGTTCGGTACGTGCCTTCATTAACCCGGGACGTACGCAACGCCAAAGGGCATTACCCGGGAACGTGACGCGATAGCCCATCGATACATCCCGCCGGCCGTCGAGTTTTCGAGAGGCTGACCATGATTTATCGATCGTCCCCGCCATCGTAACCGGAGAGCGACTGTCCGAGAGAGAGAGAGAGAGAGACAGATTTATGGAGTTCGAAAGCCAGGCGTGTCCGGTCACACACAAGCGATGCAAGACGGTTTTCATCTCTAAAGTCTATTTCAAAGTTAGGCGCGCACGTGCCGCCCATCGCGTCGAAAGTGGACCGTCGTCGTCGAGACGAGATTCGTGAAATTCTTTCTCCGCTTTTTCGGGTAGCGCCTGAAAGCGTTAAGAAAAAATAACGAATGAAGGTTTTCTTTCCAGAAAGGGAGCAACCGCGCGCGTACTTAATCCCCGGAATTACTTGCAGGTCCTTAATTAATTCTCCATTTCCAACATCCTTCTCTTCCGCGTTTCACTGGCGTGTTAAATGTATGTATATATATATACGCGAGGGAAAAGAAAATCTCCGCAGGCTGATTAAATTTTACACGCACGCGCTGGTGTCGCTGGTGAGAGGAAATCGAACCATCTCCCGAGCACGTCTACATTAAAGCTGAAGCGACGAAGCAAGCAATTTTGTAAAAAAGAAAGAGCCTTTACGCGCTATTAACGCGTGGGGCTATTGTCGCGTCTCGAATTTGCGTACGGTAACGTTGAATATTCTTGATCCCGTTTAATTAATCCAGTGTGGCGCTCGCCGCGTCGTCGATAGGCGCGTCATGCTTATTACGCCGACGTATATCGAACCGATCGACATTTACTCCCATCAGACACGTGTTAAACGTCATTAGCCCCGACAAGCGGGGACATTAATTACGCGGAGATCGGCTAAAGTAGGTACAGGTACCTACCTGCCTGCCTCAGCACGGCGGCCGGCAATTCTGCCTCCCCCCAAGCCCGTCCTCAGCGACTACATAAAGACCTTCCATGTCTGGGGCGCATCGTGTGCATTTACAACCCGGCTCGTTACTTCCTTTTAGTGCGCTGCCCCGTCCCTCCGGCATGCACACTAATTGAAATATCGATTATGAAGTTACGAGACGTGGGACGAGCGTGGCTCGGCTAACGGAAAGAACGAAGACGAACGAGAACCCACGTTACCACTGTACTTGATAATGTTGAGAATCAAATAATGTGTAATAATATCGAAAATCATTATGATTAATTAAGAGTCATGAGACCATCGTAATGAATGATAAATTATAATAGAATACTTAACGCTAATATAACGTTTCGAAAGTTCATAAAATACAATACATATATTATAAATTATTAAAATAATGTAATTTGCGTGTTTAAATTAAATGACGGAAAGACGAAACATCTTTTAATACTGTTAAATTCGCAATATCAATTTGAGTAATTTTTACGTCAAGCTTGTATCACTATACTCCAACTTAATATTCTGTTAATTTAGCTAATGGAATTTAACAATTTAACTCAAGAAATTGATTAAATTTAATTGAAATTCAGTTTAATATTTACGTTAATGAACATCGTTTACTTTGAAACTAAATATAGAAATGGGTTGATTAAATCCAATTAGTTTTTTTTAATCACGTTTGTATTAAAATAATAAATTTCAAGACATACAAAAAAATTAAAAATAACAGAACATTTAACTTGAGGAATTTATAAATTTAATCCTATTTAACAGTATGTAACTTATAATTACTAGCTACATTTAAACGATAACTTCATTAGCAAGTTGAACCATCGGGCATTTTTTCTTTCTTTCGCATAATCTTGCAAATTTAATGATAACAAAACTAACACGATATCCCCCCTCTTGCCATAAATTTCGATAGATACGAATAGAGGTAACAACGGACAAGATCGTGCGAGCGCATATCCATCGATGTATCCATCAATCCATCCATCGTGCCGGATCTCCAAGGTCGTCAAGCACTCCAGACTATCGATCACCCCCTGCTCAGGTCTTCCGGTAATAGCTAATAAATTTTCTCCTTCTATGCACGCCGATCTCAGAGTCCCCTCTGAGATCCAGACAAACGACGTAGACGTCGTTGCAGCATCGACGCCGTTTTCGCAAGAAAATGATAATTGCGATGTAAATGAAGGTGAAGTGCCATCGAACAAAAAGACAGATCTCCGGATTACAACGGGCTCTGAATTTCTAAGTCGCTAGATCTTTGAGACCGCGGATGATTCGCGAAGTCTTGAAAAGCTCCGAGTCTTTGGTACTTTGAATTCAAGTTTTTGGATTATCGTCGAAGATCCAAGATAAAAACGACATGTCTCTTTCTACGTATCTAAAATTAAGGTCTATGATATCAGCGCGATGCGCACTGCGGTTGAATACGGCGGAGGCAGTGAATGCATTCGAAACCGCAAACGAATGACTCACGGACGCAGTCTAAAGGAAACGGCCGACTTCCTCGTGATAGGCAGGCGCCGCAATTTTTAATCCCAGTGAATCATATCCGTAACGAATGCAGGAACGAATCGCTCCGCGTCCCGATCAATTCGCATCCCATGTGACGGTCGGTGACAGCCGACGAATAGCGACTACATTTCGTCGGAAGTTGCTTTTTTTTGCGCGCGCGGAATGTATCGGACGACGATGAATCATTCTGTCTGTCTTGTCTGTCGTAGCAATTCAAGTTACATTTCTCTATATGAATAAATTAAAAGAAAGTTGCCTTTCTCTCTGTCTCGTTCTCAAAGCAGTTCCGCGAATTTCATTTCTCGCCTTTTTTCCAAGATTCCGCTCGAAACGCGTTTCATGATACTTCTTCGCAATCGCTGACGTATTTCTTAGTCACGGTGTTACAAAGTTGAAATTTTATATATAAAATATTAAAAGAATAAATATACGTAATCGTCCCACCGACTGAACAAAAATCAACGGCGTCTGGACGAATAAAACTTGCCGGAAAAATCGGGATGCCATTATTCTTTTCTTTGTTTCGAACAATGAGACCTGGTCTGAGGAGGGGGTGACTGCATCCGGCGTGGAACAGCTAGATTCCGTTCTTGCGCGGAAATTATCGAACGACTGTGCCTAAGAACAGTGGAGGGAATAAAGAAGGTCTCGAAGCGATAAAGCACCTTCGTCTTTGATTCTTCGAATCGGGCAAAGAAGGAAAGCGGGATTTCTTACGGATGTGGCTTTGACAAGTGGACATTGATGAAAGAATAGGCTACGTTTTTTTCACGGATATAACGACGTGAAGTGGCAATGAAATAAATAAAAAAAAATGCTGGAGACTATCTATCCATCTCGATAAATATTTTATTAAGCATTAAACGTACACTATATTCTCTTAGCAATAATTTTTAAATTTTGCTGATAAAATTTAATTTCATCTATTGAATTACACATTAGTTAACACAAGAAATACTCGCGTAAGAGCGACTGTAATATTGTCACGGTATCATTTAATTAAGTAAATTATTTAATTAAATCGATCGATAAGACGAGCACCAGCAAATGAGGAAATTCTGATGTATTATAAAATATGAACCACTTCGCTTCGCTAGAACTGGAATGATATTATGTTATTTACTCGCGACCGAAGTACGACGAGAAACGAGAACTATATTCGTTACTGGGCGATATAAAGCGATAAATATTTTCGACGTCAGAAAATAGGAAAATCTGCGAACTTAGGACACCTCTCAGCGAAGGTAAATGGAAAATGTAAAGTTCATGATGCTGGCCAAATACCCGGGAGCGTCACTGCGTTATACTCGCAGAATTGCTTAAACAGAAACTCACCCCCCTCGTTTTACGCTACGCTACGCATGCTCTCACGCGTGATTACGCATTAGCGTGCATATGCGTGCGACGATAATAACGCATCCAAGCGGGACGCATTTCGCTTTTACCGCATCGTCCTCTAAATTCCGTTACACCCATGAAAACACTTCTACCCCTCTTCCAGTCAACGATTTTGTTTCAACCCCTTCGCACTTTCATCCCGCACGTACCTTCCTTTTTTTTCGCAAGAATCGATTCTTTCGCTCTTGTGAGAGTTTAATCTAGAGCCACTAATATTTGCTTCTCTTCGTGAATTTCGTGCGCGCGTAAATTTTTATCGTGATAAATTACGACGTTGCGCTTTCCTTTATTACACTTCATTTTTAGTAAATAATTTTAAGTATTCAGAATACGTGGAATGGAGGGAAGGAACACTCGATTGAACTTTCCTGTAAAATAAATTAATCTCGAAAATTATTATTTTACATCGATGTAACCTACTTCAATACATTATCTCTCGACAGCGCAGAAAAATTCTCGTTCTCTTAAATTTGCGAGAATTAGATCGAGCGAGACTGCATTAATGCTAAGATCGAAATATCTCTTGCTACGAAAAGTGTAAGAACAAACACGATGAAAGAGGCGAAGCGCGCGTGCACGTGAATAAATATCGCGACGTCTCTTTAAGTAAGGGGAGAAAAATCTCTGGGAAGGTGGAGAGGCAGCTTTCACCTTGACGACCGCTTTTTCGCCCCCATCCGATGTGAGGCCTCTCGATCTTCGTGTTCCTTTTGTCAGGAGGTTGCAGGTTTGCCGCGAAAAAGAGCTCTCCCACACAACTTGGCTGACTTAACTGTAACTGGGCGGATTCGCTGTTTTTACTCTATCCTGCGAAGCACCTGTGTTCGCGAAGTTAAGCGCTATCGAAGTATTTCTTTCGACGAAAGGTTTTTCGAATGCGTATTTAGATTTAAAGTCAGAGCGAAAGAAAACCCACGTCTGAAACCATGAAGATTGGTGCAGTATCCAATTCATAAATTATGCACGATAGTTTATAAACTTTTTGTGACTTTCTTGTAATTAAAGATATATAAAATACGCGACACATGCATTATGCATGCGAACGTTACGCATAAAATCTCATCTCGGCACACGTTGCTCGTGATTCACAATATGGCCGCCGAAACCGGATTCGTGATCACTATGATTTCATCTCGTGGCTGTCGAGCCTCTATCTAGAACTTGGCAAAAAAAAAGAGGCGGTCCTGCGGCGTATACACCCCGTGAGGGGGCACAAAAGGGACGCGCCGTCACCCCTCGAGACCGCAGCCAATCGAACGTGAGCGTAACATTTCGATTCCACGTTGCGGTTTGCCGCGTGCACAAAGGTTCACCGTTTAAGTACGCAGGGATGAAATTTAATCCACAACACCCCTTTCCTGCCCCGCTTTGTCTGGCGGCCACAATAGGCGCAAGCCGCAACATCCGGGATATCGACGGTAAAGAGCAGCGATCTCTTGCGAGCCTGCTTGTATGTTTTCTTTGTTTCTAAATCTCTATGAGAGTCTCCCGGTGGGTTCTATCAGGTTCTCTCGGTGTACACAAATAGAATAAAATCTAATTCGTTATTCATGCGTAAGTTTAACCGCGAGAGAATTTAGATTAAAATAATCTTAGATCACTATTATCGAGTCAATTTTTTTTATGTACATGAATTTAATAACTATAATTTTTAAAGCATCAACGAAATTAAAAATTAACGAATCCAATGACGCTTGTGTAATCATACGAAACGTATGTTTCTAACATCTTTCTAACATCACGATTACATAAATGTGATTGGATTTGTTAATTTTTAATTCCGTTGAAGCTTAGAATATTTCTCAATTTAATTCACACAAATAAAAAAAAATTGACTCGGAATCTTTTGAGAAGCTACCGCTTCACAATAGGGGATACGTAATTCTGCAACACGTTGCTTCCCGCGTAGGAGAATAGAGAGTTTGAACAGACCTTAATCCGAATGTCTCCCCTTAACTTTTCCCCAAGTGTGTTTTGCCAAATGGTAGTCTAGTAACCAGTGGTATTAGTTAGCGAAAACATGAGCGACGATAGGCCAACGGGAACCAGTTTTTCTGTCATTCAAGAACAGCCCCTCGTCTCCCTCAACCCCTTAATCTCCCCCGTGTAAGTATACAGCGCCACGCCGTGTTTGGGCAACACCCCGTCAACCGTCGTTACTTTAATGAATTCAGCGCGTACATTGAAATCCATCAGCTCCATCCATCAACGGGTCACTGGAGCGACGAGCTTTCGTACCAGCCCTCCCCGTCGCTTTGTTAATATCACGATTTATGTAGAATACCTGATCATGCGGAACTCTATCTGTCTCCTTTATGAAGTTTTGAAACAATCTTTTTAATGTTGACACGAAGGTGTGAGCTTATAGAATTCGAATATCTATGCCTCAGTTCCGCTATTCCTCGATTTACTTTTCGGGGAGAGAAAATTTTTTAATATCGAAAATATACGCATATAATAATTTAATAATGTTAAATTATCATATTACAAGTATTACGCGGATACACCAGAGATATCTTTCTGTAAAATCTTTTTAATATTAATAATTTAAATATTACATTTTATCGCGTATTGCCTGACATTTCAATCATCTCACGTGTACGTCATCGAAATAACGCGAGTATAGCGGGTGGTAGTGACGCCCAGTTTTTCGTCCCTTGTCACTCAAAAAGGAACCCACTCATCATCCCTTATCCGTGCCCACCCCTCGTGTGTGCCGGCGTACACATGAGGTCATATTAGCGCTCGGTGTTTGGTCGACATCCCGACCGCGGTTGTTTTGTATACGGACGTCGCCACCCCGCAAATCTCGTTACCCCTGTTTACTCTTCTGTCATGCAAATGAGTGTAACAATCGCGTTTCTTCGGTGGCGTCCATCCCTCCCTCTGGCTGAAAGGGCGGATAGAAGAGGAGAGAAAAATCGAACGGCCTGCACCTCGACAGGCGACGCGATCTCGCTGACGCGAAAATCCTCGTGAAAGAATATAAAATAGATCCGTGAAAGAAATAAAATAAATAAACTAAGCAAAACACGATTTCAAATCGGTGTTATTAATCATCGGCGTTAAAATTTATTTTGTTACAAGCTGATTTAATTTCTACCTGATACGTTTTTGTAATTGAAATATTATAATATTGGTACATATTTTTGTAAAATTGCACTTTTTATTTAAAAAGACTTAATTTCGCAGTTTGAGAAAATACAACAATTCATTGCCAAAAGAATCGGCGAAATAATTTTTATACGTAATTTTCCATTTTCAATCTTCAAGCTGTCTTCGAGCAGCGAAACACACGTTTTGATTTCGCTCTGAAATTACTACTGGCAAACTAATAAACGCGTTAATAAATTGAAGCGAGCAGGCAAGTTAATAAACGCGTGAACATATCGGAAATGGATTAAATCGGACTGTCCTGCTGCGTTTAACTTTACCGCGTTTCAAGCTATGTCACGTCGCCAATTGGTTCGCAATAACGTTACTTTGTGCTCATGTATGTACTCGCGTGCATCACAAATTTAAATGAAATCGTCTATTTTATATTTTTGCTTGTAAAAAATACATACATACATACATACATACATACATACATACATACATACATACATACATACATACATACATACATACATACATACATATATATATATATATATATATATATATGTGTATGTGTGTGTATGTATGTATGTATGTAAATAAAAAAAAGGGTACATAAAAAAATAAAAACTGGTAAATAAATGAAAGAGGACAATATAAAAACGCAGTTCCCCGGTAGTAACGAATAATTAGATTTTAATATAATTTGCGTTTCATTAACGAGTAATTTAATTCGATTCGTCTGCAGTGTCCGTTGCCACAACACCGAGCCAGAATAGAAGTAACGCAAAATTGCATACGTATATGGCAGTCATTCATTCGCAATTTGTTTCTTTTCTGGCAGCTCATCCTGTTATTTATTCTGTGGTAATTTAATTCTCATGATAAGCCACGCGGTCGCGCTCGCACATTGGACGGCAGAGGTGACGGTGGACTCTCCATGTATATGTAATTCCAACATGTGACGAATACAAAGGTTCATAAAACGCAGCGTCCCATGCCGCGAGCGTCGCGACGCACCCGCGACATTCCGCGAAAGAAGTAATGAGAAGCCGGTGTGCTAATAGCGCGTTGCACAAAGAGGGCTGCGCGCAATTTCCTACTCGCCCTTATGACCGGAACGTCCTGGCAAAAAGCTCGCGCGGCCGCGATTTTACGGGCGGCGGAAATGCGTCCGCTTCCGCTTTGCGTTGATTCGACAAATGCGTCAATTTGCCGGACCACGTCGCGTCGCGTCGCGTCGCCCAGGCATTCAGCCGATTGCGCGTCGCCATTGAAATTGCACCAACATTTGCATAAAGTTTGGCGAGCCATCCGGATATTTCGACCACTTAACCGGCGCGTTTAATCACGGTCGAATACCAATTTTTAATAACATCCCCCCGTCGATCGCTGGCAATGCCGCTCGCGATTTAATCTTCGCCGTTGCGGCTTTAATCGCGAAGCGCGGCGAAACTCGTTGGCGTAACGCACAGTTTTACGAGATTTTGTTATCTCCCTTGCCTTTCCATTCTACTTCTTGCGCTTCGTATAAAGAGATCGATCAAGGAGAATAAAAGTAAAATTTTTCCAGACTAAACTAAATTGAATTAGCGTGTGCCTCCCCGTGGAAAGCCCGCAATCATAAGCGTGGATAAACTCTTTGGCGAAGATAAACCTTTCTGTCGCTAAAAGACGCGGGGCTCTACGCGATTTGTACGATATTCCGGTATTTACTCTCGGACGACGGTACATTAATTCTAACGTTTGCATCCCCCGGCACTTTCAGCAGCGGCCGTAAAGCGGCCGGCAAAAATTCAAATTTCATCGGTTGCTTTACGAGCTGCCTCGTAAATCCCGTCTGGAGTGACTCCGCGACACCCGGTAGGAAGGAACAGCAACGGGTAATCATGCCCTTCCCGTCCCGTATTCCCGGGTGCATTATCCTTTCTACCGGGCGCATTATCCCCGTGGAAATCCCAGGGAAATTTCTCGTCCTCGTCCTCGTCCGCGCGAGATGAGATCCGCGATCGTCTCTGTAAACGAAATCGCGGACGACGCGTAGTCGTTGCCGTAATGCCGCGCGCGCGCTCGTGTAAACGACCAATAAACTTCTTTTTTCTTTTTTTTTTTTTCTTATATCCCGGTCGCGGTCTCGCCGGTCTGCGATATTACGGTGGCGATTATGTTGCTGCCTCGTAAAGGTAACCGGTAATAAATGACGACGATAGAGAAGCGCGCGACCACCGCGGTCACAGGTTAGCGGCTCTTTATCGCCCCGCAAACGCAATACTCTTGAATTCTCACATTGTTCGAGGACGGTCCAATCTCTCTCAGCTATCCAAGACATGCATTTATCTTTTTTTCTCTCTCCCCCTTTTTTTTCCTTGCCGCAAGAAAGCCTCGCGGCGCTCCTCCCGAAACCCTTCTTACGGAACCCTCGGTTTTTCTAGCGCACCGTAAATTATCATTGCCCTTCCGGCGAAAAAGGGGTGCAAGAATTATGTGGCGCGTGTAATACATATTATCTCGATGCATCTGGGCGTTCTTGTTCCTCCGGCAGGTCGACAAGTCGATGCCACGCGGAGCCGCCGCGCCGTTAGTATCGGCGGAACGCGAGGCAAAGCATAAGATCGGCGGTCGTGGGTTGGGAAAAGCCGCGTTTCCGGGTCACGCATACGTGCCTCGGTGGACGGTACAATGGGCGAGTTTAACGCTTTACCGGTTAGAGCGCAGGGAAAACGGCCATACGGCGCTTCGAAGCGCCGCGCCGCGCTCGCGCTCGCGCGACCGAACAAAACAACGAGACGGAAACAAAACATTGGCCAGCGCACGCGGCCAGCTGGACCGCCATAATTAATATTCAGGCATTAACTTCCCCCAACATTCAACGGCGCGGCCGCGGTAGTTCCGAAAGCCTCGGACTAATATTTTCTCTTCGCAACCAACTTGCTATTGATGGTGCAAGCCGAATTTTTAATGAGCCCTGTAAATTTGCGGGAATATCGATTTTTCAATGTCTATCGACTTCGTTTCGGCGCGCGATTCTTGAATTAAACACATTGATATCGTAACAGTTTCCATTATGTGCGCGCTTTCACTGGATTTTATTACTCTTAATTGCGTTCTTTATTCACTTTTAAAGGTGGGAATTTCATCAGCAATAATCGCGCTCGTATTTTCTATTACAGCGCACGCGAGAGCCTCGACTTTTTTCTTTCAAATTTTCGTGTATGCTTTCCGCACCGTTTCGCAGTCCAGTCTCGACATCATAAGCCACCTTTACATCCGGCGCAGTTCTCGCTCATCTTCCTCTCTCTCTCTCTCTCTCTCTCTCTCTCTCTCTCTCTCTCTCTCTCTCTCTCTCTCTCTCTCTCTCTCTCTCTCTCTCTCTCTCTCTCGCTTCCTCTTCCCTTCTCCCCCAATTCTCTCTGGATGTCGACCTCTGGGCGAGCGCGCAGCGGGAGGACTGCTTTTTTTTATTTTCCGTCCGCCCGTACCTTTTTTAGTTTCCTTTTTCGCCAGGTGGCGATAAATTTGCATTTCACCCCCGGGCGGTGGGACCGTTTTGTTAAACATTACCCGAGGCGAGGCGCGGCATATGGGCGCGTTCACGAGCGCCTGCTAAGAAGAAGATTACGGGACTACCGGCGTAATACGCGGCGTAACGCAGGGCCCACCGATGGCGCACGGCGGTTTTGCGGCGACGAAATTATCCGCCGGCGGTTTACGTCCTGTGGATTATGAATTTTAAATCCTCGTCACGCGCAGCCGACGCCCGATCGTCCCGGATTATCCGCTTGCACACGCGCAAAGGACGCGGATGCGTCGCGAATGGCAGAACCGCCGCGTCGCGCCGCGCCGGAGCGTTCCGGAAGAGAAGCTGCTCGAGGGACCGAAACGCTCCGGAACGGCTTTATCGTTCACAATTTAGACACGCACATGCAGGCTCCGTGAATCTATACTACGATATATATCTATGCGCGAAAATCGCGATATATATCTCGCGGATCCGGGGATTTATAAGATGACAAATCCGTTTTGCCTACTCATTTTAAAACTTACAATCACGTGAAGGAGAGAAACATCCAATATCACGCGTTCGCGACCGGACCAATCCGGAGATCCGTACGGTTATAAATCTTACATAGTATATATCCAGTTATAAATCTGAGATATCAACGTACAAAGCTCTCTCTCTCTCTCTTTTTTTTTCTTTCTCAAGATTATCAAAGGTGTTACCGCTCGCTTCAACTGTACGCACATTTCGGCTAGTTGCATTACTTCTTGTAATATTTCTGTCAATTACTATGCAATTGAAGCTGAACGCTCGATCTGAGCTTCGAATGTAACGGAATATCTTTCACCGTGCATCTGTTCGAAAGGAACGTACGCAATGTGGTTTTCGGCGATTTATCGGCATTCAGGATGGCTTCTTGCCACAGATGCAAATTTCTCGTTCTAATTAGCCATTCTGCTGAGGGCGTCCATGCGCGGGGTCAAGTTAACTAGATAGCAGTCCGGGAAAAGGGTTGGGCTCGGGTTCAGGCTTCACTAAAATAGTACCGCGAGTAGCGCGTTGCGCCGAAAGAGAGAATTCATAATTGGCCGGCCGTTTGTTCAGCCTGAACGTTCTCGGCGAGCTGAAGAGAAGCTTAATTCGCAACTGCTACGACGCGAGTCAGACAAGAGAGACCTAAAGGAGCGAGAGGAGGCAATTAATTTGGTGGTTCGAAGGAATTTAATGGCCCCGCAAACTCCCCAGTAACTTTTATTAAATTAGTTGCGATGTGAAAAAATTGAGTATTTTACCGGTAGATTTTCTCCGGGAGAATGACTAGCTCGCTGGAAAAAAATCTGGTTACATAAATTGAAAATCTCGTAGATTCAATCAGAGTACGTCTGTTGGAAAAATGGTAGAATCAAAATTCTAGAAATTACTAGAGGAACACGATTAATTCCTTCCTGTTGAATATACCAGAATTTTTGATTACGATATACTAAATATAAATTAAATTAGGTCGAAATAATTTTTTAATAAAAATGTCTTATAAACAGAACTAGAAGTTTTATATCTAGATCTAATCAAAAAATGTCGAAAAATCCTTATAATTTAAGTCTGTTGAACCTTCTAAAACTATAAAATATCGAATCAAATTACAATAATCAGAAATTCTATTTGGTCTTAAAATGCATTCTATACATATCTTGTTGGTATAATCCAAACATTTTTCTCAGTGTTGACTTAGCGTTTTCGATCTTCTGAATTCTTAGCGCGCAAGAACCTTCTTGCTTCGAGCTGATTGTTGAGTACATAAATCCAGGCAAGAAAGATAGAGTTAAAAGAACATAGGATTAAAGTTTCGCAAATACGCCGAGTCATTAAAAGCGACGTGAGAAGCGAGTCAATTTTTTTTTTTACTACGACGATGCCGGGCGAGATTCCAAGTTTCGACGAAAGGAAAACGCCAAAACAAGTTATCGCCTTCCGTTTCGGCCTAGATTTATCGACGCGGGAACTTATTGCGCTTCGCCGACCTCGTAAATCACAGCCATTCGATGGTATCTGGAGGCTGGAAGCCTCTTCCCGAGATGCAGGATCATTGTTACTACCGGAACGAGATGAGAGCGTGCGGCGGAAGGTAATTGGAAAATCGGAAATAAAAATAGAGAGATCGCAGCGCGGTTAACGATCTAATCAGTCTACAAGCTAAAAACTCGCTATCAATCGAGGAATTCAGTTAAATTTAGAAATCAACGCAACTTTAACAGAATTGCCGATTCGATGCTCCAAAAGTTGCGCGACGTTTTCCGAAATTTGGTATAAATCTTAAAAGATCTACTGCAACACGCAGCGAAGAGTGTCGGAATTAAATTGTAAACTTGCACGAGCACTCGTAGAGATACGCAGACTCTAGTTCCGTGGTTTCGTAAATTACTCTTCCAAGGAGTAGGTACGTCCCGCGCACCGAGTTCTTCCGGACAGGCACTCGAAGTCGAGAGAAGCGTTTCGACTTTTGCAGATGAACCGCTGGCGCGCGAGATAACGAGACAAAACTGGACGATAACGTAAAAGAGAGACCGACATAAGCCGCTCTTTCTTCCGCATCTCTTACCCCCAAAACGTCTCGTCCTCCTTTACTGAACGGCGGATATTTACCAGTTGTGGACAGGATCGGGATTGTACGGAGGTTGGGATGCCAAGCGGGTTACCCGAAAAACGTACTGCCCCGGATTATCTCGATCTTTACGACGTTACTTTTCGTACTTACGACATTACGAAGCCCGCAGGGACAGAGATACGGGGGACGAGCCGTGGATGTCGGCGAGCTTTACTCTCGAAAATCATGAAATCCCATGAGAATCCGTGCTTTATACCGGGCTAACCATAGTCCTTGTGGTCATTGATCTTGTGATTGATCAACCGGAGAAGGGGCTAAGTCAAGCTTGCTTGTTCAGAAACTTTACGCGAATACTCCGTCCGAAAACTCAACTCGCCCTAAGATCGGCTTATATTGCACGGACAAAGGGGTAACTTTGTACTATAGTAAGATTAACGCTTTTGGAATTATCTAGTACCAAGAAAGGAATTAGCAAACAGGAATTTCGCGAATGTCAAAGTGTTGTGAGAAAATTAATAGGAATTATTTTCTCGGGTATATATTAAATGATATCGTTGATGTTGTATATACGCGAATGTTATTTATGTAGTCGTCTTAATGTTTAACGGCGCGATGTGCATTCCGTATTCCGAGGTCTAAAGTCTCTTGATTACTAAGATTACACGAGCCAAAGGCTCCCGGGATGTAACATGAATCAAGTATGTCGCGTGCACGGATCAAAATGTTACGGAGACTCTCCCGAATGCCGGCCCTAATCCGGCTCTTGATATCTAACATCGACGTCTCATGCGAAAGCCCCTCCCCTACTCCCCTCCCCCGTCGTTGTGTCCGCTTCATCTCGGGACATTCACGACCGTCTTAGGAGCAATTACGGGCGACAGAAATGCAAACTCAGCCACTAAGGGGCGCGACGTTATGAGATTAAGACGAGAAAGGCACGCGGCGCCGCGCGATAGAGAGAAACGGCGCACACAATCGCCGGACCCTAACAACATCCATCAACAAGATATATGGTGTTCGAGGGGATCCGGCGCCTCCGTTTCCCTCGGATCGGTCTTCCGCGAATGTCTGCGAGCTCGCAGCGTGCGCGGAAGCGCGTCATCGTGTCTGCTCGTGGGCGGGCTCTCAGGGAAAAGCAGGACAGCGACGGAAATTACTCGTCTTCGGGTGTTTGTTGCAAGCGACTGGCAAAAATCTCCGCGAAGAAACGCATTAACGTAACTGGAAGAAAGACAGAGAGAGAGAGAGAGAGAGAGAGAGAGAGAGAGAGAGAGACGGAGAAAGAGAGGGAGTGGCTTGCTTATTTTCTTGTCGGATAACTGTCGCGGAGATAATTAGTAGATGCTCGCTCGGCTCGGCCGAGAAGTGCTCGAAATCGCTGCTCCTCGCAATTAGAGTCGAGTCGCCGCGTTAATTTTGCATTTAATTCGAGATGCTTCGAGAATATTTCCTCATTAGCGGACATTAGCAAAAAGTAAAGGGACTTTCGCAATTTCTCAGACTACAGATGGACACCGGTTCCGCGCGCTAACTCAATAAGATTTGCGAGATTGAGACCAACGCTATCGCGCCTTGGTTGCAGTACTTTTCAAAGATGAGAGAGTTTCGTTATTGATTTGTCGCAGAGAGAAAAAGTGATATGCGCAAACCTCGTCAACGCGAAGCGTCGAACGTGCGAGAAACCGTTTAAATTCACTGAACGAAGTTACGTCTAATCTATTATCCATTTGGTGCAATTGCGCGTGAAGTTAAGTCTTCACGGATTTTCTCGTCACCTTTCGGAATCAAACTCGCGAATCGGGACGATCAGGGCACCGTTATTTAACTTTCCACGACGCCGTTATTTGACTACTTCGATATTCGAGCGAGTCACTTAGGTCGATTCTGACGCTTTAAGCGATGGCGCCTAGAGAAGCGCGCGCGAGAACGCACGAGAGGATGGGCTTTGTATTCGTTAAAAGGGAGAGATCGCCTTGAGCTGTCAGTGTCGAGACCTTTTAACGGACAATTCAGTCGAGTTAATTGTCCCATCCTGCGGAGTGAGTCAGGAGCCTGCGAGTCATGAGGGCCGTAAATTCTCCTTAGAATGCGTAATTCACGTTGTTAAAGAGAGAAAAAAAATATGATAAAGGAGAAAGCATAATAATTATTCTAACACACAGCTATGAAAATAAGATTAATATTACGAAGAAAATACGTAAATACATATACAGACACCGCTTTGCAGCTCTAGGTGTACTCACGCATTTTTCTTTAGCTACGTTTTTTTTTTTTTTAATTTATTTTAGCAAGCAGCCAATTGTTTTCTTATTAAAAGTATTTATCAAGTATGTTATCAAGTCAGCGTTGAGTATATATACCTGGAAAGTAATTTGCGTTTAATACACTGTTTCAAGAATGATGTCACAGTAGCCTGTTTCGAGATAACACACGTTTTACACGCGCGCATAAATTCCTCTTAGATTTAACGCGGTAATTTTGCAACAAAGAGGCACGCCGAAAAAAAATTACTCCACTCAGGTTAACGTTTTCTTAAGGGATTTATTTAGATCTGGACAGGATAATTACGCGGAACTGTGTATAAAACAATATTAGCCGTCGTAGTGAGCGCGCGTAATGACACTGGCGTTACTTTTCATTAGGGTGGACTCCCTTTGACTCGCATGTCAGCGTGAAAACTCCGTCTCACCGAGATCCACGCGGAGATCCGACGAGATCCAATGGAATGCCGTGTGCATGAATAATGCACGATGCGACGAATTTGTTATCTTAGTCTTCGCGGCATATGAATAAATTTAATGCTTCTTTCTCGCCCCCTATCGGTTCGAATCCGCGCTTTTCGCATCGCGAGCCCGCGAGATCTATCCCGCGAATCTATCTGCACGAATAGAAAATCGGCGGTTGCATTGGCATGGATTTGGCATAAAGACGGTCATCCTTGGAAAAGCGCATAAAATCTTGCCGATCGCATTTTACCGTATCTTGAATATCCCCCTCAGAACTTGCGCGCTGTAAAGTGGTACATTCGACGCGATGTGATTCAGACGTTACAATTTGCATTAAAATTCGATGGATTTTATCGTCAAGTTGCAACGATTGATAAATATCGAGTCATTTTCTATTTTCTATCTAAAAAAAATAAAGAGATTTCTTTGGACGTCTCCTTAAATATACATTTGTATTTTTTTTAACAGTGCAAAAATTAATTTTCGATAATGAAAATATAGTCTTACAGAAACGTTAGAAAAAAGTTTGAAATATTACGAAACGATGTATTCTTTTTTATCGTAATCTGCAATCAAGCTGCAAGACATTCAATCGAATCATTTGATATATAGCGTTATCTAAAATCGACGATTTTCCCCGGCGGGGTTGAAATCCCTATTGGTAGTCTGGTTTTGCGGTTTGCAAATTCTACGATTTCCCTCTCGCGTCCCTTTTTGCATCCCCCTCGGGACAAATATCTCGGTTGATGATCGCCGAAAACTTTGCACCCTCTGTGCGCAAAGTCGGTAGATGCAGGAGAGTCAAAGACCTGATGTATCAGCACGGATCAAGGATTTTTATGAGCACACTACCCGCGACATCTTGAAGCTGCCTCCGCCGTTCGCGTCAGCTGTCTAGGACCTTAAAGCGACGTACGTTAAGCTGCACGAGCAAAAACTCCCGCAGCACACACGTAATTCAAATGTGCAAATACTAGTTATACGCTACAATGTAAATATTATCAGTGCATTACAAATACCGTCTACGCTTTCAAATTAATGAATGCTGTCCAAACAGCGAGCGCTCTTGTTTAAAGTATATATATTGTTTAATTATAACTTTGTAGTTGTATATAAACATCGCGATATAAACACAAGTAAAAAAAAATAATCAAATTTCCACAAAAATATTTTGTAATAAATTAGCGTATACCTAACAAAAATAATATGGGCTTAAACATTTATAGGTCCGAATTTAAAACGAGCAATCTGATGAGCGACGAGCTCGAGATATTTTATGTATGTTAATAGAAGTTACGCGACTCCGTGACATTTATCATGCATTATGCGTACGGTGATGCATTTAGCAGCGTCTCCTGTCAACGATAGGTCTCTCGAGAACGCGGTTGCATCAAGGATTATTATCCTGGCGGATGATAGATCCGGAGTTGCAGGCGAGCACCATTTTAGAACGTTGCTTAAAGCGTCCCACACTTCCGTGAGCATCAGAAAAGATTACTTAGAAGCACCGTCGTCATCCATTCATAATTTCTTCTCATTTCGCTTCGCAGCGACGCCATACGACGCGTCGCTACCCGTTTATTATTTAGTCACCCCTCGGGACATCGGCGCGGAAAAAAGGGAAGCGGTGGTAAAAGGGAGCGAACTAATCGCGAGCGAAACGAATGAGACGGTGAGCTACGGCTATGAATAAATTTCGCCGCGAGCGTCTCGAGAATGCTGCCGGCGGCGGCGTGACGCTCAAACTAGCTCGTAGACGTTTTCCACTTTTTCGATACTTCATATTCCATTGCAGGGATCATTAAAGAATCGGAGAAAGGAACGTTAAAAATAATCTCATCAAAACGAACTCGTGGAAAATTTCTTGTCTCAGAAGAGCGATGAAGATAAAAACGCTTCGGTGATTTTCGCAGATCTGAAGTCAAATTTCTCGCTGAACTGAAAAATAACGGTTATTTATATACACGTCTTTTATCTCGAGTTTTCTGCACATTTCTATATGATTTTACTAAATCGACTTTGAGACAGGAATATTTATGGATGTATTGATAGGATGTTATGAATGAGACGAGATAAATTTATTATTAATATCTTTAATTCTAAAATAGAACGTGTACAGTTGACGGTTCAGTGGTAATCAAATTGCTCTTGTTCAGTGATCAGGACTTGATTAAAATTTTATTATCAAAGTGAATTGTATATTCTAACGTTTCAATAATCGTGTAATATTCTCAAAGTCATTCGTTAGATTTTTATATTTCATTCTTGCAAGACATCTAATTACGAATTAAAGGATTTTTCAATTGTCTCCGACAACGGGAACGGAATTGTTCATGCAATCGTCGTTCCTAGAGAGCGAGGATTCCTTGCGACGAAAGATCGAAGATCTTCAAGTATCCATTTCTGCCGCGGAGAAGGAACGGCACGATGCCGTTCTTGCGGGGCCTCGTCCGTCGGAGACGACGTCCCAGTAAATTGGAACGGAAATTTGCCGGTGGAATGGACGACGGGTCCTGAGGAGGGGTAGAGCGGGAGGTAAAATGGAGGGCGTCGTGACGTGCGATAGTCGTAGTTACGCCAACGGTGCACCAACGGGCGTTTGCTCTCGCGCTTGATTGTACGGAGTAACGAAGTAGAAAGCACTCTCCTTCGCTGGTTCAAACGGAAAACAGGAAGTGCAGGCGGCTATTCCAAGACGCGCCGCGAGAGTCTTGGAGTGCTTCCTCGACCTCGTCTTTCGTCGCATCGAATATTGGCGCTCATGTAAATGGCGGGACGCGATCGTATCTATGATCTCGGCCGAGAGTGCCCAAAGTTTCTCGGGGCGCGGCGGGCCGGGCGGCGAGATTCATTGGGTTAGAATATTAAAAGAACCTTCTTACGCTTGCGCATCAAATTAGTCGCCCAGCAACTTGGCAAAGCTCCCGAAGCCCTCCACCGCGTTGGCAGGATTAGGGAAGCTGTGGATCAGCGGATATTCCCGGCTCCTTGAATGCGCGGATTAAGATACATTGATCTCCGAAAGCTCAACTCTCCAAAATGCTCTCGTATTTTGGAATTTTTCGAGATCCGTGCACTTTTGATATCCACAACTTTAGATTTTAAAAATTCATAGATATAGTTATCACAGTGCATGAACAGAGAGAGAGAGAGAAAGAATTTCTACAACTTTTGCTATCTCAGCTCAATTTCCTATTTTTCTTTCAATTTAACGCCAACTATTTAATAATATTAAACGAGCAGTCATGCAACGGAATCGAGGACGACACGAGGGAGAAACGAGAGAAAGGGTCGTAGGAGGAATATGATCGAATATCTATCGACGTACCGCGATCGTGGAGCGCATCCGGTAACATAATGGCCGTGTTACACGCCGCGACGAGATGGCGAGCAACGTGGAATGTAGTCGCGTACAATTTCGCACGATATCTCGCATTACGACCGGCTGTATTACGGCGCGTAATAGCCCGTGCATGGTCACATTCGGTGCAGCCAGCGGCGTGCAGCGACTGCACCGAATTGACACACACCGCGCGTGACTTTACGCTACGGCCCGGCGCCTTCCTTCCCAGGAGCGACGACGCGCGCCCCGCCGTTATCTCGCGTGTTAACGCGACCTAAGCCCGCCGGCGAGGCGAGCCAGGGCCGAGGGGGTGTCACCCGACAGGGGTTCAACACCTCGGACGATATGTATCGCGCGTCTAATTAATACGGTCGACAAGAGCGCTGTATCGGTCTTTCTCCAACGCGCATAACCCTTTGCCGATGCTGACGATAAGCTGCCGCTGGCTCGTTAAGCTGTGGTTCGTAATTTTACTAGGCGTAGGATAATTATTTTTTTTTTTAAGTTAAGAGAGCGCGATTAATGTAATGAGGGAAAATAGTTGACGCGAGTCCGACGTGGATTAAGTGAACAGACGGTTACCATTGGACGAGCAGCGATGATAAATAATATAAAATACATCTATTTACAAACACGTTAACTGAAGAAACATTTATACATCGGAATATTCATACTTGAAATATATATTTTTAATTTACATTACGATGGGAAAAAAGCGTTAAAAATAATTTAGCAGAAATTCAATTACTATTCTATTCAACATCTGTCTATTACCATCAGTTAGTTTTATTAATTTTCCGGTATTCTCTAATGAGAGAGATTTAACGTTGCTCTTTGATGAATTTCGTGATTGCTCAAGAGGCTCGCGTTTGCCACCCTGGAACGAGTCCCAATCAACATCAGGGATGGGATGCCTCGCCTTCGGCGGCACAACAAATCAAGAGAGCGAGTGCCAAGTGGACGAGGGGAGGTCACGGAGGAGTGAAACAAGTTGCTTTCGCTTTATCCGCAGTTTACTGGCGTTCGAAAAGCGGCCGAGTTGAAAGGGTGAAACGGTGCGCGCGCGCGGGAGTTGACGTGAAAGGCAACTCCGAACCCGAGGTGGGATCGGTGCAGGTTGGAAGGACGTAGGCGACTTAATAACGGTATTTAGTGCGACGCGAACTTTATAAATTTCGCTTAATCCCCGGCGACAAATCCCTCGCCTCTCCGGCGAAGCGTTACCAGTGGATTTCCGCGTATTTATTTTGCTCGCTGCGGATGTATGTTATCCGAGTGTTGCCGATCGGTGCAACAAATTCGCTGCGGCAATCCTCGATAGGAAAGCAGCGATAAACGTCTAAGATAAACGTCCCTCTTCTCTGATATTTTTATCGTCAAACAGCTACATATGCGCCACACATCTTTGTACAAACGAAAAGATTTAAAAACGAGAGCTTCCTATCTTCGGTAACACAAATTTTCCATTATGTAGAATAATATAAAAATTTCGTAAAAAGTTTATATTGATATTGAACTTTTTTATTAAACTTTTATTTAAACTTTTTACTAGCGACCACTTCATATGAATTCGAGTAGACAGGTACACTCATTGCGCCATTCTTATATTCTCGATATCTGGCGGATTTAATTAACTAGGAAGTAAATAGCGGTTCCCGGAAACAATTAGCGGAACACATATTTTCCCCGTCGAGAGGATCAGACTCGAGTTTGCGCGAGAGCGCACCGGTCGATCGCGTGCCGCGGAAATTGCGAGGCGCCCTTATACGGATTTCCTGACGCTGGACATAGTTCCTCGCTCGATTTGCCGTAATGTCCGTGAAGGTTGTTGGTCAGCGCGACGAAAACGCCCATGTTAAGACGCCTATAGATCGCTCGTTCTCTAGACGAGAACGGGGGTGGGCGGAGGGAAGATCGTCGTTAAGCTAAAGGATGAAGTCACACGAAGGACGGAGGGCAGCGGCCGCTCGGCGCGATTAGCCCCCTCGCCTCAAGAATTGCGGACTCGCACGCGAACCGTAGCCGTCGCGCTGACCTACATCCTGCGACGAGGAGACGAGACCCGGAACAATAGGTCGGGTCGGGGCCATCGATGCGAGCTCCAGTCACCTCGTTACACGTCGTATTATCTGACGTAATTGTGTTTGCCCCGCCGGCTACGCCGGATACGGCTGGACGGCGTCGCGACGTCCGTAACGACGGCGTTTACGATGTCCTTTTTTTCCCCCCCGACCGTTACGAGCGCACGTAAATCGGCCCATGTTTACGGAAAGCGTGGACGTTCAAGCTGAACACGCGCTTCGCACCAAGCTGCCTGATTGCCGAGAAGACTTTTATTTTTCGCGTTTGCGACATTTTATATATATTTTTTGCGAGACCTCAGGATGCTAGCGCGGCTCTTACGCGAGTCTCTAACCGAGTCCTTTAGACACTGGGAAAGATCAGGGTCGCTGAAGTCTCGGGATCTGTGACCTCTCGGCGCACTCGCAGTCTAGAATCTACGGATTCTAGGACGCGCGCGAGTGCATGTGTTCGTGAGCGAGGCACCCGGATTTTCGTGTCCTTGGATTATTCATTTCATTCCTCGTTTGCCCTTCGTTACGGGCGGAAACAGGTCGCACTGTACGGTTCTTTACGTATGCTACGACACATGAGGTACTGCAAGGTCAGCTGCAATCAGAATTCCGGCGAGATGCCTCACGGGCCAGATGTAGCGAGGACACGTAATTTTGGAGCAGTATTTGCGCAATACCGAGGCACCGAGACGGGCCACGCCGTCATACTCCAAGTGGGTTAGGTTGGAGCAATTGTGACGTCACTCTGCGGCAACCTAGTTACCGCCTCCTCTTCACCGCCGAACTTGCCTATAGTCAACACTGCGGTAAAGCACCGGGCAGCTTTCCTGTCAACTGTTATTCAAGTGGGTTACTCATACGTTTACAAAGTCGTTGGAACTCGAATCGTGTCGCCTTAGCAACCATTTGCCATTAACGTAATTATCTTTTGTTAAGTTAATTAACTCACCGAGCGCCAAAAATCTCGGCAAGACAAAATGGATAATCCTCCGGATGGAAGTTTTGGAAGAGCAGCGGTACAGTTATTTCGAAATACCAGCTCTGCTATTGCTTATCTAATTTTTTACGCGATATATATTTTGTATTAAATGTCTATTGTGTCTCGGGACAACACGTTATTTTGCTTCAAGTATCATAAGAGCTACGATGAATAATATAAAACATTTCCTCGCATAAAAAGAACCTCCGAATCACAATACTGGGATACTCTATATTTATTTTATCGCGCCTTTTGACTCACCGATGATTTGACAAAGTAAAAAAAAAAGGTAAAAGTTCAAGGACGCAAGCGCTATATATAATTTCAAAGCCTACGGGGAATCTAGATATCCAAAAATTCAAGGTTAACACGAGGAAGTTAGTTCCCCTAGGTAAAGCCTACTCGAGCTCACCTGATCGCGTGCGGCAGCGATACGGCTCTCGATGTTTCAGCTCCGGCGGGTGTACGTTGTGGTCGATGTAACCGGCAATTACCGGGCCGTATATCGACGGTAGACGGAACAGACGGGGCGGTAATTGCGAGTCGAATCGCGAAGCAGAGGTGCTACGCCGAAGATAAGCGGGGGTTGCGACTGTCGGCCTAGTTTCGCTCGCGTTTAAAACCAGGGCCCGGTCGACCGCCCCTCAGATTAATCGCGACCCGAGATCGAACGGGGTCAACGAGATCTAAGCGAGCCGCATCCGTGGATACTACGATATATCGCGTAACGAAATATTGCGGTAGCGGCGTCGGCGGCGGTGGCGGCGCTTCTCGCTCGTGCACGTCGGAATGGCGGAGAACGTGGAGAACGCCGGGGCCTCGGGATGGTCCGATCGATCTTGGCTCGCCGTGTAATTTAGACCGGCGATAATTGTTGCGCTGGATGGGAGAAAACGGCGGTGTAAATCGTTGGAATGGTACGATGTAAATGGATACGGATATTTACGTGATGGCTGAGGCCGGAAGGAGGTGCTCTACGTGGTAACTTCCTTTTCAAGCCTTCTACGAGCGGGATAATTCGCGCTCGTGGTGGTGCTTAGATCTTCGAAACGATGCATCTCGAAATTGGATCCCCCCGATCCTATCGCGGCGTTTCTCTAGAAGACTCACACGATTCTTTCCAGTCTCAGATACGTATGTAGCACAATGAAAAATTTCATGGAATTATCAGAAAAGAGGAAGGGACTCCCTCTCTTACGTAACAAAATGTATACATGTATGTATGCATATGTACAAATGTATATGTACAGACAATATATATATATATACAAATACACAGCCAATCGAAATATAGAACACGTCGATATCTGACAATATTTCTGACTATAGAACTTGGATGCATTGCGGATACATGCACCCGAGTGCAATAACGAAGTGCTGTTTCGCGAAAATAACGAGCATGACGATGCGCACAGCGAACGCATCCATCGGTGGCATCCATTTGCCGCAAACCAGGAGATAAAAAAGGAATGTCTGATATATAACGAGCTTCCGCGATGCGATTTGGCCGTCGCGCCACGATGGCCACGAACATCCGAATTGCCGTACGAGCGTCGCGGCGGCGAATCGTTCGAAACTTGAGACGTATACACCCCCGGCAATCGTCGTCCGACGACATCCATAAAGCTGCGACGAGATTCCCGATGAAATTCTCCCCTCTCGCCGCGACGTCCCGCCGCGCGATATATCGACCGTATCTCTGGCACAGTGGCACACTTACGGTTCCGACGATTCCGCTTTATACGGCCGTTAATGGCGCAAAGTGCGATACGAGAGCACACGTTCAATACGCTGAATTTATTCCACGTGCGTAATCCGCGGCGGTCGTTGGCGCATCAAATGTAATGCGAGAAAGAAAGTGCATTTCTTTTTTTATTTCTTTTTTTTTTAATCTAAAACGCTGTTCATGTTTTTTGAAAATCCAATTCGGAATACACGGGAAATGGAAGGTCCGCGATTTTAAACGTCCGAACAATTTTATTTGCATTTATTACAATAAGCTGGAGGGATTTACGACAATCTTCGCACATTAGGTAATTTAGGACGGCTCCGAGATTACCTGAATATTCTGCTTTAATTATGATAAGGATAATTTTTCGGACATCTTAATTTTTATACTCTATAATTTTCGCATTTCCCGTTTAGATATTCAAAATGTAATAGCTCCAGGATCGAGAATTCACGACGTCGGAAGATCTAGAGGATCCAAAGTTCTAACAATCCGAGGATCCAAGATGATATCGTTCCGCGAAATTTCCGCGGGAATTTCCGGTCGTAAAACAATGACTGCATTTGGCGCTTTTCCAGACTGGTCGCCCGATTTCCTCTTGCGAACGAACAACTTTTTACTCGGGCATGACTCAAACAGCACTTAACTCATATGAGTAATGCGTAGATAGAAATTCATATGCCGCGACAACTGAAAGCACGGTCACTGCGAAACGAACCATGACAAATATTTTCCAAAGAGTTACGTACAAACATATTAATACTGTTGATTCGAAAGTTTTTCGCTATAATATTTAATCGGAATCGACAGAATCAGAACCGACGGTGTCGGAACTAAAAGTGCAGTACGCAGCATCCATAATTTCTGAGGGCAAGTTCAAATCGAATTTCATATTTAACTAAGCTTTATAACTAGTCGACAACTTTTAAGAATCGTCCATTTTAGAAGCGTCCGCTCTTATTTGCCTCACTTTTCTCTTCTCCCATCTTTTTTAATTTTTTTTTCTTAGATTGTGTTTTTACATATAGATATTGCTAGAAATGTGAGAATCAATCATTTTTTGACACCGAATCGATTTGAATCGAATTTGATTTTTTTTCTCGAATTAGATTCGAACTGAAACAAAATTTTATCCAAATAAAATAAAATCGTTGAAATATATTTTAATTAACATAATTATCGTGTTAGATCAAATTTTAATATATAGATAATAAAAAAATTCTATATAAAAAAATAATATTTATTATATGATATAAAATCACTTTAAATATAATTTTATAAGATCGTCAATATATGTGATTCGTATTTTTGAAATTCTTAGACTCGAAATAGTTCTCTAAATACTATTTTAATAAACCAAGCCTTGCAAATTATAGGTTACTTTACCTCTACGTTGAAACGTTTGCATTGTGATAAAAATTTGCATTGTGATAATATAGCTTAAGGATCGCGGTATGTCTTGCGTGTAAAAGCATGTTTCTAGTATCACAGGTGATTCTTCCCCATTTTCCTTGGTAATCTCTTTAGTACAGTTACAGCGACCATTGTCTCGCAATTGAACTTAAGACCACCAAGGCAACTTCCGAGGAAGCTTCTCGCCGACACGATGTCGCCATTTTCTACGACATTTTGTGGAACACGGTCTCCATTATGACAAGTTGATATCAGGATTTCCTGTACTGCATAGGATAAATTTAATTTAGTGACGAGTTACACGTCCGCCGTCTCTCTAGAAAGACGAGCGTTTCTTCGTCTCGCGAAGAGCGAGACCTTTATTGCTTACGTGTCGCTAAACGGAGCGAGCTGCAAGGATCTGAAGTTACAAGAAGGCCGTGATACAAGAATCTAAAGATTCAAGGATTGGAATCACGGGATTTAAATATTCCAGAATACGAGAATTCCTGAACTATTGCTTCCGCTGACTTGCGAATTGTTCGCTTTTCCGCATCTTCTGCTTCCGCTCCAGAAGTCACGTGGTGTTGCTACTCGTCGAGGTTTATCGCGACGCTCGGGTACTTTTTTCTTTTTCTTTTTGAGAAATAAGTACGTGTCGCCCGGGATACAGGAAGCAATCTCGGCGGGCTTAGCCGACGAGGCAATTCCTGCGATTCCGTAGACTCCCGCGATGGCTGCCTCGAGAAGCCGAGGTGGCGCTAACCGATCTCGTGGAATCCATTTCAAAATCTGACCCGACCGAGATTACCTACCTAGCCCAGCTTATTCGAGCGGGATAAGTCTCGTGTACGTATAGATGTAAACGACCGCTGTAGGTTTCATTCAATCCATAGCTTGTGTTCCACGAGAGCACCCTCGAACGCTCGACATGAACTTAACATCCGCATCTTCAGCGTCTAGTGATCCACATGAGAGACTTTTAATTCTCAGACCCTTGATTATGTGGATCTTTACACACACACACTGTTTTTCCAAGGCACGATCCTTGAATTTCGAAATTTCTTGAATTTAATATTACACTGACGTTCTGCCGTTCGTTGACAATAGCTACCGCATATATCTCTCGATCGTGTTACCCGGTATCATTCGCTTTTCCTGAAAAGTTTTGAAACCGTATACGCTTGGACTCGTAAACCACGCGATTTTTAAATCTTGGGCTTATTGGAACTCGATACTCAACACGTCGCCGTGTGCTTTTGTTTTCTTCGTCGAACAGCGCAAACGACAGTCACCTTCGATCACGCTGTTCGACGTCACGTATGTTCTTCACGATCGTGTCTCGCTGTTTACACCGAGTCAAAACAGCGAAAGGAATAAGAACTCGAAAATTGCGTTGGCCGCAGGCCAATATCGTGCCGTCTTGCAGTACTACAACTCGATCAACCGCAAAAGCGGATCCGTGACTACTGTGCCATGGCCATGTCGACCTCGTCCTCCCAGTTAGAAGGGAGACGTCGTGAAATTTACTCGCGGCAGATGACTCGGGCATATCCGGTATCCGCCTTAACACGGTCGAAGCCCGCGGTTATTCTCCTCCGGCGAACTGTCGCGAGCAGGCTGGCTTCTCCTATTCGGGAGAAATCGTATGGAAGGTCGAGAAGCACAGTTGAAGGTTAAATTAGGCGCGGGGAAATGCAGCCACGTCTTGGAAATACGAGCTCGTCGTTACTCGGGCGGAATGGAAATCGTGAAGGGCAACTCGCGAAGGAAAGAGACAGATCCAACAGGGATGCGACGCGGATTTTCACTAAATTGCGCCGATCCGATATTGGAAAGGTCGGAATTTGATCAAGGTCCGCACCAAAAAATGGTAAATTACGTTATTTATTTTGCATCGGTATCCAAGAATTCGGATACCGGAGAATGCAAGAGAAGAGAATCCAAGAATCGAAACTCTAATATTCTGGCAAGGATACGTGCAGCTGATGATACAGACAAAAATATTCAAGATTGCGTACACGCCGAGAGAACGTGTTTTAAAAATCCAAGAGTTTCAAAATTTAAGCTTCTCTCTCTCTCTCTCTCTCTGATGTAAGAATTGAAGCTATTCGAACGCATTAT
Organism: Solenopsis invicta; assembly: GCF_016802725.1. Taxonomy (NCBI): domain Eukaryota; kingdom Metazoa; phylum Arthropoda; class Insecta; order Hymenoptera; family Formicidae; genus Solenopsis; species Solenopsis invicta. The sequence continues at coordinate 24,565,922 of NC_052669.1, forward strand.
ACGGAAATTATCAGTATCTCGAGAGTATCCCCCTTTCTTGCCTCTCGCACAGATCCCGCTGTCCATCGGCGTGGTTTCCCATTTCCCCTTTTCTCGGCCTGAATTTCTCGCGCTGCAACTCGAGAGATTAGCGGCCTCGTCGGAGACGACGACGAAGACGACGTTCGTCGACGAGACCAGCACGTTTCTACGGCTTTACCCTCGGGAAATTATAGGAAACCCCGGCTTTCCAAGAAAGCTACCCTTGCACATCCGCTTCTCTCTCTCTCTCTCTTTCTCCTTTTCGCCCTCGCGTCGTGTTCTTTCATCCGTCTCCCAGCTTTCTCTCCACCTCTTTCTTTGTTCGATTCTCTCGTCTTCGCTTGACGTGAATTGTTGGGAACAATCGCTGCGGAATTCGAGCATAAGCATCAAGCGTCGTCTAACTTGTCTTCCTTAATGACCTCGAGAAACTCCGACGCAGATGATTTATAGTCTTAAAAAGATGTATATCACATAAAATTTCTTACATCGACGCTCTCATTAATGTTTTAACGAAGAAATGTCGCCACAGTCGCATTTTTCCGGAATGCGTTACGACAGACGGCCGAATGTTGTAATTGTTCCGATATATTGCGGCGTTGCGATATTGTAAATAAAATACGGTGCGAGCGTGACGAGCAATATCGATCGCCCGAAAACAGGCAAGGCGTAGTCTCGTCACGGAACGTGCGAATAACCGTCGCTTTAATCGCACGTCGGAGAAATCATCCCTCGTCTCGTAATTTGTAATTCCCGAGGGCGCGAATCCCCCTCGCGATGCTCTCTCCCAGGTCATCGTGGATTTCGTCGGAGTCACTCGCACACAATCGAGACTCCGCACGCGCGCCTACGACCAGCGCATCGCTCCGACTTAACAATTTGCCGTCCCTCTTGCAAACAGTCCGTTAGACTCTCTCTCCGGTCTCTGAGCACAGTTTCGAGACGGAGTTATTCTTGCTCGGCTATACATCCGGGTCGCGAGGTGATCGACGGAACGATTTGTTGTCGCATTTGGGTTGCAGATGTCAATCGAACGGAATCGTGATTTTCTGCGAAACCTCGCGTTTGCGATTTCTGTTAAAAATTTATCGCGTTCGACGAGCTGTCAACTGGAAATGGAATATCCGGAAAAGCATACTTATCGTACGTTCGCTCTATTATTCCGATAGAGCGCACAGCGAACGGTGCCGGATGCTAATTTCGGGATATACAAAGATATGGCTGAAATAAAAAATGATGAAGTTAGTGACTAATTCTTAGATAAGCTCGCTCAGGCGCGGGAGAACGATGGTATTATCTTCGACCGTATCGAACAAGAGGCAAGTTCGCGAGATGCCGGGACGTGACCCAACTGTTAAAGCCGACCGATTAATATGCATTACGAACTTAGAGTTAATTAAAGACAAATTGCGAAGTGAATTAAAAGTCGTCGTTTGGGTGCGCGAGCCCTACAAGACGACGCGCGCTAGGTTCCCGCATAGTCCTTGCAACCAACTTCCTTCCGCGAAGTTATTAAGCGATCGTCGCTCTTCCCGCTGCAGCTACTCGCCCAGCTTTCGTAAGTTTTAATTGCACTCTTCTCCGACTAATAGAACGAACCAAAAATTCTCGATGAAAATATTGAAATCAATTTTTCTTTTTGAGTGGGGGATAAAGAAACTCTTCGCTCCTGTCCATCCTGTCAATGCTCGGACTCTTGGATCCGCTATAGTTGCATCAAAGTTTGTAGCGTGGGATAGTCGAATTCTATGAAGATTGAAAGCCTGGAATTTCGGGATGCTTGAATCGTCGAGTCCACAGTCGCTCTTTAACGTTACTTCTCCCTTTGGCAAAACTTTTAGACGCTTTTAGACACGAGAGTCCTTACAGTCTCGGAACTTTAGCTTTTCGGACATTCGTCTTTTAATTCTAATTTCACCGTAAGTTCTGCGATTGCTGAACAGTCTTTCAGTTAACTTTGTCTCGCAGGGTGCGCTGCCTTAAATCCGAGGACTGGAGTGCTATGACCGCGCGCTCGCATTTTCGAATGAAGCGGGGAACGACGACGTCGACATAAGTGTCGATAAGTGATCGCTCCACGGGATACCGTCGACAGTGTGAACTTTTTAATGGTGCTTGAACATCGAGAGAGAACCGTCCGTAGGGTGTCGGTTTAACGAGCGTAAAATTCATCGGCCGGAATAATTGATGAGAGCGAGACGAACGATCGCCGGATGCGCGGACGGGGCGACGTTTCGTACGCTCGGAAGTGAATCGTGATTCCATTCTTGTCCTCCTGCTATTCGACGATTCCGCGTTACAATGAATTAATTTAGCGTGCAGAAACGCCCTTTCGACGTTTACCCTTGTGGATTTTTTAAATCGGATTTTTAAGAACTTTGAGAAATCAAGTTGCACTCGTTGAGTCCGCTTTACTAAAATGCTTCAAGCTTCCCTTGTTACAAGCGAGGGTGGAGAAAACGCGCTCGCTCTCGTCTCGTCGGATAAAACGGAAAGTAATATGCCAAAGAGGCGCTCCAGGGTGGATGAAGGTTGCCGGGGTCGACAGGTGTTTCAGCCTTTAGCAAATTACTCGAGACGGCGGGGACGATACAGGATGGAGAGGAAGAGACGTGGAGTATCGGGCCGGTGGCCGTACCGTTGCGGAAAAGATAAGACAGGTACAGCGCCACGGACGAGATATTAATTTGTTTGCCTCCCTCCGTCACCTTGCCGCTCTCCTCCGGTATATTAAACCGCCCGCGCCGCGCGATGGTTGAGTTAGCGGTGACTAATAGCGGCGGTAAGTGATTCAATTTTTGCCTCCATCTCGTCTTTACGCTCTTAAGAAGATTCACCGACCCGGATTTCGCGTAATACGAACGTCAATCTTTCGGGTTACGAAGTATAAGACGCCGTCATGTAATATACATCTACATTTTAAGATAACGCGATGAAAGTCTCGAGAGATATCACGAAAATCGCTTGTGAAAGTCGAAAGATTACAGCGAAACCATTATACGTACATTTTCTCCGAAAGCCACATCCCACAGCCGGGACACTTTAAATCGTAAAGTTTTCTTCATTCAGTTTGGTCTGGCGACTTGTATATAAGTAAGTTCAAGTATATTGCATCGCCATTTTCGCGAGTTATCGGGAAATATCTTCGATTCTTGGACCGCCACGTGTTGGCAATTTATCCAACGGCGGCAAACTCCATTCTCCGCAGCGCAGTGGCTTATCCTTTCTGATAATTAACGCGCCACGCGTTCACGATACTATTTATACGAGACAGGGTGAAACCTTCGAGTTAACGCCTTCGGGTTTCGTGACCCGCGCACCGACCGTCCAGGAATGTAATTCCGCGTTTGGTACGCTCGCGCTTCCAATTACCGCGAAATCGTATTAATCCTCTCGAAAATCTCGTGTCGCCCGTGATAAACGCTCGCGGGCGCAGATTATGCGAGTCTACGAGCGCATTTACGAAGAGTTCGTACACATACGAGTACATGTACGATTACGCGTCTGCGGTTGTCTTGGGATTCAAACGATATTTGGAAGAAAACTTTCATCACTCCAAGTCTCTCTCGGGAGTTTCTTTCATCCGGCTTCCGATTGTCCCACCGGAAGTATCGAGATAAAATCTCGTCGATTGTAGTTTTGCGTCTTTTAATTTTTATATCCCTATTTCTTAATATCTCACTTCTGTGCACCGTTTACGTGAATAAATCAGCACAAAGAGATTTATGCATTGCTATATAATTAAAGAAAAATGTCTCTTCCATTTGAAGAAACTTTTTTGTTATTTATTTTATTGAAATTAAAGAAATAGTTGGTTGTGCAACGCAAATCTTTTTTTTAATTAAAAAAATTTATTTTTAAATTCAGAATAATTTAATTATTTCTCACATTTCTGTCAGTGCTTTCTTTGAATTAAAAAATTATTTACTTTAATAAAAATAAACAATTTAAACAAATTATTTACTTTAAAAAGGGCAAACATTATTTCTCTACGTCAAATAAATTATTTTCATTAAAGACATTTTCACTTCAACTTAAAAAAATTTAACAAGTTAAAGAAATGTCGTCAATTAAAACATATACTTTTTTCTGGGTGTATTTTTAAAACAGTGTCGAGGAAAATAATTGAAATAGAAAATCGTAAATAAACAATAGAAAATAGAAAAACCTTTTTATCCATAACACATATCGAAATGTAAACTAAATATTATTTCAAGTAAATGTATATATAAATATTAACATCTATCGCTTTTTTTATATTTAATACACAAAATACTTATTTCAAATAACATTTTTTTACAAATACAACCTTTAAATATTTCTATCGGAGCTATTTGAATTTTTCAGAAGAAACAATTTCTTCTTTTACCGTTCATTGTGCAAATAACGTCATTTAAATTTGCTACTGATAATCCTATGACGACAGACCGGTTTAAGCTCATAATGCGACTCTGAGCACAATAATATGCACGGTGATATGCTTGTAAAAACGTCTGCTGTGCCGCTACAAATTCGTACATGTGAGCCAATGAACGTAAGAAACTCGTGAGTGTCGCGCAAAAACGACTCTACAGGTGGGCGAATGTTCGATCGTTCCGTCTGCACGAGACTGAAATTCGCGAATACTCGAGATTCTATCTTTGAACACGATTAATCATTATTCAAAGTTTTATAATATCAAAAATTTCAAATTTTTAACCTCTTTTATTCATAGAAACGAAGGAGATGAAAACCGAATGTTCAATATGGTCGCCGAATAATTTTACAAAATCTACAGAGACGTTTTTACGCTCCAGCAGAAGCCCTTCGCTCGATTCGCCTTTGCGAGAGAGAATCTGATTGATTCCACAAATTAAATTCTGAAAAAGATAATTATGTGGCTAACGGAATAAATAAGCGGATCGCAGATATCCTCTTAAGGCTGCATGAGGAATTGCACCGCGGACGCAATAAATGTAGGACGAATTACTTCATCGAGATATAATTATCGAGAAAAAGATTACGTAAATAATGTTCGCGGGCCGAGATTAAAAGTAGGTGATGCAAGGTGTTCGTTCCCGAGACAATTTCGGTACCCTTTGGCCGTTGCCATCAAATAAAGCGAGCATCCCGCGGGCTCGAGAATGCGATTTTTTTCCACTTGTGTATGCAATAAGCCACCCCGCGGCGAAACGAGTGCTATCCTATAATTTTCAAATTCAGACAACACCCACGCCTCTTCTCTCTCTCTCTCTCTCTCTCTCTCTCTCTCTCTTTCCCTATTGCCAGACACAATATACGATTACGTGTATACAACATTTCGTTGTGCGCAATACAAACCATGTAGTAAAAACAATTTTCGATGTGCGTACGTAACTGAATTTGCAATTTGGCGGGTGGTCGGTCTCCTTCGAATTATTTCCAGCTTTTTTTGCGGTAAACGTGTATCTCGTTGCGACAGAATTTATCGAAGCTTGCATTCGACGTTGGCATTCGTGCCAACGATACTGTTGTGCGCAAGAGAACGCCAGAAATAGAAGATGGAGAAGTTGTATAATTTTCATATTGCAACCTGAATCAAAGTTTTAACAAGAAAAATCTTAGTCTTAAATTATAATTTATTTTCAAAATTCGGGACTTTTGATCTATAAATTTTTTTAGATATAAATTATCGCTATATTATAAAATATTTATATTCCAGAGATTAATATTCTGAAACAAAGCCAACAAATTTAATATAAAAATATCGTAATTGCAATATTGTTGAAGCTATAAACGATTAAAATTGCTCAATGATATTGTAACGCGCAATCAAGCCCGTAATTACGTTTATACATGTACTGATTTGTTACGCATTATTGATTTTCGCAACTCAGGTGATATTGATTTTCATTTGCTTAGCTAATTTTGTACATGCGTACAACGCGAACGGAATACATACGTATTTTGTTACTCTATACAAAATATTACGTGTATAGAATATCTATAAAATTCTAAACACACGTATCCGGCAAATCAGACGCTTAATAGATATGCTGTACAAAATATTATGCTCTAAATCGAAAAATGATAAATAAATATTTAAATCAATGAAAAAATTCAACGTAAATATTATATAAAATTATTAAATACTTTCCGGAACAAAATAGTCGATAGTTATTTATTTATTTTTTTTTTATATAATATAGCAGACCATTGTCCGCACAAAGTCGTCGTTTTATCAATAACACAGTAATATTTAAACGATAGCAGACTCCAATCATTTTTTGAAGATTAATTAAAAACCAAATTAAAGATACTTGTGATTTAAGAACAAATTCTAAGTAATTTTGTTTTTATGATCAATATTTATTTTAAAATTAATTCAGAAAATAACAAGATCCAATATTAAAGTTTTAAAAAAATATTTTTTGTAAGTGATTAAATAAAAATGGTATTCTCACTTAGTTTATTTCAATATCCTTATAAAGAGTTTTTTAAAAATAAAATCGATTAACTTGGTTCCTTATTCGTCTCAGATATCTTACAAATGATTTATTTATCATGTATAACAGTATTTTTAGTGTAAAATAATGTAGTTAAAATTGTATAGCGCTACGAATAGAAAAGAATTTAAATTTCACCAATAATCGTACGAGAGATCGAATTAATTAGTTTTAACTTTGAAAGTGCCGTGCAATGTCGCGCAATCAATATGTCAATAATTAATGCATGCGCGATCGTAAGTAATCGCGTTTTCGCGAGTGTAGTGCCGTGTATTTGCAACCACAAAGGATTTGAGAGGAAGAAGTGGCCTAAGCGTCAGGTGACAGCAGAATAATCATGAATAATTTATCATACATATCATTCCTTATTTTTAAACTTAAATTTATCTATTTCAATTTACTAGAATGATTTCTAATTAAATAAAAATACTTTCAAAAACGTATTTTTATTTAATTTTATTTAATTTTATAAAAGTCCTTTATCAAAATTGTCTTTCATATGGATTATAATTATTTCATTAAGCAATTCAATAATTAAGCTCACACACATTAATTATTTTACGCGCTGAATATATGGATTTTACATATAAAATGGATTATGTATTTCCATTTTGCAGATTGACATAGTTTACAACATCTGTGACATCGGATAATCTTTTATTTTAATCCAAAGTAATGGATCTCTGAATATTACAATATATAGTTTATAGATCTATTGCCTTAAATGGATGGGCTAGGATAGATTAGCGCAAATATTTAACCCCCGGAGTCTGTATAACCTTCTATTGATCCATTGTGTATACAAGAACGCACACGTACAAAGAGCTTATAGAATAGAGCTTATTGTTAACTATGCGTTATTGACCGGTTTAGTTATCGGCACGTTTTGGTGTCATACTACGTAATAGAACAGTTGTTACAAACGGTGCATAAACTGCTTGTAAATTTATAAGAGAAAAGTATAAAAGTATAAAAAAAATAAATGATAAGCAATTATTTCAAATATAATAATCGTTTGTTGTCAAATTTTGAATAAAAATAATATTTTTATTTTTTTAAATATTCTTCACAGGTAAGATTTTTAGAAAATACAATTGCAAATAGACGGGAGATTATTAACAAATTTATCAAATTTTACTATCAAAATTAAAATTAAATAAATTTTACTTCAATGTTTAATTAAAAATAAAAAATAAAATTAAAAAAAATTTTATGTAAAAAAATATAAAGCTTATATATTTAATTTCTTCTTTTTCTCGCGGAGTTTGAAGATCATAAACGGATGGATGGAAATCAAAATTTTTTCATATGTAATAAAACAATAAATTGACATTCATATATGAAATAGGAAAGCAGTACTAAAATATTTTGAATAGGTTCATTATCTCGTTTTTCTTCCTTTTCTGTTTTCAAATATATTTTAAAATCTGAGATCTGTTTAGTCACTCGATTACTCTAGCTTTAAATGATATATAAATGGATGTATGAAAGAACGTAATATTCAGAGATTTTTTCAATCCATAAATAAAAAGACGAGAAATGTTTCACAGAGTTATGCGGTTATTTAAATCATTTTATTTGAAAAAAATGTGAAAAAATAATTATTAATTAGTTTATTTTTATAACGCGTCTATTTTTATCTTAATTTATCACTATCCATTTATATGTTTATATTAATTGTTTTTTATACATGAAACAAAATAAATAGCTTGATGTTGTTTTTGCAGAAAATACGATAAATACAGGTTTAATATTGGATGTAGCGTAAGAAAATAATCGTAAATAATTAGTCATTTACAGATAAAATAGCCATGAATTAATTAAATAAATTTTAAAAATATGTAATGTGCTTATCATAGTTAATAATATTCTTCATTAATTTCCTTATAACTTTCTAAAAAAATTTAAAAAAAGATATATGGCAAGATAAAACTTCTGATATGTATAATTTACAAGATTAAATAAATCGCGTTTGATAATAAAATTTTCTATTGATGACCGTATTGATATCTGATTATTATTAACATAGAGTATTTATACATCTGTACATTAAAATATTTTCACAATCAGTTGAAAAACAGAAATAAATATTTTCCGAGCTATGAAAATTAATAAAACAGATCGATACGATAATTAATTTGTTGAACGATGTCCAAGAATTACATATATTTGCAATACGGGACATTTCCCAGATATGTGTGCATATTAAATCGCCTTACTCATATGTGAATGTAATTTTTCCATATGCTTAGGCGTGTTAATGTTGATGCACGTCTAAGCGTTTAACAAGTACAAAAGTTACACGCATTAATTTAATTAATTTAATGCATAAAACCAAATGCGCAAAAAGTGACTACACATTTTACACAATTAGATTTGCAGTGTATACGCTGCACCCACAGCCATCTATGGGTGCGTCAAAAGCTTGTTTATCTGAGAATCCCAGACGTACTTCGTAATGTTAATAATACCTTTTATTAATTCCCTCGCACGTTTTTATTGAAAAATGGAATAATACTGGCACGATGCTCGGCATAAATGTAAATATACACACTGCCCCAGCTTTTTTCTGTACACGCTCGTGAAAATGACACGGGTGTTAATTTGGAGATTTATAGAAGCATTTCGTTTAATTGTCCAGTTTTTCGCTTACGTACGCGCGCAGTCTCGTATTAATTATCCCCCGATTTGACTGCGTTGCTAGTGAAATACGAGTGCAGCACTTAATTCATGGTCCATTACTACATATGGAAAATACTGATCACGAATGTACGATACGGCGGCAATTTGTCACGTTAAATACGTTCATTGCGCGTAGTGAAATATGATCCTTTCCTCTCCGCTTTCCGACAGTAGCACCGATCGCGCTACGCGATTATTTCGCAAGATTTTTCAACGTCCAAGCTGCAACGCTGCGAATGCTTAAGAACACCGCGCATCATTATTTAAGACCGTGCACTAAGCGAAATATGAAATGTGTTTGCCATGCAAGCGCACAGAATAGTACGTACTAGTTGCAGTAACAAACTTAGTGTAGATGTATTTCCCAAGCAAGTATATCACGTGCAGCAAGCATCTTCTTCAACAAGTTGAAATCTAATATTGAAAATTGTTTAATAGCCAAATTGATCATTTCAAGAAATAATAAAAGTAACATTTAAAAAAATAATTCTAAGACTAATCTAAAAATATCTTATAATTAATAAATTAGAGCTGTGGTAGAAAGAGTGGACAAAAGGGTAAAATAATATTTAATTAACAAGAAATTAATTACAGAAACAAAATGCGAAAGGTAAATATGTGCATTTTTAATGCACTTTAATAATAAAACTTTGAGAGCAGGAGAGATCTTCAATATTTCAATTATTTTATAGCATATTAATATGATTGCGTACATTTTAATTAATTAATTAATCCGCGTTTGTATAAAAATTGCATAGTAATAATAGAACTTGTTAAAGCTTTTTGTTAAAGTTTCGTTAAAGTTTTTTATTAAATCATTTTACTTATTAAAGTTATTAAGTTAACAAAGACTTATCGAGCGACGCAGAGAAACCACAATGAAAATTTTAATGCTCGATTTTTAGACGATAGCATGATAAAAATATCCGTTTAATACTTGGCGAGAAACTAGGAAAGATAAAAGGATTCCATCGATAAATCAACTAAACTAGAAAAGCTTTTTTTATAGACTTTTATTGCATAAAAATACGGGCCCTTTCCAATGTTGTCGCGTACATGATGTAGTATATTGCGGAGCTTCAAATAAACAAATGCTAGAAGTCCGTAAAAAAAATCGTGGCGCTCAGAGGGAGCGGAAAAATAGTGGAAAAAGGGCGCGCGCTACGCACGCCGCATGAAATACGAACTCGCGCAACTAATTCGATAAAAACGAGATAGCGATTATCCGGAATGCATAACGTCGCGCATTTTTTTTCCTCTCCTCTCGCGCAAAAATACACGCTGGCAGCGGCGGCACGCGATCATTCGCGCTCACGCGCCGTGCCATTTTTTATTCATTTCCAATCACGTTTACAGTGCGCACCGATGAAATATGAGCTGCCGTCCACGTGCGCGTGTACGCCCCGGTAGTCAAACACTCGTGAAATGCGATTATCTCACGCGATTTTCTCGGAAAATTGGGAATTTACGGTGGTTATTTAAGAACGTGCCATGTGGAATTAAATGTTAAACGAGCGCATCTTTATTCGCCGACCAAGCGCCTCGTCACGCTTTTTTTTATACGAATTTCTTCACGTCCGTTTAGCCCTCATCTCCCTTTTCCAATACCTTCATTACACTTGCGATAATTCAATGTGAAGCTAGGTGTACGCTCTTTGATTCCTTATAGACTCTTGGCTTCTGCATAAGGATTTTGTAGGTATATCACGTGAACTAACTCCTACATTCGACGAGTCTCTGTACGTTTACACGGCCTTCGATCCTCGTCGTAGTATTGCTACTCACAATTGGTCCTCACTCGGCTAACTTTGCTGCAGTCGAAGCGGCTAGGATCGATTTTGCTAATGGCCAAGTTTTTCGATTGCGGAAACCGTGACGCTGAAACCGATGTGCATTGAAATGCAGCAACTATAGCCCCGCCGCTCTCCGCGTCGGTAGATCGTTAATGCTGAAAGTTCTAGCGCACCACTTACTGGGATAATAGTTATTCGCCCGGTCTACAATTAGCAGTTGCGCGGCTGTTGCGGCGCGGAGACGTGGAATTGGTATTTGAGAAGCGGCGTATCTCGACAGTCGCGATTGTATTTCTTTTTTTCGTACGTAAAAAAAAAAACAAAATCACACGAGAAAAAAGTAGTTTGATCGGAAATTGCGCGCACGCACTTACTCGTCGTTACTCTTACCGATTTACATGAAATCTGAGAAAGGCAAGCGCATTTCGCGCGCGATCGTCGAGTAGCGAGGAAATCCCGGGATCTGGAGAATCCCCGGGCAGGGAGACAAAACTGGAGATCTCGGAACGTCGGGGATTCCAGCGTATAAAGATTGAAGGATCTCGGGATTCGAGTACGTAAGGATTTTACGAGTCGGGGATCTAAATGTTCGAGGGGAGAGAGGAAGAGAGAAGAAGGGGATCTATATCACGCGGTCTATCCGAGCCCGCGATATACACGTCTTCGGGGCTGCGATGCGCCCCCGGCCCCCGTTCCCCGTTGCGGTTTTACGCGGCAGTTTCCTGGGTCCGCGTGCTCATTCACGATTAGTGGAATTATCAACGGATCGAAGCCCGAGACCGTAACTGTTCTCCCGGGGTGGCAATTCACCGCCGAGGCCGGGTACTTCGGAGGCCATTTGCTCGACGAGGGAGCGTTCGCGCGTGCAACGGTCGGGATAGTTCGACGGAGACGAGCGCAGCCAAGATCGTCGTCGTTCCGAGGTTGCGATGCTCGGTGGAGGAGGATGAGAGTCGTGAGAGGAACCGCGGTGACGGGAGGTAGCGGAGGCCAGGGTCGTTTCGCGAGACGACGGTGGAAATCGAGCAGCACAAGCCTCCCCGGAGATCTTCCCTCTCTCCCTCCCTCTCTCTCTCTCTTTCTTACCTTACGTGAGAGATGTAATGGTGCGGCGGATGGTAGCGCTTGCAGTTTCGCGTCAGCCTTCGATCACGAGCGATCACGTAGACGCTCGTAAGGAGAATATCAAAAGGGCGTTACGTGCGCCGTGCAACGTTCCTCGTCACGATGTTCTTCCGTTCCTCGTTCGCCCCCGTGCCAACCCTGTCCCCCCTCGGCGAGGGCAACCTAATACGCGCGAGTAGATCGCGCGTATCAGAAAAGTTTTCCGCCTCCTCTCCCATTACGCGGCTCTCCCGCGGAGAGTACGGCGAGTCGGATAAAACAACGGACGGTAGTACCTCGAGGTCGCTAAAATTTATCTCCGCGGTCTTGGCATTCGTAGATTCTCTCGTTCGACTCTCCTCCGCTATACTCCGCGGGGTAATGAAATTATCCAGGAGACGTAACGCGAAGACGAGCGTAAAAGTAATACGGCGAAAGGCAATGAGAATTATCCACCTCAGATTAAAGTTAGAGATGGAAATTAAAAAGTAGGAAACGTGTTCTAGAAATTACACACGGCTTCGCGCCAATATACGACAAAAAGATCGGGAGCTCTTGCTCGCGCTCTGCAAAAAGATGAATCTCACAGTTTGTCGCGAAATGTAAACTTCGTGTTCTGAATCTCTAATTCTGAATTTGGAAATACAGGTACGCGTAAATAGATATTCAGATGTTTGTATACCTTCAGATTCGTCGCGTTCTGAAACAGTTTTTCACGCACTCTCATAAGCTGTGCTAAAATTTATGGTCCATTCGCGCTTTTACAATGTGTCTCTTCAACCGCTGCCAAGTATCGATCGAGTTGCAAACTCGATGATCGCGTAGTCGTCCGTGGAGTATCAAAAATGCATTACGGGCCGTCGATTCGACTGTGACCCATCGACGCCTTCCACCCACTGCGTCACGTTCTCTCCCCGGCCAGCGGCGCGGCGACGTTATCGGGGACGGTGGACGGTTGTTTTCTCGGACGATCGATCCGCTCGGAACTTTCGCCATTAACGAGCTACTTCCAGTCGCGCCCGACACCGTCCAGTTACCGCCAGCCGACGCGTTCCCTCAGGTGCCCGCGCGATTTGTTCGATCCTGAGGGGAACTTTGTCCGTGAGCAAAACCGAGAACGTGAGCGCAACGAGGGGGAAACATTTGTTACCGCGTTTCGGGGGTGCCGCTTCTTCGCAGCGAGAGCGAAGGAGAGCGCACCGGGTGTACGTATTCCAGCGCGAGGAATATGCAAGCGATCAACGTTATATTCTGTGTATAATGTTGACTTTATGTGCAAGAGCGAGAGAATAACAAAATCTACTCAGAGACGGTATCTTATATAAAATGCATATCCGTATACAAGCCCGCGGGCATTCTACATATTTATCCACGCGTGATGTATGTATTCAAGACTCATTTACATTTTTACGTGGCAGGAGAGAAAAGAAGTGGTCACGGAAGAAATTGGCGATTTTACAAAATTGAATCTTTCATTTTTTCAGATCTCTCTCGTAAATTATAATCGATAACGTTTCAATTGCTTTTTATTTCGTATATAAAGGTATCATGCACAGCTTCATGGGCTCAAAAAAATAGTTGAAATAGAAAGTAGTAATGAAAATATTTATTTAAATAATGTATTTGTAAAAATTACTATTTGAAATGAATATTTGTTGTAGTAAATATAAAAAAGCAAAAGTATTTAACACATATATGTATAATATATTCACATGAAGTAAAATATTTATTTTACATTTGAATATGCCATGAATAAATAAATTTTCTCTATTCCTGTTTCTTGAATGTATAAAATATAAAATAGATTAAACACATAACTACTTGACAACCAACGACAGTGAATTTATTTTAAAACACGTTTATAAAAAGATGAGTTATATCTATATATCCATAAAATATGTGCTGTTTTTTTTTTTATTTTAATTTTAATACTTTTTTTTAATTTTATATTTTTTAAGAAAAATAATAATTAAACAATAAAAAATTTAAAAAGCTTATTTATTCATGACACATCAAAGTGTAAAATAAATATTTTATTTCGCTTTTAAATATTTACTATACAAAATACTTATTTCAAAGATATTTTTTATAAATACGTCTTTTAAATAAATAATTCTACCGTATTCAATGTTTTCCCAGCACTGTTCATGGACGATATTTCAAACATAAAGCAATTTTCTTTATTGATTTTTACAAGAAAGATCTCTAAAATAGAATCAAGAATTCAAGACCAGGCGGTATTCTAGCAATCTAAGAGTCTTGAAAACTAAAGATCTACATATTTAGATATGCAAGGCTGCAGTCAATAGATATATAGAGCTACAGCGGCGTTTAATCCTATACAGGAAAGTTCGATGGAGAACGAAGTCGTGCGTGGAAGAAGTATAAGCGGGGGAAAACGCGAGCTCGCGAGCGGCACGAAGATTTCGAACACGAAGTCGTAGCGCGCGCCGCGCGAGCATTGGGACGAGCCTTGATTCGCTCCTCGAACTTCCATTTAATTACGGCTCTAATTAAGGCGAACCGAAGTGAGCGTAAGCGTCAGTTTCATTATTCCGAGTTAACCGTAGTTGCCGAATGATCAAAGGACATTCGAGCGAGAGCGAAATCCCACGCTTCCGTTTACTATTCCGGCCGTATTAATCGCAGAAATCACGCGTTCGATCACACAAAAAGTTTCCCACGAGATCGCGAGGTATCTCGCCATCTGCGAATTCGTCTGCTATGAATGACAACAGCCACGCATCCGTTTCCTTTTTGGCTTTCGCAATCGCGCTTTTTTTTCGACGAGTGGAAAGAAGCGGAAGTGGCGGGATGACGATTCGTTACGGTTTATCCGATAAGTCGGATATTCTCGGCGCGCGCCCGTCGCGCGTGTGCCCCCGATCCCGAGTGTGAACGAACGATTATCGGGATCGGATTAGGATATACGTCGTTTTTTGCTGTCGCAGCAGTGACAGAGAGACGGTGCGCGGCGCGGCGAACGCCGTTGAAAATCGAATCGAGCATCATCGGTCTGAGCGTCGGCCGATAATGAAATAAAGTCGTTAAAATAATTACGTAGACGATGGGGAAGGATAATTAAACAGATACGAATCAAGGAGATTAATCGTCGGACGGCGCGAAAAGACAGGATCTAAGTATCGCATAATTTCGGGATTAATCCGGCCCAAGCTTTACTTTCGCCTTATCCGCCTCGGACTTGGATATATCTGGCGATTCGTTAAGTCACGCAATGGATGTGCAGGGATTTCAATTGTGTTCCCCGAGGCGAGTTTTGTCGTCGCGTTTCGTTTCGAAACGTATTAACATTTTTCAGGATTCCGGAGCGATTTCTATTGGGCCATTCGACGAGGGCCACGGTTAGACGAACGTGTGCTTCTGTTCAACGCCATAGCCCAAAAGCAGAAACGTGTCCTCACATACTCGACAGGATCAATAGATGCCGTACGTGGTACACGTAACGGCTGTCCTTTAGAACGGCAGTAGTGGCAGATAAATTTGTCAGGCGTTTTCCCCGATGAGAGCCCGCCCGCCGCCGTCCGCGTGCGGAATCGAATGAACGAAAAAAAAAGGGTGGTGGTAGATGGAAACCTGATAAATTTTCGCGTATCGATCCAGGTGTTATTTATCGCACGATACGTTTACGATTTTCCACGCTTCAACGACCGGTTCGTAATACTTGCTATTCGGAATAGTAATTAA
The DNA here is from genome assembly GCF_016802725.1 of Solenopsis invicta. Taxonomy (NCBI): domain Eukaryota; kingdom Metazoa; phylum Arthropoda; class Insecta; order Hymenoptera; family Formicidae; genus Solenopsis; species Solenopsis invicta. Next base: position 24,581,691 of record NC_052669.1, read on the forward strand.
TTCGGTCAACGCTCTGGAATTTATACGAGTATAAACTTCCGCTGTATATACCCCCTTTAGCGCCGGCGGGCATATTTGCCATAAACGAGACTATATTTCATTACACGTTAATCTCATAAATAACTCAAAAACAAAGTTTCGGGATCGCTTTAATACAGAACGCTGGTAGCAGCGTGGAAACAATGATTATATTTCATTACAGGCAATTACGGTCTATTACAATGGACCCCGCTGGTCTACACGAAGACCATTCCACACTGCGGCCATGTTAACTCTATAAAAACTCGTCATGCTATCCGAGACCTCGTTGTGATAATCGCTGCGTAAAGTTATCCAATTTGTTGCGCGTTTAACAAATTTGTGCCGGCAAGTCGTACGACCTCCCGCGTAGTCCCACGCATGAAGAGTTTCAAAGAAATTGCGCGTCTCCGTGGTACCGTGGCGAGACGTCGAAAAGACAATATCAAAGATATACTCCAGGTATACGAGTATCTGGCCCGGTGAGAATTTTCCGCATCGCCTTGCACGATTTCCCGTAACTGCATGCACACGTAACGCGACTCAGAAAATTAACCGGCAAACACGTCCCGCGCGAAGCAAAGTTACTTCAACTATACGGTTCACGAACCGTCAGTAACGAACGGTAGGACCGGTACTTCCGTCTGGCGGGCGCACACGTTGTGTGCTTTTGCCCCCGTACTTGTGCCCATGCACAGGCATGAGCGAGCGCGTGTAAGATATGACCTAATTTGATATACGATCGCCGATGGAGCACCTTCTTGTCTTCACGACGATTAAGAGGGCACTTTCGGTAAATTCTGAGAAGACGATATATAGCCCTCTCGAGATTTCCACGGGGTAAGGCGATAAGTAGGGGAATCTCAAAATGCAAAACACCAGTTTGCGGCTTCTTCGAAAATTCACGAGCGCCAAGCGCTCGTTATTATTTATTCATGTAATTTATTATATCCCAGAAGACCCCTACGTGCTTTTCTGTTTTAAATCCTCGTTAACTCAAGGTCTAATCACAATTTTTAGACCGCAATTGTTATCGATAGGGTAATCATCTATTTGAATATTTGTCAACAAGGTAAAGAGTAACCCTTTTTTACCTTCACTTTCAACATTCATATCTTTTTCTCCAGATATCCCATCCTATCGCCGGCAAAATTTTCAGAGAGAAGAATTTTTTTACTTTTAAATACCAATTGTAGTCTAAAAATTTTGATTAGAATCCGAGTTATAAGAATTTAAAAAGCAAGAATGCGCGTAAGGCTCTCTTGGGACTTAATGGGTTAATAGAGGGAAAAGAGAAATTGTTTTTGTAAGAACGCAAAATAAATGCTCACATTTGCATCTTCACTTGCATCATTCACGGGCGGTTGAGGGATGATGGGAATTTATTGCTCCGCGCGTACAAACACTTAGAAACCCTAGGGCCGTTGTACAATTCGTCCATCTCCGTTTGGTTTTGCGGAGCCGGGAAGTAATTGCGGGACAATATTATTCTTCGGGAGTGTGAACCAAGATGTTGACGTTATTAATGTAGCTGGAACGGTAAATTGATCGCCGTTTCGCTGGAAGATCGTGACGTTAGTCCAAGGAGGGTAGGGACATCGTCCCTTCGGCCTTCACCTCGCGCGACTGCTGCTCCTTTCCTCCTCGGCTATTATTATTTTCGTATCGTCACGTCGGCGAAAGGGTAATCGGCACGGCGGCAAATGAAATTTGTTAATTTAATTCGACGCGCACGCGGCCGCAAATTTGCGAAATGTCTGAAAGCGCGACACGTCCGCTTTCATTTTCGCGGTCGGACATTTTCGACAGGACGACGCCGCGCGCCGGCCGGGTAGCCGATGGCCGATAATCTCGTCGCGCGCGCAGTACGCCGCGCGCGTAAACAAATGCCTAAATTTAATTTCGCCGCGGCTCTAACGGGGGGAAAATAAATTAAACGCCCTTCCGCGACGACTGCAAAATGCATACGCGCCGGCTGTGCAAATGCGCTCGCTGCGATCATTTGTCCGCCGACACGGGGAATCGACGGAATATAATCGTCCGCTTCTGCATCTATCGAAATTCTTCATTAAACGTCGCGTTTTAATTAAAAACGTGCGGATAGCCGGCGAACAAGGGAACCGGGTTCGCAGTTTGCCGCGGTCAGAATTTCACAATATTACGCGATACTCAAAAATGCCGATTGCCTATCTCAATGTGCAAACACACGTCCAAATGTTTCTGCGACGGCGGCATTTCGTTCGTGTCACGTGCACAAAGGGGGTAAGCCAGCCCCGAAATGATATATCCGTGCGGATATATGTTACAATTGCGTGCGCAAATTATATCGCATTATAGCTGAAATTATCGCGACGATCCGATGATTATGAATTTTCCGCCTGGTCGACTTCTGGAAATCGAAACGTATTGATACGTTCCTCGCAACGTATTGACACATCGCGCTGAAAATATCGGGTGGCATCTCGGCTCTCCCCCCGTAATACGTCGACAAAGCGGTTTCCAATTTTCTCGTTACGGAAGAGAATCTATCCATCCGCGGCCGCGTCTCCTCCGGTCCGCGCCGAGATGGGAACGTGCCGGGCGCGCCGTCGCCGTCGCCGTCGTCGTCGTCGTCGTCGTTACGACACCCAATAATTTCCCATGATCTTATTTTCACAACAAGAAACACTAAATTGGCTTTCCACTTACGCGAGCTTCAATTTGCCGCCTCCACGCGCCACCTTCGCCGCCCGTTTCTCTTTCCGTTCATTCGTTTCCTTTCATCCTTTCTCGTGTTATTCGATTCCTTTCGGCGGACCAGCCGTTCGGTTACTTTCCAATCTGTCCCCGTCGTCCTTGGGACCATATCGGCTTTATTACGTTTTCGCGTCTTCGTTCGTCCGCCATTTTCGCCCGCTGGCGACGCATCGGCGGCGTCGCCCCTTTTGTCCTGCATAGAATGAAATCTACGAAGGGTCGCGGCGAGTCACGATGAAAGGGCCAATGTTCGCGAGTGCCGATCACGTAATCATTTTATCGCCTTGCAAAGCCGGTGGCACACGGGACGGAGAATTTCCGGTTTTGCGGATTGCATCGCGTGCGATACGAAACGGGAGCACGCTGCGAATTCGATACCGAAACGCTAATGAAAAGAAAAGCTGGGATACGGATCGCCGTCGCGATTGGATTCGGGCTGGTTGCGTACGTGGAAAACAACGGGAACAGGCAATGGAGGCGTGTATTTCTAACAAGCGCAGCTAGCGTCGAGCAGTGGACCGCAGCAGCGATGGGTACATACGCAGCAGCCTGCGCAGAAAAAAGACGGCAAAAGACGGGCTTCGCGTGCCGCAGATATTTTAGCGCGTTGTAACAACAATGCACGAAACACCTATAATTACAATCAGGCGAAACATGTGTAAACGCAACGTAAGCCAGTGCCTCGCGGATTCCGCTTGTTTATAGCGTATTGACGCATAAACCGCACACACCAGCTCGGTTTATGAATCCCACATCTAGCTAGCGAGAGCACGATCGTCGCTAATGGATACGCCGTGTAATATTTATCTGATAATTACCAGAGACATCCGATAATTCAGCCCGGCCGCGTTAAACACTATCGGCGCCCCGGTCGCTGATTCCCTGATTTTAGTTAACATGATTATCACTAATGGATATGCGGCATAACACTTAGGTGCTAATTAATAGACACGTTTCATTAGACCCCTTCGCATTGGAAAGTACAGTTACGCGTATGATCGATTCACTCTCTCGCGCGCGCACTCTCTCTCTCTCTCTCTCTCTCTCCCCCCCCTCCCTCTCCCTCTTTCTATTCTCTTTACCATTCGCTAATCCCAGAACAGTCACCTGGGATGTTTTTTTACTCTGACGTTGGAAAAATGAAGCTCACGTCACGGCAATTTTTTTACTGATTCACAATCCATATCTACCTTTCATTTGAAGATTCCGAAATCCAATTTGTATACAAACACAAGAGTTATGATTTATGTATTCATACCAGTCTGTTAAAACTATTCTTTACGAATCTTTAAATATACAATTCTAACTCGTAATATAAAAGTATTTTATTAAATAACTTTTTCATTTTTTTTTAGAAATAATAAATTGTTATAACAAGTTACTTAAAATATCTCTTTCGCTTGTTTAACATTTTCTTGGTTTCTCCTTAATTTTTTTTACAGAAAATATTAATTAAATCTTTATAAATAATAACTTTAAATAATATATTACAGAACAATCAATACAGTTAATAACAATGACTTTAACTAGAGTATAAAAATTACCCTAGGTGATTGCGCGATTTACTCAAAAAAAGAAGCTATTATCAAATTAAGGATCGCAAATTATAAACAGAATATTTCTTCTCCTATGTCATATTTTGCATTTTAATCTTCGCGATTTTGCAATTAAAACAGTATTCGCAATTTCTTCTTCCTTAATCTTTTTTACTCTCACTGAGTTTCAGAACTTCCTGTTTTTCTTCCGGTGTACTCGCGACCGTCATTCGGTAAACCCGCCGAGCTTTTTAAAGCTCTCTTTATTTGTCCGCGTACCACCAAAAATTTATGCAGGCCGCATGGAAGATTCACGCGCCGAGGAAAGTTATGAAGGGACGCGCGGGCGCTAGCTACCGCTGGCTGCTTCTGTTCCGCGTCCAAGAACAGGATTGCGAAGTCTGCTCTCGTGATTTTTTTCTTGCACAGCCGCGCGCGCCGGCTAAATGTATGGATTCCAAAAGAGAGAACGGGGGAGGGCGGGGTGTGCGCGTTTTATATCGTGTTTCAAAAGAGAACCGACGGCGATGCAACGGCGTCGCGGTGCGCGCGATTTCATTTTTTTTTTTTGCGAGGTTGAAAGAGGAGTTGTACCGGAGTTGTGCTCTTTCGCCTTTGAAATTCGGCGCCGACGGCATTTATCGCTGCCAACCTGCCTACGGGTATTGCCGCTGCCGGTTTCCGAAAAGGATGGTCATTGGTAAAGTAACGTCGCCAAGGGGAACTCCGCTCTGCGCGACAAAGCGCCGTTACATGGTCGAATAAATGTCCGTTGAAACACGATGTACAAGCAATTTGCCGTGATGCGCAACGCACATTTTATGAGTTCTTTTTCCTGAGAAAAAAAAATGAGGGAATTTCTCGTGATGTCTGTTATTTCGCACGAGGTACAAATAAGATGTGATGTTTCAGAAAGATGCGTAGATAGATCTTTTGAGTGTCTAATTAAATGGAAGGTTCAATCATTCTGGGATGTTTCTCGTAGCAAATATATTCTTGAAAAATTCCCACGATTAACATACATAAAGCACGTACAATATACCGAGGAATAAAAAGCGAGTACACGGAATATAGAATGTGAAAAATTGAACGCGCAAACATGTTTTAGACGTCGAACTGTGTAATATTTTTCCAAGCGACTTTTCTTTCGAAAAAGTATAAAAATCTCAGGTGTTCTATTCTGTGTGACCCTGTATTCTCCCATATTCCCTATATTCTCCCGTATGCAACTTGCATCGGAACGCAAATAGAACTCAATGTTTTCTTTTAATAACAAGTTTTTTATATAACAATTTTTTGCAACAATTATCTCAGAGTTTTAAAGTCGTTTTAATTTCTTCGATCAGCAAGTTTACGAATACTGCGAGAAAATGATTGCTAAGGGAAATTGGTTTGGTGCATAATAAAATCGGGACATTTTCCGTCCTTTCTGCTACTGATTTTATTCTCGAGGTTTCGCTGACGATCTGTTTTATTCTCGAAGGATCTTTTCGGACCTTGAGAATCCGATCAGCAGAACATATCGTCAAGCAAGTTTTCCAGTCACCAGCTGAGTCCGACGTTAAATCGGGGTCAGCCGATTCCGGAAGCTGTTTTTCCAGGGTTATCGGATCATAATCTGTCCGTCGCATCGACTTTCCTTGTCGGCGATCGCTAAAGAATAGAGAGGAAGGACAGTTTTATTGAACGAGATATATATAGCTCGGAAAAAGGAGAAGGGCGCGCGGATGCGATGTAAACGGGGTGCCGCTCGCGACAGTTGTCGTTTAATCGCCGCTGGGTATAAGGGTATGCTATGCTCGAGCACTGGTGTCATCACCCCCCGGTGTTTTACGACGACGCAGAAAAGGGGTCCGCGGATTTTTGCGAATTGTCAATAACTGCTTTATTTGTTTACTGTCTGACCCTAATCCCATCTGAAAATCAACAGCTTTATACTCAGAGAAGACGGGGGTACGCGCCAATCCGTTAATAATTTTACGACTTGACGATTGCTGAGAACCCCTGAGCCAGATGGCCGTCTGTCACGCGATGCCCGAAGGCGTCCGGCTGATTCCGAGATGATAGATGAATGATCAAGATGTCCGTTAATTACATTGGCGCTGTAATAGACGTATGTCGCACAAGCCAACGTAAACAATATATTTCAGTGATAAAGTACATTGCACAAAATAATCAAAAGCCGCGTATATGCCAGAAAAAATAATCAAAACGTTTATTTCGAAAATAAATTTCGAGATATTTACTCCAGTATTTAAATACATTTATTTTTAACGACTGATTATACATCACGAAATTAAACGTTTATATTTAGTGATGTCTCTCATACTTTTTGTCGCTGAAATTATTTGTTACGTTAATTGTCACATATAATTTTATTGAAATCGAAATGTCGTATTTTATTCGCCTGAATCTCTAAAGAGAGCAAACTTCTCGAATTACACAAGTTTACGTGGATTCCAAAGAGGCATGCAAGAAATATTATATTTGAGTTTTGTTTACCGAGAACTTCATTACTTCGGCATTAACGTCGATCCTCGACAAAAATCATCGTCTCCGAAGTTTGAATCGCCCCGTCGAGAAGCCGAAAGTCTGCACACTGTTTTCCAGCGTTCTACCATTCTCACGCGAAGCCGCGCGGTGCAGATCCGGCTCGACGTCCAAAAAAACATCGCCCGACAGCTCGACGATCTTCGGAGCGTCGATTCCGTCCGACGTTTTGACGCTACAAACAGCCACTCCGACACGCCTCGTTGCCGATAGCTCTCGCACAAAGAAGACGCGAAGTGAATCGGGCAAAAGTGCGCGCCCCGTCCATTCCGATGCGGCGCACCCTCCCGCGCGCGCGAGACGAGGGGATAGATTTCGCGACACGCTACGTTGCCGGCGATCAATCCTCCCCTCGTCTCGCCTCGCCTCGTCCAAAAGTTGCCTAAAAGTCTCGTTCGAGTTTTATTTTATCGTGACCCACAGACTCGGATATCTCGGCTCTTTAGAGCGACTTTCGACAACAAGTCTCATCGTAATAGCCAAACATTCTCCTGGAAAGTGAAGGGAAAATAGCTTTGCCATTCGCCCTTACAAGAAACGTTCGTGAACACAGTCGCGCGCGCGGCTTGCTTTTTGACGGAGTTTGGTAGGTTTGTAGAGCAAACGAAAATGATATTGATTCTCTGCTTTTACCAGCTTCAAGTTAGCAAAGTTGAAACTGCAAGATCCGAGAATGCGTCCGAGAATCATTTTCTTTTTGTAATTTTAAGTCTTATCTTTTAAAGTTGCGAGGTCTTTATAAGCGATTTTTTTTCGGTCTGTATTTATTTCGCTAATTGACCATCATCTTCACTTCTATTTCAAAAAGATAGTTTTATCATTAAATGAGCGAGCCCCGCTCGTTTTCACAGAGTTATCAAATCATCCGGAGAACGTTATTTCTCGAGAACGAAATAATTCGTGCATGTCAACGAAAGGGGCAAGAGATTCTTTTTTTTTTCAGAAAGAGAAAGACACAAGGCATTGTTGCACCAAGAGTCTCTCAGTGCAGCGCAACGGCGTGCTTGAAAAGGGTAAAGCAACCTTTCAGCAAAAGATTCCTTGCCCTTTCGCCGTTAAAGTCTGACGCGAGATGGAGGGAGGAGAGTGCCGCGGAGAGATTTCCATTCGGAGTAAACGGGACTATAAATCAAGCGGCGCGGCGCGCCTAAACCCTTGGAGCGGATGAGAGGAATTAATCAGCGACGTGAGCCCGCGCTAATTGTTTATTATTCCGCGATCGATGGCGATATCATTCTTATCGTCGTGCACCCCGTCGGGCGGACAAACGACCGTGCTATTATTACACGATTGTTAATTACCATAAACGTAATCCTGCGATTTAATTAGCTAATGGATCGCAAACGTATCGTTTAATCTAATTATCTTGTACCAATTTACGGTATTATTTCGCATGTGAAATTCGGGCACCCCGTCCCCTCCCCTCTCTTTCGATTGCAAATGCGCTTTTTGCAGACGCATCTCGAATGTACCGCGGAATGCGGTCGTATTGAAATCCTAATCGTCTCCCCGGTGGGTGCCTTTTGAAACGGTGCTTTTGTTTAATTACATGCCGCTAAATTGCACGTTCTGCGCGTCGCTTTATCGCTTGCACAGTTTATTTTGTTACCTCCTCTTTTCCCTCTCCTCTCCCCCTCGCCGCCGTCGCGCACGCAGTGCATGCTTCTAGCCGGTTATACGGTTATACATTGTATTGTTAACAAAAACATTTAAAATAATTTACACTCGATTTTTCTCCTCTAAAAAGCAGTCGCATAATAGTTGGAATTTTTAAACATTTTTATCTTTTTCACATTTGAATTCTTTAGCTCGCTTGCGGTATCCCGATTTCATATTCCTGGATTTCTTTTTACATCTACATTTTTTTTTTTAAATTCTCGAACATGCCAACGATGTGTGAATTCGACGAGATTGTTTATGACGAAAATGGCTCGTCGAACATGATAGGGTTAACGTCGCTGTCGTCCGTAGCGCAGGTTTACGTGCAGTCTTCGGTCCCTTGTTTACCGCTCCTAAGGATTCCACCCCGTTCTGACGGCTCTGGAGTAAATCAAGTTTCATCCTGTTGAGAGGTTTCAAACCCCGCCATGTTTCCCCATGAGCCCTTCGTGGATTCGCGGCGTCGTTACGTACACGACGTTTATTTGCCCGGCTTTTAAACGGACCCACCGTCGCGCTCGCGCTCTCGGAACGCGGTAACTCCTAAATCAATTCCGTCGTAAATATCCCGAAAGCTCGAAGTGCCGCGCGCTTTTTATCGATCCGACCGCCAATCGCAATTATCAGACATCAAAATGGTACGCGGCGCAAATTGAAACATTCTTCGGTGTCACTGAACCCGAAGCCTGGAATCATGTGAAATAGAGCATTTTAAATGCAACAAATAAAAAAAAAATTTATCTATTCCATTTTATAAAATGTATTTGATTCCAAGTGACAAAAGACGCGCTTCACTTTATCGAAACTTGCGAATCTCTAAATAACAGAAAACTTAAAATACTCGATCCGTATAAGTGTAAAAATGACTTATCGATTTTAAATTCAATGAAGAAAGATATAGCTGGTTCTCCAATGCAAACGAGTATCAGGCAGGACAAACTCGACGGAGCGAGAGTGCAATAGAGACGATGAAACAAAGAGATGGGAAATAAAGAGCGGATGGAAAACAAAAACGAGACAAACTCTCGCATCGAGATGAAAGAGAAAGAGAGAGAGAGTAGACCGTTTACGTGCCTCATCGCCGGCCAAAGGAGAAATAGCGGAAAAATAGAACGCCAGTGCGTAGTACGTCGCGCTATAGCAAACACCGGTGTCGCGGGTAAATGGAAAAACGTTGTACGCGGCGGAGCGAAATGCCGACGCTGACGCCGACGTCGACGTCGATGGTATCGCCGGACGACACAGGCCGTCCAAAATCAAACGCGTTTCGAAACGCGATCCGGAAAGCGGAATCGATAGCTGGGACCGATCGCGCGCGCTCTGATAAACGTTTCATAAATATTCAAATGTTTATACGCGCGTGCACCGGGTGGACAGAGGCGCGTTTAGCGGACGCGAGGCTGTCGCGACGCCTCGCGTCGCGTCGCGTCCTGCCCGCGTTGCCCGTGACCGAGGGACAGATACGACGATAATGAAGATAAACGAGGAGCGAAGTTCCTCGTGGGAATAGCAGATCGCGCCCGATACCGCTAGCCAGCTCGACCAGAGAGCAAATCGGATGTGCGATGGCGTAGTGCAGTCGCAGCCGTGAAATTACCACCTTTAACCAAATCTAGTTCGACCGAGATTCCGTCGGAGTCTAGAGTTCGCTGACTCGAGCATGTGCCTCGACATCGATATCCGACAAGGTTTATCAGCCAGAAAATAATCTATCTTATTATTTTCTGGATGAAGAGATTCTTTATCTTATCTTTAGATTATTAGAATGTATATTTTCCTATTCCCTTTAGCTTGGGTAAAAGAAATGTTGTCTTTTTCAAATTATTATTACAAGTAACAATAGATTACGCAGATCAGAAAATAGGAGTAAAAATTGCCCCAAAAACTACAAGTGGTTCGAACTTTTACAAAGAACCTTGTCAGAGTCATGACGCAAGTATATTATATATTCCCTCTCTCCGAATTTTTTGATTTTTATTTGCGTATTAAATTCAAATCAAAAGAGAAATCTATTTTTTAAATTGATTTAATTATTTAAAGGACTCTTTCTAAGAAAAGGTTTGCAAATAAAAATATGAATATATTATTTCCTATCCTAAATCTTATTACAGCGATATGATTTTAAAATTATCCCGATAAAATGATATATAATTTGATCTTTCAACTAAATAAATTAAAAATGAAAATTTCTTTATCTATATAATAAGATACGTTTACATGTAATTTCTCTTACCTTTATCTAGATAATTTTAAATTATTTAAGCGCAACGCTGCTTATCCAAGATGCATTGTAGAAATTTAGAAGACAAGGAAGCTTTTAAGTGATAGATATCATTGAATTTATTACAGTTTGTTTATTTTTAATAATCTAAAATGAGGAAATAGGAGAAGTGCGATGACATGTCATAATCGAATAAAGTGGAAGACGGCACGGCGGTGGTTGAACCATTTTCAGAAGTTTCGGAATTTCTAGAGCTCGGAAGAAGGAATTGATGTCGGCATGCGCGCACCCTCTTTTAACAGAGTCGCAATCAAAGTCGTTCGATAAATCAAACTCAGTGAAGTTTTAATTGATCGCGGCTTGATCGGGAGACGCGGCGAGGTATAGGTGATGTCCTTCTCTCTCTCTTTCTCTCTCCCTCTCTCTTTCTTTCTCGATTCCTCGATGCGCGGAAGCCTCTTCTTCTTGCGACGCGGCGTAGACATCCAAAAAGTAGGCGAGTTATAGACTAACTTCGTAGTAAACTCATTCAATCAAAGTTACCGCGAGAAAGTCTGCGCGAAGAACGTCGCGGAGGAGCGACGGACGAATGTTTTAATTCGCGATTAAGTTCTTAAATCTTTTCGACTTTGATCCCCGTTCGCATATCAAGTGCATACGGAAATACATATCGAGTATTCCAGAATTCACGATTAGCATGCAACGCTGGAGTATGAATGCAGCGTGTTCGATTGGACGTATCGGAGATGTCTCTCAGCTCGAGTGGTTTCTCACGTCCATAAATTAACCATGGAAACCGCGAAGAACAACTTCCCAATGGAGTCCTCCTCGCCAAGTCGCGTATTCGATATGGCCGAATGGGGTCGTGCCATTGTTACTTCTCGATTCAGTTCCCTTCCGTTGTATCGCTTACATTAGCCGGCTGCGAATTCGGCAGGTACGGTGGTCGGTCGGCCCTATCGATATTCAGTTGCCAGGCCGGTTGCCTTTAATGGTTATACTGAATATTGATTACCAATTAGCGGCATAATCACCGTGAATTCTAATTGTTAATGAGGTCTGGGACCGCAGCGTGCGAACGCTCGCGCGACGGCGCGGGGGGAAAGGGGACGATAACACTCGACTGGATAATGTCCGGTTGGATTAACAACCGCTTCCTTGTTTTTAGCTTCCTGCGATGCGCGCGACCGGCGCGCGTCGTCACGGGATGCACGCTAAATTATTTAGGGTCCTGCGTGCGCGCTTCCGTTCGGATGCGGCTGTGCCATTAATTACTGCTGCCGGATTAACCCCTTAAGGACGTACGTCGCGAATCCGTTGAAATCCTCCGGAGGTCACCCCCTTCCCCCCCCCCCCCCATTCAATTGATCCAACCGAGAGATACATTATTACCACGCAATCACCATATGAAATATCGATGCTAGTTAATTACCGTATTACATTCAAATTAATTTTTCGGCAATTTGTTGTCGCGAACAAATCGACCTTTATGAGGATTTAATTAACTACATGGTTAATTAATTCGCGGTGATTGATCGGTGCGTCGCTCTTTCATTGAATGACTCAAAAAATACCGAATATTTTTCGGATCTTTTCATCTCCAAAATCTAAAATTCTGATATTTTCTGTGTCTAAACTGTCGTACACAAGCACCCCAAAAACTTTAGAATCTTACAATTTCTAATCACATCACTCCACCGATAAAACCAAACTTTTAAAATACTTGGAGCCATGCATCGTCAGTCGTCCGAAGAAATTTAAATGTTAAATGCCCATTCGAAAACATTCGGTTTGCCAAGTCACGGGGAGATGAATAGATCGTTTTACATCATCGTGCATCAGTCTCCTCCGCGGTCCTTGATACGAAAAACGCCTCGCGAATACGAGGGATGGATGATCGATCGACGAAGACGGAAAGTCGTAAGGAAACGGCGGTCGGATGACTCGACTCGACGACGATGGTAATTCGAGAATTTTCATATCGCTAAGTAACCAGCGCGCCATCCGTTTCGGCGTGTAACATAAATAACATTACCGACGAGATGGCCCATGATGAATGTTCATCATGGCGACATGAAATATGTATGAATCGATCTGGTCCATTTTTACGCCCATCGCGATGGCCGCTAGTGGTCCCCAAATTCCTCGGGAATTGATTGTTCTTTTGATTAAACTCGACCGATACCTTATCAAACTTTACTTCCTTATTTTATTATCGCCGCGTGATTTGTTAGTCCATTTACTCGGACATTCCTGATGAAGAATATTCAAGCGAGAAGTTATGACTCGACGGTCAAAATGGAAAAAGTTAAGAAACGAGTACCAGCAATGCGAATGATCTGGCATAATGGCGACCACCGAACGTCCCAGGAAATCGTGAACCCTACGATGGGGTCGGTTTTGAGGGGTCGTTTCGATGGCGCCAGTCTCGGCGAACTCTCCCTTGTTGTGCCCGAAATTCATTTCTCCAGGTTATTTATAAGGGGACGTTGCCGCGACGATGAGTCAGAGGCACGTGAAATACATTTCCCGGCTGCGGAAAATTATGGCCGAGAAGTACGCAATGATCGCAGGATTATTAACGCGAGTCGTACGAAAGTTGAATGGATGGCGTTTAATATTTTAGCGTAATGGCAGTTGCGATATCGTAAAAATACCAAAAAAATCTCATAAATTTGATGTTACCGATTCGCACGTTTGAAAGTATCCCGAATGAATTTGCTGCATTTAACTTCGTCAAAACGCGCCACGTTTTAAGCCGAGCAACATTTAAACGTATTTTGTAGACCATCATTCTATTTACAACTGTCTGCTGGCGATAATCATGAGATTCAGGGAAACCCACGACTAATGTATTCGTGGAAAATGGAAATGGTCTTGGAATTATTTCAATTAGATCACTTGTGATTTCGTTGCTTTTTCCAGTCTGTCTCAATCTTTAGAAAACATCGTTGCACTTATCGTCCCCACCAACCCTCCCTCCCCCTCCCCTCGCGCGTCACGCTCTCAGGCAACCCCCGGAGGCGAAATATCGGTGGCGCGAGTAAGTGCATCGAGATATTGAGATGTGACCCACGTATTCAATATAAGGGCTTTTACCAGCTCACGCTTCCGGGGCAAAAGCAACCCTGCACCCCCGCCCGTCCGCCCTCGGTTTTCATGGTATCCTTTTCACCGCCTGTGGCAAGTCGAGCCCCTTCTTCCAAGCGACCAACGCGCGTTTTCGTACCAACGCGCACTCAATTTACAATGGAATTGCCTCAACAGGCCATTCTGTATAATGCGCCCAATAATGCATCCTATGCAGGGCTTTCGATATGCATAAGGCATCGCGCATTCTGTATACAAGGCGTCCCGAAACCCGTCTACGCCGTTCTCATTCACGAGGATCGCTTTCGTGTATCAACTCAGAATTAACTTATCCTTCTATCTTCACGCTGTTTCTTAATTGTAACACTGAATATTTTTGCAAGTATATTTTCGTCCACCTCAAATTAATATTTTATAAAGCTAAATCAATATCACAAATATAGTTTTATTATATTTTCGAATTTTGATCCTTCTTTATTAATTTAATTAGAGAACTTAGTCGTCGCTTATGATAAAGAGAGAGAGAGAGAGAGAGAAATCGGATTGGAAATTAATTAAACTGATAACCAGTAATAATAGCGATAATTTTAGTATCACCCGATGTATCCCTGGCAATGTAAACGCATATACACGTGTATAATGCATGATAACAAAGGTGTTATCGGACGCAAGTCAGGAGCGCTTTACGACCTCGATATCGAATCGAATCGAATCGAATCGAATCGGATGGAGAAGTAATTTGCACGTAGTAATGGCACAGGTTGTATCAAAGGGAAAGTACAGCATGGCTGCTAAGATGTTGTTCTTGGCTGCGCGACGTCGCTCTTACGATGGATACATCGGGACGATATTGGTCTCGATTGTTACTGTATCGAAGTGATGCTCTCTCGACTGCTGCGCTAAAATGATATTGCTCGATCTCCATAGTCGTCCCTGAATACATTCGACGCGAGTCTCTCTTTCATTGTACGCGCACATCAAATGGCTTTAGATTGAATATTTTAAAGGGGAGAACAGAAAGAGAGTGAGAAAGAGAGACACGGGAAAATGCAGGACCATTAATCTGCATGCGATCGCGCGCATCCGAATCCATCGCCCCGTGATTCACGGATGAATCACTTGGTCGTATAACAAATAAATATGGATAACAGGCATGTCATCATCGCTAATGAGTCGTTCGCGGGGAGTAGGCGATTGCATTTGAAATCTATAAATATTTAGCTCTCATATATATATATTTGTGATTTCAGCCCTTGCACTTCCCTCGATATCGAGAATGAAAATGCTTCAAAATTGTTAAATTGCAAAATTGCAATATAAATTGTCCGCGGCGCGTTAAAACACTGTTTAAAATATTTGCAAAATTCTGGCAATTTAAATTTCGCTTTTATTTCGCGCAGCACCGATTTCTGCTCGTGAAAATATATTCTAAGTGTTATAACTCAGTGAACTTGCGAAAGGCACTAAAGCGCGGTCGTACGGACGAGCTGGCATAATAATATGCAGATTAATCGCAGCTCTTCGACGCGTGAGTGTAATTCGTGATGCTCTCGCCTGAGTGACGATATCGTTGACTCATAAACGGCAAGGCGCATCTCGTCTCCGGCGTCGAATGAAAGTTCAGTCGTTCGCATAAATGTTCGTATTCGTCGAGGGCGCGCCGCGCAGACAATAAAAGGGAGAGAAGCGGCGATAAACAACCCACGCGATCAGAGATGCGAAAAGTTTAAGGACGTCCCCTAATGTACGATATATCTTATTACTGTAATGGAACTTGAAGGCGATGCACGACGATCCAGCCGTTCATCAAATGCGTTTGATTAACGACTTATGTAATGGCATTTTGCACTCTTTTGTCTCTCGCACGTTTTCTCGACACCTCTCGTCTCGGAATCACGTAACTATAAGAGATGAGAGCGAATCGAATGTCTCCTTATTACCGCAACCGTAGAAGAATTTAAAGCCGCCATTTCCGCAGGACGGAGAGCGGTACGGAAAACTTTCGACGTATGCTCACGTTAATTAAATTTCGCTCTTCCCATCTTACCGACGAGCGCAACTCGATCCCCGGTCGTCTCGTAAAAACGCGAAGCCGCTCGCGTTTCTTCCTATCTTTTCCCGGTTTTCTCTTCTCTACGTTGATTGTAATTAAACATAATTACTGGCACGAGCCGTGCTCCATTTCGTTCGTGACAGAGACGCGATACGATGTGACGAGCCACGAGGGAGTGTTTCTAAAACATACGCGGGGACCGTAAAAATAAGACTGTAAATAAGAGATGGGGAAGCGTGAAAAATGATGCGAGATTGCGAGGGCGAGACTCGTGAAAATATTAAAAATACAGAACCCGGGAATCAACACAAATGCATTCGCCAGTTTCAACAGCCTGTATCCAATTGATTATCGGATTGCCGAGTAAATTGCCGAGTTTTTCGTTGCACATCGTACACCGAGGTATCAGCTATATGAGAGTTAAAGTAATTATTATTCTTTTCGTTACGTTACATCAGCGTGTGCGGTGATAAGCGCAGTAATAACTAAAATATAAGCAAGATACATGGTGCATTCATTAAATATTTTGCCGTAGCAAAAACAGCGAACGCGGTTTAAACGAATATAACCGGTAACATAACGCCGCGCTGATGTATGTCGTGAGATAAAATGCCTCGAAGGTTGAAACGTAGACATGAATTAAGACATGGAACATGACATTAAGATTCATGTCTCGCTTATTTATTGTACGCGTAATTTTAGCGTGAGGGCATAAATCTTTGCCAGAAGCTGGATTTTCGCGGGTCGTCTATAATTTCGTAAAAGGTCTCCGATCCATGGAGATCCTTCGGGATCTGTTCGCGGATACGGCGCTAAGCGTAAAGCGCGAGAACGGTATTGCGTTTATTAAGGAACGCAAGCACACGTCGCTGCAACTTTATCTTCTGATCGCGTGCGATATTTTGAAAGCGCATAATGCGATAAAATAGCGCCAGGAAGAGAAAGAAAGAGACGGAGGAAGAAAGAGAGAGAGAGAGGGGGAAAATAGAAAATATATATCTTAGCGGGCAATTTAATTTAATTTCCATAGTTGACTCGTTTCGATGCTTCGTTAGGTTCTCGATACGCGGCTGTGCTTCATAGAATTCGTTTATCCCCTGTTTAACCTATCGACGATGCGACGCCGCGCGATTGTTTTTATTCGCCAAGCAGAAAATGCGAAAACGAAACATTTACAAATGCGAATATTTGCTCGCATTAATAATACATAATATCCTGCCACGCGCTGAACGAAACGCTCGTTGAACGCTGCTTTCGTTGGCAAAAATTGATTCGCTCGAGCGCGTTATCCGTATGCAAATTTTTCAAACAGTTCATTTGACTGTCCGTCAGAGCTCGCTAATGACGAAGACCTTTTTTCCGTTCAGGAATCAAAAAACTTATCCAAGCGTCTAAAGAAAGCTGGGATAAAGACGTTTTAATCGGTTAGATCTCTTTAAAGGCATCTTTTATAATCCTTTGTGACGGTTGTGAGGTTTCAAGTCAATCAAAAATTAGCGACTTTAGCAAACTAAAGTTTTACGCGACTCAAGTTCTAGAATCACTAGAATGGTTGGTATTATATTTGATTCGATAAAACTCTCTTCTGTCTTTACCAAGACAATCCGACACGCGAAACACGACGTCTCGATTACCCTGCTGGAAATCTTTTTCTATCCGCAGGGCTGTTTTCGCCCCGCGCCTTTCTCCTTTTGTCTGTTACCTCCGACCAATCCCGTCGCTCTACCGGGCTCGCCTCGACGAACCAACTCGCATTAATTGCCGGGAGTCACGACATGTCTCCATTACTCAAGAGCTTCGTTAAAGGGAGGCAAAGGGGATAAGAGAGCGACGCGAGGATAAGGGGCGAGCGAGATAAAGGAGGTCGCAACCATGTTTCACCATTATTTTTCACAAATTGGGCTCGCGTCGCCGTTATCCTTAACGAGAATTGAACTGGCCCCCGTCGTCCATGGAATAAGAAAAAGAGAAGATGGTTTCCTGTTTATCGTCCTCGCGAATTTCGTCCGATTGTTAAATCCTCTTTCGTTATCCCTCAAACGCGAATATCACCTCAACGCGTCGCGTCGTGTCGCGCCGCGTTTATTTTTCATTTCAAGAAATTCAATTTGCATATCGCGCGAGACGTCAATCATCATAGAATATAGAAGCTAAATGGACCGCGCCCTCGCGCACAGCTTCCACTAATTAATCAGAAATTTCCTGCCGGCACCGCCAACCGACCGATGCAACTAATAGACCCTGCTCCGAATCTCCCTACCAATTATCCCACCGTGTACTAATTAGCATATATGACCGCGGTAACAAAGTTTCCCGCCTCCGACAATGCCGTCCACGGCCTTACGGAAACTTATGGCTTCAATAATGCGTAAATCTAACTAACCGAAATCTACCAATTTGCGGTCGACATATAACTCGGCGTTTCAAAGTCTCGCTTGATATACAGGCATTGAATCGACACAGGCACTAGCATTTTCGTTTCTTAAGTTGTAAAAGTGATATTGTGGGCGAGCTTATAAATGAAACAAGCGCGTTTAGTGCCAAATGTATGGTAATTTGAACGCGACTCACAGAAACGCAGGAAAATATGAAATGCAAAATTATTCTATTAACTTCGGCAAAGTCGAAGGAACTTGAAAGATCGAGCGTATTAGAATGGAGACGGCGGAAAAATTACCGGTACCAAGGTACGCCTCCTACGCGTACGAAACTTTAGCAGTTTATTGTAGCCGAGTGCCGACATAGTTCTCTACCGGCAGTGCGGGAGTTTCAAGCAATGGAACGAAATAATCGCGTTTTTACGATACTCGCGCCGAGTTTTACGAGAATCGGAAGCGTCGGCGACGCTTTTGTGCGGTAAAACTTGTTCGAATGCCACACGCGTCATAAAATCGACAAAGTCGGCGGGTAGCGCGGGTTTTATCATACTACCCGGCATACTTTCTGCGTCTAACGCGAACTCCATTTCTCTACATTCCGGAGCGAGTCTCTCGCGGGCGTTCGAATAAATGACATGCATGAATGCCGTGAAATATCGTGAGCGTTGAATTAAATCTCATTAAAATGTTTTGTTCTCGTTACAATGCATTGTTGCGGTATAATAATTATTGTTATAACGTAATAATTATATCAAATTAAGAAAATGGCTGCCTTATCATTATACAATAATTTAATGCAAAGTTTAAAAAAAAAACAAGTATCCAAATCTACGAAAATATTGCGCAGCATTGTAAACAGCTTGGTGACTTTCGGTTTTCCGCGACGAGTTCTTTCTTTTTTACCCTCATCTCCCAGGCGACGCGACGCTCGACAGAAAGAGGAGGAGCCGGTACGGCGGGAAGGGTGACTCATAATACCCGTCAGTAGATCGGACTCTACATCCGGCTAATTAAGCATTGATAACTAACGAGGTTCCTTTGTGCCGCGACCGCTGCGGGAGATGAAAGTCCTCGGAAAATTTCAACCGACACGTCGGATTAAATGCTTTAGCGCGCGTGCTCGTCGAACCCGCTTGCAACTCGATGTGAACTACGACTTTAATCCTCGTTGACGCGAATTGCTCGAGGCATGCTCCCGTTGGCGGAGGAAGGGGGTGAATTTTTTTTCTTTCTGCCGCGCGAAAGAAAGGTTCCCGCGTAAGAGCCCAACGTCAGAAGAGCAGAATCGATCGCTCGTTTCCTGCTTTATCATGCGGGGACAATGGTTAATTTAACGACCTCCTATGTACAAGCAGGTCCTTTTGAGCGCGGCGGGCGATTGTTTGATTTTGTCAAAGGTACGCGATCGAGGTCGCGCATACAGGATATAATGCCGCGAGCGTTTTCCCTTCTTTTGCCACGCGACCATTAATTGGTGGCACCGATTAGCAATGTGATGATTGTATCGAACGGATTGTAAAATTATATTTCGCTTTCCTGTTGCAGTTTTACCAGCTCCTGGAAGCCAGTCAAGTAGCCAATACCACCCTCACGTACCGCCACGTGACCGTGTTTGCGCCCACTAATCGAGCGTTCCAGAAGTACAATGGCAGCACGAAAAACTTGGTTTTGTATCATATGTGTGAGTACACGTCACATTTATATTTGGCAATCTAAAATAGCTTTAAGTAGACTTAAGCATCATCAGCTACTTCGTTCGAGTGATTTACAAGAATATAAGATGGCGACTGCCAACAAATTATATTCCTTAACGGGTATTTTAGGGTCATTAGTGATCTCACATCAGCTAATATAATTTTAATCTTTCTCCAAGATCGGCCTTACGTTTGTTCAGCTGTTCCTTTATTTTTTTTTTCGACAAAACATTTCTATCCTTTTAACTTTTTTAAAGTTATCTAAACACAAAAAAATTATTACAAATAAAATTCAATTTATTTGATTTGACGATGTATGTAATAAAAAAAAGACTATGCCAGTCAAGGGTTTAATAATTATAATTATAAAACTTGCCATTGAATGAAAAGTTGGAGATATAATCTAGTGGCGTATTTCGTGAGTTTTTATTATAGTAATACGTAATAGAGAAAAGAATTATCGTGACGCGATTTTTGAATCCCCGCGCAGAAGCTACGAATTTGCAAAATCAACAATCGAGAAAATTTCGTTGTCTCCACTATTGCATCATGCTGCATTCCTCGGGATAGGCCGCGTCGGAGCGACGCGGGAAAATTCTCTCGACACGGCCGTTGAAACTCAATTTCTACGGTTTGGCGGAGACCACTCCCGTCTCCTCTCGCATCTACATTATTTCCTTTCTTCGTCCGGTTTTCGCGCGTTTTCCGGAGTGCATTAGCTCCGCCGAGCCGAGTTTCGGTATTTCGCCCTTTGATCTCGACAAGCGGACCAGCGTGCATGCATCCGTAATGCATCCGTCGAGCTGCAAAGCCGCACCGGATCGGAAGTCGCATTCAATATATGTATACGGTAGACGCTTACGCGCTTTCGTAATTCAGAGCTTCTTCGATGGCCGCGAATATAATGGAGAGCAGTGGCCGGCAATCCGTTATCGACGCATCCGCATTTACGACCGTTCGATGTCCGTTGGGCATTCATCGATATAGATCCTGATAGAAAGGGAGCCGCGAGGGGAGAGATGGGCGTTATTGCGATTGAGCGTAGCTGACTAATATCGCGCGGCGTCAGCGAGCCAACGCGTCAGAATCCGTTCACGTTAATGCATCCTGTTGCACTTTATCCGCCAGACGGAAATCGAAGCGAATTCGTGCGCGCGCTCCACTCGCATCCTCGCGAAATTGTTCCCGTTTCAGGGGAAAATTCGAGAGAAATCCCCTTTTTAACATTCGCATATTATTTCGTCGACGAGAAACTAGATGCATGGTTTCGTGAATTTCTCAAGTTGATAAGACGGCAATTTCTCTCGAGACGCCGTATAAAGAATGCATAAAGCTAAAAAGAAAAAAAAACTTAACAGTAAAAACACATATTTTCACCACCATTTCATTTTACTTTCATCAGAGTTTTCAAGAGGGCTTAGATTTTAACAAGCGCCCCACTTTAAGTTGGAAAAAATAGGCAGAGCCACCGCCGCCGCTCGACGAGCGTTATATCTTTATCCCGCCCGGTCGCGTAGTGAGAGACGTATCGCGAGATCGTCTTTAATCAATGGGGACGCGGCAAACAACCTGCTCAATCAAAATCCTTATTATCCTTAGCGGGTTATGGTAAACGCGACGACGGGCCTCGTTAGGCGCACCCTCGTTCGCCTCGCTTCACCTCGCCTCGCGTCGTCTTCGCGTCCGCGTCCTCGTGTTTGCTATGTCGCGCGGTGTGTAATTTCGACGTGCAATGTTTGCGCTGCCGCAGGACGGGATGGCACGGCGGCAGCGCTTACACGGATAGTCGCATCGGCGCCGCGCCGTGGCACGGCGCCATCGATCTTGACGAAGACCCCGAAGGCAAACACATCCCACGTATACTGCGACGTGCACCACCATGTGCCCCAAGTGCTTACGTTAAACCCGACGATAAGAAAGGGCCGCGCCTTCGGCCGCAACCGGCCACGCCGGGAAATAATTAATCCGATTTGCGCGGCTAAGTCGCGCGCGAGCGCGCGCGAACCCTCACCCTGGAAAACGAGCGTTTCATAGTGCACGATGGGGTAGCGATATTACGCGAGCTTTGCGGCGAACCTGCCGAGTGACGATAGTTATCGCGCACCCCTCGATAAAATAAGATACGTGCACGGTGACCATATTTTCTTCGAGAAAATAAAGGACACGAATCTGAAAATGTTACAATTTCCTCGCTACACGTTTCCATATCACTGACTGAACAACTAAATTTATCAATTGTTTTCGTAAAAATTTATTCATTAGTACAACATTGGAATTCTCATTGAAAAGAATTTCACGTAAAATAAAAGACAAATAAAAGGCAACAAGTTAAAATAAAAAATAAAATTGAGTTTTGAGAAAAAAATCTAAGAGACAACTGTCCTTTAAAATAAAAGACGTATGGTCTACCGTAGGGGTAGATTGTGGAAAATCGTAAAGTTTAAGAGAATAAGTGCATCCTATTAGAAATCATTGACTGAATTCGCTTTTATTCGTCAACAGAATTATTCCGCGTAATATTGCAACAATTGTAGAAATTATAATTGCACAATCTATATTGCACAAAATAAAATTTTCTTCAAACGTCACTTCCTGAAAAAAAAAACAATCTAGTTATTTGCCTTAATTTTAGAGAAATTTCGTCTTTTGGGAGAGCCACGTTCGCCAATAAAAGTATGATAACGCCACGATAAAAGTATAATAATGTGCTCTTCCATGGCTGTCAACGACGTATCTCCGCATAACTTATTCTTTAAGTCGGCCTTCCTGTGGGGAACCCCGTCGCAAGTTACCCGACGAATTACCTCGGAGACCACCGTAGAAACCGTTCGAACTAAATAATCAAAGGTCGCAAGGTCGTCGACTCCGTTGACACGAGCCGCCACTGGATCAATGTTATTCGGCCCGAGGCGTTTTTTTCCGCGAAGCTTACGACAACGGCGACGACGACGAGAGGACGAAGGAAGAAGAGAGCGTGGCCGATGACGGGCCGCTACTTTTATTCCTCGTCGACTGTTCGTCGAATCGCTGCGCCTTGTCCTTCCCTTTTTTTTTGTCTACGCCGGAGCGACGTATTGGAGAGCAAACAGCTCGAACGAGATTACCGCGTGCAAAAGACTTTTTACGAGACGCGTCTTGAAAGAGATTGTCAAGAATTACATTATCCTCCCCCTCGTCCCCTGCTCTATCCGCCCACGCCTTGCTCTTTCGCTGCTGTCGCGAGGCGCAGTAAATAAAGGACGTCGCGTCGGCCTGTGAGATGCCCTCGGAGAGCAACGGCGATAGTTATGCTCGCGTTTGACGTTGCAGACTGCATCGATTTGCAACTCAGAATTATTTACCGGCGATAACGAGCGAAAGATAAATAACTTTGTAATCTTTCGTTTCTAAAAACAGCGTTTTTATTATGCATTTTTACAACCGTTCGCTGCTCATTACAAATTTTACTTAAGATTAGAAAGAGTTTCGCACTTTTATAGACATTTGCATTGGCAACTTCTGAGGCGTTTAAGTTTCTGACGTTTTAAATCCCTGCTCTTTAGTTCCCGCACGTTTAGATACTCTTTATGCACTCTTTCGTCGGGGCTTGCGGTAATAAACTTAAGTCAAATCATGGCGAATTGACTTGGGCGCAATTTACTCGGCAGTAACTTCGGACAAACGCGCGATTCGGTTCCCTTTTCTTTCTTCGTGCGAAATTCAGACGAACGGAGAACTCGAGAGGTCGAAACTGTGAAACTCCGTCCCCTTTATTTCCCTCCCAAGTGCCAGGGAAAAGCTCTCTTTATCTCGTCAAGTCGGCGCCCATCTCGCGGCACTTCACCTCGAGCGGCAATGAGAGGACTGACCCCGCGTCCTTCTCTCGCCGTCCCGCGCGAGTCTGCGGCAATTTTGTACATCGCGAAAAGTTTCACAATTAGTCTTGGAACTTTCATAATTCCGCAGCTTAACCCGCCTTGTTTTGTGGCCAAGCGTTACCGCGGTCGGTTTAATTTATCATTTCACTTCTCGCCCGACTATCGTGGACCTCTGCTCGGCTCGGCTCGTCCCGAACGTGCTCTCCTCTCGTCCACATTCGTCTTGAGCAATTTCTCATCCTGAGTCGAATCTCGAGAACGAAGAACGTTTTAATGAGTTCTTATTCTTCAATTAGGTCGGATGGAATTGTTTTGGTACGACACACAATCCGTGCTTTACTTAAACATTTTGGATCCGCCGTTTATAATGAAACTTTCGGATTTTGTACAAGTGTCTTGCGCGAAAGATTCCAAGGTGAAATAAAACATAGAAATAGCTAGAAAATTAGTTCGACTACTAAACTCCCGAATCGCCTTAATTGGTCTTGCCAAAGTTTGGCAGTAGATTCGCAACGACAAATACACGCGAGAGAATACGAGATGGATGCAGTAGACGGGGTATATGGACACGACTGCAGGAACAACAGCCAAGCAACCGCTAGGCATTATCCTATTAAATACGTGGACGGCCAAGCAAAGAGTTAAGGGGTGCGGGTCAGCCGCAGTCGCGGCTCGCGGTCGTGCCGACGCGGCGCGGAGCATTCGCCCGCCGTCGTAAAGTTACATTGTGGTGAGATAATGCCCTGCAAAACGGCGCACCGGGTGAAGTCGCGCGAGCTTAACAGAGAACGTTCCTACGTACCGCACGTTCGGCGAAGTGATTTCGTTGAATTTCTCGAGATTTCTCCTCTGGTAAAAATTGAAATCTGATCGGAATAAAAAAAAAAAATGAAAACGGAACAAATTTCAAATCGATTTCCGGTACCTTTCAACAGGAGACTTCATCAGAGTTCCACGGTTGTGCATGGTAATTTTTGTAGGATTTTTCTTACTGAAATACGAATTCCATTATCTTCAGAGAGCTTACATTCATCATTTAATATTAATCTGGAAATAGTTATCCTCTCTTTTTTTTACATAAATATGCACACGCGATCATCTAGGATGATTTTTACACTCCAGGTAAAAGTTATTGTTATTAACTGTATATTATTAATTGTTTTCTAGTTTATTAATATCTAAGGACTGTAGACTTTATCAATATTTTTTAAAAAATAAAGCAAAACTAAGAAAATATTAAATAAATAGAAGAAGCACATTATAAGAGCTTATTATAAGAGTATTTCTAAAAAAATGAAGAAATTAATCAACAAAACGTTTTCATTGTAGGTTTTCGTTAGAATTGTATATTTTATGGTATATAAATAGTTATTTAAAAAAAAAACGAAATGTATAATATCCATTTTAATTTAAAATAAAGTTACATTGCCATCATAAAAAGTCATTTAGGTACATTGTATTTATTGTCTTGCAGAATTATTAAAAATCATTAATTTTCATTATATTTATATTATATAAATATAAAAATTTTAGGGTGTAAAAAGTATCTCAGGTAACTATCTTCGAATGAAAAGTGTACGCGGCTCCAAATAATTGAAGATACTCTGAATTTATGCGACTATTCAACATCTCGAGCTAGACGAATCCAAAGATACTCGGTACTTTCATCCGGCTCGTGACACGCGGCGGTGACAATGGCGGGTATTTCGACTGCCGGTAAATTTAGTCGCGGAAAGTTAAAGACTTCGTCGCCTTGGGGACGGAGAAGTCGCGAGAGGAGAGTGAACGAGGAAGACCTGGAGAGAGAGGCAGAGTCGCTTGCGCCGTTGGGCGGATAGGTCAGGGGGAGGCATGACAAAGGAGGACGGCGCGAACTCTGGCTTCTAGGTAACTTAACTGCTCCTTCGGTCTTTGTGCGAAACTTAAAGACGTTGTATAGTCCGGGTAAGGCGATGGCGGCGGACGACAGGGTCCAAATTGTATGTGTGTGCCTACGTATGTGTATGTGTCTGCCGACGACTTTGAGCGAGTCACCCCGCGAGCGGACGAGCGGACGAGCGGGCAAGGGGGTTGGTTACACTGTGCTGTACGTGCCGGCGAACAAGCCGCTCGGGCGTCTGCGACACATCCCGTAGCGCCGTAGCCACGTAGCCACAGGCCAGGAAGAGGGACCCCTCGGCTTCGTTTCCCTCGGCTTCGTTTGTCTTGTCGGAGACTGCAGAATTCGCGAGTGCCGAGGGGTTGAGAGACCTCGCCGTTTCCTCTCGGTGATCGAGTTTATTATTGACCTGTTATTGAATCACGATGGAGTGTCGGTTGTATTAACGGAGGGAGGAGCGTACGTTTTGAGGAGAGAAAGAGAGGGAGAGAGATCCGCTTGATTTCCGAATAGATCCGATAATCACTCTTTGAGGATCACGCAATCAGATTAGCCTAATGAAACACACATCCCGCTCTAATGTATTGCCGTTAATTGAAATCCGCTTTCACAGACTCGCACCCTTAAGTGCCCTCGCGTTAATCTTGCATTTTTAATCCTCATCTTTTGATCCGTTTGTTACGAGAGGTATACGTTAGCAGACACACATCTGGTACTTTATGATAAAAAGCTCCTCATATACATAATTGTGTACATCATTATACTTTTCATATGTATATTATACCACCGCTTTTTCTGCATATTCTCGTTAGAGAAAGAGATTAAAACTGCGACAGATTTCAATGTACACGGGTTCAGCAAAAAGAAAAGGGCCGCTTTGATGTGGCGGTAATCCTACAGATTTTAATCTCGTTTAATTCCACAACGTTTTATCGCGTGTACGCTCGCGGCATAATCGTGCATGCGCCACCAGAAATTCCAATCTGCTCCTCGTGGCGGTGGCCGAGTTTAAACCAATTAAGATAAGGCCGCAGGATGAATCGTCTCATGTAATAATTTTTCAAATGCAAAGATCCGCGTTCTCGCGTCAGGCGAAACGAGGACGCGTTTTCCTCCTTTAGGTAAAACGTGAGGACTGAACTCTCTTCGTCACGATAACAATGAATGAGACGCGAAAAAGTATAGAGCGGGACGTTGCAGGTTGTGTCAGAAAAATCTTAATTATGTCATATAAATGTCAGGACGGTTAAAAACTTGCATTCAGGCGCGATAATGAAACGAGACTTAAATGCAACGAGCCCGCCGTTCGTCGCGTTTACAAATTGTAATTAAAATCTTTCTACGAGAAACGCGCGCGTTTCGTAAACTTCTTCCTAATTGCTTTCGCATCTAATGTCAGGTTGTTACTGCAGAAGCGGCCGCGTATTTTACGTTACTCGTGTAATAAACTAACCAACTGCGGCGCCTTCATGTGCCACAAAGTCCATAGGCACTGCCTGAAGAAAAATTGATCTTCGTTGATAATTTATTGTTTACATATATGAGCGTAATTATTTTTCAGTAAGTTGATCAAACTTGGACGGTAATGCGCTCCGATCTTTCGTAGATATAATCTTATAGCACGCAATAAATTCTAACGGTAGGGGAAGTCGTGGTGTTCTCCTTTTGTACCTTTAATCATGTTATCATGTGAAACTATCTATTAAATATTTGTAAAAGTAGAAATATAGAGTTCGATTTGATTACCAAAAATGCTTCATAATCTACAATTTTAATGTTAAAGAAAACGGTGCTGCTATAAAAAAAAATATTTTTTGTTTGAATATACATAAGAAAAGTAAGCAATTTTTTAAATCTTATTTAATGCATATATGTTTTATCTCACATTTGAAATAATTATATAATAACAAATATTTTATCTTGTAAAAGTAAAATAAAGGTAAAAGTATAAAGTGAAAATAAAGTTTTGAAAAATGCTATAAAAAAATTTTATTTACATTAAGATAAAATGTGTAATGTGATTTAATTATTCTAGTATTCTTTTATTTTAGTTTGTTCAAATTAATTTTCACATATTTTATATAAAACTTTATATAATGTAAAATAACGTTAAAAAAATACAAAAAACTCTCCTCTTTATATTTACTACATTGATATGGATCAGAGATATTGTGACAATACTGAGGAAAAAAATTGTTAACTTGAATAAATTGTTCAACTTGATTAAATTTCTTCAATCCAAGTGTTTATATATTTAAGTTAAATATATTAATAAATATTTAAACTGAAAAAATTTAATTTAATTTACTTGAATTGAACAAATTTAATCAATTTAAACAATTTAGTCAAACTAGCAGTTTCTCGTGTACCTTTGACCAAAATTCAGTTTTTATTTAATGTTAAAAAAATAACAATTTAAATTTACAAAAAATATATCAATATCAATATTTGAAAGAATATTTTAGAATTGTTTTTGCATTTTTAGACACCAAAATGAAACTTGCACAATGAAAAATGTCAAAATTGGTTGGAGGTACACCACCTTTCCCCAGAGCACTACTATTTTTCTGGGCTTGCAGTTGCAACATTAATAAAACTTGAAAAATTACAACGAGACAAAATCGAACAATTTTTTTTTGTAAATTGTTCGGGTAACACGTTCGGCGATGCTTTGTCTACGTGGGAAAAATAGTCGATGTCGCATCCCCGTTCGCGTACCGCGACGACTCGCGCTCGGAACAGCGTAATTATGCTAAAGCTCCTTTTTTCCGTGTGCCCGTAGCCGACGATACCATCGTACCCACGTACAGAGGCCGCATCCGTATCGCGACGACGGGAATAAATTGGCTACATTTTCGCGACAGAAATCTGCTCGCGCATTTATTATCACCAATGCTGATACGGCGCGGACGCTCGGCGACGCTGATAACTCACGACCGTCGCCTTTTCAAGCTCGCCGAAATATCTGCTTTAATGCACCCGTTGAAAAGACCGGTCGAAACGTCGCGCCGAGAGTCATTCCTGGACTATTCAATTAATCAGGTAAACGAAGAGCGCGTTGCGCGCATGAACAACACTTATCCGTCGTGGAGTCGAGGTATTCCGTGCCTAGGATAACTACAAAATACCCAAGGGTATCGTGCGGAAAGCACAACTCTACCTCCACCCCACGCCGCCGACATTCAAGTTGGATTAGACGCGAAGAAGACCTAATGAAGACCGCCAACCCTCCTCCGCACGTCCCGACGGCGCGACGCGGCAATAACGGCTGGCAATATAAATAAAATCTCCGACATATACTTCGAACGGAGCAGAGGGATTAAGAGAATAAATAAAACGCGTATCTCCGAGAGATATAAGGGACGTAACGTGGAAGATTATGGCCATCGTAAGAACGACGAGATTCAACAACTACGAGGAGAGTTTCAAAGTTGGAAAAAATCTAAAAATATTCCGATAATCTAGCTGTATAAAGATATTAAAAAATTCTCTTCGTCCCTTATCAGAATAAAATTTTATTCGGCCGAGTCGGGGCAATCTTCCCTCTTCTCGCCCAAGGCGACTTGCATACGCGAGGGGAGGGAGTTTTCGCATAAAGCGGCGCCGTCCCCCTTAATTCCTTGTTTCCTTCACGCAAACATTTTCTTCATTGCAATCGCGAGAGCGCCGCAGGCTTTGACGAGAAGGGGTGTCGCGGCCGGATATAGAAACTCGTCTCGGGGAGATGACTATGGTTGAACATTCGAGCGTGAACATTCTTAAAGCGCTCGTCGTGTTCGTACGCGTAGATTTTAAACGCTACGAGACGTAGTAAGAAAAAACGTCGTAATCGTAAGAAAAAAATGTCTCGAATTAGACCCGAACATCTTAATCTTCCGCCTTTCCTCGCTCGCTCGATCATCGAGTGATCGATGGCCAACAATTAGACGAGCGATATCCTTCACGGTGGCTGACTGCGACGGTAGTTGAATCGGATAGTTGAATGGGGATGGACCGCATGCGATTAGATCCCTTCTCCACCTACATTCCTCGTCTGCTCGGACCCTCGATTGTTGAAGGAGATATCCACCCACTCTTCCCATCTGTCTCTCTTTCTCTTTAAACCCCTCCTCCCCCTCTCTCTCTCTCTCTTTCCATCCACGTGTTTCTCTCGCTTTGTCTTTCGATTTCGATGACTGTCTCCGTCGCGAAATGGTCCTCCGTGGAGCGCGGACAAAGAGGACGGACCGAGTACGAGAACGATGGGTGTAAAGCAATCAATTATCCTTAATTGAAATTAGCCAAAAGGGCCCGCGCGCGGAGAATCGAGCCAAGCCAATTGCGAATTACTTGCGCACAGCAGGAGGAACTTAACCCACTCGCTGATTGGAGACAAGATGTGGTTGGTAATTCAGACAAAAAAAGATTATACCTTGCCTACATTATAAGAACCTGTAGGTATAGGAAAGGTTCTTTGTATAATTTTCACTCTTTCTTTCATTATGCTCGAAATGATCAAATCATAAAAAAAACATATAAATATTATTTTCTACTATTGCAATAAAAAAATGTAGATAAAAATGTGGTGTCGACAAAAAGTATAGGGATTAAAAAAAATTGAAGCAGCTAGAATGTCTAGAAAAACATTTCATGACATCTAATTATAACTCGTTTCTATCTCAGGATACAATTTCGCTGATTACCATTTACGATTATCACACGCGAATTCGAATA
Source organism: Solenopsis invicta (assembly GCF_016802725.1). Classification (NCBI taxonomy): domain Eukaryota; kingdom Metazoa; phylum Arthropoda; class Insecta; order Hymenoptera; family Formicidae; genus Solenopsis; species Solenopsis invicta. The sequence goes on from NC_052669.1 coordinate 24,612,074, forward strand.
CGGGCATATTCTGCATTGTGATATTCTATACGAGGTCAACAAAACGATTTCATTTGAACGGACCTCGCAAATGAACGGCGATAATATCTGCATTATAATGTATAGTAAGGATTATCTCTCTATTTTACATTGGAGCCCGGATACTTCTGTACATTACAGTTTCGCGGGAATTATTGCATGACAGAATACATGGAACCTCATCAGCGCGTACACGCGACTATGATAAACGCTCCCACCTTGACACGTTCGTGAATCCGTCCGAAATTAAATGGGAAATTATTGGACTCGCGCGATAACGTCGAGCGTTCGCGTAATAACACCGAATTATTTCGAAACGTCCCTATTGCCGAAATTTCGCTAAAAGATGATTACATCTCGAGTTTTTCACTTTATTTCATCATACGATACGATAATACCTCTTCTCGTGGGCAATCCCGCGCACAACCGCGCTTTCCTTGCGACCCATGCAACAGCCGCATGATTACTCGGCTCTGAGTCATAATTACGCGTGACAACGTGTATTAATGCCGTAGTTTCTGACACGCTCGAGGATCGACACGAGGGTAGTTGGCTGCACTCAATCGCAATAACGCGTTCGCGGAGGGTCGTAGAGTCGGGCGACGAGGGGTGGCGACAAGCAAGAGAGAGAGAGAGAGAGAGAGAGAGAGAGAGAGAGAGAGAGAGAGAGGTCAGGTTCAGAGCACAGGGGCTTCTATCAGGATTTACGTTCATGAAACGATCTCCCTTCCCCCTTTCCCTATCGCGAGATAACGTGTAATCGTCGTGACATATGTTTATTCCTCGTGCGGAGTAGAGCGACGGATTTAACCCTTCCGTGCAAATACGTGCTTGTGTCATATAAATTGCGATTATTAAAGAAATATCGCGCTTATCACCGTGAGCTGTGATCTGTTCGATCGTATTTTGCGACAAAAAAAAAATAGTAAAAGCTCTTATTCAATGTTTCTCCGAGTACACACAATATAACAGTTTCACAGATATTTTTTTCATATTTTAATATAAATTGCGAAAATGGTGAGGAAAAACACATGTGCAATTAAAATTACGGCATACACGTATATTTTTACGTTGCCAACAATTTATTTGCACGTCCGCGAAAATTTAATTGAGCGTCACGAAGAGTCGCGATAAAACACGACACAATTTACGAGCGGTTGACATTAATTAGCGTAGTTTATAATGTTACGAATCCATTTTGTGACCCGCGAACTTTGATGTCAGTATCGATTTTTAATTAGCTCCATTCATTCGCATATATCGATGCATCATGTTGAGATTTATTAATTTTGTATCGCGAATTTAGTAGATCGATTAGCGATTTAATCAAAGTAGGACAAATTCATAACTGTCACATTAATATTGCTGGACCCGTTTTTTACGTCGCTGCTTTGCATCTAATTACGCGTAATACGTGAGAATGTGATAAAGCAGAATATTGCAAAACACGAGTATGATGTAGTGACTAAAACCTGTAATTTTTTAACTATGATTTATTAACACGTGTACTTTCCGCTTATTTGTGCGATTTAGCAAATTCATGGATTTAAACGTGTGATTTCATTACTAAATGTCAAGCGTATGTGGCAAATGAATTTTGCGGTTGCCTTTGATAGGGTATTCATGATAAATTCTATTATCTAGCAATTGCCCTTGATATGGAATCTCGTGCAAAATGAGCTTCCAATCCTCTTACTATACAGCGCTCTATCTGGATCGCATCCAATTTCTTTGATTCCCCCATTTTACAATGGTAATCGATAATTATCGAGCGAAGACTCAGCGGATTAGACTTGATATTTTCCTTGTAGCGGCTTTAATTTGCATTCGCGTACTTTGTATTCATAGATTTTAAATCGATCTTTATAAAGGATTTCGTATTTTAAATTCACGAATATTTTCAAATCTCCGAAGAGAACCGTTGTAAAATTCCTATTTTGTGAAACAAATTTTCAAGTGACATTTTTTCGCAACATTTTTTTTGGATGGTAAAAGATGCGTTCAATGGTCGGTTCATTCAGAAATCAATATATCGTCCGGGCGAGCGGTTCAAGCGGAGAGACATTGTTCTTCCTTCCCCGTCATCGGGTAGTCTCTCGCGTCTCGTGAGGATTTTCAGGCGGAACTTCCTCCCAAATGGACGAGCAGCGGAGGACACCCCGACACCGGCGTGATTGGGTGCTTCAGGTGCGATGGGAGATTGATACGAGAAGCTGTTGAGATTGATTTCCGTGTCGGAAAACGGCTGGCGGCCGAGATCCCTTAAGGGTCCGTGGACCCCCGCGCGACGTTCTACGATGGCCACCGCAAGTTTCCTTTCATCTTGAACGAAAATAAGTCCGAGAAAGAGGACCGCTTCCCGTGGGAAATGTAGTCATCTGCGCCGAGAAATTTCGAGATACCCGAGGGTAGTTTTCTATGGTATTCGCGAATCTCCAAGGAAACCTAGAATAGTCGTCGTGTGTCGTAGTGCTTCGTGTAGAAGTGCTGTGATGCACAGATTGTTCCGCAAGATACGTACATTAATCCTTAAACCGCGTCAAACTTTATTTTACGAATATACCTCAGCGATGTGAAATTATCAAGCTGGGAATATTACCCATATATGCGAAAATACTTGTACATTTGCGAGCGTTATGGAAAAAATAGAAAGAAAATTGAATGTTGATGGAACAAATTTTTTTATTATTTTCAAATACAACTATCAAAGAATATTGTATCTTTTATACGTATGCTTCCTGTATATGGATTTTAATAAACTTTTATACGCATACATGATCTTAAATTCCTAAGTTATAAATACACAAAATGTAATCTTTAAATATTTAAGATTACAATTAAACTTTAAATTATAATAATAACAAAGCATTTGAGATTAATAATAATATGTGCTTTTGTGCAAGTGTCCAAATATAATTCTAGCGTTTTTCCTTAATTTTATATTAATAATTCGAATTAGAAATTGACAACAATAAAATTTTATTTGTTTAAAAGCCAATTTTAGCGAATAGATTTTATTTATTTATAACTTGAAAGAATATTAGAATCTATAGACAGAAATAACATGTCTAAAGAAATACGATATCCTATTTAAGAATTAATGCCAAATATTTTTTTCATTCACATTCTATTTTTACCTCTGTAAAATACACACGAGTATTTTCGAACATGAGTAATATCATTTGCTTGACGTCGGTTAATACAAATATCCATACAGCAGCAGTTATTTTCGCGCGGAGAGACTTATAAAGTCTGATATTTATAGCTTTTCTACATTACGATGGAATCGAGTTAAAAATACGATATGTCTAACAAATATGCGCATCACGAGCATACAGTAAACGAACAGACGAGCGAGAATAACCAGGATTGACGCTTATTGGTGAATGACCGGTTCCCAAACTGATCGATAAACGCGCGTTATTATTAGTGTTTACCAATTAGCCTGTGTGCAATTATAATTGATAATTGAAGGCACTTGCGAACCGCAGCCCTCCCTTCGGTATGTCGGCCGTCCGCGAGAAATCGCCCTACCGAGACCCTCCAATGTTAATTTTAAACATCATCGACTATGCCTGCCAAAGCGGAAGTGTTCGCGTTTGCATGAACAATTGAACTTTTACTTATAAGTAAGTGAGGAGTAGGTATGCGTAATAAAAAGATTAGGGATAAAGTTTAAGTCCTCGAAGTTCGGGAAAACTGACGTTAAGTAACCAGGGAATTAAATAATGTATTTAACAAGCCCGTCCTTGATTTCAAAGAGAGATAAGCAATTCAATTATACAGACTGTGTACATAGTGAATATCCGTCAACTTATTTTAATTCATTTATCTTTACAAAGTGAAGTGATGGAGAGGAAGAGCCGAGTAATTTTTCTAGCGAGATGGTAGAAGAGAGGGGCCCTTCGCCGAGCGAGATAGAGAACGTCCAACTCAAAGTTTCGTTCGTTTTGTGCCGTCGAAAGGATCGCGCGTTTCAAACGAGAGAAATCCCTGCGACGTGAAAATATACGCATCCGACTCGCGCGCGCGGCGCAGGATAAAGAATGGGACTTGGTTTCTCCATCGACTATGGCCAGGGCAGATCCAATATAATGATAACGACAAGTTAAAGAGGATGCCGAAAGGATATCGGGGTCGCGCCGTCGATTGAGCGCGAAGGTTACGAAAAAGGTTAGGCAGCCCTTCCAACCCGGAAAACTGATTCCCGACTCGTATCTACAATTCGGTAAAGTTGGAAAAGTGGACCTCTCATAGATTTTTCTTGCAAATAGATTTTTCTCCGGAGCGGATCTCGCGCGGAAGCGCGCGAGGATCGATCGATAGTCGTGAGGAAAGGGATAAGATCAGCGCAAGACACGAAAGAGCGGAGGAGAAAGAGAAAGAGAGAGAAAAAGGAACAGATTTGGCGTTATTGAAACAAAACTTCTTTTATAGATTTATCTCTTAGTAAGAGTTGCCTTTCGTCGAACGCGTAAGTCACGCGGAAAATATACAGAGGTAGGGTACATACTCGAAACTTCCGAGTTTGTTCCGTTGTCGCTGATAATCCGGCGTTTTTATTTAACTCGGGAATATTCGTCCTACTTTTTTTTATGCCAACGATCATCTGGGTTGATTTTTATAACCCAATTAAAAGTCACGTTATTAATTACATATTGTATGTATATTATTTTTGTTGTAGAATTATTATAAATTGTTTATTTTTATTATATTTGTTCATTACATAAAAATCATATATGAAGTACTTTATAATAAAAATAAAATATAAATTTTAACAGAAACATAATTTAAATTTTTGTATTCTATAAACGCGAATTTAATATTATAACATTCAGATACAATAAATTTTTAAAAATAAAATTTCAAACAATAAAATTTAAAAATATATTATTAGTTTATAATATTTTTTAACTCAAGCCTCAAAACTTATTATTTCGAATTTATAATATATAAACTCTTACACATAAGGTTGATTGATTTTATAACGTAAACGATTACATGGGGTATTTTATTCACCCCATTTAGTTATGAACATATAAATCATAACTTGTTTCTATTATATTATTACAAATTGGAAATTTCTCTCGAAATCTTCGACTGAAAAAAAAGTTATGAATTTTAGATCAGTAAAAAAATTTGCTGACGCGAGCTTTTTTCGACGCTAAAATATAAAAAACACTACAGGTGACTATTCTCGGGTTAATTGAGATCAATGAAATACGAGTAATCCTGAAATATCGCGACGTACCTGTATGTTACAAAAAAGTTTGACCATCGATCCGTACAAAAGTGTTCGTTTCATCTTTTCTTCCTTCCCTTTATTTTCCCTTTAATTTCGTACAAAATCTGCATAATCTTCGACATGTGTCTGTCTCGCCATTCACGCCATCCCGCTGGCCCGTTTATAAAGTAAGACAGCCGTCAATCCAAGCGAGGCCTTTGGGAACGCGTCGAATCGATATCGTTCGATCCCGCCGTCGCTCGTGCTCAATGTGAAAGGCAAAGTGGATATGCAAGTGGCTGCGTCGTATCTCCATTCATCTGCATACGAGCTGAAGTCCTCCACGGAGGCCAATAGACCGAGTCCTCGGGAATCCTCGCAGAATCGACTTGCAGAGCTCCCGCTCCTTTGACATCGAAATTATTGTGTTCTGACGCTCTCCGGTATGAACCGGTAGGATCTGCACGAGTTTTATTACCTTCGTTCTGTGACATGGCAAAAAATTCTTTTTTTCTCTAAAATATCTTTCTTTTTTTTTTTTTGTTATCGTGTCCTATATACAAATTCCGCGCCGGTCACTCGAAAATCTTAACGTTCTTCGAATTCTTCGTGTCACACAAATCAAATACCGTATGCTGCCACTTTTCGGCACGGATCATAAGATCTTTGCGTCTCAAACTTTTTTCCTTCAAACTCCTTAGAAAGTTATTTAAAATTTAAAAATTCCACATAGATAATTTAGGAGACATTCAAGTCCATTATTCCATAAATTTTTACGTTCTAAAAATCGGATATCAATGACAGAAAAGAACCGCATCCACGAAAATCGCCCAGGAATTCTTGCAACGAGAGATCATGCGCTTCTCTCACTCCTTTGACACCGAAGTTACCCTATATCCTTGAGCTTTAGTGTCGGTGCAGTGAAGGATACTATGCACAGGCGAGCTTATCGCTTTCCGTGCCTCGTCCTTTCTCAGCAAGGGTCAAAGGCGGACCGAGGGTTAACGTACTCTGTAAAGCAGGAGCATCGCTATCGAGAAACAGACGTTAACCTTTGCCGAATCCTTCCCCATGCACAGTCACTCTCCTTTGAATGCGGGATTGTTCTACGATTGGACACGACGCGAGAGCTCCGTTTAGCTTAGTCCAAACATTATCCCAAGGGGCTTGTGTTGCGGATCGCGTTACGTCATCATACTTCTGACAAAAGATTAGAACGGACATGGAAACGTAACGGTACGTTTAACGAGGATAGATAATGTCATCACACTCGCGGGTGCAATAGAAAATAATGGTTTCCGATGTGGAGTCGAATAGACAGAAATAAATTCATGGCATTACGTAACCGCGATTAATCGTGACGATTGGTCGTTTAATCCGAGAATAGACACCTGTGGTATTTTTTACACCTCAGTATCGAAAAAATAAACCTCACGTCACAGTAAATTTCTTTACTAATCAAAAACACATTTATCTATTATTCGAAGATTCCGAGATCGAATTTGTACAATAAAAACAAGTTATGATATTCTATATATATATTATATATTTTCTATATATTCATATATTCTAATATCGATCTGTTGAAACTACCTGGGATGTAGAAAACATCCAGATAATTGTTTACGTTATAAGATCAAATATGGTAAGAGTTCATAATTAAAAAATTCGAATGAGTTTGGGTTTAAACAATAGTATCTTTTCGTCTATGTTTATACAATACAATAGTTTATAACATGTTTCTATAAATGTTTATTTTTATTAAAATTATATAATTTCCATATTTATATAATATAATAAACAAATATGAAAATAAACCATTCTTCTAATAATTCTGCTAGAACAAATATAATATAAATAACTTTGATACAAAATAAATAACTATGCCTTATTTTAAATTATTATAAAATAAAAATTACATATTTTATTTCTAATTATTCTTCATTAACTTTAGCAAAAACCTGCATTACAAAAGTATTTTATTAACTGATTTCTTCGTTTTTTAGAAATATTCTTTTAAAAATAATAAATTGCTTAATGTGTTTCTTCCGTTTAATGTTCTTTTTTTTGTTTCTTTTTATCTTTTTTAGAAAATATTAATTAAATTTAAGTACGTAATATCCTTTGATATTACTAAATTACAGAACAATCAGAAATATAAAATAGTTAATAATGATTAAGAAAAATCACCAAAAATGATCACTGACGAAAAAAAAAAGACTATTTCCGTGTTAAAAGTACGTTGCCTTTTGTTCGACAAGTTAATTATTTCTACAATTGTAGGACGACTGTAATTTTATTTAAAAGATCCATAAAAATTTTCGGTCTGAATTTTTTTCACGCGAATGAATTTCGTCCATCACAGAGTGAAAGAGTAAAGGTCGTCGCACGGAATGTTAACTTCCATCCGTGTCGCCAGGCGAGAAAAAGGCCGTCGCGGGAATCCAATTAATCGATATTCATCCACGTTAAAATGCGGAAACGATTGCCGTGCGCGCTCTCCGGGCCGAATTTTTTTTCACAACCCCGTGGAACGCGCGGCACGCTCGACGCCCCGCCACAAAGATGGCGTAATCGATATTGCGGATTTTCAAAAGCCCGGGATGCCGAGGGAAATGAGAGAGGAACACTACCTATATGTCGATCTACCTAGGATTTAAGTATCAAGATCGGGCAGCAGGGAATTTATGTAGATACAGGACGAGCATCATCAATATGCGTGCAAGTTGTTAAATTATTCAATTTGATACGGCATGTAGCAACTGCCGTCGTAGATTCCAGACGGCGGAATCAATACTCAGGACACGTAGCCTTGATCGTTCAACGATCACAAGAGAATTGTAAAAATAATAAGAAATATCTCGTCAAATAAAAAATGTACATTGAGAAAAAAAGTTTTGTAATTCGAGCAAATATGTTATTAATACGGTTTAAGTAAATTATTTACATCACACAAAAAATATATATTTTTTTAAGTAATATTTTCTACAAATAAATAATATTTATCTGTGTTATGTAAATAATTTACATGAAATGCACTAATAACATATTTACTTGACTCGTGAAATTTGTTCTCAGTGTACGTGTACAGATGAATGCATAGAGAACTATGCAATTTTTGCATTTTTTCCCATATATTTTAACAGTTGGATAATATTTGGAGATTTTGAAAATAAATGAATATTTAATCTCTTTTCAGGAACGAATTTTTAAAATTGAAAACGTTATTTAATTCTTTGTTTAGCTGCATTTGAATCAATTTAAATCCACAACAATTAAACAAATAAAATTTTTTAAAATTACAATCATTGTGGCAAATTCTATTATATTTATTTTTTCCTTGTCAGTATATTTGGCAATATTATTTAAATTAAAAAAAAAAGAACTAAACATACAGATACCGCAGTGTGTGTACTGAAAAGGGGTGAAATGTAAGATAAAAAACGTTTAAATATGTCCATGTTAATTTATTAATTAATAAAAATCGTACAAAAACAGAATAATTCAAAAGCATACATAACAAACCATGCGGACAAACTAAGCAAACAATCAAACAGCGATATTATTGTTACGTAAGTCGCTGTACATGATCCGTCTTCCTTCGAGAAGTCTTGATGAAGCCGAGGAACTGTAGAGCGGCGACCGCTTGAGTAAACCGAGCTCTGAATCCCCGTTAAGGATAAGTTACTACATGATGAAATGCGAGATAACACGTGCGAATTATTCAAACTAGGGAGGTATCTAGTTCGCGAAAGTTACGTCTCTCTACGGGGTACGATCCTCGCGTTAGGAGGCGTGATATGAATTTCAAAGGCACCGAGCAGGTAAGACAAATCTCGACGAGTGCCGATCACGTTATGCGAGGGTTGCCTCGCGCATTCGCGTCAACTTTTGTAAAGGATACTGCAGTCGCGGATCCACGTTGCGTTGCTCCGTACATTGGGCCTGCGGATCCTCGATCGTCAGGAATGCCTACAAACGTATCAAGTGCCATTCTGTTGGTGTTTTAAGCACAAATGCGTAAAGCTTAAAGATCAAAATATATCGGTGACAAAAATATGAGGTAATTTAGAAATCTGAAAATATATTAAAAGAGTCAAACTTAAGGTTCTAAAAACGCAAAAATGTCAGATTTTACATCGGAAAGAATTTTATAAAAAATCCCTCCCCCCGCCCCAAGAAGTTTATTAAAAAAATCTTAAATTCTTTCTAATATTAAACTAGTAATATATTCCGTGATCTCCGATCGCGGCATCGTTGAACCGTTCTGCGGAGAGCATGGTTTTCGCCGGTGCAATTTTCATGAGAATCGTTTTACCGGCTTCCTAACAACCGGCCGACGATAAAGTACTCGGCACCCCTTGTGTGCGCCTTGCTTACAATGACGTGCTCGCGTGAATCACTCGCGGCGGTGCGGCGGCGTTGGCGATTAAAATCACGAGACGGCCGGCTGGCCGGCCGAGTGCGTGACCGTAAGTGTAACAGGGATTAACCTGTAAACATGGGCACAGTTCGGATTGTTACCTGCAGCCAGTCGTACATATTGATCAGCTTCCTGGACTCCAAATGTAGCTTATAAATTATACTCAGGTCGGGGAGCGTGCGCGGAATGTCGTCGTCGTTTTCCAATTTGCAGCAGTCGCACTGAAATATACATTTCCAATTAACCGCGCCGCGCGGTCTATCGGAGAGCGTCATTTTTTCGCGGTCGCCGATGAATTGCTCATGCACGGAATTTTCTCTTAGAATTTAACTCCAAAAAAATCGTGATAATTATGGAAACAACATGGACCGCGAGAAGAATTTTACTAAGCTTTTAGTAAAGTTTAACCAAATTATTTTATATTATACAATTTATTATAAATTTTATTAAATTTTACTAAAATTATAGTAAAATTCTTCGAGGGTGATGTTGCACAACTGTCACGTAATTTTGAGGATAAATTCTAAGAGAAAATTCTCTCCGTGCGTAAAAGAAAATTAAATATCACAAGAGAGATGACGCACGTATTCGAAACGAGCGCACATTCAAAAAAAAGTATATTGATCAAAACATCGAAAGATACGAAAAGCTGAATATAGAAAATAGACCGAAGAGACTGAAAGAAAAATAATTTGATTTTATACACACAAATCACAATTTAAAGTGCAAAAATTTCCGATGCGATTTTTCGCATCGCTTCATAATATTCAAACTGACGTCTAATGCGGCACGACACTTTTGTGCGTGCAGATGTCCGTTTATATTATTTAAAAGTTTAGTTTCGCAATTCCGAATTAACAATCGTTGCAAACGATTTTCCGAGCATATGGCCGCCGTGCGACAAAAAAGCTAGTTGGAATCGCGTGCACGAGCTATTCGTGCAGAGTTTCTTCACTCACGTCCAAGTACATCTGCGGATCGCTCAATCCCGTGTGTATGGCAGCCCGCAAAGAGCCGCGAATATGATGCTTCGCCTGATTCCCGTCGCTGTAGCAAAATATCTCGTGAGCCGTCACGCGACTCGGATCGATCAGATGAACGGAGAACACTTTTTGGTCCAAGTAATCGATCAGGTCAAGCTGCGCCTGCTTGTAAGCGGAACGCGACTGTTGCTGACTCATTTTGAGCAATTTCTGAAAGGAGAGCACGTCATCGTTGAATAGAAGCCACTAATCTTATCGTTTTCATCGACAATCTTTATTTCTGAACTGAAGATCTGATTCGCAGCGATATATATATATATATAAGGAATGAAAGAGAACTTTCTGTGACTTCGTAAAATGATAAAATCTCGTTAATGTAAAGTATAATAATACGAAAGATCGTTCTCGAGTTATTAGATCTTATCAAATCGGATTTAATTCAATATAGAAGCATCGCTTTAATAATTCTCAGCGTGAAACAGTGTAACGTTAGATTAAAAGGGATCAAGAAATGAGTTTTTGCACACACCTCCTTTAGTTGCAGGCGACTAAGTTTCTCTTCCACACTGATAATTTCAGAAGTCGCTGTGGTGCTTAAACTAGCTTCTCGAATCGTCTTGATGTGATTGTTGAGATTGACCTTAATTTTCGTAATTTCCGAATCTTTGGATTCCTCGACAATTTTCACGACAGATTCGAGTTTCGAGAGTAGGTCCTCCTTCGATAAAAATCCCAGTAATTTCAGACACTCTTTGTACTCGGAGGACTCTGTCAGATCGTTCGTGTAAACCGCTTTGGTATAAACTTCCCGTAACTAAAACGATGGTCGCATGATTTGATTGCGAATTTTAGCTTAATGTATCGCGTTATTGCGTAATATAATATTTCATTTTGTATCAATAGTACTGTATTACCTGTTTACCCATAGGCGAGCCTGGTAATGAAGCAATCAGGCAGTGCAAACATCTCAAAACGATTAAAAATCGATCCATAAATTTGTGAAATTTATTTAATAATTGTTCCAACAATACCTACAAAAGGCAACATTTAAAAAGATAATATGATTCAGAAGTGAGATTATTAAAAATAATGTACATCAGTAACAGTTTCATTTAAAAAGAGATCGTTAAAAGTTGTAGAGCTTTTATTTCCATTTCAAAAGAGTGACGTATAATAGTTATAGAGCTATTTTATGAAGCTTTTATTTCTATTAAATATCTACCGTTCTTTCATTTTCAATATTAAACAGTTTGATAATGGGCTTGTATTAAAATTTTCCAATGGCATAAATTGAATTACATATTATTTAAAAGATGCTCTCGCGTTACTGATAGCTAAAATTTTTGCAATCCTTTTGGACTCTCGTAAATAAATTAATATGCGAACCATGAATTCTTTATCGCTGAGCTCTTTATCTCCATTCGCCGCTTCATTGGACGCTTTCAAATATTTAGCGATAGATGGTAAACTTTTAATGTCCACGATGTTTTCATCGGTGAGTTTAGATATTCTCTCCTTAATGTCTTTAGGTTGACAACAAAGAGAGCTCACATTGTTCTCGTAAAAATGTTGTATCATGCATATCTAAAAATCGTAATTTATAACATTCAATCGATGATTAACTGTTGGAACTTATCAGTTAGATTTCACTGGTCGTTCGTTACCTTGTAATTCTGTAAAAAGTTGTCTACCGAAAAATCGTAAAACAAAAAAATGTCAGTCAACAATTGGAACGCACGACCGATTAATTTAAATGGAATCTTTGTAGAAAAAACAGTGCTCTCCAATACATCGGATAGTGTTTTGACTTGCGTCTGCGTATAGAATACCTGAACGAATGGACAACCAATTATTTAAAGTCATCATGTAAACGTTTGCGTTAGACGTCGAAACGTATTTTTGTTTAACTTGCCTGTACAACTAACTTCGATGTGACGTCATATGTCAATGACTTATGTACGGCGTGCAATGTGGTCGCGACACCAAAAATGAGTACGAACTTCAAAGTACTTCTGTACGAACTGAAAATTATTCATGCGACATTTTTTTTAATATTCATACAATTCCTTTTCTAATTGTTCATGCTATATGAAACATTGCCAGAGATACCTCAACACCAGGATAAAGTCGTGTAATACATTGGTGGAGAAGCTTTCGAAATCCGGTAGAATTATAGTTAGAGGATCCTCCGGATCGTAATGTTCCGCAAACAATTTTTTCAAGACGCGCATGGTGCATTGACTCTTACGCACTTCGGGAACATCGTCCTACGAACGATAATTTATTTAAAGACATTCTATTTCTGCACGCTGCTACTACCGCGAAACTAACCGATTCCGATTTATTTATATTCTGATGAGTGAATTGATATACAGCGTCTTCGATGATGTTTTTCACGCTGTTACAATTTCTGCTCCAAACCACTGCCAAATGCGGCGTTACTTTATTAAGTTTGGATACTATCGTGTCGAAAAGTGTTGTGTGATCGGGAACATTCACTCCTATAATTTTAATTCATTCAAATTATAAACTGGGAAAACCATTACTGGACGAAAACGCTCTTAATAGGCAAAAAATTACATACATTTTCAATTGATTTCGGGCTATTTAAATTTTATGTCGAAAATAGTATAGGTAATCTTTTATTTAAAAAAAAATAAAACGTTTATTTTCACCTGTTAACAAAATGGCCGTGGCTATTTCGTGGGACGATACATTCAATGGAGTCGCTTTTATTTTCGACACGAAAAACTCCAAATTGGATATAACTTGTTGAAACATTTTCGATCTGACATTCTGAAATATTAATGTATTCTGTTAGGTATTCTGCCGTTTGATTGAGATTTATGGCTGGTGCTAACACACGGTAGTTGTACCTCCGTAGCCTGTTCGATATATCCCCACGTTTCGTTATACGCGATATACCAGGGTTCATTAAGGTACGCCGGGCATTGCGCTTTCTTTTTCTTCTTCCCAATTGTGTAACTTCCTTTGCAGGCAAATACCCCCTAAAAATCACGATCAATATTATATTCTAATTAGTCACGATTAATCGATTCTAATTCATCGATTCTCCGTCGCATCAATCACAGAACTGCCGATATTATTGCCCTTATGGTTTCAGAATTTACTGTGGTATTAATATTAATGACAAAAATTATTATACTTCAACTCTATAGTGAGAAAAAAAAAGTCGAAATATTTAGAAACAAATTTTACTCATATCTATTGATTAAAAAAAATGTAATTGTGACGACAAAATATACATTTCTGTAAGATCTCATTTTTCTGAATTAGTTTATTTGCTAGGAATAAAATTTTATTTCGGCGTATTTGAATAAAAATTTATTTCAGTGAAATAACTTTATATTCCACAAAGTTTTAAATATCTTTTTCTCAGTGTAAAAAAAAACTAATTTCTTTTACAAGAAGTCCCGAAATTAACAAATCAAAATTCTCTTAATTTCTTGAAAAATTAAGTAAAATAGTTATTTATAAATTTTTATTTCAAACAGAATTTTTTATACATTTTTCTATCCATTATTGTGAGTTTAATTAAGTTTTGAAATAAAAGTTTCAAAAAATTAAATTCCAATGTCTAAAAAAAATCAAAAACAAAGTTTATCCTAAATGACATTAATCAAAAACAAAAACAGCGTTGTACGAACTCCTTGACAGACACTTTTCGATAAATTTTTAAGACGTGCGAAAGCACGACAGCCTATGAATCATTATTTGGCGTTCGCGCCCGCTAACTTTGCACTTTGAGGTTAAGCCGGCAATAGCAACAGGTTGCACGTGTCGTATCACTTACCTTGGACACAGAAACGTTCTCCATTCTGCAACCGGCGTCAGCGCCGTCGAGATGCCAGGAATACTCGTTTTAAATACACGCCTCTATCATGCGGATAAAAGAAACGAAAGTTAATTGCAGCGCGGGAGCACGCGGCACAAACACGCGCGAACTGCCGATTGCGTGGCCAATGCTGGCTGAACGCATCTGAACACAACTCAACACGGCAGCTGTCAGCTAACAAGAAAATGTACCGCTAGCTGGCGCCATGTGCTAGTAGATCTGCTAGAGGCTCTACAGCCACAGTATATAAGTAGATATCTACTTGTGCTGTGCTATAGCAAAGATGCCTCACGATTTTCGATACCGAATTACGTAACGAAAGCTACCATTCATATGACAGTTTTAATCTAGAGCTTTAAAATGCGGTTTAGCCGCGCTGAAAGAGAGATAATAGTAAATGTTGAATGAGAAAAAATGCTAATTTTTTAAAAATATGTAGTTAATATAATTATTATTAAAATACAAAAATTTATTTATTTAGACATTCAGTAAGTATTACTAAATTTAGTTTACACTTACAAAATATTTTTTATTATTAACTAAACTCTTTTTTTCAATGTATCTACAATGAAATATCAACCAGTGATAGAATAAATAGTGTACTTGTAAAATGCAGCCATCTATTTAGAGTTGATAAAAAAAAGGTTGTATGTTGTATATAGTGTCTATAATTCGCAAAAGTTTATCAGAAGCGCGCCATCAAAACTATTATTTCTTTTTTAATCGTTCAATGCGTAAAACAAAAATAGAATGGTACAATAGCTCTGATAGCGCGCTTTCCAAGATAATATAGTAGATGCACAGTTGCATTTGAGAAAAAGAGGAAGTAAAATACAAATTAATTAAAATAAGAATATAAAATATATGCTTGATATGGATAGAGCAGAACAGCGAAAGCTAATGCAATACGCTCATCTATGCATTTTTAGCTTGCACAACTTCGATTATCTTTTACGTTCCATTCTTCATAATTTATTATTGTTATTTTATAAGTTTGAAAAAGTATTTTTCTTCAGACTACGGCTACCATTTTTATCAGAGTCTGAATAAATATATGTTAGAGCAACGCGCAGTTCATCCTCATCAGACGCAACCGACGTGCATGTTCGAAAGTCGGATTTCGGCTACGTCGAAAGGGGACAGAGAAGAGACGAGTAGAAACGTCATGGTAAAGGCAGGAGGGCCGGGGGATATAAATCGATGCGCAAGCAGCTTTGCGCGAGTTGTTCTCGTTTTGCGGTCGGCCGTAGCACCTGTGCCCCGCATCGTCCGCCATCGCGGGCGGCGGGATTCGCGGGATAGAAAATAAATGCGAATCGATCGGCAGCTTAATCATTCGGGCAACCCCCTTCCCCCCCCCAGCCCCCCACGTCCCCCTCTCGTTGAAAGAGCAGCGGAAAGGATCGGCTGCTGGGACAAAATGCTCGCGAGCCCCGGACCCGAAGCCAGAGATATTGCCCTCTGAAAGGCATACATACGCCCTCCGCGACTCGATCACGGCCGCATAAAGCACTCCCGGCGCAACAAGAAAAATGCGCCGGGAGACGCGCTATAAAAATCCAGTCGGCGCGAATAAAGCTCCATTCGCTCGACCCGCGATAATACGATCGCTGCTCGCTCCTAACCAGCTTCCGAACGTGCCTCGCATTTCCAAGCCGACTTACAGGGGGTTATCGGCGATCCGCAAAAATTCTGCTTTCGTATGAGATTCTGCACATACCCGGGACGATCCAGCAGATAAATTTAACGGTTTTTCGTTGCGCACCAAGGTATTCGAGATGACAACAAATATAAAATGTTTACGATAAATTTCGAAACGTAATAACCAAGTAAAGAAAAATACACGTCTTTTAAAATGTCTTGTTTCAAGCGCTACATTTCCTTGAATCATATTTTTTTCTCTTGACAAGATTGAGACGTTTGGAGCGACTGTAGGATAAAACAAAGCTCGTTTACATTCAAATTCACACGCATCATGTTTCGTAACATATTGAAGCTGCAACGTTTTGTATATGCGCTTCGCGTATCCCCTTCCGAAGCTCTTCACCTAGCGGAAGAATGATCAAGCATGCAACCATTCGGAGGTGATTGACGAGGCGTCACGGAGATATAAAAGCGTTATATGGCGCGGCACGATACGCCGTTCTGGAGCGGTGAACTTCTTCGATATGCACAGGATAAACCAGAAGTCGCTTCGCGTTGAAAAAGTGGCGTATCGAAGGAAATTTATCTTAATAAGGTGTAGCTCGCGAAAGCTGCCCGAGCAATATTCCTCTTCCAATAGAGGAATCTTGTATAAAGTTTATTTGTTTTCAGTATAAGTCTGTAGTATATTATCAGGCATGAGTGCACCTCCAGGATTTTTTTTTTTTTTTTTTAAGAGAGGCAGGAGAAAAAGGTTATCAATTGTTATCACGTAAACTTTTTGAGTTAATAAATAAAGTTTTTGAATATTTTAGAGCTTAGAATGTCTCCTGAATTTTGAATAAGAAAAATATCGGGTTTTGTTCAGATTTACCATTTTTTTGTTTCTTAAAGAAAGTATAATATAATTGTTAAAGCAAAATATAAATTAAATATAAAATATAATTATTAAAGACGAAATGTGTAGTAGCGGTTTAACATATCTTCAAGATTCACAGCCTTTGTGAATCGACGCGGACTGTCATTCAAATGATCTACCATTGTGTTGCGTAAATAGCTTCTAAAATTTCAAGCAAAGGTTTGAACTCTCAAACTTTCTCCTCCCACTTCGGGCACACCCATATATTCTGAGAAAAAAATGTGTCTCCGAATCGATTGATAGTTCACATTGTATGTCGCGAAACTGCATTGTTGTATATTGTGTATCATGAAGAACGACACATGCTATAAAAGCCAACTGGCTTTGACTTTTACGCTTCGAATCGTGGCCATCAAATGTTACTCTCGGCATTGCGATGAGCAACTTCTCCCGATGTCGTAATCGTCTGGTTTTAGTGATATATATAATATATATATATATATGTGTGTGTGTGTGAGTGTGTGTGCGTGTGTGCGTGTGTGTGTGTGTGTGTGTGTGTGTGTGCGTGTGTGTGTGTGTGTGTGTGTGTGTGTGTGTGTGTGTGTAGATATATACATATATATATATCGCGTAAGGTCATAAACTTTACGATTATCGTGCTACGTAGCTTTACGCGCGAATCGTCAGAGTTCTTCGCGTGCGAATTACTCTTGGCGTACAGTTACGCACGTTAAAAGTTAAAAGTTCTCGTACTTTTCTGTCTGTGCACGAACGACGACTGTTCGCGCGATCGTTAAAAATTCGAGAAGAGATAAAAGATGTGGGAGAGTCCAAAGAAATTAAAAGTAGCCGCGGATAATCCCTCGATTCGGGAGGGGAATGTTTGTTAGACATTAGCACGAAAGACAATTTCGAGTCGCGAATGAAATGTCGCTTTGTCGGGCAATCCAGTTGGGGAAACTCACGGGCGAGGGAAATTATTTTTCGAAAGGATGCCGCCTGAATCGTCGCTGCGCTGTCGGGAGAACGCGGTTTTACGGCGTCAGCTTTCTTGTTCTGGAAACTTTTGCGGGGGTAAAACGGCTGGTGGTTTACGAAACGGGGACTCAATTCCTAGCGTTCGTAATGAGCGTCATTGTTGGCGGTACTACCCGCCCAGCCCGCTTTCTTCCTCGCGGAGATTGGACTTTCCGAGCTTGCGAGGAACGGTAGGTGCTCGCTTGTGTCGTGAGCAGGGCTGTTCTTAGAAACTACAATGCCGCGATATTCGATAGGTCGCACTCGAGGGAGGCGTGTACATTCTCTAAGATTAGAGCAAGATAGGGCAGAATAATTTCCGTTCGTTCGTACGCCGATGTGTAATTTTGATTTTGCTCGAAAAAATGCGGAAATTTAAAACGGGGAATAGTTTATCTGATTGTTTATTTATATCGATAAAAGGAAATGCAAATAAAATTCTCTATTTATAGATGTTTGATTTTTTTTTAGATTATATCTTTCTTAAGACCTTTGTGAGGTTCAGAAAAAAACGCATTAGATTTCGTTACTTTGTAGCTTTTTCTCTGTCGTATTTTCCACGACAGATTAACATTTGTATAAAATATAGAAAATTGCTCTTGAAATTCTTGTAAACTAAACTAAAATTCATAAAATACATTGCAAAAAGTTTAAGTGAAAAATTAAGAGAAATAAAAAATCCGAAAACGCAAGACTTTAAGAAAAGGTATTTTATTTTAAAAATTCGATTAAGCTTTTATCATAGCTGCGACTTTCACGTGACATCAAATAACAATAGTGGAGATGTGTGTGTGTGTCGATCCCCCCGTTCTCTGTACTATCCGTCCGTATGAGAGAAAAAAAACGTCAAGATTACGAGGACGTTCTCCGGTAACGGGATAATAAAGCGACGAGCATTGTAGCTTCGCCGTGGACTTTTTGAAGTTGCTCTATCTCCAGCTCTTCTATACCGCTCGCCATTTACGTTATTTTCAGCGTTTTTCTTCGTGTGTCCTTCTCTTTTTACCATTTCCCGCTTTGTCTCTTTTTATCGAAAATAAAAATCTTCAGCAGCTAAAAACTTTGTAGTTTCGAAGAACTAAATCGCGATCTTTGCGGTGGCCTGAGCTGAAGTAGCTCTTTCAAAATACAATCATCTGCGCAGTAACAAAAAAAGAATCGTTTCAAATATCCAAAGTATTTCTATGGAGCTACAAAATTACTAACAAGATATTGCCTTTGTCGATTTCAGCGAACCGGCCTTTGACGATCGAGGAGCTGAGGGATTATATATCCTCCGAGTTGGAGGGCAACCCACCCCTGTGGATTACTAGAAGACCGGGCAGATACGGCGGCGCGAACGTGTACATTAACAACGCAATGATCCTCTTGGAGCAGAGCAACTTCCAGTCGAAACTCAAAGTCAACGGCGACACTATGACTCAAGTGAGTATTATTTCGATATTGTCACAGCGCTCTTATTTTACTTGTAAAGAAATTTATGCGTTATAAATTGTTTTGCTCAACGATATCATCTTGAAATCATCTGCATGAAACTATTGTATATATAATGTTATTTTTTATTTAGGTACATTAAAATTAGATCATCTTTATGTTATCTCAAGCACGTTTACATGTAATTTATTTTATCTTTATTTAGATAATTTTAAGTTAGCTAAACGCAACATTGCATAAATTAAGAAGCAACTGCTGCCGCCGTTGCACAAAAAAGTACAAGCAGACTTGTTTCGCGACGGAATCGGTAAATCGTGAGTTTATCTCAATCGTTTTTATTTCTCTCGCGCTTGGCCTCCACTACTTTTCTGACCGATTTCCCCAACAGCCACTTCGACCATCCTGGCGTGTTGGTGGCGGCTTTCTAACGAGCTTTTAATGAGCTTTACACGCTCACCTTAGCCGCGAGACCATTAGGCTGATGGATATCGCGGGCCTCGATAATGTCGAACGGCGCTTCCTGGCATTCGCACTCTCTCTCGCGAGAGTCATCAGCTCGGTTATCGGTGGAACGTCCAACGCTCTCACGGCTCCTTGCAAATTAAACCCGGTGTGTTAATGTCCGATTTATAATAATCAACGCGTCGAACTGTAAGTCATTTGAGAATTACGAATCCGTGTCTCGCCTTTCAATTGAACATCGAGCGAGAATTGCGGCGATTAAAATGCAAGCTTATTTGAGAAAGTACAACTTTCTTTCAAAATAAACTTGGAAATTTAAAATTGGCATGCGATACAATTCACGGGTTCTTTAGAATCTCGCATAAATCCGTCCCTTGAAAAAGATAATCAGTGCAATTCGGTATATCGTGTGGTGTTTCGCGCAAATGCAGCCGCGTGGATTCGTTGAAGGTTCACGGAGACTCTATCAGGCCGGAATCTTTTTCAAATACCCGTAAATTCGTCGTCAATGGCGTAGCCCTCTTTTCAACGCATCTCCTGACTGATTTGGGTTTTTGGTCTCGCAGGAAAGCGGATCTCATTTCAGGTTGCCAGACGAATCCTTTAATCTATAGTTAAAGTACCATCACCTGATGAAAATCGCACGGGACTAGCCGGTCTACGACTAATCCCTTCGACGAGCTCGCCTGCAGATCAATCTCTCTCTTGCCTCCCGGTAATATTAGGGGAAACTTTTCTCATCCACTTAACCCGCAAGTTCCATTGCCTCGGTTACTTCCTGCTCGTTACCAGCGTATGAAAATATCGGTCTATAAATCGCGTCCTATGCCCCTTCCCCATTTTTTAATAGATATGAGTTCAAACTACTAAGACAGAAACTACCCTTCTCTCTCTATGTTCGTAAAAATCGTGTATGCATTAAATTTAAAAAAAAAAGGAAAAGAAAAAAAGAATCTAAGATTTTTCTGCAATTCGTTATTTTTAATTATTTTTAAAAAAAGAATGAGAAAATTGTAAAAATATCATGTACATTTGGTTAAATTTTGTATCAGATAATATAACGTATCATTAGATTTAATTTAAATTTAATACAGCTGTGAAATTACTTTATTAATGTATTTATTACATGCAAATATCATGACAAGGATAACTCTGACGAGGAGCTGAATTATTGTCTGTCGCGAATTTGATGTAAAAACTATAATTTCCGTGTTGTACATTCCATGAGAATTAGTGATAATGATTGATTGTAACATTATCATTAATAATTGCGAGTGCGCCAATTAGCCGCCGGATGGCGACGATGCGTTGCAATAACTTACATTAATCATTCGCAATTATTAATTGCACGATGATTCAATAACGCATGATTGATAGATAGAGTTATAGATGAAAGTGAAATAATTACAATCAATAACCGCAATAACAACAGCATCAAAACTGCAATAAATAAGACTTTAAATTATAAGAAGAGAAGAGGTACAGAGTGGAGAGAAAAAAAGAAAAAAAATTCTATAGATTTATTGTCAAAAAGTAACTTTTTGTTAAAAATTTTCCCAACCTCGTTTAACATTTACTTTTCGAAATTGCTATTATATTATAATTAGTTTCATAATTTCGTTACTACACTTTTTTCCCTCAAGATCCATCACGAATAATTTTATACGGGAAATTCAAATCTGCCATTATATTTCCGTGTGGTTATTACAGCAGTATATTTTTCCAAAGCTATGACTTTTAATTTTGTAGAAAAATTATGTACATTTTTATCCTGTAGACCCGCGGAGACACAAAAGTGTTGCAAACTCCTTTTCCGCGTATGTGACTATAATAGGAAATGTCTCAACAATGGAACAGGTCAGCGATCCGTTTTCAGTTGGTGCTCGCTCTCACGAGCGCGTTGCATATCTATCAACTCGAGAATAGATTTATGCGCATTGTCCCCTTACGTATACCCGATAGACATACGTATTCCATTATCCGCCGTGTTTCAGATCGGAGCGGGCAGGCTTCGTTCGAGTTTTACAGAGAAATATTTCGTCGAAACCTTATCCCCTTTATGCGCTTTTTACCAAGATTCGCCGAGGAATTACTCGACATCGTCGAGCCAAATTTGAAACTCTGCAGTCATCGCGACGTATATTCCCCTCGCGAATTTCCGTACGAACCTTTACTGCATGTACGTCCGTCGATACGTTGCAACGCGTTCGCCGATCGCGTTGCAATTCAGCGAATGGCTCTCCCGTAACTGTCCGTGCCGGCACTTTATGATTATGGACACTGTATTTACGATACACCGGATTAGAAATATAGTTCGGCCCGACGCGCATTTTAAGTCCACTGTAAATAATTTATAGTTAATTCCGCCCGATACCTTATGCACCCTTGTGCAGAATTAATGTTTCATTGGCGAAAACGTAGCCCGCATTCTTTTACCCCTCGGTCGACTGCGCGATCCATTCCATTTTTTAAAATCCGCTCGATACCTAATCAATTTCTCTTCAGTCATTATCGTTCACGCTATCGGTACACTTCGATGTTCGAAAGATCTAATTTCAATTCATAGCGAAGATATTCGTGAACACTCGGCTGGCGTGCCTTTTTTTCTCACTTGCCTTATCGTACCATTTTTCCGAGATATAGATTTTACGACGTCTTAAGAAATCCTCTTCCGAGCTTCGATTTCCTGACGGACGCGCAGGAAGTCGAGATAAAAGGGGAGAACGTGAGAAGGAGGAGAACTCTCCATCCTTGGAGTTATGGCCGATTTTATTACGTCAGCCTGCTCGTAAGAACGAGAAGAATTTGAGAGGTTCCGATCCAATTTGGGAATATATTCGCAGATTTGTTGTCCCCTCGACCTGTCCCCGGAAGATACAATATATATTACTTCCTGTCGATCAAGTGGTATTCAGTTTCTTCTAAACACGGGGATCAGCTCGCAGTCTCGGTACGAATCTCGTTACCGAATCCTCCCTCCTAGGCAAATGCAAAAATTGTTTCGCCTCTTGTCTTATTCTGCAATTCGCATACGCAATCTAATAAAGTAGAAATGATCGCAATAGAGCGAACGTCGAATTTTAACGAAATTTGTCGTGCGGCAAGAGAAGAAGGGGTGCACCGCATTTCTACCCGAAGGGTAGAAAAGCAAAAGAGAGAGAGAGACGGTGTTTTTAATCTCAAAAGACGGTGTGGGTTTTGATCTCATTATACGTCCCTGGAACGTAGCCGCCCTCTCGAGCAAGCTCTCCTCTCCTCTCCTCCTGTTTTCTAACAATCTAAAGAAATTCCAGTCCGAATAACTACACCGACGCCAGCAGGATCGCCTAAAGAGTTACGGTTAATGGAGGGGAAAAATACCGAGGTGGAATGACGGGAAGGGTTGCCGCGAGAGAGAAAGAAAGGTGGGAAGGGAGAGTGGAGACGCCAGAGGGTGCTTGAGTGCACCAAGAAGCCAGTGGTGCAAGCAGTTTGTCCGCGGAGAGGAGAATTGAAAATCAGCCACCGCGAGAGGCGGGCGCTTGGTGGAATAGTTGCGAGAAAGGGATGAAGTTTTTTGCGAATGGTGGGACGGGGTGGGGCTGTGTTTCGTATCGGACTTTGCGGGAAATAAAGATGCCAGTCGCTCGGTTGGGAAGTTCATGTTACCGTCGAGAGGAGAAATACTCGTAAACCGTCCAATAGCGAGAACATAGAAATACGTATTGAAATAACGAAGGTAACCTTGAACGCGATAAAACTCGAGTAAAATATATTTTAGACGAAAGAGATTTCACCGCGATAAAGATTCAAATGAGAAAATTGTTGGAAAATCCGGAATAATGAACGAGGAATGACGAATTAAGCGTTTTCGAGCGAGGCAGTGAATGTAACCGTAAAATTTTTTTTCAAAACCGAACTGGAAAAATTAGCATCTAATTTTAATCGAATTATCCTTAAATGTTTGAAGCGAAGCAAGTCCGACAACAGGTAAATTCGGCAAACACCTGTATCAGTCGGAAGTTAAAAATAAAGGTAAGATCAGCGCCTGTTAAAAATGCATTAGAGGTAGACGCAGCGGACGGAACTGCACTTTGAAAACCGGGAGGCAAAGTGTTGGTAAAGACATAGAGAAAAAGGGTGGAAGAAAAGGTCATTCATCGTGGAAAGTAAAGAGTGAAGAGAATGAGGGGAGATGTGGCAAGGAAATAAAAGTTGCCGGAGGAGAGACGTAACACAAAAATCGCGTCACGAGAGCCGACCGTACGTCCATCTCTCTTTCCTCTCCCTTCTCTCCCTGCTCGATTCAATGAATCTCGGAGTGACCTTAAAGGAGATAATCCAATTTCCGTTTCGCAATTTCTCCGCTCGATCATCCATCGACTCGTCGTCGTACATTAACGAATCCCGACTGGAATTCGATAAACGGAAGGTCTCATGTTTTAAAGATTGATAATATTCAATTTTGATTCATAGATCTGTGCCTGTCGCGATTTATAAGTGCCTCATCTCAGTCGTCTGTACCAATTTCCATTAAGGATAGCATTTGCAAGTCGAAAAGCAGTCGCGATTCCTCCCTCCCCCGTCCCACTGTACATTTCTTTTTCATAAATTTCGCCGATAATTGAACTATAGGAAAGCAGCGCGGCAGTGTTTCTCTTAAGGAACCGACGGATGAAAATTAGCGCGATTTCTATACCGGCGATATGACTCGCCCGTCGCACGGGACTACATAATTCGAAATTCTCCGCTTTGCATGGAATTACCCTCGCGCTCTTTCCTTGGCTTGAATATTCATGCGGAAAGAATGCATTTGATTACTTAATAGCCGCGACTCGCCGCGCGTATAAAATTATTAACGTACGTCAACTGCAAACTTAAACGCTCTACTGTGCCTGCCGTTCTTCTCGTTTCCCCTCTTGCACTAATTGAAAAGCAGGAAGGTTTTAACTGGAGACGTGGTCCGTTATTTTCTAAATTTACGCAAAATGTTAAGTACTTCATTAAAAGGCTCTTTCCGAAAAAAAGTGACAAGCGCCAGATGTTAAATGTAACGACCGGGAAAAAAAGTTCTTACTGCACGTTTAAAGATAATCGCGCATGATAAAAGATTCTAATGGCAGACAGATAATTGAGATACGCCACTGATAACGTATCGATAGCACTGTAATGATTCGCGGTAATAGTTTTTCAGTATTACGCGATATACACAACGGGATCGAAATCGGTTTTAATCACCGTTTCGAAGACAATATCCATGCGAGTTTATCGTAAAGGTAGTTGCGTACGATAATTCATCGTTAACCGCGCGCAGATCGTGATTATCTCGCGGCGGGGTGCCCAGGAGAAATAAACGAGCACGAGCTGTTGTGTGTATCGAGATGATAACTCGTACCCGCGTGTACCATCCCCAACCGCGAATATGGGTATCCGGGCTGATTAAGAAGGAGCCCGCTCGGAGAGGTCGCGAATGGCTCGGCGCAACTATCGGTAAAGTTTAATTAGCGTTAACTTTACGATACTCCGCGGTAGGCCGACCCGCGATGTGGTCGCCGCACTTCCCACTTTCTCGCGCGAAATTAGACGGC
Organism: Solenopsis invicta; assembly: GCF_016802725.1. NCBI lineage: Eukaryota > Metazoa > Arthropoda > Insecta > Hymenoptera > Formicidae > Solenopsis > Solenopsis invicta. Next base: position 24,637,561 of record NC_052669.1, read on the forward strand.
AACAAAGAAGCTCGGGCGAAATTAATATGATCGAACGGAAACAGCTCAGCGGAGATCGATACGGTGTTTTGTCGCAACCGCGAAATCTTCGCGGCGATTATTTCGTGCCGACTTTTTTCGAGGAATAATTAGCGTTTAATTCAATCGCGTCTTTCTAGAAGTTTTTTTGATCGCTATAATCAAAATTTTAAAATTTAATACGGTTCAACATATTTGTTTGAATCAACTTGTGCATCGCTATGCGGTTAGCAAGGAAAGGGTTAGCGTGTTCTCGTTCCCTTGCGGATTTCGGTGAAATTTGTTCAGGAACCAAGTAAGGCAAGGCTTGCTCTCGGTTATTCTCGACTTTGAATCGTCTTTCCGACATTCAGCTGTTACGCGAAAAATCGGACGCGCGGAGTAGAGGTAACCGCGCGAGAAATTAAGGATTCGTCGCTGCGCTGGCGAGCGTTCGATCTCTCTCCCTGCCTCTTCCTCCCCGATGACTCGCGACCGCGAGCAAGATAAATGGGCGTCCTGGCTCGGCCCGTCTTATCCCGTAAGGAACACACAAACTTCGCTTTCCTCTCTCATTCTCGGTGAGTAAAACGATTCATTTCTAGCCAACCGCCACACCCCCTCGTGCCCCGCGTCCACATCGCTGTCTTTTTCTGCGACTACGCTGGATAAATGGGACACGCTCCTTCGCCGTCTTCCTTTTTCTCCTCTTATCATACGATCTTCCACGTTGCCCGCGCTTTCTCTCCTCTCGGAGAGCTTCATAGGCGCCAACTTTCCGTGCGACCGCGCGCGCGACCGGCTCGTCTTTTTTTCTCCCCCTCCCCCTCCCCACCCCGTCCCTCTTCTTCATCTTTACGGACACCGTGATGGATGTTTCGTATTAAAACTGTCGGCGCGGCCACGATGGATCGTGCGGATATTTAATTATCTACTCCATGAACGCTCGCATCAAATCTACGTGTTCCTGGATCTTCAAAAATCTTGGACGCGGAATTTTATTCGGAAGAACACTTCATAATATATACTTCATAATACACTTTATAATTTCAAAATATAAATTTTCTCAGGATATCCTGTATCATCAAACGGATGCTATAATAATAATTCAACAGTGGCTGCGGAAATATAAGTCGGAAAACAGTTTCTAATGAAATTATGTTAACTCAATTCTATTATCAACGTCGCTTATTAATACAGTTTCTCAGGGTTTCAATTAGTTTCTGCGCCTTCCTCTCCTCTCGCTCTACTCTCTCACTCTTGAATTTAATTATATTTATTAAAGATGTTGTAGTAGAACCGTAATAGTGAAAAGATTAAGCTTATGGATATTAAATAAAATCATGGTGAACTGACGTTTCTATCAATAGGGGAAACTACATTTTAATATTCTACAGGCAAAATCTCCCAGGACGTAGCAACTTCGACGCTTATACTTTCCAACGCCCTTGTTTCTCCTTCGTTCCCCCTTTTCTTTCCTGACAGAGGAAGCCAAACACAGCTATAGAAACGGGATATCCCTCGCGAGATAAGGGAGTCAGGACGATCGCGGGTGAGAGCAAATAAATAGCGGTGGCAACGTTTTAGTCGTGAACTTTTTCCTTTTTGGGATGGTAAATGATGGTGCCACCCGTGTTCTCGATGGGGACGCGCAAAGGGGGTAACAGTTTCTACATCTTATCACTTTCCCGCGACTCTACTCTTTCATGAAATAGCATGTACGTGGTGGAAAGAGAAGGAAGAGTGCGGGAAGAAAAACCTATTGCATTCTCTTCGACGATATTTTTCCTCGGCGCAACAGATCTCGTATAATACATTCTTTATTTAAAAACGTTATATGTTGATGACTTTTCCTGTAACAAAATTGATCAGGGAAAACTGAGAAAAATCAGGAAATCAAACGAATTTATTAATACACAATAAAATTAAATTACTGTAAATCATTTCTAAATTTTCAAGTTTTATTTTTTCAATTATTAAATGTAATTTTTAAAATTATTTAAGGATACATTGTTTTTTTTATGATTTCTAAATTTTACAGTGAACGATTTGCAGGAAGTCATTGACAGACACAGTTAAAAAGCTATAATATATTTTGCAAAATCAAGATATAATTTTATGTTTACGGCGTTTCACAAATCGTTCACAAGATTATAAAAAAATTATATAAAATATTTACAAACCATACATTTTTGAACACGAACAAATTTATTGTGAGAGACGTTTTATCTTTATTTAGCATACAAATATTATTAAAAATTATGTACTGTCAAGATAAAAAATTTTTAATTAAAATGGTAAAAATAGAACATAATGTTTTAGTGAAGTAATTAAATTTCAGTAAATAATGTGCAAACAATGCGTGAGATCATAGCTATGATCTATTTGACTCTACAAACGTTTCGAAACATTTTTTGATTGGTTAATTCGTAAAATTCTTTGTTTCGAATAGTCTGTTAAATGCTTCGAAGTATTTGTAGTCAAGATATTTCAAAAATGAATGAAAAGGTAAATGCTTTTTCTCTTAAAAGCACACTGAAGATAAAAAGTTAAATGCTCTTGTCAAAAGTGCAATGAAATTTTTATCTTGTAAGTGCTTTAAAAATGTGTTGAAAATTTTATTTTATATTATTTTCTATATATTTAAAAAAATTTTGTCTGCAATAAAAAATTGTAATACTTTTACTTTATTTTTCTTTACTTTAGTAACTTTACTATATTATTTATTTGTTTTTACGTTCCTTTTCCCCTTTAGTCGGCAAATTTTTCTTTTTAACTATGCGCAATCGAATTTATCACGTCAAGTAAAACTGAAGAAACGTTATTTCGAGATATTGTTTTTGAACGGAGAAGCCTGTCTTACCGAAAAGACTTTCATAGTGCATTACCTAGACACACACGTGAATAAATATGTTTTTCTCTCCTTCATGAGTTTACTATTAAAGCGCGCGTCAGTTGTTTCTGACAGACCCGATATAGCCAGCGTTCGTCGCCGCAGGATAAATACTCGCGACGTGCACCTCCCGGTCTTTCTCTCTCTCTCTCTCCCTCCTCTTTAGCTCCGCGTTTATTCTCTTCCGCCTGCTCCACTTCGCAGGTTTATCTTCGTGTCTCTCTTCGTATTCCCGCCAAACCCATCGCGCCAGACGAGCTTGACATTGGTTTGTCTCGCTTCATCTTCCTCACCGCGGCGGCTGGATACATGAATCCGTTCGACTTGGCGAGATTAACTTAGTCCTTGCAAGTCAGAATTAGGGACTCCAAACCTTAATCCCGGAGTTGCATAAGTTCAACATCCCTATATCTGCCAATTACGTAATTTTCAGAGGAAAATCTTTGCTAAATGTATACCCTTATAATACTTTCTTGAAACTACCTTCACTTCTTTTGATATCCTTATCTTATTTCTGAGATTTCAATATGACATAAAGCAATTATTTTGATATTGATATTCTGCGAGATTGATAACATTCCTAAATAACAATCGACATCTTTATGTGATTTCAGGTCCTGCACATCATAAACGAAGTGCTGGAGCCCGTGCGATCCAATTCGGCGGAAACGTCGATCTACAACCCGAACGCTTTTCAATTTCTGAACCAGAGCGAGAATCTCAATTTGGGCGACCATCGCGTGCGGTAAGTAGACTGTTCGGTAAATCAGCGCCGAGTTCGAAAGACTCGCTATTTACACGGCGATCGCTTTCGGTGGGAGTGTCTGGCGGCAGATATAAAAGAGTAACGAGGACATTTATTGCGCCCGGAAAAAGAAGAGAAGAGGGCTTTTCACGCCCTCGAATCTTGGAGCGATAATCCGCCCCTGCGCGCTCTCGGAGCGTCACTTTCAAGAGAGATATCCTCGTATTCTTAGATTTTCAGATAGTTATTGCTATTTGTTAAATCCCTCAATCTCTCGTCATTCGACCATTTTCTTAGATATTTAAATAGTTATCGTTAGTAGTTGCCGCTGATCTAAATATCTTATATATTGACTATCTTTATCCTTTTGAACGATTCTACGGATCATCCTAAAGTATTATTACGCCGGCTCATCAATTAACGCACAGTCCCCCTAATTTAAATATAAATACAAAAACTTGTGGCGGAATTTAAATAACGTAAATAAATGCACGAACTTTTCTCGTTTGTCTTATTAACGTTGGCGCGTCTCGTACACCACGCCTTCGTAATTAACCCTTTTTTTCCTTTCCAGTACCTTCCGACAGCGGATCGTCATTGAGAAGAAGGAACCCATCTTCAAGGCCGAGGGTCGTTTCACCTTCTTCATCCCCGTTGACGAGGGTTTCAAGGTAAGCGGCTTTAGCAACCTTCGCGAATTGATCATCCGAGGGGATGTGATTTTAATATCTTTCGCCATGACCGATTTTCCTTTAGAGAATTCAAAGACAATCGCATTCATTGCATCTCGTTCGAAGTTTGATGAAGCAACCGAAAAGAGATGCGAGATTTATAAAATCTGCATGCAAAGCTATGTTAGCCCCCCCCCCCACAATAATTCTAGAAACTTGTTTATATATTTAAAAAAAAGAATGTTTAGCATTTGTGACTATAAATAAACATTAAAATAATTATTGAGAACTCCATTTTTATTACACTGAAAAAATTGCTATAATATGAATTAAAACAAAGTTTGATTCAATTAATCAACGAACAGGCTGTCACTATGTAGTTGATTCGGGTACTACATTTCATTTATTCAACTATATTTGTTATTGTCTTTACTTTCAATCTTCTTGTTTCATGAATACTGTTATTGAATGAACAAGATATTTTCCAATTAGTCTGATGCTGTTGAATCAACAGCATTTTTTTCTGTGTACTATTGTAACATTAAAAATAATAACATACAATATGTTACACCGACAAAAAATGGTTGCAATTACCGTAATTTAAATATTATAATTTATAATTATTTTTGGCACCAACTACATTTAAATTATAGCAATTACAATCATTTTTTTTTATCAGTGTAACAAATTGTGTTATTATTACTAACATTATACTATTAATAAATAAAATTGGAGCTCTCTCCTAACTATTATTTATACATTCAATTATAGTCGCAAATACTTTTCTCTCAGTGTAGAAAAATTGATATGAAAAAAGTTTGATTCAAAGATTGAATAAATTCAAAATTTATTTAATACAATGCGTTAATGTTCTTAAACGCGGGGAGACTTTTGGGGATTAAGAGAAACTTTCTGGATACGAAATGTTGAAAAGAAATGATTATTGCGCGACATGGTGATAGCACGTGCTAGACACCGCAGAATTTATGCGCGCATTCGAAATGTTCCGCACGGGACACCGTGTTGCAGCGGTGGGCGTTACATGGGATGACGTTTTACCGGCGGATGTAAATTATTCCGTACAGATACGTACGCGTGGCATTTAGACGTTTCAAACGTCGGATTACAAACGCGACGTTCCGACGTCGCGTGCAAATCTATTTCAACGTCGAAGAAACACTCGCATCGTGCGCGCGGAATCCTTTTGCAGCCGGACTACGTATAAAAATCGATGGGAAATGATAATGCAAATAGTGCGCACGTAATTAATGTTTTATAAAATTTCTGAAAATACGGTAAGCTGTCCGTTTGATTTTTACACAGAAAATGTGTGGACCCAAAAAATACCTATCGCGTCGAATCTTGTCTTGATAATTTCAGTTTGAAATTTATATATTCTTTTTTATCTATATTTAATTAGCTGTTTATTTATGTCAGTAAATAACGTTTGCGTTGTACGAAAAAATTTTAACATTCTGTACACACTATTCGACAATTTTATTCTGCAAATTCCTTTCTTTGGAAAAATACTAAAAGCGTTGTAATTAGTTGAAATTTGTATTTTTGTTCCAATAAACAATCTTACAAATATTTTCCAGAGATGTAAAGAATTTTAGTACACATTAGAAAATATTTTGCATTTGTGTTAAAACCGGTTCTTGTTAATTTCAACATTGCTGTGTTGAATTTTTAACATACTCGGTTATTGATTTGATTAATATTAATTTAATGTAACATGATTGTATTATTTTAATATTTTGGGCTAAATTAATATTCAATATTTTTTTAGTATAAAATAATTATAATTTAAGGATAAATAAGCAAATAAAAATAACTTAATTTTGAAATGATTAATTTTAATTCTCCGTCGGACGCTTTAAAGATTCATGGTAAACATATTTACGATGAATTAAAAACTTAGATAATTAAGAATATGTTTACCATGAGATCTGTGAAATCACATGCGTCCGATGGAGGCTTAAAACAAATGAATAAATAGTATCCCTCTGTCAATAAATTATAAATGTTAAATTTATTTAAAAAACGTTTACGTAATTTGATTTCAAATTGTATTAAAGTGTTGCATTTTTGTGTTAATTTTTTACAAAATATCTATGTTATTTTCTAATGCAGATATTATGTAACAAATTTATCTTGTGCTAAATCAACATAAAAATTTGAGTAGACCATTTGAGACACGTGTCACACGCTAAATATAATACAAATTTTCACAACTGTGTATACGTAAGAGTCATTGAAGAATTTTTTCATTGTTGTAAAAGTAACGTTAGTTCAGAAGTGTCGTGATGCAACGTGTGTACAGAGTATTAAGGATAAACGAAAGGATAAACTCACCGTCATCCGAACATTACGCCGAAGAGCCATTTCTCTTTCTCCTGTTAATCCGGAGTGATATCTCGATGTTACTGTGTAATCCGTAACGCACTTTCCGTAATCCGTAACACATTCGTAAATAACCATCGTTTTCTAAACGAACGCGCACTGAAGGAATGCACAACACTGCCTTGACACACCCGGTTCCAAGAATTCGCATTGGGTCGAAAAAACCGGAGTGCTCACAGCCGTCGGATAATCATTGGATGCATCATAATAAACAGTAAATCGTTGCCATGTAATCCGTGATGCACACTGTTTACACACTCACGCTCACCGAACATTCGCGAACGACCACTTTTTTCTAAAAGAACGCGCACTGAAGGTACGCAACGCTTCCTCGACATCTTCGACTCCAATTGAAAAAACCAGAAATCTCGTTACCGTCGGATTTTGATTCGTCGTCACAGTACACACTAAATTGGAGCCAGACCGCACAAATGAGCGCTGACAAGGTTAATTCACTTGCAATAAGATTGCGAGTACAAACATGTTGATTGAAGTAAGTCACTCCTTCGCCCGATCCGAACGCAACTTCAAGAAGGAGCCGTCGGTGCCGCCAACCTGGCGGACCGCTCGTCCCGAACATTCGTCGCTATAATTCCTGGAGAATGCTTCTCACGGTGTTCCCTGCGACTCCTTTTGACTTTCCGCACGGAGATGGCACTCGCGACGTCAAGAAGTCGGATCGCCCGACGGATGCCGACGGACGGCGACAACGCCGAGTTAACCTAAAGATCGCGGTCGAACGCCGATTGATACACCGAAACTATCACTCGTCGCCAGATTGCTCTCAACAAGCATAATCCACCTGTGATAACGTCGCGAGTACATTTGATTGAAGTAAGTCGCTCCTTCGCCTGATTCGGACGCAACTTCAGGACGGAGTCGTCGGAGCTAGAAAGAACTGTGCTAACCTTGCGGACAAGCGAAATCGCGTCTTCCGAAACTCCCGTACATTCGGCAATCCCTCGACGACGCTTCTCGCGGTACTCCTCGCGAATCCTCTCGATGGTTTCTTGCGACTCTCCTCGCGGATGGCACTCGTGACGTCGTAACTCCGAGACGCGAGCAGGAAGTCGAATCGCTCCGACCGTCCGTGCGACGAAACGCGACACCGACGGATGGTGATCAACTGCACCGACGGACCTCGATCAACAACGCCGACGGACAATGACCAACAACGCCGAGTTAACCTAAAGATCGCGGTCAAACGAGCCGATTGATATACCGTAACGAACGCTCGTCGCTAGATTCCGCCATTTGCAACAAGTATAGTCCACCTGCGATAAGCGCGAGCGTCGCTAGTTCACTTGACTGAAGTAAGCCGCTTCTTCGCTTGACCCGGGCGCAACTTCAGGAAGGAGCCGAGCTGTACCAAAATGGCGGACAAGCGAGATCGCGCGTTCTGTAACTCCTGGACAATTTGTGCGGCAATCCCTGGACGATGCTCCTCCGCGACTCCTCTCGATGACTCCTTGCGATTTTCCTCGCGGATGACATTCGCGACGTCGTAAGTATTCCGAGATGCGAACAAGAAGTCGGATTGCTTCAACCGATTGTTCGACGGAACGTGACACCGACGGCGACCAACATCGCCGAGTTACGAGTAACTGAAAGCTCGTGATCGGACGAGCCGCTTGATATGCCAAGACGATTGCTCGTCGCCACATACCGACACTTCTAATTTCTGTGTGCGGGAAATTGCGCGAAATTCACTATGAACAAAGAAAAAACGGCGAAGATGCGGAACGCCAAAGGAGGAGCACTCGTCAGTAGGAGCACTCGACGCGAACTAATTGGCGGTGACGGGTCACGTGATCGCGTGATTAGCATAGTTGACGCGGGAAAATGTCTTTCAAACGAGTTCATTAAAAATGGAAATAAAAATGAATGAAATAAAACTAGAAATTTCGAGTAAAAAAAATAATTTTGTTTTAGTCTTGAAAAGTTTTTTTTACTTGGACATATATATTTTTCAACATTTAACGTTGTATTACTGTTCTGGAATGCAGTTTTTGCGTTAATCTAAAGGATTTTTGTATAAAGATAAGTCAATTGAAATGTAATATAATGACGAATTGACGGTGGATATTCACATCAGTATCAACAGAAAATAAATTCAAAGCTTATACAGTTTGAAAACACATCTCGTATTTATTTAATTATTAAGCAGGCAGAAATATTAAATAATATCGAAATAACGTATCAAATGTAAATGTTTTAGCAATAAACATCAATAAAAATAAATCATATATTCCCTTTTTTTAGTATTTTAGCAAAAATGCAATTTTTAACGTAAAAAAACGAGTTTTTAAATTCGTTTTTTACTCTGAATTTAAAATTACCCGATTTTATCATTTCTAATTAAAAATGTATTTACACTTGCAAAATTCGTACTAAGTTATAACGTATGTTGTAATGCCCAACGCTACAAAAATTAAAAACGGTTTGCGGCAAAGAATTCCGGTACAGTTATATATTCACCATACAATGTTATAAGTTTCACAGTTTATTAAATTTTATATGACATGAAAGTTGCAGCAATGTTGCAGTTGTACTGTAATTTCGCTCTTTTTTAAAAGTAACGCTGATGGGCGCTACATTTATGTGCACACAGTTTATAAAACTGAAAAAATATATTTAATAATTGATATAAAATTATTATTAAAGATCAAAATTTGCTTTCACCGAATGGCATTTTACCGTACTTTTTTTATTTATTCATATATTTATTTATAGTAATACTGTACTTATTATTGTGTATATATTGTACGTCGCCTAAAAAAAGACTAATACTAGTTTTGGATAAAAATAGTTTTATATGCAACAAACATAGCTATACGAGTAGATTGCTATCTTTCGATGATAAAATTTAAATATATTTTCCATAATTTGATATAAAAATAATAATTAACTCTCTAAATTTTTTGGAATGGAATCCCACTCTAAAAGTGTGAAAACTCTGCCAGTTTTGATAAAGAGTGGCAGGATTTTCACACTTTTAGAGTGAAATTCCACTCTTTTAAATGAAATTCCACTCCAAACATTTTAGAGAGAAGGTTAACAAATTAAATTACAAAAAAGGGAAGCGGTAGATACAAATAATTATTATGATATAAATATTACGAAATATTTGTTGTATAAAGTAACATTTTCAAATTATATATTGCAAAATGTGTCAACCGAGATCTCTTATTTAATTATTGTGTTAGTGTGACGTCGTCGTTATCTAATACTAACTGAAATGTTTATTGTTGTCAGAGTGCCGTATTAAAGCTTTCGCAACTGCGTTCTCTTAAGGCGTCGTAGCATAAATTTTACGTGTGAAAATTTCGCAATCTCCGTTTTTCAAGTAGTTTCAAGAAACGTCCATTAATTCCTGGCGGAAGTAAGGACAATTAAAAATTATGAATTTCGCTATGCGAATCTCCGGGCGCATCCCGCCAACCGCCTCCTCTCACACCTTCCCCTGTTTCATTACGCTCGCATCGCGGCACTTCGGCGCGGAATTCCGCTTTTTCTCCAATTTTCAACGCCAAGCCCGCGTACATACAATGGATGTTCGCGCGCACGTAATCCAACTTGGAGCGTAAAAACGAGCCGGAGTTAAACGAGCCATCCCGTCAGAAATTACCGAAAGTTTCGCGCCTGTACATACGACGCGTCGGGCTCGGGATCCGAAAAAAAAACGAGGAGGAAAGCGAGGAAAGAAAGCGGAATAAGGGAAAAAAGACCGGCGGGAAAGCAAAGAAAATCGTGGAGAAAGGCGCGAGGGGTGCCGGTGTGTGCGACTCGATCTCGAAAAGTTCGCTCTCTCGACGAGGTCGTCGCCTCGCCGTCGAGAACTCCGCAGCCGGTATCGAGACTCCTTCCGCGCGTCGCCATCGTCACCTTTCGTTCCCTCTTCCAAAGTCGGTCCTTCCGCGTGAGAATGAGGATCTAAAAGTTCGCGGTCTCAGCGCAGAAATCGAGTTGCCCTGACAACGCGGTCGGCCGCGCTTTTGTGCGAGAAGCTGAGGCGTCGAATGAAAGGACGATATATCCGAACAAGTGGGTGCTACGTGAGGGTGTCGGAAAGTCCTCAAAATAAAAACAAACTACGTTCAGTTCTTTTCTCATATGAGTTTATTATTTCATAAAAGAATTTGTGAAGATTACATCCTTTAACAATCAGATTCTTTTTGGCGAATAGCAAAAATGTGCGATTAGTAAAATAACGAAAGTGACAACGTTTTCCCCTTCGAGCTGAGACGATGATCGTATGAATTAATATTCTTTCCATTTCAGATTTTTTTTTAATATTCGCTTCTCTGTCACAGCCGGAGCCGAGGCCGCAAAAGATTGATCAACTGGTGATCGACGGGCACGTTTTACCCAACGAGGTCCTCTTCACCTCGCCGACGCCGGAGAAAGTGCCGTATCCGACCCTCGTATTCTCCGACAATCTGAAAGTTGTCGTCAGCTTTCTCAAGTCACAGAATAAAGGTGATAATCATCGCTTGCGTATCCTATGTCTCGATCATCCAGGAAACTGATTTTGGACCGTTGATCCGATTCGGAGCGCGATAACCCGATCTAATCAAAAATATTGTCATTAGAGATTGACGCTATTGTCTGTTATTATTACGCGTTATGCGAGAAGGCTTTGCGTTTAGTAAAGAGCTCGTGTTCAGCTAAATGGGATGTGGTCGCGTTTTGGTAGCGCCAATGATACATAGATTCGCGTGTATTATATTTCGATAACTAATTGATAGTCCAATTTTCAGTCTACGTTCAATCAGACACATTGGTGGGCGATGCGAATCATCAGGCCGGAGTAGTGCTGGCGGAAATAGTGAAGGCGAACATCCCCGTGCGCAACGGCGTCGTTCATCTGATACAACGACCGCTCATGGTCGTCGACAGCACCGTGAAGGATTTCTTGGAGGTCAGTGCCCGTCCTTAGTCTGATACGTACCAAGTTATTGGCGTTAATACATTCGATCGCTACGGATTTCTGAAACGCCCTGGCGATCGAATTGTAAGCGCTGAAATTACAAATTCTTTGATCAGAGATATATTACATTAATTCTATCAATTTATTTACGGAATTATTTCGCAATAAAATGAATTCTGCGGCAATTAGCGCGTTAATCGATAATATCGTTTGACGCTCAATTATTAGATGTTGAGAATAATGAAAATAATGTTGGTCGGCTTAATAGACAACAAATATAATGAATTATAATGTGGACAATGCGCCATGATGTCGCATCATGTTGGGTTCGCGCGGCCTCATCATCGACCCATATTTTGCCCATGTATTCATTAAAGTGATTACGTTCGAACACGGCTGCATTTCGTTAGAACAAATTGTTAAATGCTACAAGAAACCATCGTAATAATTTACAATTGCATATACGATTTTTGAGAAGCACAAGTTAGTGGTTGCTAATTTTTTTCGACGTTTTAAATGAATTCGCGGTTTGTATTGTGAATGCGCCAAGTCGGATAATATGTCAGGTAATAATACTCCACATTTAAATTAATCCTCGCCTATAACGAAATTAATAATTTCGTCCTATACATTAAATATAAATGTGTTTTCATTTTTCAAACGTAGTTCCAATGTGTAGGAATATTATTTTAGCATTTTGCGATGCAGATGTAAATAGATTTGCATTTAGAAAAAAGCAATGCTACCTTCATATTTCGCGATGCAAATACCCTCTACATTTGCATTCCGAACAGCGGCATATTTATTTTTCAAAAATTTGTAAGCGTATTATATTTGACCGACATTTTTGCGCGATATTATCTTTATGTTTCTCGACAAAGAGATAAAAATGTCGTTGTAAATCGTTAAAAATCCGAGTACAGAAAATCGTGGGGTGATTAAAAAAAATTGCTGGAGATTTACAGATGTACCGATCGGGAGGTATTAAGCTGAAAAATACTTATGATACGTTAAGCCCTTAAAAAATTCCCCTCGCTAAAATTCATCGAGTTTTCCGTGAGTCTTCAATCATCCCCGTAGAACCTGGTTAATGCAAACGACACGTACGTGCGGCGAAAAAGCGACGGCAATTGACCTGGAAAGCCGTCTACTCGTAAAAGCATTGACCGGTCCGGTTTATACGAGAAGCCGCGAGAGAGCCAAAGAAAAAGTCGAAATTTATAACTTTCGTTCAAACGTCCTTACCTCCGTAGCTCTCTGCGGAATTGAAGACGGGCCTTTGTTTCACGCCCGTTCCTCTCGGAGTCTCATTTACGCTGGCTGTAAACGCGCGACGACGCGGTTTATCACTGTCGAATCCGCGGTTTCTTTTTTTTTCCCCACGAACCGCCGTTTGATATCTTACACGCTCCCACAGTCAGTCGACGAGGGGGTGAGTCTTTTTCTCTCCGCGTGTCGTCTACCTTTGAGCACGACGTGCGCAGAGAAAACATCGCGATAATAATGAGAGACATAAAGCGTGACGAAACACGAGAAATTCCAAACGCGAACATCACGGCAGATCTGTTATTTCAGAAATATATCCAGCTCGAAACTCCGCTGTGCCAAGTTACACAATGTTCAAACTTTAGAGTCCGTGAGAAAACATAAGGCACACGATTAAATGTTGATACAAGAGGAGACGTATTCAATTTTCGACAAGAGATATTGCTCACCCAAGCGCGAGGTTTACATCCTGCCGAGACGGGCGAACGGACGAGAAAGCGATCATTTTTCTGCATATCGCGCGTCCGCTTAATGTCTCATTAGATATTCCGGGGTGAGCGGCGGAAGAGCCGAGATAATAATCCGCGGGCGTCTCTCGGAAACAAAGAGCGCGACGCGTTACCGCGCGAGAATGCAGGACCCGCAACGTACATGCCGCGCGATGTGCACACATTCGCGATAAATCGCGGTGTCGAGGCGAAGGCACGCATACACAACCAACGCGAGTCAAGTCTGTGGAGATTTCTGCGCGGGTGCTTCATCTCGCCGACGCGACGCGACGCCTGGCGTCTATTACGAATTCAGACCGCGCGATGCATTAGAGGGACATTAGTATTCGCAGTCTCGATACGTATATATCCCGACGTGACGTGTTTCGTAGAGCCCGTAACGCCGCGACCTCAAAGGATCCGCGACTCCCCCTCGACATTGTGTGGACAACGGAGATGATAACACGCCGTCTTCGTCATCACCGCTGATGCGCAATCGCTTTCGAAGTAATCGCTTGCGTCGTCGAGTACGCACATGCACAACGTCGCGTTACGCGTTATCCAACCGCGAGCGATGCGGGAGTTGGCCTGAATGAGGCAATTGCGAGCCACCAAGAACGCGTTTCCGCCCCACATGGTGAATTTGCGGCGCTCGCAAACACCTGTCACGATTTATATTTCACCTTTCGCGCGTTCTCTTAACCTTTAGGTGGGCGGCCATAGTTATCGCGGGCGTAGTTTTCTTAAATATTTCATGCTTTTAGGTCGGCACAGATCTCCCATTGATTTATTACCTTTCCGTTGTTGAAGTCTAAAAGTTAATTGTTTTACACTCCATCTCACAAGATTGTATTTCTTAAACAAAAACTAAAATTTAGAAAATATACATTCTAGCAAATGTCTCAGATAATATAGTAGTTTTTACAATGTTGTTTCGAATTTAAATTGTTTATTAAGTTTTAATAAATATGTGAATTATTTGAATTTTTATTTCTTTAATTATCTAAGCAGATCATATTTTTATCGGTATCGATAAGTGTAATGTTTAGTTTTTAAGAACAAATATTAAAAAAGGGATCAAAATAAAATTTATTTTATAGTTTTAGCCAGCGAAAGTTTTATGAAATTTATCGGAACAGAAGCAGAGTCAGACGATTTTTTGCTCCCTCCTTAACTTCTTCGTAATATCGGTCGAGCTGGCAAGCAAAGATATTCACGACGGTTTATAACAATTCTCGGAGATATTCGCTGGAAAACGCTTGGCGAACGCTACTAGGCAATCGTCATGATACTAACCATTTAAAGACGTGTGTAAAAGGCATCCGCAATCGTATCCGCATCGAGATAACCAACGGCGTGTGTGTACACTGCGAAATCGAGAATCGGGCGGAAATGAGAAAGAGAACGAGCTTTACGGCGATCGTAAAGATTCTATCCGACCGGGCGATGTTGCGCCGCCCCCGTGTATCGTAATGATTCTAATCTCGGCGGATTCGCAGCCGTTTTAGCACGCGGAGTCTGCACGGAGCACGTGCGCACGCTCGTGATAATGTAACGCTCCGATTATACGCGCATGTTTGATAACAGGATAGACCTCCTGCGATGAATTCGAATTTCTGAGAGAGACTCCCGGAGTCAATTTTGAAAACTCATAAGCGTAACATTTTAGGGAAAAAATTTCCAAGATTATTGGAACTTGATCAATTTGTTTGTAAATATATAAATTCTGATATTTTATCGCTGAATAATTTAATGACTAAAAAATAAGTTGCTGGTATTCAAAGTGAAATTTTTGCTCACGCAATATCTTGTTACACGAAATGCAGCCGAAAGAGAACACAGGGGCAGAAATAAAGCCAATTACGAATAATCAAGCAAGGTTAAGTTTTTATTCAGTCAAATGAGTGCAAATGATGCGTCCTTTGACGAGGCCGCCGCGCCGGTTCGTACCGGATACCCTGCGTCGGAGAAAAGTGATCTCTCTTACATAATATATTCTGCTAACCATTTTTTTACATTAAACAGCGACACGAGCCGAAAACACCGCTATTTACAGGAAACACACTCGTACCTCTGCAATACACGTACAGCAATTATAACTTATACTTGATATATACTTAAGCGCAATTTCGATAACAGCGTCATCGCTCGGATGGCAGAAACCTGTTAATCACAGGTGCAAGAACAACGAGCCTATTAGTTTGAGCTACTTTAAGACAATAACAATTTCATTACTCGTGCAGGTGGCACCCGTCAAGCACAACTACTACAACTACAACTAGGTCACAGTATCACTCTTCACAAGACTGCCTTCTCGTCAAGACCCACAAGTTTATCCGATATATTTACTGCATTTGTCACGGCGTATCGATGTTGGTATTGCGGCATTGGGGGACTATGTTAATTAGAAGCCATTTTATATTCGCTCTTTGTGTTATCACGAATTCTCGAATTTTTAAATATTTTGGATTAATTTGGATTAAATTTGGATATTCCAAATTGCTACTTTAAATATTAAGTTTAACGTCTAAACTTGTTGATTTGCGCTTAATAGCAAACGTTGCAATAATTTTGTAAATTCGTAAATTTTTTATACATGTTTAAAAAAGCAATTTAAAAAAGTGTATCGCACAAACATTTCAGAAATACGAATTCCGGTCTGATCATAACGAAATCTGAATTCAGTAATTCGGTTGCGACGTTGTTCGATAATAGTAGCTGCACGATCGACTTTTAGTCAACATCGTCCCACTGTGTAAAGACGCTCTCGATGCAGCTCCGTCTTTTCCAATGGAAACGCATCGATGCGCTCTCCCTCGAGACGCTTCTCATTCACCATTGGACAGCTGTTCCACTTCTCGTTGGAAAATCGAGAAAAACGTCGCTGAAACATTATTTCACTCCACGATATATACTGTCACACGTATACCTACATGAACGATCGGGACACACGATTCCGTTCTACATACAACAAGCGCATCCATTTCGCGGCCTCGCCTCTCGCAATACGTGCCACGTTATCTATATGCGTGCACACAGGATGACGCGCGCAAGCGAGGGCTCGTTCACGGCATAATTACGGCTTCGTTAAAACGCGGAGGATAATAGGGAAATCTGAGACAGGCCGTATGAATCGTACGCGTCTAAAAGTACACCTTGGCGCGGAGCTAGCTCGATAATTCTAACGTGATTCTCTTTTTTTTTATCGATCATCCTTTTTATTCCTAACGATAACGAAGCCGCAATTGCTCGAGGATGGACTTGATCGCGCGGACCACCCCGTGTACACCCTCTTTATGTATGTGTCACATATGTATAATATATATTATATATATATACGTATATATAGGAACGTTTTGTACACAGGACAGGAATGGAATGTTCACGTGACAGCTGTTGTCACATGCGATATCGACTGTTTTTCAGCAATGATCCTCGGCACGTCTCGCCTACTGTCTGCACCAGACCCTCTTGGCTCGTAGCTTGGATCAAAGGCGACGGGACTTTCCTAGCAGGAAAACGTCTCGACCGATTACGTCCGACACTTTAGTTGGTCTCGCGGCGACCTTTGATCCAAGGAGCTCATGTATGTTGTGTATTTGTGCTCGAAAGACGTTTCGATCGTCGATGACGACCGTAATCGAAATAGGATTAAAATGAAGATGAAATCGATGTTTTTAGGTATTAAAAGACACAGATGTTAATACAGATAAAGTTAAAATGTATTAGAAATCTATAACGATTGCGTGCGTTTCTTAAATTCTAGACTCTGGAATTCTTTGGAATCTGGAGCCTTGAAGGAGAACGAACATTGCAATAAATACTAGAGTAATTTCCGAAGCTTCCGAGATCCTCGGTTTCTCTGGGGCGTGTAATTATCGGATTCTTGGATTGCAACAGACACCGTGCTTGTTAAATGAGGTAGCGGAGTAATCAAAGGGACTCGGATCGTCATCGGCGGTCGGCGTAGTTGCGCGAGGTACTAATCACTTACTTCCAGGTTCACTCGCATAGACACTGAGAACGAGACAGGCAGGAAAACTCTATAAATGAAAGACAGCAAAGTGCCGATTGGTGTGTAGGAGAGCACAGAATTCCATGTTCTGCCATCACTGCACCGCGCGCGCGCCTCGTGTGTGCCTCACACTGCAGACCTCTCGCCGCCTCTTCCCGCAGACTCCTCCTGTCTTTGATCTCTGACTGTGCTCTCTTGCCTTTTGATTTACACTTCTCTGCGAAAGGGGGACAACACGTCTCAACACATGCTGGTTCATAATAAAACATAATTGTACCCGCTACATGCCGGGGACGTCGAATCAAAGTCCTGCGAACATCTGGGCGTTTCAGAAAGAAGCTGCTCGGTCTTTCCGTTTTCCGGCCCCTGGAAGCGATCCAAAACTTGCCGGAACTGCTGAGTAGCCTCTCTCTTTCTCTCTCAAATTCTCTTTGACACGATTTCGTTCGAGAATTGAACTGAAGCTCGCATGATTTTCGATGTCCCGGCCATTACATTATCACCGGAAGCGAAAACGGAGGACGATCGCGGGACACTTGAGTCTCTAGCTAGAGCGTAAATTGCTAATTAAAATTTATGTATTAATGAAATTTTTACAATGAATGAAATGGATAATCAAACGATCGCGAATTGCTTTAAATAAATTTATCCTATTTATCGTTTATTTGATAGTTTTGCCGCAGGCAGATCATCAGATACGCTTGATTTACAGGATTTCAACAGTTATACGAGTGACGTTTGATTCACGCGACATCGGTCGCAACACGAATATACTATTATCGCGTTTATCCATCCACTTCGTATTTCGCTCGCGAGACGGTGTCGGTCGTTCGCCCTTCCGTTTGGCGCTTCCGCTCATAGTAGAATAATGACACACTGATTGTCACATACAACAGTACATCTGTATATAATAGATACATACGCGAGCATATATAATATATATATATATATATAGTCACATATATATACTTGCCACATCGAGAATTCGAGGTGCTCTACTCTAGCGTTATCTCGCGCTTTGAATCTCGTTGCGACCCCTTCTCTCGCCTGTATCCACACAGCGAACTTGCTCACCTTGCTACTTTGGCAAGCATCTTATGCTCATAGAACCTCTGAGTCTATTCGCTCCTTGTACTTTGCCGAGTTGCGAGTAGCCCCTTCCCCTCTTAAACCTTCGTTCTACACCCCCAATAGCCCCCTCTTCTTGCATTGTTCACGTCACCTCGGAAGTTACACGCTCTTTCGCGCGTACGTATTTGTACATACACGTACACGCAAGGTGATCGAAACCGCGCCGTACCGCGTCGTACAACAAAGAGCCGAGTTTATTTCCCCTCGAGAACATTTATTATTTATAGCAAATATAAATACACCAGTTTATCTATACTTTCTGTTGCGCTGAGCATCGGGACTTTTTCGAACGAAGCATCCAAGTTCCGTGTTCGTTTATCTATAATTACGAATTTATTTTTAGTTAAATTTCACGCGAATTTTCCCTTTCACTATTTCCTATAAATAATGAACTTTGCGAGGGTTTATTGATTTTTCTCGGAGCCTTAAAGAAGAAATTTCAAATTTACAATCTGCAAATAATGAAACTACTTTGTTAATATTGATACATTAAACACAGTGAAGTATCGATCGCCTTGTACGTACATATTAAATTATTGAGCAATGATAGTTGACACTGTACCAAATATACCAATCGTAAGGCAATTTGTAAGATACAAATTTTTTTTAATGGTCAGCTTGCAGTGGATTGAGGAAATGCATCGATAAAATAAACTTCATTTTTTAAGAAAGTTGAGACGAATTGTAGGTGCGGGAGTAACGAGAAATACTCCACTTAGAAAAGTATAATCATAAAAATGATAAATAGCGAAAAGTAAGGTGAGACATTTAATCATAGAGTGCTACTGTGGATGAATTTTCAGCCTGGTACTAATTCAAATTTAGTAGAGTTTGTTATTAAAATTTTGATAGTTTAAAATAATATTTAATAATATTTAATAAGATTTTTAAATAAGGTTTTTAACTTATTAAATTTTAATAAGATTTATATTAAAATAGTGTTGATTCAGTTATTTTATCTTGCAACCTACAAAGTAGAAAAAAGTTTAAAAACATTCTTAAACGTCTTCTTTAAAAAATTCTGAATTATGTGGTTGAATTTTTATCAAGGAGTTAAAAGATTTTTTTTAAATAGTGTTAGATCAGTTACTCTCACATCTCTTCTGCAAACTATAAAGTAGAAGAAAAGTCTAAAAAAAAATTCTTAAAAGTGTGTAGAAAAAGTTCTTAATTATTATACGGGTGAATTTTTACCTAGAGTATAGTATTAACGTCAAAAAAATGAGTAGCATTAAGATTAATTATCGTCTGTCTGAATGTTCGTTAAAAACAAGTGCGAATTTTTACGTCGGACATTTATAATCTTGGCCCAACGTTTCTTTCGCTGCACGAACGAGAACGCAGTCAAAGACCTTCCGTCCACACGGTGTCGTTTCCGCCGAACGTCTAACTATCGCAATAATACTAACGTCCCCGGTGAACGTTCGCGGTGCGCGGTGACGTGAAAGTAAGAGAGCCGTCGCGACGAATCGCGCCCAATGTTGTTCCGCGAAGTTCACTTCTCTCGCTCTTGCCGGAAAAAAGGAAAATCAGCGGAAGTCTCGTGGAAAAAGGGCGTCGCGGCGAAGTTGGTCGTTTATGAGCGCGTGCTGCACGGTCGCTTCGGCGGACAACTTTTTCCCCGGCGTTAAATCTTTAAGCTCTCCCCCGCGTTTCCCGAAAAAAAGGGTGCTCGCACTCGAACGGCGGGAGAGGGAAAAACGTGCTACGAGGTGTCGGAAAGTTTTACGTTGTCGGACGTGTTCCGCGGTCGCCGCGGCTCTCCCCCGGGAACGAGACCAAAAGCTTTCGCTAGGCGAGGATACAACTTTAACCATTCGAGCGCTAAGCAGCACTTCTTCTCATTCTTCCGCTCTCTTTCTCTTCGGCACACTTATGGAATACGTGAAAAAAATGCGGTCGGTGCATGAAATAATTACGAAAACTTTTAAATCCTTCGATCCTGCTGAATATTGGAACTTTTTTTCTCTAAAAGGAAAAATCTTTTGCGTAAAACGATTTTGCGATTTAACGTCCTTTTGGATTTTTTTGCAGAAATAGTAACAGACGCATTTGAATACAATCTAGATACATTATCGTTTTAATTAACTGACGTGATAATATCGAATTTTATTAGACTTCATTAGATCGCAGATATCCTTTTATTATGTACATCTGCTTACTATGCCAACATTGGTGGACTTAAATATTTGCGATAATTGCATAAGAAAATGACTTCACCGATGCGAAACACCGCCTTCGCGAGCTTTCAATGTGACGAGAACGTTCTCCAAAACGCTAAGATCACGGAACTCCGGCGCTACGAATAATTTCATTTCTCTTGTGGAGCTAAACAAAGGGAATCGCGTTGTAAACGTTGGCGAAAAGCTCGCTAAACACTTTGAGATTACCGGCGCCGTTCGAGGAGGAGAGCCTTTAAGGATTCGCGCGGAACGGAATTCTCCTTTAAGAGAATGCGAACGACGCCGCGGAAAGCACGGCAGCGCGGCGCTCACGAGTAGCGGCGAGAGGCAGTCGGCGAAATTCCACAGAGGGTGGTGGAGCTTAGTAACTATAATTCCTCGGGACGAGACACTAATCGGAAATTATGCAGAACAATTCGAGTTTCACGGCATCCGAGCTTCCGAGCCTGCTTCGATTCCCGCTTCGAGCCGCGATCTTCCGCGCGACCTCCTTCGCCTTCAGCTCGAGCCGATCACCTTTGCGCCTCCTCGCCATCACCGCAATCTTCCAGCCGCGTTATCAATTCCCTCCGTGCGCCACGTGAAATTCCTCCGTCGAAAAATTGAAACGAGACGAGACGCCCTCGAATCGGTCGCGCTCGTAAAAGTGCCACGCTCAATTCGCTATGCGTCGACAACCGCGTCGCGTCGTACTGAAGTCGCATCTTCTCCGCATATCCAGAATATTTCCGATCAGAGTGCAAGAACCCGTTTACAATCGCTTTGGGACTGTATTGAACGTTTTTTTTTTTTTTAAGAGCAAGCGCCATCGACGAACGAAACAGACAGACTTTGTGAAAAGTTTTATGAATAATTATATTTAGAAACTCAAATCGTAAATCACTTGACTAAGATCGAAAATGTTATAAAATCTCGATACCTTAAATTTCGGCATATAATGAATTTTTTGAGGCTCGAGAACCCGAAACCTAGAGAGAAATTTTCAGAGATATTCAAAACGTTGACAACTCGGAGTTTTATTAAAGAGCACGAAATCCGAAAAATATTAAAAACCGCATAGGAAATGTCAAGGGTTTGCTTATCCCTCATCTACCTCCCGGTGAGTAGGTCTCATAGCTACCTCGTGTCGCGTCGTAACGCACGTGCGCCTCTCTTCCAGCGTTAATTTGGCGGTTAAAGATTTCATCGCCGCGGCGGAGTACGTGCGGGCGGTTTCATTATGGCCTTCCGGTACAGCGAACCACTTCAAAACGGCCTACTTGCTCGTTCACGACGGGACTCAGGTACCTGTACTTGTTCATTGAATTATTGCGCTCCCGTGGTTGCGCACACAGTTGGCGCATAGGATCAGTTTAGTTTACGGCAAACGAGCATAACCATCGAGCAAAAGCTACGTGGCGATAACGTGCTTTAACGTCGTCGGGGATAGAAAGGGAGTGGAAATTAAGAATGAGGTAGAATCGAATTGTGCGGAGTTGGCGCATGTCGGAAAAAAGTTTTTATTGAGAAGAGGGAAAGTTACCTCCCTCTCTCCCGCGTAAAATGTGCTGTGGAAAATTATTTTCTTAAAGCTGACGTGTCGATCCGTAAAAGTAATGACAAAAACGTCAAGAGAGGTGCGAGAAGAATCTTATTACGAGAAGTGCTTAACACCCGGATTGGAAATCCGATGAGGAAAAATGCAATCTTGACAGACGTAACTGAAGAACCAATGATTTTTTTCACATCCAAAATCTGAAATATCAGTTGCATTTTCCAAAAATTTCTGAATACTCTCTAGATTGGAATCGGTATATTACTCATTGATTTGCAGTTCTATGCTTTTTAACTGTGATTATCAATAACTAGTCACTACCTTTTAGTGATTCCGATTAAGAGAGGGGGAAGGGGTGCTCTCACTAATTAGTACGTTATGACAGAAAAACAGTGTAATATGTCACTGAAAAATTAACATATAAATATAGCACTGAAAATAAGATTTGACTGATTCCGATTTAAAGAGTTTATTCCTCTCTACAATATCGAAATAATCAATATATTCCATCGAAGATAATTGTCTACCTTCCTCGCGTACACGAATATCGTGGGAATCGCGAAGTCTGTGTCGCGGCTGTAGTCGGTTATCGATTCGTTATGCCCGGCATTGCATTCCATTAAGTGTTTCATTCTGGTGACGCCCTCAGCCTGCCAGCTCGTCAAATTGTCAATGGCTGCGCGAAAGTGGGTCGCGCAGCTGTTGGATTTCCTGCCCGCAAAATTCGCCAGACGAGTCGCGATTTCTCTGTTCCGTGAATAATAAAGAATCGACGGGAAGACACGGAATGTACTCGGAATCGGCGCAGCCGTTTTGGGTCACTCACCGCGTATAAATTCTATCGGGACTCGCAGTCTCAGCACGATCGTGCGGAAAATTCGCTGAACGGACGTGTACTCGCTTGGTAATCCTCCGTGCAATTTCATATCCTCCATCTGAGATCGAGTAACGCACGCGTGATAACGCGAAATTATTCCGCACGACGGAACGGCTCTTTTGAATCACAGGATTATTTTCCTAATCTCGGCGCGAGAGGCGTGTGTACATAATTTTCTACAAAAGAAAATTGCGAATGTTTGTGCTTCGTGCGCGGTAATAAAGGTGGCAAATAAATGCGCGTAACATTGAACGCGAGATGTTAAAATAATGATACAACAAAACAGGATCTAGTTTTATTTGCCTCGTCCGCTGTTCGAGATTGTAAAATGCACGCGAAATTATTCAAAGTTTCTTTATACGCGCATGCAGTTTTTGTAAGTCGCGGAATTACTTTTTCTAATTTCCGCGCGAGAGAAAGATAATTATCTGTAATAAAATTGCGAACATTTACTCTTTTCCCGCGAGTAAAATACGAGACTCCGTGGAATTAAGGCTAATAAATGCGGGCGTCAATGGGGGTAGACGCGTAATAGATCGCATATTTCGTCAATGCGATAAAAAGAAATTAATGTGCCCATAAAGTGCGACCTGTGTGTGAACGTGAGCGTAATAAAAAATCCGGGCAATACATCTCGGGGCGCGACGCGAGAGATTTTCGCAAATGAAGCACCGATCACCGAAATGGACCACTAAGCGTTATTGACGAGAGGGAAAGTAATGGAAAATTGATCGGGCTTGATGACAGTCAGGTGTAAACGATCCCCAACCTCGGTCGCGTAGTTATTATTCGATTTGGCTGTACCGTGGATTAAAATGCCCACGTCCGTCGTCGCGTACGATTAAGTGCTGAGTAATTTTTTTTTTTTTAAGCGTTTGTCACCATTCCCTCGTACTTGTACATTCGACACTCGAGATTACGTCCGAAATTTAGGCCTACGATTCAATTAATATTCGCAACGTGGTGCAAAATAGCGAATATAATCGACGCGGTAGAGGTTTTATCGGGTTACGCAAACTTTTTAGATAACCGTTACTGCGCGCAAACATGTAACAAAAAATCTGTTGACACAAAGTGAACAAAAATCATGTTATATCGTGACAACGAAGAAAATATTGATTTCACGTGCAGTGGAGAGCGTTTCGCGTTTTTTTTACCCTCTCTCCTGGAAAAAATGGCAAAATATTTGTCCGAAATTTCAGAATAGTATTTTGACGCGGTCAACAAGGGCCATCGATTCTCTACTTTCAACGTGACCGTCTCCGATGAGAGATCGGCAAAAAAAAATAACGAAAAAATCGTCGCGTGCTCGATACAACGCTCGCCGATACAAGCGATCCTTTAACGTATTATTGTTTAATCCGACCGCGCTCGAAATCGAATTACGTCAGCCGAATGTATCGGCGCACGTGCCTGTGTCCCGCGCCATTTCACAATGGTAGGAAGCTAAAAGCTAAAACGATACTGGCCGATCGATACGAGAAGCGAAAATCGACATTTGCGAATTGTTCGCTAATTGACCGCTCATTGGCATAGAAAATAACGTTCCGATTCGGAATGAGGCTCACTGCGCGTGAAAATGCATTCGCAGGAAGCGAAAATTTTATTCAACGAAATTTTACTAGAAATCACGAATCGCAGGTGACAAAAATTTTGTTGAAAAATAATTGTAATTTGTTATCGAAAAATTACAAATAATAAAAGATCTGAAGAACTTTTGAATCGTCGAACATATTCTGGATTCTTTAACGCTTGAAACTTTATGGGAAGATAATATTCCTTTGATTCGTTATACACTAAGAAAAAAATTATTAAATTTTAATAAATATTTGACTACTTGCAATATTTACTTATTGTACATAAATATTTATTCATTTAAAAAAATGATGGTTAAATTAGTGGCTTTCGTACTAAATAAATATTTATTTACATTTAGTAAATATTTCATTGCAAGTATTCATACAAAGATTTATTAAAATTTAGTAATTTTTTCTCTCAGTGTACCTTTGATCATATTATCCTATGAAATAATTTACTAAATATTATACTTGCAAAAGCAAAAATATGTAGCTTGCAATTTGATTATCAAAAGTGCTTTATGACCTAATTTTAATAATAAAGAGAAGTACGCTATGAAAAATTATCAATTTTTTTAATATATATACAAAATACGTAGCTTTAACTCTTCTTAATTTCATAAAATGTTTTATGTATAATATATTCTATCTTACATTACTTTAGTTTGTGTAAGTTTTACGTATTTTATCTATAAAACTTTATAAAGAAGCGTTATGAATATAAATGTAAAAATGTGAAATTATCTTAACTTTTATTTACGTATACCTTTTTTGTGTACCTGGTCAGAGGTACATCATGGGTGTTGCAGAATCCATTTTTTATTTAATGTTAAAAGAATATTAAAAATATTAAAAATAACAGCTTAAATCTAGAAAAAAAAATATATTAATATTAATACTTGAAAGAATATTTTAGAATTGTTTTGTAAACGCTAAAATGAAACGTGCACAATGAAAGATATCAAAATTGGTTAATTGATTACATTATCTTTCCCTACTCACAATTCTACATTACTAGCTTTATGGATTTCAACACTGTGCATAGGAATCACTGAGTAGCAACGCATCCGAGAACCTTCTAGCATTTCAAATAGGATAACACCGCGTCGCCGTGGCGCGTTTCACGCGTAATTCCCTTGAAAAGTTAAACCGGGACATATCCTGTGTGTGCATATTATATGCAGTATACGGTGCATCTGACACGCGAGATGCGCGCCGCCGAGAACGTGTCTACGGGCGGCTATGACAATCGCGGCGCAGCCGGCCGACCAGTTGACATTTTCGCGTTTTCCGGGTCCTCGTGTCGTAATTAATTATCGGTTCGTCGCGACCAAAATAGACAGCCGCGCACTCGAGCGGAATTTCGCGTGCCGGGCCGACGTGACGGCCGGCGCGAATTCTGTCTTCGGCAGAAATTAGAAATCGACGTGTAATTCCGCGCCGTCGACGTCAGTCGGAGCAGCCAACCTGTTTCCCCGAACGCGCTTTAAACATTCTGTACGTCTGTCGACTGCATTAATAATCATAAAATAAAATATTATAGAAAAAGCACTTTAAGTAAGATTTTAAGAGCCGAGAATCTTTCAAGAATTATTTGACGTATCGAGCAATCGCTTGCACGCTTCGTGGATGAAACAGGATCGCCATTTGCCTACTCATACATTCGATATATAAATCAATCCTCTGTATTTTACTATCACTGCAGCAGACTGCGCAACCTGCGCGCGATATGATTTTATGAGAGCCGTAAAACATCTGAAGATATATCTTACGATTGGTACTCAAACATCTGCAAAGATCGCACCTTTACAGTATACTAAACCATCGATACTGCTCTCCCTATACTCATATTTCGCATTCCACAGATTACGCGATTGCGATCGTTTTTTTTTCCTTCCGCGATCTCATGCCAGAATCGATTTAATCGATACAGTTACGGGACTTAAAATTCCTGCGTTGTACAGGACCGTGCTCGACATATTTTTTTCTCTCTTATTTTTTTTACGCGCGTTACGCGCTTTCATCGAGCCGGTAGCTGAATCGCAGGAATCTCTCGCGCAGACTGTGGAAATATGCGATGGTGTATCGTACCGGCGTAATTGAGCCCGGACAATCGCTAATTAGCGATAGGTTTAACGTGTCTGCGTTTTGGCTGAATCGTATGACATAATCGTTGCCGAGTAATACGGTAACGACAATGTCTGACGACCTAGTCGCGCGCGTTTACCCGAAATTACGCCGGTACTTGCGGCCGTGTAACCGAGAGAAATTGTATGGTAAATATTTGCACGTCATATATGCGGGAAGCGGTAGTGCGCGTTGCGAGTTAATTGGCTACTACGCGCCGTTCAATAATAATAAATTAATATATCGGAGCATCACTCGTTGCAATGCTAATAATAAAACTCATCTCGTTCAATGCGACGGACAGTGACGGATCCGAGCGTGTCCTCGATTCCAAAATCGCTAATAAGTCACGTTACGTCGCAATTATTGAAGAAACTTCAAGATAAATTATCAATCTAAATTTTTAATTCCTCTGTCCCGAAATTTCGTATTGAATATCATTTCGTAATCGAATCAGTGCTGAAAGATTAAACACGTCTCGCCGAACGTTTCTCTCGTTTACATACAGCCTAAGATACTTTTGTATATAGAACGACTTACATATCCTTCTAATTTATAGGATGATCACGAAAAGTCACATAATCTCATTAAAGCACTAATATTGGCCGCCTTTGATGCGACCCTTATTGAATATACGAGCGTTTGAGCGCGGAGATCGAATCTTTTTCAAGTTGGTTTTAATGCATTATGCGACATTCGTGTCATCCTGTGGCATAAGTTCTTCCAGCACCCGGTAGCACACGTTGGATCCATCGATCAACAGAAAGACACGATAAGACTCTATCCACCCTCGCCCCTCTCGCTCCAGCTCTCTCACAACCAGCCCACCCTCTCTCAGCAGGAAATTACATGCTTACAGTGTCTCTTAAAGCGAACGACCTAATTACAAGTTTACCTTTTTTCTGTTTTCTGTTCGCTTCTTATGTTATGGACCGACCCTGGTTTCCGGTTTCTCTGTGCAGTCCTTCAAGGTAATTCGCCACCGCCTTTTTCTCTAGACTCTCTCTATTTCCGCCTTTATCTCTTTTTCTACCGCTCTAAAACATTCATTTGGATCGCCGTCACATCAATGTGTCACCATAATTGTACGAAACGTCTCCTAAAAGATCCGCGCGCGTGGGTTAGCCTGCGGTTACAGTTTATCGTAAAGTAAATCCTCGTGTAACCGCGCAACAAAGATCTCTTTGACCAAAAGTCGACTTCCTGAAGTCCCGTCTACGAAGAGAACGTACATTGACATTTGTTTCAATTATTTTGTATATTAAATTGAAATGAACATGAGTAAAGAACGTGGATACGGGCGTAATATGGAAAAATACGAATTTGATATTTCAAGTCTCTATGTTCGTTACTTTGTGGTGATACATACATATACACATTACATACATCATCCACACGTTCACACCACAGTTCATCTTTTTTCGATCTCTTTCCGTTTTCGCAATACATTCTATTCCTATTTTCTGCTTTTTTTCTATCACCCTTTTCGTTGTCTGTCTCTTTTGGTATTTTTCTATTTTTCTCTATCTCCATGAAGCATTTCATGTCTTTTTGATAGTTTCGTTTTTTCACGTGCCTCTTCTCGTACGCCGCCATATCTTCTCGCTCATCGTCGTTATCTTCCACTGCGTGCCGATGTCTGATGTTATTCGCTCCGAAACGTTTTCGAGATCGATGTAACGAAGAAGGTATTGACTCGGCAATGGCCGGATGAAGAACGTTGCTCCCGGATGTTCGAATGCGCTCCTATTTTGGCTCATCACACGAAGAGCCACACTCGTCTCTCTCTCGTGGAGAAAGATGACGCTAGACTTTTTGTCGCGCGCGTATCTCGCGAAAAAACCTTCACGTTCCATCGATCCGCGTTTTCGCGAGCAACATCGCCCATAAATGCGGACACCGGCGCGCATTACACGACGTCGCCAAGCTATGCAAACTGCGAACCACCGTGAGAGCTTTAATGCGCGCCTTTTTCGCGTCCGTTGTACACCGTACGCGCAAGTAGAGCAGCACGAGCGAGCGAAGAACGAGCGAGGCGGGCGCGTGCATGTGGTACGCGCGTATGCGTCGCAAAGGACGAGAACGCAACGGACGCATCGATGTGAAAGGAAGAAAAGGGTGCGAGGGGTGGAAAAAGAAAAGAAGAAATGCGTACAACGCGCGCGCGCCCGCACTCGCTCGCGAGCGTAGAGCGGCCGCTGACTTTGCATTTTGTAGTCGGTGTTTTTTTATGCGTCCTATTGCCTCTCTTTTTCAGCACCCCTTTCTACCTCCCTCGCTCGCCCTCAGCCCACACATCTACCCTCCCTCACGCTTGACGCGCTCAGGAAAAAAAAATCTGTATATTTTTTGCACGACACCGCTATATGCCAGCGCGATTTTTGAGGCCTTTTCCCCGGGACTGTTTACCCGCCACTATTTATGATGCAAATCAAAGCGGGCCTCTTCCCTCCTCCTCATTTTATGGCGCAACCCTGCGTCGCCCGATGAACGATTCAGAAAATCAGGTTGAACCTCGTCGGCTCCCGTGCATTCTAACGAGGCTCTCAAAAGCCTCTTCGGGAGAATTTACTCGAAGAGCGGAGATCTTTAGCGGAAACGTTGAGATCTTTGGCAGATATTTAGATACATGAATATTTAGTTATTAAATTTTTTACAGACTTGCGATCGATATTCGAATCACCAGAAATAAAAATTTGATTAAAATTAAAATTCTAAAATAATTTGAAGGGGTAAGATTAAATGTCGTAAAATGTGAACGTGTGTTGTTTTAAAGTCATTAGATGTGCTCTCCACGATCATAAATTAACAAACCTAATATAACAAGTGCAAAATTTTTTAGAATTTATTTACCTAGTGAATGAAATCATAAAATAATAAAGAGGCAAGGGACTTTTATCATCTTGTCATAAACAACCTCAAAAATTAATTAAAAACATAATTTCATATTTTACTGATAGTTTATTCTTAATGGGTTTTTTGTTTTTTTTTTTGTTTTCTCCGAAAATAAGACTTTAACTTTGTCGATGAGCCAAAAATCGAATTTGACCGACTTCGCAGTGCGGCAAGTTGAAATTACGCGGGGACAATGTTCAATCGTGACCTTTTTACGTGCAGCTTAGTGGACTAATAACTTGGGTTAATGTTCGCGAGCGGGTCACTCGTGTACGAGTTTTAGAACGTGAGTAAAATGCGAGAGTAACGAGGACGAGAATGACGTAACGCGGTTTTGATGAATACGCCCTCTAATTGGGGGACAAAACATATTTATGTCATCGTTTATTACTCGTTTGTTATTATAGATAGGATTCTGTAAAAGATTACCCTCCGAGAATCACAAATGACAAAAGCAGAAAAATAATAACGATCTCGAAGCGTTCGCAAAAAGATTTAACGAGTTAATTGGAGATAAAAAAAATGATACATTAAATTTTAATCTCTGGATAATTGAAATTATTTTGATAAAATTTTAATTGCGTAGTTTAATTATTGACGTGTTTGGAAATTAAACAGAGCAAATGCGTTCGATAAAATTTTCATCACGGTGATATCGATCGCGCAAACGTGAATTTGTAATCGGCGGGAAAAACGCACTACTTCTACGACATCCTATTTAGAGTGAATATTACGGCCGTTTTAGTTTTAATAACATTTTTGTTACACAAAGCGCGAACGTCGGGTAACATGTTCGAGATTATAATTAAGCTGTAAATAGTTCATCTCTCGGGGAAGAATTTTTTATCCAACGCATACAGTTAACTGATGGAAGCGGGCGTTAATGAGCACTGTGTATTATCGATCGCGATGCTCTCGCGGATGGTTACCCCAAAATGTACCCGATCCCCTTAACCGATCCCCGACCAAAGATCCAAAGGGAGAAAATCGCGCCTCCGCACACGATATTTGCACTCGCACGCTGCGAGCCTCGCAGAGAGAACGTCTGATCCTCGTTGTAGAAACGCATGCCTGATAGACTGTTATGCGTATGCGTACGCGTTAACGAGGACATAGTCTGGATGCATAAATAGACGTATACACACACACGAACACACACGCGTACATACGACACGATGTGTGCATGTCAGTAATTCTCGTTGCGTCGATAGAATCCCAATCTCTTCATTGAACAGTCGCAGGAAAAAAAATAGGTCAAATAAACGTTACGGTGGCGAGATTGTTGTTTCAGTTGCGGTTTTACGTTGCGGTCTCTTGTCGAACTCTCTCCGCCGAACGAATCGGTAGAATCCAAGATTCACGGATCACTCGGAGACCGCAGTGTCCCGAGGCATTCGCGCGCGTTCTCGAGATTTTTCTTTTTCTTTTTTTTTTTTTGAGTTTCCCCCGCTCATTTTCCTCCGCGTTTCGGGTGCTGAGTGATTGTCTGCCACCTGAAACAAGGATTCTTCTGGATTCATTACTCAGCGCGGTCGTTCGCCATTTACAATCCTAAAGAAAGGAAGCTCGAGTTCCGACGCGCCGCGCGGAGAAGACGCGGGAAGTCTCGGGGAAATGAAATATGCCGCGACGAAAAAAAAAGTCCGCGGAAAAGCTCCCCCTTTTTTCTCTATCTGTCTCATCCTCGCGTGAGTCCGCTAGGCGGAAGGCGCAGCCGAGGACGAGACGCGCGCTCGCTCGCGCCAAACAAGCGTCGTAAATTTCAGCGTCTCGCCTCGAGAGAATCGTACCTCATCGAGAGAGGGAATGCAAGCGCGCTGCCTTCTTGCAAGCCGCGTGTCGACAGTGGCTTTATCTCGGAAGAAAGGCGTCCGGTCGAAGAAAGTTCGCGCGGAGTTCCGGGGCGTGCTTTCCGTGCCTCTCCGGGACGGAAGCGAAATCGCGGTGATATCTGACTTTTTTTAAATAAATTGCGAACAATAGTTCACGGGATTATTTACGCTTCGATACGCGACCCCATGCGAAACGCGAGAAAGTCACGCAGCTCGCATTAAAATCGAATGAATAGATTTTATTTTTAATTGTTGTTCCGATTTGGCGAGAGAGTATTGGAAAACAGAATTCGATAATAATATTCAAGCCTAGTTACCGAGCTCCAGTAAAATAATTTCAATTAAATGTCCGATTAATATAACCAAATATTTAGTAATATTTAGTTTGGCAATCGATTGGATATCACGTTTAGTTACTTTAATATGATTACTAAATATTATTAAATATTTGGTTAATTAATGGAACATTTAATTGAAATTATTCCATCAAAGCTTGATTATTATTCTCAAGCTACTTTTTTTAATGGGTAGAAGAGTTTGAGATCCCCACCACAATAATTTCACCC
This sequence comes from Solenopsis invicta, assembly GCF_016802725.1. NCBI lineage: Eukaryota > Metazoa > Arthropoda > Insecta > Hymenoptera > Formicidae > Solenopsis > Solenopsis invicta. The sequence continues at coordinate 24,669,691 of NC_052669.1, forward strand.
AAAATGATAATTTGTACGAACGGTAGCACAAACGCGCGCAATTAAATCGGGATGCTTAATTGTTAAACAGAATAACGCGTCGCATTTTGGTGACATAAATGTTCGACAATCGGCCGTGTCATTAATAACTTTATTCATGCTCAATCACATGGCCAATCTAGAGCTCGCGGTCGTTTTTATCATAAATGCGTGTTCTCTGTGTCGCCCGGAACAATGTACACCGGCACTAATGACGCGTTAATAATCTGGGAAATGCAAGCGCTGACATAAATGTATCCGCGAGCTTTAAAAGACTATTTTTATTCCACGGAAAGCCGACAAGGTGTGACGCATTAGTCACTTCCGATATTAAAACCTCGTATAAATCGCTGAATCCTCGTTTGTTGAACGCCGAGCTATTATCTTTCTGTCATCTAACAGCCTTTTAGTTGCTGCCTTGAATATCACTGAACGTCATCTGAACGGGTCAGATATTGATAAAAAAAATTTATGTTTGACTTTTTAGAGAAACTTCCGGAGTCGTTACCTCTATGGTAAAAGGGTTTATACGTGTTGTGTGACTTTCTCCCATACCACCCTTCGATCACGAAAGATGCACCTTTACGACGGTCAAAATAGAAACTTGGCGATAAAACGGCCGAAAGTTCCAGAGAGAATCGCGGATGTTTAGCGGGAGGGACGGGACGTCGTAAAATGCGTCGCGACGCCGCTCGAGGGACGAGCACGACGTTCGCGAGGTGCAACTCGAGTGTATCTCGCGGACATAACTGGGACTATCAAACCATAATACAGTCATTTGGGTGACTAGTAAAGAGTTACACGGCCGACGAAGAACCGTGCGCGTGTCCGTGGGCGGCTTTTACGAGACTCTTAAAAGCGGACTTAAACGCTCGTACGGCGCCTCTACCGCGACTACGAGTGCGGGGCGTAAATTTTCAACCCGACGTTACGGCATTACGACGTTACAACGTTACTCCGACGGTTTGACAAGAGACGTCGCGAGCGCGGGCGAGCGAGCCGCGCGATTGGATCCCGTAAATCGATGTAACCGCCAAACCGCCGCTGACCGTCGAGCGTGTCTAATAATGTACGAAGGCTACTGTGATATATCGAGTTCGGATTTCTAACGCGAGATCGAGTGGGATTTAGGGAGGATCTCCTCCGTCCGGCGTTGCGGCGACGATAAAGGATTTACGAGTGGAATTTCGTTCCTCGCGGTTGTAATGGCTTTCCTGATGAAGATTGAATTCGGCCCTCCCGGCGCTTTTCGGAACCTCTGAACGCCGGGCTCTTTTCTTTTCTCTTTTTTTTTTTACAATTGATAAGATCGCGAAGATTATCGTTTATAGACGCCTCTTTATTTCTGTAAATAAATAAACAAGTGTGAATTTTTCAAATCGGAATACACTAAATTTAACTCGGGAATAGTCATCTGAAGTGTTATTTACACTCTGACAATGAGAAAATAAAGCTTAGTATAGTGCACAGAGAGAACAGTTGCGCTAAAATATTTAAAAGCTTTAGCTAGATGCAGATCTAAAAAGAATTTTATTGGATTACCAAAATGATTTTTTTTTTTATGAAGAATATGTTCAAATATGTTGAGCAATACTGCAAAAAACTTTTAACATTCTATTATAGCAATCAGTTGAGTGTCTTGTATAATTTTGAAAGTTTGATACAGCTTCCGCTATATCCAGTTAAAATTTTAGATACTTTACCAAAATAGTTCTTTTCGTGTAAAATTCGTTACTGATCGATAATCCGTACTTATTTTTGTTGTATTTTGTTTCTCTTTACTTAAAAAAATATATATATTTATACACATAACAATTTTAAATAAATTATAGAATGGGAAATCGTTTAACGTTAAAAAAAAAAGTAAATGACTATTCTCGGGTTAAAGAGGAACGACGGGAATGTGTTTGGAAGTAGGACGGGGTGCACAGTCATATTCTCATGTTCTGACTGATGACTTGGAAGCAGCGCTCGTACAAATTACTAGCTACCGCCTGGGGAATGCACCGTCCTTATCTTCCAAGGAAGATTAACACAGCGAGCACGCGTACGCACTCGAGAGCCGATCGCATGCACATGATTATTACGCATAATCATTACACGGCTGTATATTACGCGTATAAAGCTATAATAAGTATCTCTTCGCAACGTAGCCGTGTAATATTGATTTCGCTGAAAGACACTGTCAACACTCTCTTCAATCGTTGTGCTTTGTAAATAGCCATAATTTTCAGAGAGTCGTAGCGAGAGATCGAAGCGTTTTCGCGAGCCGATCGCTTTCCAGCCCCCGATTCCAGCCCTCATCGTTTCTCGCGCAACGCTCTCGCCGCCTGACAAGTTAGTGCTTCGAATGCGCCGTAAAAAAAAATTTCATTTTCGAAGTATCCCTGTATTATCCCCGTACCGCGCGTGCATCGCTCGTGCGATGCTAAGAGCAGTTTTACGATGACTGCAACGCGCGACTTTACGACACTGACGCGCGACCGGATGAGATCTTTTAGCGACAGTAACGCACTGCACGTGGCACTGCTATTTGTTAGTCCTACGCTGAGTGTTAGTTCTATGAATGCCGCATGCCGTCGAGGACGAGAGCACCGATTTACGCGACGTATACACACGTCGATCAAGTTTCGATTCAAGTTCATCATTTTGCTGTCGGAAGGTGTCGAAGGATTTATTACGCGAGAATAGCGAAGAAAGTGTGAAAGTTTCAAAGTTGTCACACGCGATGATCAAAAAGGGGGAAAGAGGGGGGGAGGGGTGGAGATAATCAGCGAGTTTGAATCTAATTCGTTTGGCAGGAGATTTTCAAAAATGCAGATTTTTTTCTTAGAAATCTAAGGATCCTGTCAAAGATTCGAGGAAGAAATCCAGGAAGTTTAGAAATGTGCTCAGAATCCGCGGAGATACAAAGCTTCGAGGGGGGAGGTGAAAGATCTTTCACCGTTATTTATAGACAGATTACTTCGCCTCGCTTACTTCTCGTCGCATGCGATACTGAAGATTTATAAGCGAAGCGGGGGCAAAACTTCCTTCGGCGTGTGTGTGCGCGCGTAAAGGTATATAAGTTGGGGAAGCCGCGTTTCCCATGATTCTCACAGATCATGATACGGACCCTCGCGACATTCACATAACGGCATAGCCACGATCTCACGCGAACATATTTTATCAGTGCATTCGATCATAAACGCTCTTACCATTCATCTCCCTTTTTGAATCATCTCATCACGCCTAATCTATCCCGCTGTATCGTTGCCGTAGGATGCCCCGCGAGAGATGCGTATCGGCCGCGGGAGTATTATCCGCCCGGCAACTTTCAGTCCATTTTTCTTTGGCGAACGCATAATCTCGGACTTAATTCCCGAGCTCTCTTCGGGAAAATGAAAATTAAAGAGCGCTCGCGGTAAGCGCTCTTGAATTAAATTCCTGCTAAAGAAAAGTCGACGCTAAATTCCTTGAGAAAACAACTCCCGCCGCTCGTATACGTCTCCCTTAGGGCACCCGCAATTACAATTAATGCATAGTCTAACCAGGGAATTAAATACAGATCTCGGGATTTTCGGGGGACCCGGCGCCGGCGCCAGCGCCGATGTTCGGACTCTCTGTGGTCCTTAGATCCCCGGAGCTATCGAATCCACCCAACAATCCCGAGCGATCGACTGATTTGTTTAAGTATTCGCCGGATAGCTGCAGCCCCCTGTCTCTTTTGAAAGGAAACGTTAATTGCGAACGGAGCGTCTCGATAGAAATCCCTTGGGGACCCCATAGATCACAATTAGCTTCCCCGCGAGCCGCGGGGGGGCGAAACAAAATTTTCCGCGGCACGAAGAGCAAAGCTCGCGGCGGCGGCGGCGGCGGCGGCGTCGTCGTCGTCTTGCCATTACTCACGATGATATCGTGGCGGTGTAGCGATACCGTCGTTTTCATGCGAAATGACGTTTATCGTAATTGCCCGTCCGGGCGCATTGAGCGCACTAAATTTCCGCGGCGCGCCCCTCTATTAATTACCTCCTGATAATCTCGACTTGTAATTTACAATACGCCGGAGGACCCTCCATCGAAAAATCGCGCCGTCGCGCTCGCGACGAGCGCGACGGGGCAATTCGACCGTGGAATGAATCGCCCGATTAATCGCAGTTGCAAATGACTGATCGTTGTGATCAGTGACTAATTAAACCTCGCGCGGCTCACCGTAACGGGCAAAATACCTCACTTTCTACGGTCGTTCGATCAATTTACAAGCGATATTAATTCCCGAATATCGACGATAGCGGATAGAAGAGAAAAAGAAGGGAAAATAGCGGTAGCGCGATCAATCTTTTCCGCTGACGGGGGACAGGGGGGTAGAACGCGCACCTCAAACGGTTTTACGTCCTCGGGAGAAACGAGCGAAGGATGGAGGATCGATTTCTCTTCCGGAGAGGAGTCGCGCGAGGAGCCGCGCGTGCTCCGAGATAAAAAGAGAGTCTCTCGCGCGCGTGATCCCCCTCTCTGTACTCGTACGGTCGTGTAACGATCTTTCTTTTTTTTATTCCTTTTTTTTCTTAATCAATATTGTGTACATGTGTTTACTACCTTTATATTGACTCAATGATGTTATTCTGTGGTGCTTTGCATGTCTCTATTGGACTCTGCATGTCGTATAGGGCATCGTAAGTACTTACTAAATGAACTCTCATCATGAGACCTACGAATACACACGACACTTTTCAGACGCCAATCTCGTTGCCGGAGGGCGGACGGATTCGCGGATCCAACGATCCCAGGACGCATTCGGATTCCTCGGGGCTTCGAATCTTCAATATGCCTCGAATGCTCCTCGGGATCCGTTGGATTCGCGGATCGTTCGATTCCTGAATGTTCGGACTTCCCCAGGCCGAAGATCTCCGAAACTTCCGATTCTCGGATTTTGGGAACGCTGAGTCTCTCGATCCTCGAATTCGGATGATCGGAATCGAGATCCTTGGGTGCCGACACATTCAGGAATAATCGATGGATCGTTTGATCCTTGAATACTTAGATCCTTATACACAAGTAGTAGAATCTACGGCCGAATCTACGCCATTTATATGAAAATGCGATCGAGGAATCTCGTTCCGCTGATCCGTTCTTCAAAAATAAAGGAAGAAAAGAAAATGCGATACAAGTCCAAGAAATAAATTCAATATAACCGTGACGCGCCAAACTAGGAATGAAATGAAAGAGAATAAAATGATAGAGGATGATGAAAAGGGAGAGCGCGTCGCATCTAATCAAAATAGAGGTGAAAATAATTTCCTTAATAAAAACTAGTCAAAGTAAATAGAAATTCTGAAATGTTAATATTTATAAATTCATTGAATCCGCGAGATCGATGAACATCCAAAATCCTTGAAATAATTAAAGATCCGCGAAGAAAATCTCAGGATCATCGACAATCTCGGCTACGTGCCACTCGAGACAGTACTGTTCCGAGATGTATTTTTGCTCCAGAACGGAAAGTTCGCCGACACGTATACAACTTCACGGTTCGATGCTCTGAATACAAAAGAACGGAGTCGGTGAAAAGAAAAAAAAAACTAGAGGAACGAGCCTTCGCCGATCGATACGATTTCAAGTTGCGGAAAAGAATACTGTTCCGCCACACGGGCGAGCCTTGTCGCGAGTATTCTCGCCTCCTACATTTTTATTAATTTATCCCGGCATAGGAAACCTTAGCAGTAGCCATGTATCGTTATTAAACTCGCCCTTCTCGTCCGTTCGGATAGATAACCCGGCTAACGACCGCCGATCAACTTCTATTACGACTCTGCCCGTTTCCTCTCTGTCTCTTATCCGTCGGTCTGTTATCATTTCTCTTTTCTAGTTCTTTGTCAATACTTTTCTCCCTCAACGCCTTCAGATGCCTAGTTAATCCCCCTTTTCGTTACTTCCCGGCTTTCCCATCGGCCACGAGTCTCGAACCTGCAAAAGAGAGATTAACGAGGGACGAGCAAAAAGAAGGATGAGTGGAAAGGGAGTGAAATAAATAAGCGGTTGGGGGAAAAGGAAGGGGGAAGGGGGGAAGCGAAAACGCGGAAAAGAGAGAGTTTCGTGCCACGAGGGAAATGCCGACGGCGTTTGGCAGACACGGGAAAGGGGAGAAATGACTTCCGCGGATTTTTCCTGCTCGAAAGCCGATGTTGTTCTAACCCGAGGGTGCATAAACTCCATCCTTTTAGGAATATTATCCGACCGGTATGAGAATCATGTAATTTTGCACTCGCGTATGTGCCGAAAGAGAGAGAGACGTAACGATTGAAGTCGAGAATTTCTCGGGGCAAACATACATTTTCAAATATTTTTCTTTGACCTTACTTCGTTACTTGATTTTGGCATTATAATGAACATTCGCTCCTCTGTATCAATAAAGTAGTTGTATGCACTCCTCTGTTCTCAGCTGCAGAAAAATCCAGGGAATTGCTTCTCTCTCTCTCGCGTCGTCTGTTGCGTAAATGAGAAACGCCCAAAAGTGATTTTTCAGGCACGATGATCGGATTTCCTGTATTCTCCCTATTGTTTTCTCACTCCATCTCATCCTGCTCTTCATTTCGTGCCGAAAATCCTCTTCTCCTTCGCCCTCTCTTTTTCCGGTTATTCTCTCTCATTAAACTCGTCTATGGACACCGAGAACCACATCGAAGCTGCGGGCTCGTGAATAGCTAACTGCCGCCTCGTTAATTACCTTCCCGGTCTTTTTTTTCCAATGTAATGCGATCCGACAGGAGTTCGAGTACGAGCATATGCGAGAGATGCCCGTTTTAACTTTTGTGTTATTCTTCCCTCGCGAAATTTTTAACATGTAGCAGTTTCTTTACGATATCTCGTAAAGCGTGTGTTTCACGAGAAATACACGTAAGATTTTTCATGCTTCTCTCACCAAGCTCTTTAGGCAGAAAAATCTATCTTTTAACCATTCCCTGTCGAGTTACACGTCTAAATTTTTTATTTCTTCCAAAATGTCTCGTGTAGGTCACATATGTATTTCGTCGGAAAATACGCGATCTCCAGTTGAGATTTATCAAAGAAATAGCGCTTTAAAACAAGTACTTGCCGAGTTATGACTCATTTACGACTTACTTTTACTCTCCCAAGACATTTTTTTAAAGCCATCTTAAATTTGCGATTTTATCATGTTGTGCAAGACAGGAAAGGCAAATTAATAGTTTCCGATATGACCTCTTTTTGTGATACTTTGATATTTAAAAAAAAAGACGAATTTTTTTTTAATAGTATCTCAGTGTGCATCTTCACTGATATTGATAAAGTGTTGATATCGCATTTTATAACAGGAAATATTTTCAGCCTCTTATCGAAAAATTGTGAGTTAATATTCTATCCAATAAGTTTCGTTTGCTTATTCGATGGGATATTAAGCTCCCCATCAAATTTTTATTTCGTTACTCTTCTACAAGTGACTTCATTCTGCTATCCAATTTCATCGACCATTATTTTTTGTTTTTTTACGAGTTGATTAAAGTTTAATTTCCAAAATTTGATCGTGCTGCCTGATCTGTCTGCACAGAAAACCGCGACCGTTACTACGGGCGAAGAAGGAAAATTATGTGCGTCACGTAATGTTGCCGCTTCCGCGAACCACTGACGGTCACGTCCCGTTACCACGCTTTCTTTTCCTTTACATCCTGTGTCTTTCCCATAAGTAATTCATTCCGTCTCTACCTCGCGGCGCAAGTTGCACGGAGTTTCAAGTTCGTTACGTCGATCTAATTGCGACGGTTTCTGTCTCGCGAGCGCAACCAGTCCTCTGAATTTCAAGTATTTTTCATTTTAAACGATCTCTCGGGGATCTCTTAGCGTCCTCCTCGGACGCAATTTTCGTCGCCTCCCACAAAGGATTTTATTTTTCGAGATTATGCTCTCACGCCTCCTCGTTTTCCGTTAGACGTCATTCGCGAACACGCATGGGGGACTCGGCAAAAAAATCAGTTTCCTAAGAAACGACTCCGAACAGAAACTCCAATCGGAATCACTTCAAGTACGGTTCGCCGAGTATAACGGACGATTAAGTACGAAAATCAATTTTCATCGAAGATCCGAAAGAATCGTCCGCAACGAAAGTGGAGGACTTGGTGAACTCCGCGCCGCACGTTGACTTGTCTCTTCATCGTCCAACTTCCCTTCGAGTCCTCTCTCCAACTTTTTTTTATCTTTCTCACTTCCCAATGTTTCTCCCTGGAGAGTAAATGGCGTCCAAAGATTTGGCATGGTTCATATAAAATTCCGTTACGCCTTAATCCGTCTCTTCCTCCCTTTGATTAACACGTAATGGAACGTTGATGACTTCGGCCCGAATTTGGAAGCCATCGACCCCTCTCATAAGTAATCTCAATGTCGCCTTTTACGTTTCTCCCTCTTTTTTATTCTCTTTCTTTCTCTGTTTTTCTCTTGCTTTTCTCGTTTGTTTTTTCTCGACACGGCTCCTCGTAGAACCGAGGCGCGGTAAGCAATGCGTAACCGATCGACAGAAGTCTCTTCTCTCCGTGTAGGAAAAGGAAGACGGACCGGTGTACAAGTTTTACGAGACCATTCGCGATTTCGGGGACGAGATTATGAGCTCCATCAGTCACCTGAATGACGTTACCCTCTTCGCGCCCAGCAACGCCGCGCTGGACGAGCCGGGGGTGAAGCAGATGCTGCAAGACAAGAACCGCATGAAGGAAATCCTCAAGCTCCACTACGTCAAGGAGCGGCTAACCCTCGAGAAGATCAAGGACAAGAGCGTCAGCCAAGTAAGTCAATTTTTCTCTCTGCGTACGAAATAAAATTGCGACGAGATTAACATAAGATTGTATAATATAAATCAGGCTCCATTTTTAAGTCACTTGTGTATTAGATATAATATTGTGCCTGAAATATTAACTTTGCTTATCTTTAATCATATTCATGAGCTTAAATTCATATTTATTTATTCCAGTATATGATTACCATCAAATGTAAGACTCATCTCATACCTCAATCTCGCTTAAATATTTTCTTAACGTACATTGCTTTATTTTAAAAGATTTTTCTCCATCTATTCTTACCAGAAGCTCGACATATCGTCAAAGAATAATCACACACGTGGAGATATACTAATACATTGATTAACGCAGCTTTTTTTTTGTTTTTACAAAGACAAAAACCGTATTTGGCGGAAAGCAGCACCTCGGGGTAATTACAGATTCATACAGCTTTCAGTGTTCTCTTCTTTTTACTCTTTGTTTTTTTTTTTTTAAACGTGAACTGTTCGCAAACGCTCTATCTGCATCCATTCGCACTGTCCGCTTTCATGCGTTTCTCGATGTTGAACGTATTACGAGCGCGAAACGAATACGAGCTAACATTTCCAACACTAACACGCCGCGTCGGGGCATTCGGCAATCGATAGCGTCAATAAATCTCGCCCCGCCAATAGCTTTAGTAATCGAACGCCAAAGAGATTTCTATTCTTGCCGCGATACACGGTATACGAGGTGGCCGACAAGTCATCATTGAAATTTAGCGGGTGAGACCTAACGTCGGGCGTCGCCGCAACGACAGCGAAGGAATTTTGATCTCACAGTTCTGTATTTCACGTTACATCGTAAGGGAGTGGGCTACAAAGACATCGCTCTCGAGAGACGACTCGTTTCGTCTATTGAGAGAGAGAGAGAGAGAGAGAGAGAGAGAGACGCTGACTTTTCCGTCACCCCCTATGCCGGGAAACGTACGACTCGAATGAAATTGCGAGATTCGACAGTCCGCGGAATGGATTTCTGCCGTTTCGTCGACAATAGGATGTAACGATAATTGCGTATTTTTGCGAGGAGTTTCCGACGACGGCGACGCGGGGACGGAAGCGAACTCACCTGGTCGGGCGCGATAAGGAAGCTCGGGCTTCCTCGGATTAAGTGGATTGGAAGATAAAAAAGTTCCGCGGGGGAGAGAGGAGTCGCCTCCTGACGTCATAACAGTGCGCCGGGCGCCGTTCCGCTCTTAAACTTTCCTCGAAGTCGACCGGCACGCCGGTTCGTTTTCGCACTTTTCGAGGCTCATTATCATCCAATCAGCATGGCGGAACTTTTCGTCGGAATAACAAAAAGCTCTCGGCAATTTTCTGCCGGCTCCTGCATTTTCTACCCATCCCGCCCTCTCCCCTCGCGCATTTCCCCCCCTCGCATTTGCTTTCGCTTATTTTTACGGAGTCGAGAACATCTTCGCCGACGACGAAATTGCGATTGCCGCATGAACCTCCTTCATTCCAGGCGCCGTTTATACATATATATTTGAGACGATCACGGACAGTCGAGTGCGCAAGTTTTCCTTTTTCCATTGATCTTCCGTCTCGGATCTTTCGACCAGCTTATCATCGCCCTTTTCGCACCGACGTTCCATAGATGTACAATCGCACGCGCTACGTTGTTATCCGCATTATCAATCATACGCGTCGCATAGCGTTTTCCACGCCGCGCCGCTCGAAAACGTCTCGTTAACGCACGCGAAAACTCAATTACACTGTGTAGAGAGAAGCAGCAAATACCGGTAATCGCGATGCGCCGGGAAAATCAACATGGAGACTCGTAATCGCTTAGGCTGCGTCGCTCTTTCCGGCACGCACGACGATTCGTATATTAATCTTATTCGTTATTAGCGACATCGATTGCCAGCGTTACACGCCATCACCTGTACGTGCGCATCCACGAGAGAGCGAGAGAAAGCTGAGGGACAGTTGTAGGATAATTCTCGCGCAAAACCGATAAATTCCTTCCTAAAAACGCCCTCGTATGCCTCCGGACGAGTTTATTGGCTCTGCAACATTGTTTGCAGATTTGCCCGTTATCTGTACGCACTGCCGAATTTATAGGGTGCCGCCGGTGCGACGCGTCTCGCAAATCCGCGGTGAAAAATCATGCCCGGCTGATTGCGCCTCGCGGGTTTGCGAAAAAAAGGGTGGACGAGACGAGAGCGCGGCGGGGAAAATCGCGAGGCGAATCGTATCACGCGAATGTTCGGTCGGAAAATACGACGCGGTATCGCAATGGAAACTCCCGTGCGATATCGCTTTACAGCTTTTAAACAAACAAATGTAGCATCGGAATCGGATCTAATAATCCGCGCCGCTAATATTAATACGCGATACTAAAAAAAGAGCAAGGCCAATTTTGATTTAATCGGCTTTCAATTTCCGATCCCGGAAATAATTTTTCCCTTTCCGAAAAAATTTATTTCCGAATTAATCGGACGAATGAGATAAATATCGCAATTACCGACAGCGTCCCGCACGCTGAAAATTTAATCTACGCTTTTTTGAACGTACACGTTATATTATTACATAGCTATTTAATTGATATGACGTAATTATGACAATATAATGGCACAGCATTTAATTGAATTCTTAACAAGACTACTTATTGTTACAACATTTCATTAAATATGAAACTTTAATATTTTAATTAAAAGAGCGTTTAATGTCGAATTTTCAGTATTTGGGACGCTGTTCGTAATATTGCGCCACTTGCTCTATCTCTGAGATTAATTTGGCAATAATGAAGCCACAGTTTCTTCGTCTCAATAAAGAATCCCAAGATGTAACAAAATTCCCTGCAGAACGTTATTTCTCAAAGAGTTTCCCCGAACTCGCGCTGCACTTTACCGTTGTTATAAATAGGGAATCAGGCCATAAACCACAGAATAATCGAGCGTCACCTTATTTCGCGAAGCGTGCTCCGCTACGAGCGTCTGAAACTATAGGGTAGCGTCTAATATCCTGCGGGAAAACTCGTGGAGCGAAAGAAAATGTAAAGCAGCATTGCGTCCCGCGCTTTCCACCGTTTCCTTTCCAGAGCGGTGGCGGCGACGGCGACGGCGCGGCGGCGGCAGAGAACGTCCTTGCTTTCTCGTTACCTCGCGGTACATGTCTCCACGGTTGTCTACGATATCCGTAGTCTCGGCTTGCACGTTTCCGATATAATATGTATTATTTTCGAAACTCCCGTGCCGCGCTCTTCACGGTTAAGTTTCTGTAACTTCCACGCATCCAGATGGTCGCGGGGAATTCGATTTCGATGCACGAACTTGGCGAGTCGGGAGGATATTTCTTTTTGGAAGCGTTTCCCGGCCGGTCGCGCGCTCGGCGAAGGTAATCTAATTCGTTTCTCCGTTGCCGAGCTTCAAATAACAATGAATATTAATGGGCCGCGCTCGCGAAGCACGAATCGACGAAACCAAGTTCGCTTAAGACATCTAGCGGACCTGAGTTTCGCGGGAAAACATCCGTGACAGGAACTCTCCGAATATTTGACGATCTTCCGGAAAGATAGACGGAATAAAGTGAAACACGGTCTTTCGCGTTAGAATCGAAGAGGTTAACGTTGCGTTTCTTCCCTAAGTAGAACGCGATATCTTTCGATTGTCGGAAAGATCGCGGGCCTCGTATTCGCGGGTATCGAGTTTCAACTCCTCCGTTGGAGTGTGCCGATGAATGTCCGCGCGGAATGAGCGTTTTCAGCGCGGTAACGCGCCCGCATTAATTTTCCAGTTGGATCGAATCCGTGGGAAAGCACCGCGCGGTGACTTATGAGCTCGACGATGAAGCGATGGGGGAAAAAGAGAACAAGTGGGAGAGAGAGAGAGAGAGAGAGGGTACTGGTACGCGGTAAAATTAATAATTACAACTAGTGGCGACTACAAATCTAGCGCGTTCCAACTCACCAGTATCTCGATCGCGTCGTGCCCTACCGTTCGCAACGTCGACTCCCCGAGCCATGAACGCAATTACGCGAAATCTCCGATACAGCTAATTACACTTCAATATCCATCGAGCCGCTTCAATCATTCAGCAACGCCAATACGGGATGTTGGCTTTAATTACTCCATCCGCTCGTTAATAAATTAACGTTCGATCAGTATAAATAAACATTCGGAATGCACGCGGCTGCGATGGAGGATACAATTGTAAAATGTCGCTGCACGATCGTCCGACGTGAAGTATGTCGTCGTGCAGGATGGTTGAAAAATCGCGCGACCGTATCGCGTTTCGCGATCAGATGCTAAATCTCATCATCGAATTCGCGGGAAAATGAGAAACGGCGCGGGTGGAGCGATGCGATTTAATACCGTTGCGGTACCCATGGCGCGACAGGGGTCGAGTCGGCGTTATTAATTAATTTGCGAATGGATTATCATAAAAGCGTCCGCGCATACGCAACGAACAGGTGCGCTAATGCCGATTCGCTAATTGCTGCTAGTTATATGGCGCATCGATCGGTAATATCGTCGTTATTTACTGCACGCACTGCACGGACATGCGTACCAATATTGACTCTACCGAGCCTCATGCACTGCGCAACGGTGTATATATTAATCATGGTAAACAAAGGGTAAATCGCCCTTAATCGGAAACAACGCGGCAGTACCTGCGCGGCGTGACATTTTCGCATGGCCGCCGCCGCGTGACCGCCCGTTGATTAGGACGCTTCAAAACCTACCCCTTTGTCCTTCCCTTCGTTCCGTCCAATTTCGTCAAAGATCCCAAATTTGTCCGAGCCACTCCCTTGAAAAATTGATTGAATTGAATTGAAAATGATTAAAAATCACAAAAATGTACGTGCCATTTAGCGTAACGTTACACCCCAAGTTTCTGTGTCGCAAAACGAAGGATATAGTTCTTTTCATTTGCGACAAGACCAATTTGCATTAAACCGGTCGCGTCGGGGTCGAAAGGGAAAATAATTAATAACACCCGTCCAAAGCTACGATAAGCAAGCAACCCTCACGAAAAAAATATGCTTTGCATCAATGTACGCACGCACGCACGATGCCTTTCACGCACACACGCGCGATTCTTTGGTGGTTGTTTTCTTTTTTTTTCTCTCCCTTTCTCTTTCCATTTCCTTTTTTTATCCGATCCGATTTGCATTAAACACTGCACGCACTCGCGCACTAATTTATCGCGCCGAGATATGTTTTACACCGCTTTCATACCTCGTGCTACCACGCGTCCATGCGCGCCTCGGAAGAGCCACTCGTACGCTGATGAAATGATAAAGCATTCCCGGCAGAGGAGGAGCCGCGCGAAACGTGTCGGGCTGGGCTGCGACGTAAAATTCAATTTTATTCGCGATTTTGCCGCGAAAGTATTCCCCCCGTTTCTTCCCGCCAGCGCTTCTCCCGTTCCATGCCCATATTTTAAGGATAAGTTATTTAAAGTTCATCTGTTCAAACATTACCTCTCTCTCTCTCTCTCTCTCTTTCTTTCTCTCACTCTTTTTCTCTCTCGTTCTCTCGACAAGGCGAGATCTGTAACTTTACCGGTTTAAATAAACGTTTTGAAATTATTTCGGGGATATTACTTGAAGTTTTATTACAGAAATCTGATCTCCTTAGATTTTTAAAATTTTTCCGGAATTCAATATGAAAATATTTGCTTTCTAGAATTTCAGAATTCTCCTGACACAGTTGGATGTTTTATCATTCTATAACTATGCGAGTGAGTCAGTTAAATCAAGATACCCCTGATAAGCTTGACTCGCAAAGATGACCGGATATTGATAAAATATAAATTTCTCGTGCATTGCAGACCGTGTCCAGAAAGAAATAGATAAATCAATTTCAGTCTCCCACGTCGAGTTTGCTTTTCTTTTTTCGCTTCAGCGTCATTTATCCTGTTACGATCCACACATTTGTAATTAATTTATTCGACGTCGTTTTCCCGCGCAAATAAAAGTTCCGTCGTAGTTTTACGCGCGGCTAATTGATAACAGCGAGCACAGAAAGAATGGCCGCGGATAAGAAATTAATTGCGTAGGCGTATCGTAAGTGGGCGAGAGCTTATCAAAAACTGATCGCATGAGTGCTTAAAGAGTTTTCTTCTTACACCCCGATAAAATTAAAAGCGTCCCATTTTAAAGCAGAAAGTAGCTTAAAACGCCAAATTCGTCGTGCAGCGAAACGTTTGATTTATTCACATGGGATATTTTCGTTAAAACGGCAAGACAAATTTATTAAATTAACTTGCACGTTACGTGCAATTAAAATTTTCATAAGCTAACCAAATTTTTTATTGAGAAGTAACATATTCATTGCTCCGGCGATATTTTTGTCGAAGTTTATCTTTGTAAGGATCAAAAAATTTTCCAACGATCGTTTTCAATCTAAATTTTGAGTGCAATGATAACGATACAGACTCAATACCGCGAAACTCGCAGGATTTGAAGATGTTCCTTAGGACTCCTTACTCCCAGACGGTACTCCGAATTCCTCACTCCATAATCACACAAATGTGATCCCGATTACCTCTTTTGAAACACCTCGTACACAGTTTCTTCGGCCTCTCAGCGGTGGATCTTGGGCGCGGATGAACGTCAGGAAAGTAACCGGAAGTGGCTCTGAGTGCACGCCGGGAAATTCATGAGAGCTGGATCAGCCGGAAAAGGGATCGTTGCCTCTTGGTGCTCTCCATACCGAGCTTTTCCATCCCGACATCAACGACCGAGAAGCGAATGAGGGGAGGGAGAGAGAGAGAGAGAGAGAGAGAGAGAGAGAGAGAGACGAGGCAGAGGGCAGGCTTGGAAGAGAAGGTGTCGATTTGCAATCCGGACGATATTTGCAAGTTAAAGACTCGCACTGCCGACTGAAGCACAACGTACGCCACATCGTTCGGATAATCCGGCAGATCGAAGGGATTCGTTTCGATCGATCCGCCATTGCTACCCCGGCTGCCTTTTAAGATCAAATTTCATGTCCGCCCAAGAAAACGAATCGGAAGTGCTCCGGAGCGTGCTTCATCCCCCGCGATGGCGCGATTTTCATCCGGAGATTGTTGCGCTGATGGCTCCCCTTTGACGCATCTTGTAATTACAGTATAATAAACGTTTACTTTTACAAAGCACGGATCGTATCATTTTTCACGCGAGCATCAAAGGCAAAACGCCGGTTCGACAAGCTGGTGCTGGTCTTTATCTTACGATAATTACAAGAAACCACATCAATGAACGAAGATAATCACAAATAACGCAAGAAACACATAGAATAATGACCGTTTGACTCGCCGACCTTTGCTCGTCGCTTTCTTCGTCTGATTCCCGATTCTCCGCGTCAATTTTTATTAGCGTGTTGCCCATGTGATCGCGTGCACGTATATAACTCCGTGCAGAACTTATACCTCTAACTGTCTGAGATCTCAAACTTTGTTTCTTCGTGCCACTTCGATGTGTACGGGAAAACGTAAAGGAGCATAACTTTTAATTCCTAGCCTTCTTCAATTGCGAAGCTAAGTGTGTGTGTATGCTGTGTGATGTTTCTGCTTGTGCACGAGATCGACTTATGTGCCAATTCTCCGAAGGCGTTACTAGTGCGAAGTCACATTTGATTATTTCCAACAGATTTCTACGCTCGAATCTCTGCTCACCTCTCGTTCACCGTTCGAGTGAAATGTCTTCTTTTAATCATAAAAATTTAATTATAAAGGTTACATCAATTAAAATTTATTAATCTAGTTGACAAATTATCCGCAGCATGATTCGAGCGATGTAAATCACGCGCCTTCGAAGAATCAATCCATTCGTTGTGCAGACTACACAGAAAAAATCTCAAATATTAGTATCAAATTAAAATAATAATTAAATTGCAGCAATTAAAACGGTATTAAATTACATCCTATTTAACAATCATTGTTTAATATACAAGTAAAAAATTATATTCTCTTACTTATGTAGGCGTATAATTTAATGTTTGTATCTTTTTTAAAAAATCTGATATTTTTAAATTTTAACAAAAAGTATTTTTTTCAATATTTTAATCGTGTAAAGAGCACACTATGGTTGTTTTGCTAGTAATAATATTTAAACATTCTTGAAAATATTGTCACTTTCTGCTCCAAATTTTTTTTCTCTTATTTCATGAAAATTATGGACTAATGAGAAAACATCTTTTTTGAAACTACATGAAATTCTTCATGCAAGCAAGTTTACTTCATACTATGCAATCTCATTTCAATATTTAACATTTCGAAAATAAGAATAGTCTCAAAACAAGAACATTCTTTTTTCTGTGTAGCATCTTCTCTATGTGTATCTTCTTTGTGCGCAAAGAGTTACGTTCTTTTTTTTATCTCTCTTTCTTTTGCTCTTTGGCGCAGTTTCGATGTTTGATGTAACTCTTAAAACGCCATGAACGTTTCTTTCACGTATCCCCATTCGGATTATTGCAGGTGCCAACCGCCGCTGACAAGAAGAAGCTCTACTTCAACGTGGTGCAAGGACCGAGAGAGAATCAGACTGTCACCGTGGAAGGTGGCGGCGTGAACGCCACCATCATCACCCCCAACATCGCCGCCACCAATGGGATTATCCACATAATCGACAGGCTTCTCGGGGTACCCTACACCACCGTGCTCGACAAACTCAGGACCGATCCAATGCTCAAGTAAGTCCCCTATCTTCTTCATCTTTATTCATCTTTATGCAAAGCGACTCGGATCATCGACTCTCTTAGTTCTATGAAAGACCTCGAGCGCCGCATTTGCTGCATTAAAAAAAAATATATACGAAAAACAGAGGCGCATAAGATCCATTATACGTGTCCCGATAGAGTCGACTTGTAATTTCATTTAATTTCATGAGCTCACCTTTTCGTTGTATTTAAATCTTTAATTTTACGTACCTACCAGAGTAATGTGAACAAGAATTATGTAAATCGTTGCGCCGAGGCGCGCTCGGAATTTCCACTCCATTTCGTATTCCCTCCTTTCGCAGGAATAAAATACAGGATTCCGATTTTCTGTTCGCGCGACGAAACGATATGACCGGACGATTCATCCCTCGCGAGAAGAAATATCACGATCTCGATAATTGCGGGGGACGGTTCTCGCGCTGGTCCTTAGATTTACACGTGAGCGTGGTCACGCGAACACACGCGAGTGTTCCTCCACCCACGATCGCGCAGATACGATCTTCGCGAGACGCGCCATCGCCACCACGCCTTATCCATTCCTGAAAGAGAATCTTATCCGCGCGTGACCCCAACGCGAACCTTTCTTCCGCACGATTCGCCCAACTCCCTCATCGCTCCCTTCTCTTCCTCTCGTTCGAATTTAATTAAAATAACGCAACAAATCCCCATTCCAATTACCGCGGACCCCGTCTACCCCGCCGGTGCCGTCGACGGTAAAAAACTATAACCGTGGAGTGTGTCTTACGCTCGGAATTGCATAGTTTCGCAAGGGCACCACGTCGTACCTATTAAATTCGTAGCCGGGCGCGCTTGCCCCCCGCGCGCCGATATTGCCTCCTTGTCCAATTTAACGGTTGGCACTCGAAGCGCCGCGCAAAAAGCAAATAAACGCAGTCGGCGAGATTACTCGGCTGGAACATGCCGGGTTCGTCGCTCTTCCATCGCATCTCGACTCGCCCCGCCTAAACTTTGGTCGTCTCTCTAGAATCTGAAAGATTAGAAGATTTATTCATGGATGAATGAGAATTCGTCGCGGATGACGTTTAACAATTGACAAATCTACCGATGCCAAATTTCCTAGAATTTAGATCTCAGGGTCTACAGGGAAGGTCTGAGATGTAACGGCAGACCAAGGTTTTCCGGATGGTAGATTGTTTATGTACGCTGATCCAAATAGCCGGCCAACAATCGTGCCCCGTCATACCGTCGGCAGCTTTCCGCGCGCGAAGAAAGCTGTGGATTATCCCCTGATTTAAAATTATAATTGATAACCCGTGGACGGGGCGTGGAGTTCTCCGCGGGTAGAGACTCGAGAGAGATACGACGAGTAGCGGGGTCGGCGGCTTTATAAAGAGCGGGGAGATCAACCTTCGTAGTAGTAGAGGGCGGATTAAATCCCGTAAGAGGCAACGCGCGCGCGCGCGCGCGCGTGAAGGTGAGAGAGCCCCGGGGAAGCGAGGATAGAGTAAACATCGCGTTGTTACCACGGTCTACTCATCTCGCAATTCCCGCCGCTGAAAAATTTCCGCGCGACGCTTAACTCGCACGCCCTCAAATTCAATTAAAATGACTTAAGCGACGCGGATGAGTCATTACGAGACGTTATTTACAGCCTCCGTCTCTTATATAGAATCGCCCCGCAAAACCATCGGCGTTTCGTCAACGTCAAATTGATCGTCGACGTTTCTTCTTTCTTTTTCAGCTCGACCTACATGCTGGGCCAGCGGCGTGGATTTAACGATCAGCTAAACGATACGACGAAACGCTTCACGTACTTCGCCCCGCACGACTACGCCTGGAGAGACGCGGCGAATAATTATCCGTCGACCACTAAGAAGCTCTTCATGCCCGAGTTCAGTTATCACGTGAGTAAACTTCTTAAATGCATACCGCTGGAATTTCTCTTAAACTTTTATATCCGAGATTATATTCGTCGTCGGAACTGCATATCTCTTAATCTTCTTGTCTCGTTGGATTTTTTACAACGGTCGTACCTTTTCACTTTCGAGTCCGCGCATGATTTTAAATTTATGTTTCTATTATTTTCTGAATACACAAACGCAAAGTGCGGTGTATATCCAAGAGGATCTCGATGTATGTCCTACTATAAAAATTCTATGTAATCCGTTTACAGACGAAACAGATATTGGAGCGACATCTCGTAATAGCGGACCAGGCGTACACGATGGCGAAGCTGAAGGAGATGAGCAACGACACCATCTTCCTCCCATCGGCCAGGGACAATCTGAAGCTTCGCGTTAAGGAGTACGGCGAAAGTGAGTAGACAAGTTTCAAAGCGGCACGTACTTACCGGCATTTACCGCGTAGATATCTTAACGTCACCTCAGGATGTCGGACGTCTCGTAAAAGTTTCACTCGTCTGACGTGGTAAACGGCGCGAAGTTTCGTATTCACGCGAGCATAATCTAGACTTGCGAATCCGGGGTACAGTTACGGAAGCGTAGGGATCAATTTTGCCATGAAGCGAGCGTATTTTCTCGCTCAAACGTTAGCTGTGTTGCGAGCGATAGCTCCAGCTATCCTGTCTCTCGCGACGCGCTCGCGATTGTTCTCGGAACGCTGAACCGTCGCGGAGACACCGTACGTGTCACCGACACTCTCAAACCTGGTGCTGTCTGATTACATGTAGATGAGAGGGTCGACGAAAACGCAATCCGTCCAGAAACACTCGGTGAGTGAGCTAAGTGTGTTTAAACATCGCCGACTTGCGACGACACGAGCGCTTTCACTTTGTACGAGCAGCACAGTTACTGATTGCGAGTACCGAAGGAGTGCACCCTTCTTACGCACCGCGTTACGCACTCGCGCGTACATACCATGTCATGTCTGTGCGCGCGGGAGGATGGAACTCGTGCGTAACTCCCGCTTCAGCGAAGTTCGCTTCCAACTGTCGGGTCCGTGGACTCTGGGATGCGTGAATCGCGTAAATTTGAATTATCCTTTAGGGATTCGTAACAATCTCGGAATCTTCGTATCCTCAATAATTTCTCAATATGCTAAGCCGTCTTAGAGAAAGAGTAATGGATTCTGCAGAGCATCCCGAGAGCCATGGATCCCGAAAATCTCAGGCTCGCTAAATCCTGGAATCTTTAGGATCCTTGGGTGCTTACCTTCGTGCAACGATTCTGATTTATTTTCTGTGTTATCGTACGCCGAGCTTGCGCTTACGCTAACGCTTATTACGCTTACGCATATGAAGGATCTAGCGTCTGGGGAAGAGGCGATGCTGCGCCTCCTTCGAAACGAAACGAACTTCGCTCGACGCGAGAAACTGCGTAGACCTCATTCGCACGGAGATTAGCGACAAGCCATTGATGCTTCGTTTAATTATTTTTTATTATTTCGGATATTGCATCGCAGTTGAATTATATATGTACGTTGCATCTGTATATTGCGGACGTTCTCAAACTGCGTGATCCCATACGAGTCTTTCCCGTTTGGCATTCTACCTCGTTATTTCCGCAATGATTGAGAGCCCCTGTCCCACCACGATCCGATCGAAACCCGCTGTTAAATAATACAAGAGACATCGCGCGCACAATGAACGGCCCGGAAAATCAAGACCGTCCGGATTTTCGCGATCAATTAGAACCGGGACTCTCAATCCTGTGGGACGCATTTACGCCGCAATTTTCGTTATAGTCGCAGGTGGGACCCCAGGGGAGCTTAGAACGGGGTCAAAAGTCACTGAATCGAGATAAAAAGAAGATGATGGAGTATAAAGGCAAAAAGAGAGAGAGGGGCGGGGGGAGGGGGCAAAGAAGAGAGAAAGAGAGAGAAAGGAAGAGAAAGCGACAACACGGAAAGAGCAAAGCGCGCGAGAAACAAAAGCGTATTAATTGCGACGAGGGCAACAATACTCATTGTGAACGGCGGAATTAATTACAACCAGCAGAACGCTCATTGTTGCGCGTAAATTAATTGCGACAACAACGGCAATAGGATATCATTACCTTTGTCGCGGCGAAAACGAGGAGCCACTGCTACCCCACTCGCTGGTTACTATTTATCGTATGCTGTGTCGAGACATCCCCTCGCGCCATGCAAACGCGCTCGCGCGACACGTGAAATAAGAAACTTGGGGGAATGCGTGAACGCTATCGGGAACGCTATCGGGAACGCTCCTACGACGAGATCTGAAAGACGTTTAACAAAGGAGGAAATGATACGCGATTGTTTAGGCTACACGGAATTAGTAATCCCTTAATATCCGGTCGCACGTTCTATATATTAAGCCGTCGAAAGCCAGCTGCCCGCCGTCGTATTAACGTTAAAGTAATTTGTTATGCGGAGATCGATACTAATTACTTTCCCAGTGATTCGACCGCGCGTTGTTTCAACAAATTCACCCACGGGAGAAACAAAATGACACTCGCAAATATTAATGAAGTCATCGTGTAACCGAAATGCAATTTTAACTACGTAAAAGCGTTTGCAACATTTTGCTTGATTTAAATTTTATTTAAATAGCGACTAACGCGACTGTGACGATCGAGAGGATCAATCTATTAGCTATTTCGCTACGTAAATATGGCGCGAATAAACCACTGGAAAGGACTTCGTTTCCGCGCGACGGGCTGTCGTCGAGATGCAGCGAGTCCAACTTCCGTCACGTCGCTTAAAGTCCAGGAAATTCTCGAGCGGATGCAGCGCAACATTCCCCTTCCCACCTCGCGTAAACAGTTCCCTTTCACGTTGCCGCGAAATATGATGAATATCTGGCCATCGCGTGCCGGGATTTTTCGCGCGTTATTGAAAAACGAGACTCGTCGGTGACTCGCCGTTTCGCGAAAAATATGTCGCCTCTCGAGCGCCTCTCGAACGCGGAAGCCGGAAACGAACGCGCGCGCCATTATGTGCCGGAACCGCAGGACGATTTATTATGCACCTTTCGACCACCATTTAAATGCAAATTCCTTGATTACCCCCGGCGCTAATTGCTACGTGCCCACCCGGTTATTCGCTCTCGCCTATGAGCAAATTTCCGTGGTGGTTCCCAGCTCGCGCGGCCGCCGCTCTAACCGCACTGTTTTACAATCCCACGAAGATACTCTCGAGGAGAGAGGATCACGGGCGAGAAAAAGATTGAGTTCGGTAGGGACCCTTTGTGGCGCGAGGCGAAGACGTTTATACGTGGAAAGTGCCGTTGGAAGAGCGACAAAAATATTACTTTCCCACGTTCATTGAGATACAATGGCGATAATATATGCACAATGGAAAACTTTATTTGCGGTCTTGAGGCGTCGTTTATGTTTCTCACTTAGATGCTGCCGCTGGATTTAGTTCACCAAAAGTCGATTCTTTAATTTTTCTTTCTATTTGTAATCCATCGATTTTTCTTTTTAGCATCTCACGACGTTTTATTTTAGGATCTTTTCGCCATTCTCACATCATCGAATTTTTTATTCGAGATTCGGCGAAACAGCTGGGAGAGAGAGCTTTGTATTTTGCATCGCAGCGCCGCTTCACTTCTGCATCACGCGGTCTCTCCCCCACGGTTCTCGTCCAAAGATCATCGTCAAGTCTCTCTTTTTTCAGGCTACCATGTGGAGTGGGAGGGCAAGAGGATCCGCGTCATCCGTCCGGACGTCGAGTGCACCAACGGCATCATCCACGTGATCAACGCCGTGTTTCTCAAGGACAGCGACGTCCGGGTGACGGGCGGCGCGTCGCTAGCCACCCTTGCGCCCCATCTAATCATGATACTGATAGCCAAGTGGCACCTGTAAAAATCCTCATCACCGCGTCGCATCGTCTCGCATCTGCAGCAGGTGCGTCTATAGGAATTCTTCTTGGGGGCCGTCTGCGATCGTCCTCGAGCGGCGACGAAGACGACGACAACGACGACGACGACGCAGTGCGCAGCGGCAAGGCACGGCGGGTAGGCACGGTCGATCGTCCCGTTCGATCGGACTCTCCGAAAGGACGTTTATTGTGCTCGGGGGAGGGGGGAGAAGGAATAAAAGGGGTGGGCGGGGAAAAATCCGAAGATCCGGTGGTGGCCGTGAATTCGCGAGATCGACGGGACTTAAACGATCGTCGAGGATTCACGGAATCCGAAGATCCGAGGATTCGTTTTTGCGTAAGGCTCTAACAGGATCGCCAATCTGCAAATGTGAAAGGGGGGAGGGGGGGAAGTGTCCGATCAGTTACATTAGCGATCGTATAGCACGCAGAGAGCCCCCGCCGAGGGAACGACGGAAGGACGACCGAGCACTCACGATCGCACGGCCTCAGAATGCCAGGATAGCCTATTATTTATTGAGTAATCGTCCGTGGACGTAGCGGGACAATTTTACGGGTTAGAAGCGTTAATCGTACCAAATAAATGGTTAATCTCGTACCAAGTAATCTAAATAAATTTATTGAGGAACGAGGGAGCGTGGAGAGGTAGAGGGAGAGGTAGAGATTTCGAGGTACCTACTTCGAGTGCAAAGGCAACGACGAAATTACATACTATGAGATCATGCGACTGTCAGCGAGCGACGCGAATATGCAAATAAAATTGCGCTTCAGCCATCGATCGTTCTTTCCATTATCCCATCTAAGCGTCGAATTGGGAAAAATTGTTTCACTTCATGCCGTTGCGAGCAAAAAGTTTGCGATTACACAGCTGTACCAATCGGATGATCGATCGGTCGGGGTAATTATGCGATTTAATTGCATATCTCACTCGCCGTTCTGTAGAGCTAATAAGAACTTAATAACGTATCAAGATGTTTCGCATAACCCTTAGAGCAAGACTTGACGATTCCCTCGTGGAATCTTACGATTTTATACGACACATACGATTTTATACAATCGTAAACGTAAAGTCCGAAATCCTTTCCCTCCAAAGCGACGACAGTAATAAAGCTAAGCGCAATACTGATCACTCTTTTCAATTAACGACAGTAATAAAGTCGAAACGCAATATCGATCGTTCCGAGTAAATTAGCGAAGGAAATAAGTAACCGCTTGCGGAATAAGGAGATCCAGTCCGAATCTTTCCATCTCGGAATTCACTGATTTCAGAAGCCCGTGTATTTTTTTCCCCGGATCCTTGGATTCCCTCGGAGAACGGGACAGTCGGATTTCTGGCGAATCTCTCAGGACACCTGTGGATCCTTAAATCCTTAAATAATAGATACGTGGATTTTCTTCAGATTTTCAAATGGGTCCTCGGACTTCTGATAGAGACTAGACTTCCGAGCTTCCGGCTTCTCGGATCCGCAGTCGATCGATATAGTAATCATCGCTTATCGTCGTCATATTGATTCATTGAAATCGGATCGAACGCCGGACATACGCGTCATCTCGTATGGTATGGCGATACGGTGAACGTATCTCGGGGTGCAAGCGCACTCCATCCCCCCTTTCCTCTTAAAATCCGACGTTTAGGTAACGTCGTTCCTTTCGAGAGACCGTGTTTTCAAGCCTTTCGTCGCCGCGGAAGGGTTAACGGCCGCCGCGGCCGCTCAGGGACGACCCCGAATGATACCCCGCTATGTATCATATCGTATTTACGCTATCTACTTACCGAGAATACTGCCATGCACGCGGGCTTGCAGATGAGCTTGCGAACGAGTTTTTGTACGATAATTATTAACAGAGCGAAAGGTCGGGAAAAAGAAAAAGGGCGATTTCTGAAAAAAAAAAGGTGCGTTAAACTGTTACACGAGAATTCAGAAGCGCGAAGAAACAAGGTATCTTGAATGCGCAAGGGGAAAAAGAGAAGACGTTTTGGCACTCTTGGCTTCTATTACTTTTGTAAATTTGTAACAGAAAGCAATATTCCCTTGATTTTCTCGTGTTATCTGAAATGCGGTAACTTTTCAAAAGGGACTGACGGGAATCCGTTTTGCGGAATAAAGTAAAAGGTTCTACGAGAAAACAGGATTTGCTGCACGTGTATCTTAATACTTGTTAAAGAATTAAATTAAGCGGAAAAACCGACGGAAGATCGCTGAACCAATTCCCGAATGGGGAATTCGTCCGCGGAAGGGGAGTGCCTATCAATCTCTTTTGATTCGCCTATCTTTTTTACGGAGAGACATTCCGTGAAACCATATCTACTCTCGGTGCCCAGCACGCGCTATCGTTCTATCGTAATAACCACATCCCGACGAACTTTCTTTTCCCTCTCACATCCACGCTCATCGCATTACTACAGACACACGTACAGGCACACATACACGCACACCTTGCTCGTCGAATATAGTGAACTTAATCATTAAGATCTTAGCTGTACGCGTGCGAGCAATAGACGAGGGCCCATCTCGGAGGAAAGTTCGAAGGACACGGCTAAAAGGAAACTGATATAGGCTCAGAAACGAAAATCAAATGAAATCCGGGTCGAAATGCGAGGATCAACTCTTTCGCTGGTCAAAGTCTCTAGCTGAGGTTCTTGTTTCGTCGAAGAAAGGGTAAGTGAGCGCTTCTCCGAGCATCCTTTCGATCTACGTAACACAAACTGATCTTTGATATGTGCAAACATATTTACCTGATGTATACCGTTTTAATCGTGACGCGCGCATCGCGAGGCTTTTGACTCGTGTAGTATTATTGAATTTTTAAATATCCGCATATCTTGGAAACTATCTGAGAACCAAAGAGACGAAGCGGAGAAGCGGCAGAACTTTATTCGTCAATTAATCGAACGTTCCTTTAGCGAGCATTCTCGCGCAAGCTTATCTACCGAGGAATTGAATATTAAAGGATAATGAATATTAAAGAACAAACGGAGCTCTTTCCAATTAGCCATCTTCGCTAAGGAAAAATCGATTTCACATTCTCTCACGAATGAAGTCCTGCAGGCGTTACGCTCGCTTGTAGCATAAACGGGTTGAAGTAAAGAAGAGAAACGAGTACTCGGCACGGAACACGTTCGTAGCTCGAAGGAGGGGATAAAAAACCTCGAAATTTCGTGTCCTCCTCGAGGACGGAGAGTCGGAGATAAATGCGACAAGAGAAGCGCAAGATGGTTCACGTTCAACTGATAAAACGCCGAAACCTAAATGAAAGACAATTGACTGATCGGATCGTTGTTAAGTTTCGCAACACGATCCGGTAACTTGTTTGCGTTAGTCACGTATAAAAAAGAAAGAGAGAAAGAGGGAGAACGAGAGATTGTAATTAGCGGGCGCGTAATCGGAGCAGCCACAACCTTCTCCGCGAGAAAACTTGATTTAAAGAAAAAAATAACGTCGATGTTATACGTGTTGATATCAGTCTATACATATATATAAAACAAATAAATAAAGATATATATAATAAACAGAGATATATATTAATGAGGAAGAAAGTATCGATCGCGAAGAGAAACGAGTCGAGGGAAAGGACGGGAAGGGAGGCAAAAAAAAAACGAGAGAATGAAAGAGAAAAGAAACAAAATACTATCAGATGATAACTTAAACTTGTTGTTGGGATGAATTGATATTACGAATTATTATTATTATTACAATTATTACCTATATAAAATATACATAAACTCTAATTAACACTGTTTGCTCGTTAGATGAACCAAGAAAAAAGGAAAAAAAAATAGCGAAACTCTATTTCTCCGTGTAGATGTGTCTTAATGTTCAGCTTGTTCGGCAGCCACGCAGCTGACAGTGAGTGAGCTAGGTTCGGGGCTGCCATAAGTCGAAGAGGGATGTTCGAGTCGGTACGCGAGAAACGAGATCAAGCGGACTGCCACGCGAGACTTAAAAGAAAAAAAATCTTCACGCTCGTAGAGCGAAAAGGACGACGTACGGGAAAAAGATGCACACACGCCGCCGGTGTTGTTACTAACGTTACAAAAGGGCCATAAATTGTTGAGCGGAAAAATCGACCGCCGTCCACGACAATCGAATTTTATAGTATAAATAACGTTAGTATTTCGCCATGTTACAAAATCTTGCATTCAGATCTTGCGTCAGGCTATTCTTGAAGTAAATAAAGATTCGATAATTCGTGATTTTTAAAATTACCTCTCCTCGTCTGGATTTCGCGGAAGGTGGTCGACTGGTCCAATAATAAAAAAAAAAAAAAAAAAAAGAGAGAAAGAGAAAACAAAGATTACGAGAAAGTGTATTTATGATTTCCAATTCGCAAGCAAAGCTCCGGCGAACAGATACAGCTAAGTTTAGCTATCCTTACGAGTAGTTTATTAATTGTAGAATTACGATTAGAACCAGAGCCGTGATCCTCGTAGAAGCGGATAGACAATTGCGTGGATCGTTTGCCGGATATCCGAATACCTGGGGATCCTCGCGATGATAGTCGATTTGCGACTGCTGGATCTCAAGTGCTCGATAATCGGAGTATAAACGTAAAAAAATAAAAAAAATAAAAAACAGAATGATTTCAACATCTGCGAAGGGATTTGTGGGTATTCGGGTTTCGGCGGCGCTTAATTAAGATCAAAATTCCCAAGGTACTCCACACATTCCAGCCTTAGAAAGTTTCGTTAAAGGTGCGTTAATCGTTAAGAAATAAACCATTAACACGCCATCGCCCACGAACGTGACGTTAATCGCGACATCGATCACAGTCCCTGCTGTCGTTTTCTTTTTTTGGTTTTTTTTTAATCACTTCTATTGTTACTCCTCCGCTGTTCTATCCCGCGAGAACACTGGCGAGAACGATCGCGAAGCACCGACGCGTTTCGCGTTCACGCGTTTTCCTGTACACACATGTAACACACGTATACACACATGCATACATACACACATAGACACACGCGCGCGCGCGCGTATTTAGGAGTCTCTCACGAAGGCAGACGTTCCCTCTGTCCTCGTCGTCGCACGATCATTTCGAGCCGCATGTTGTAAACATGTTTCGCACCGGTATCCGCATTATCTAAAGGCTCGACGATCCGAGGTTCCTAGAATCCCGAGGCTTTTGGAAGCGAGTTCCTGGGTGTCAACGCTTCCGAAGCTCGAGGCAGGAGGCTCCTCTGGAAGTCGCAGCTGCCGGCCTGGAGGATTCGAGGCACCGGCGGTTTCAAAGACGCAAGGATACGCTACTGATTGCATTTACGCGCGTAGCCGAGGATGGCAGCGCGCTTTTTAGAGCAGGCTCGATGAAATGCGGCGCCACGCGCCGCGATGTTAACACTCGCGTTAGCCTAAGTACGGGGTTTTTAAGCTTTTTAAAGTTACGGCCGCCGGGGGGGAGCGCAACACCCCCTTCGCTCCCGCCCCGGCTGGCGGCAGGTGATACCGGTAAGTGCAACCAGTAACTTAAGCACACCACACACCATTACGGTAAATCATTAATATGTAAGAGTATAGAGTACGTAAAGTGACGCAAGAGAAGGCGGGAGATCGCAGGGAAGAGATCGTGGTTTTTAAAATTCCGAATGCGAAGAGCGTATATATATATATAAATATATATATATATGAATATAAAGTGTAAGCGATTTCGTATTTTAAGCGCCGGATAGGCGGGTTTCACAAAAATTAACTGACGAACTATTGAGAATTATTATTTATTAGCTATTACAAAAGTATATGATATAAATATATGTATATTATATATACCTTATACTGTAGTAGGGGAAATCAAATTTTATGTACCACAGAGCTATTTGTATAAAAGGCATTTGTTTCACCACACGGTCATAAATTGTCATCGCTGGACATTTGATTGCCCACCATCGTCACCGCCGTCACCTGTCTGACGGCGTTAATTTTAGGTAACATATATTTTGGATAATTAATCACGAGAGGATTTCTAGTTTTTATTAGGACCTTAGGTATATACGTACATTTTTGCATTACCTGTATTTCGTCAGAATTAGTTATTAAGTTTCTAAGTCACGCGCGCTTGTCACCGCGGAGAGACCGGCGCTTTTAGCGAACGATTTTTATGAAAGGATCTTGCGCTGTTCGGGCCAATCAAATTTGCAAAGGAAAAAGTTGTAGGAGAGAGCGTACGTACCTTCGAGTTTGCGGGCGAATCGGCGGCGTGTCAATCCTTTCCGTCTGGGGATGAGAGTCCGAAAAATAAAATAAAAAAAATCCCAAGATCGAAAGGCTCGAAACGAATCTCCATCGATTTTGAAATCGAGGAAGACTAGATCCATGGAAGTGTTCGAATTCAAACGATTCAATATCTTTAAGATTTCAAACACTTGTTGAGATACATCAATCACGATAGAAAGTTCTAAATTTTTCTTTTTGCTTCAGAATAATATCTCCTCCTCGAGATAAAAATTGCTCGAAGCGAGGGGAGCGCGAACAGCTTCAAAAATCTGACTCGGCCGTCGTTCGTCCGGCGAACGTTCACTTCACTTGTATCTCGCTTCACTACACTGTGTAGATCCGATCGCTTTCGCTGTATGATTTTACAAAGAATAAAGAATACCTACAAGACACAGATCGGGAGGTTTATTGAACAGTCCACGATGACCCAGGCGGAATAGAAGGTAAATATGTACAGCGGAATATGGCAAAGAGGTAGGTCTTGTATCCTTTCATTTACATTGCGTTACACACGCTTTATATAGCAACATAGTTCTCTGCGCGTTTGCGACCGATCGAAGCTCGACGCGGAACGATAACAGCGTATTCCGCATGCTCGTGTACATGAAGGCCGGAAATTATGTTTTCGAATTTTACGCGGATTTCGGTTTTGTTCGTTTCTGTATCGTGAATTTCATGGATTTAACAAGACACACACAGGCGTAATACGTTTTTTCAGCAGTTTATTTTAAACCTCGTGTTACAAGATAAGGCTAGCAGCAAGGCTTTGATCGTGCGCGTGCATTTGGGTTTCGTGTGTTGTACGTGTAAAGTAATGTGACGCGTGTGACAGAGTACATATGTGAATATAACATGTTTACAATAAAGATCGCCGAAAAGCTGCGAGCGAATCAAATTACAATATATTCTTTCGTTATTGATATTATTTTCTTTTCGCCATCACGATCCACTACGCTTACCAAGAAGAACTTTGCATATCGTTTACGGAAAAGCGTAGAACACAGAAGAACCTGAGCGAGGAACTCGAAGATTCTTGGAGTCAATGGAGCTAAAAAGTCGGCACGCGTTCCGAAAGTGCGGGTTACTTAAATTATTATCTGTCGAGTTAGTTGCGACAGTTCGGATTGATTTCATATCCTCACGGAACATGAGGATATAAAATCTCTCTCTATAACTCTACAGTTCTGTTCAACGGCGCAACAGCATTGATCTGCTCATATTTTCGTGAATTCAGTTATCCCGAATGCATACAACACGACGGGGATGACAACCAGCGTGATCTACATCAGCAATATCCATTTTCACCAGTGTAAATTAACTTCAATCTTTTTAATCTGCATTTTATTTTTTTTATAATTCTTTGAATTATACTGAAAGAAAAAATGGCAATTATCATAACTTACCTATAATCCATAATTATTTTTGGTGTCAGTTATATAATTGTTTTAACCACGCAAATTATAGTTATCAGTTGTAATTATTGCGCAAATAGTAAGCAAATGTTAAGAAAAATAGTTTACTACATAAAAATGTTAATTTTATTTTTGGTATTCATATTTTAATATTTTACTACATTAATACTTAAAATTAACATAATTTATAGTAAAATTTTTCCATAGTCGGTAGAACTATAAACACAAGATTATTCTAACATTATAGCAGTAATAATTATAAAAATAGAGCTCGTAGCCACAATTATTTTACTATGCTACATTACGTTCGAAATTAAAGTTAATCTACATTGGTGAAAATGGACTCAAGACTATTCCGGATAAATCATCTTCACCCATTCATCTTCCCGTCCCTTTCTCTCACTCTCATTCGTACTCGCATGGACACAAAGACAATTATGCCATTCTCCCTCGCACGCGTTATAATAAATTCATTCTCTCTCATTACAATACGTAGGTCACATCGATCGATTAGAAACGACATTGAAGACAATATGTACAGATTGATTGTATACATGTATATATGCTAAATAATTATTAATTTAAACGAGTTAGTACCTTAGCGAATATTACAGTGACATTACATGCCGAGCGGAACGATCGGGTCGGTGGTATCGCTCTTTATTTGCATCTAATGAGAATATTGTTCGTAATTAATTAATTTTGGGCATTGCCGCGGATGCATCGCATTCTAGGGCAATATTGATATCGTCAACAATGCCGCTTAAATGATAAATAATATTTAAAATATCCAATGCGGAGATGATTAGAGAACATATTATAGAAACTTGGATTAAAAATAATAAAATCGTATCAATTCTTGTTATTTTACATTCAATTATTTTGATTTGAGGAATTTTATCTTTACAAATTCTTTATGAATGTTTTGATACTTACCTTATTCACACATTTGGACATAGCTATTCGCTTATTCTAATGCATGAAAAATGACGAATTGTTTTAAACGGTAAGAAATAGTATAAAGAAAAAGATAGCTTTTTTATTGCAAAAAAGGAGAGAAAAAAATAACATAAGAAGAACACAGAACAGTTTGTACCCGATCGCTCACTCGGTTAAAAGTTTGGTCGAATTAATAAAAGAACTCCTCTCTCCCCTCTGTATATAAATATTTAAATAAACCGGTTAAGCAGCCGTTTAATGCGAACGGCGCGTATACATCATATCAAAAAGGTTGTCCCTTCGGCTCCTCTCACGTTTGCCTTTCTTATTGTTCCATCTAGGAAACTTATCTCCGACGACTTAACAATTATATATACGTTGTAGCATGTATACAACGTGTATATGTGTACATATCTGTGTAATATCAATTAACATTATCGATACATTCATTCGACGGTCTAAATTTATTTATCATTACATCATGACGCGTCATTGGAGTATCTTTCGCGCGGTATAGCTCTGTATGTGATGCAGGAATATATATTTATATTGTATATATATATATATTTTTTTTTTTATATTTATTTAGAACACAACAAAGACGAGAGACATCCACATATAATTTGCGAAGCTTCCGACTTTTCCTCCGCGCATTCGTATCGAATGATTTCAATTGTCCATTAATGCGATTTCAGAGCGAATTCAGAGGACCTCGCGTTCCATGAGTATAAAGATTCTACGCTTCCCAGAGACTCGACGCTGCGTCACGTAATGACGTGTATGCGTGTGTGAGGCCGTTTTACGGCGTGGTGCGTTCTCGAGCGCGCTTATCAGCGTATCATCGTCATTGTCGTCGTCATCTTGGTCGTCGTCGTCGTCGTTGTTGCCAACGTCGTGGCGATCATCATCAGTGCATGGCCCAGCCGATGGTGTAGTTACGGGAAGATCTTCCCATGCGGCGCAGGCGATCTGCCGAAAGAAACATGCTCGAGGGAGCCATTACGGTGGGAGGTGTTTCAGGGGTTTGATGATCGACGGGAGGATTTCCCAAGGATCGGCCTGGGAGGCTTCGAGGTGGAGCTCGACGAGTTCGCGCGGCCTCGGATCGAAGCGTCCGCGGATGCTTGGATCGATGAATCTCGGAAGACAACGCGATCTAAATTCCGAAGTCATCGGCCAAGCTCTTTGGATTCGTGGATCCTCGAACGCGCGAAACGTCGGGAGATGATCGGATAGATCGAATATTGCGACGAGATTATTTCATTCGGCTTTAATTTACTCGACTACGACCGTTTCGCTTCAGTTGATAAAAATTATCTTTTTCCGTCGCAATGTCTCAAGAGACTCGAAAGGTCGAACGCAATCTCCGATAAAAATGTTTAACGATACAAAACGGATCTGTCACGATATTTGTCGAATAAATGAGAATTGTACAGGATGTCCCAAGGGCCTAACGTAAATCCTTGTAGGTTTGTCGAAGACGTGAAACGTGGCAGGTTGGCTGTTAAAGTTCCTCGAAAGGTAAAAAGACACGGGCAATCTGCATCACGATGATTCTTCAAACAGAAGTAATTCGCAGCGTTACCGGAATTTGTCCCGGATTTCCTCTTTTTTTGTTTCCTCGTCCGTCTCACGCCGACCGGTCGTAAAGCAAAAGTAATTAACGCGCGTACTGTGTCGAGCCGTCGCGTCGTCGCGGCGATAAAACACTTTACGCGTCAGAAACTTATATACACGCGCGCGCGGAGCAGGCCGCATTAATTCGCGCGAAGACGTATAGTACGTTCGCACCTCGACGTGGGTGATCAGTGATCTCGCGGTTGTGCCACCGTAAAGGCAACGAATTTCGCCCGCCTCCCTCCCCCCTCCCTGCCAACGTTAATTTCAGAGTCGCGAAAAGACGGAAATTGTATCGTTCGTTCGCGTTATAATCACTTTCCGCAACGAGAGCGTAATTACGCTAATGTATTACGGGCGTTTGTTAGCTGCTCGAAAATTTCGGAAATGCAACTTCGGATACTCGTTTTCCTCGCAGCGATAGAGCTTTTCCTCGTCGTCGCTACATACCTATCAACGAGACCTTAACGCGGTTCGTCGTCACACACTTCGCATTTATAGCGATATTTTTATTCAAGACCGCGCCGAGATAAAAACAGGCGCGGCGTACCCGATAAATCTCACCGACTCGCGAGCAAAGTCGCGCGCGCGGCAGTACCACCTTCGATAGAAATCAGATTTATTGGCGCGGCATGTTCCGCAATTTTTTGCCGATTAGAGGAACGGCTGCGTCTGCCATACGGAGATAAACGATTCGCGCGCCCAAGGAAAGTTCCGGAGATCCGAATTGCACGGGGCTGCGCTATATCCATTCGCCATTTCTTTCCACGGGGCTTCATCGTTTCGTCGCTTCGTCCGGCGAGATCGTGCGCTCAGGCCGTGACAAAACGCGCGCGCGCGCGCGCGACTCGTGACAGATAGCGACGATACGTGACTCGACGATACGGGAGACGTGAGACACCCCCGAGCGCGTTATTCGTTATCGGAACACCGATAAGGGATCGCGCGCCGCGGATACGTGACTCGCGGCGAGACACGGTCCACGACGCCGGCTCGTTAATAACCCAGCATCAGCCCCGGCGGCTTTTGCCAGGCGGCGACGGTGCACGACGACGGTGCGCGTGTTAAGTTACCGTGCAACCGCGCTCCGCGTTTAATGGGGAATTAATTATCGCGACGCGCGTACGGGTGCGCGCGCGTGCAAGAGAGACGGAGAGAAAGAGAGGAAGGTACGGAGCCCCAGGAGCTTCTAACCAAGCTCTCCGCGGCGCGCGATGAAAGCGCGGGACGAACATCGTATAATTTGTTATTACCGTAGCGTCGTCTCGGTACCGAGCATCGCACTTGTAATACGTCGGCGCTAATTAGTTCGGCTGTCGGGACGATCCCTTCCGGACGGTGCCCGCGTCGTCGATTTTCCAGCAGCCGGGACCCGCGTGAATTTTTCGCAGCCACCCCTCCTCCTTTCCCGAGCGTGCGACCAAATACGCCGATACGATAAATACGGTTAATTGCATCGGTTAATCAACCTCGCAATCGGAGCGCACGGCGCCAGAGGCAAATTCAATCCATCGAATTTTTCAGAGCAAACACGAATTTAATTTAAAATTATCCATCCTCTTTGATACGATTTTTCTGAATTACGTGTGTGATTTATACGTAAGAGTGATAACGTGTGATTGCAGTTTCAGGAAATTGTGCTAAACGTGTTTTTCTCTTCCTCGGGGAAGAAAGCGACTCACTTACGTCGCTTTTAGAAAGCATCGTTCTGAGAAAAAAAACGATTGTTTATCTCAAAGTAATTACAACTAAATCTCAGCAATCACGATCGAACGAGGGATGCTATTGCGAACAGTTAAACTATCGGCGGGGGAAGAAAAAACAAACGACTCGGCAATCTGATAACGGCTTCTTTATGGAACGCGTAAAAAGGTGGACGAGGAAACTCCCAGTCGGGACAGCCGCCATCGAGCTTTTCACGCTCGACTGACGCGTCCCTAGATTTCATCTTCCCTCCTCGAAAATCCTAAAGTACTTCCATCATACTTTCTTACTGTTTCTCTTGCCCGTGCCACCCTTCTCGCGCCCTCCTCTCGGTCGCGAAACATCGTTACAACCCTCTTGGAAATGTCGCTCCGTCCTGTTTTCCCTCCTCTACCCTCTCCGATGTTTCGCCCTACCTCGTCGGCGGTCTGTTTATCTGTTCCAGGATAATTCGGATCGCTCTTTCCCCCGTGCCAGTATATAGGACGAACCACTTCGTCAGAATTTAATGCACCGTAAAACGAGGCTTTTCCCTCCCTCTCGTTCACCGTCTTCGTGTCTCCCTGCACTTCCGAGAAGTCGCGACTGAATCCGCTTTATCATTACCGCTGCAGTTGCATGCGCGCGCGATTTCGGCAAGCTCTCGTTCCCGAAGAAATCCGCTCGTGGGATGTAGCCTAGATAAGTAAAGCCGACGAAAGCCTCGGCCCTGCTCGATAGAAGTCGTGTTCGCGCCCCGTGATGGAAATTCTACGAACCCGACGCATGCGAGTCCGTCAGTAATTTTTAATCGTCGGTATCGTGATAGGAGACAGTTGCCAAATGCGTTTACCACTTGTATATAAATTATTTTTTTATTATATATCTCATTTGGTTTGTACGCAAACCAAATTTCATTGTTTTACGCGAATAAACGTTGGAAATTGTAGTTCGATATTTCAAGTACCTATTATTGCAATGTTTCAATTATTACAATCTTTCACCAACAATAAATGAATTTATTATAAATCTGCAATATGCAGCAAAAGATATAATTCAGGCAACCAGTCGCTTAAATCAAATTTGTGGATTTTCTAAATATCGTTTTTGAAAGTATCAAATTTATAAATTAAAATAATAAAAAATATAAACAATTATTAACTAATATTTATTTTATTAATAATTTATCGGAAAAAAGAATCAAATATTTAATCATTAAATAACAATAACAAAAACATCAAGAATTTAAAATAAAATTTGCTTGACTTTATTTTTGCAATTGACATATTTTTATTCACAATTAAAAATATCGATAATTAATCTTTATAATAATTGCAAATACGTATACACAATGAATGTGAAATATTGTACAATAAGTTTCATATTTTTTTATAAAAATATAAAAATTCAATATAAAATTATTAGCACGCGCTAGCAAAATTATTAGCACTCATAAAACAAGATGTTCATTTTTTTTCTATTTTACTCATTTCTCATTTGTTATATATTTTGTCAGGACGGTATTCATATAGTCTGTTCGAAAATGGGTTGGTTATTACTAGTAAAAATAATATAGTTGACAAAAATGAAAATTACTGGCGTTGCGTTTCTTCCACCAGTAACACCAATAGACGATTCCAAATAGTACGAAACATCATAAAGATTTTCAGGTTTAAAATTGCGGACATTTCAACGTTAACGCAAATTTGTAGTAACATTATAGAAATCTTTTGTAACTTCCATACAGTATTACAATGTTTCAATGCAATGTTTCTTTAATCTTTCAATGCTGGGTTATGATTCTAACCTTCACTTTTTATGACAAATAGTATATTAATGATCAATATTATTAAAATATAGATTTTTTTTTATTTTAAATTCTTTTCTTCCTTTTTTCCTTTCTTGTCTTCAGCCTCATCTTTTCTCCGTATTTAAAAACTCCTTTCTTCCTTCTCCTTTCATTTATTATTATTTTATTTCTTTTTTTTATATCCAACATTTTATAATATCTATCCATTACATGTGATTTTTCTTGAAAGACAGAAAAGAAAATAATATTTTATTAAATAAAGTTTTATTTCTATATCAAAATTTCAAAATTTCTCATTTTAAACTTTATCTTTTCTTTGTTTTTTCTTTTTTTTAAATTTTTTCTTGTATAACCTTTTTCATACAAATAAATTTTTAACTTTGATAAAAAATTAATAAATTAAATTTGTGTTTCAAAACTAACTAGTTACAGTTAAAAATTAATTCACTCAAAATTAACTAAGTTGAATTAAAAGTTATTAACTTAATTATTTAACTTTTAATTTTTTAATTAGCCAACCC
Source organism: Solenopsis invicta (assembly GCF_016802725.1). Taxonomy (NCBI): domain Eukaryota; kingdom Metazoa; phylum Arthropoda; class Insecta; order Hymenoptera; family Formicidae; genus Solenopsis; species Solenopsis invicta. The sequence goes on from NC_052669.1 coordinate 24,707,111, forward strand.
TGCAAATGAGTTACGAGTTTATAACGCGGTGCTATGCAAGATCTTTTTAAAAGTCGTTGCGGTAGTCTTGCGCAGCGAGAAAGACTCTGTATTACACGCACGCCGTCTCTGTTAAATGCCCCACTCGGGTTGTTGACCGCGCACGCCACGTGCCGTCTGGGCCGGCCTCCCCACTCTTCTCGGTCACTTGGTCATTCACTTACTCGAGGCGCATGCGGCCGACGAGTTGCACGTGCGCCTCGAGTAGGTGAATGACCGAGCGACCGAGGAGAGTGGGGAGGCCGGCCCAGACAGCGCGCGGCGTGCTGCCTATCTTATGAGACCGCGCGCGGTCAACAACCCAAGTGGGGCATTTAACAGAGACGGCGTGCATGTAATACGGAGTCTTTCTCGCTGCGCCTGACTACCGCAACGACTTTTAGAAAGATCTTGCATAGTACCGCGTGATAAACTCGTAATTCATTTGCAGGATAGAGTAATTTAAAAATTAAAAGTTAAAATTAAAAGTTATTTTTACTAGTAATAACAAAACTTATTTTCGAATAGAGGAATAGTCATAAATAATTTTCGATTTTCAATTGAAAGGAAAAGTAAATAAGAGTATAAACGAATGTATAATTACGCTTTTAATCAAAGATTGAAAATTATTTACGATTATAAATATTAGCCTGAGAGTGTAATAAATATTAAAAATATTAATATTTATTTAACATGAATACTTATGTTAAGTAAAAATATAAAACATCGATAATTTACGATGTAAATAATCGCATTCAGCAACTCTCGCCTACGTGGAGATCTTTTTTAACCCTCCAGGTACACATGTGTATCATCTATTTAATATAACCGTCTTGAAAGGAAAGGTTTATTCCAAAAACGTTTTGAAGGTCTATTTGAATGTAATGATGAAGAAAAATATATTGTATAATTATATAGCTAAAAACAGATGTGTAATCATAATTTGTACATCTGAGATATATTAAAGTATTTGGGACATCCTGTGTATATGTTTACGCGTCTGAATGTGATAAAAGAAATTGAAATTTTTTGTAAAGCTCAGGACATTAATTAAACCGCGCAATGTACAGATCCCAACAAGGAGGACAAAAAAATACCTATTTGGTTTCGATACGCTTATGCGTAGGTGTAAATTCATGTGCGTTTGGATCTATGCATGTCGAAAATCCGCTCCGAACTCGCAATTCGTTCGGAGCGCGTGTATGACGAATCGCGCGCTACTTTGTTTTGTAAAATTGACAGACAGATACTAAAAAAAAAAATATTAAAAAAAACAAAGGGAGCGAAAAGAAAGAAAGAGTGAAATGGAAGAATAGCGCTCGGCGATAGAAATTCGAGGCAATCTATTCGGTAATTGAAGCTTCCATTATTTTTCCGGCAGAGCTGCGTACAACCAACTCTTTTCGTCGATTCTCGTGTTTCCCGCGTTTCTCTGCGTTTCGTAATGCCTATACATATATAGATATATTTTGGGAAGAAGGAAGGGGAGTTAACGTGTTTTGAAACTATGCTCCGGAAAATTCAGTACCTTCCCGAAAGAAAAATGAATGATGAACGTTCTGCGACACACGACGATTTAAATTGAAAAATCATGTAATCCTACTATGATTTTAATAACAACATAAAGTTGATCGTCTCCAATTTTCACGAATATTTTTATTTCGCGACGAATAATATTTCTTATATATTTTCCGATATTTCTCGCGGTACAATGTCACACTATCCGATCATCAGGGATTGTTTTTCTTTCGTTTAATCACAATCAATTAGTTGATTTGTTTATCAATAAAAATACGATCTTCATGCTTTTACAATGCATTAACTTGTCAATTACTATGAAAATAGAACCAATTCATCTGCTAATCGTAATACTGCTGGTTAACATATATCCTTAATGCATTAGACACATATAGTAGTCTATCAATTTTTAATAAACATTTTTAATATATAAATAGCAACCGTGTTAACTATACTTTGCTATAATACACAGTTTGTGCTACAATGCCTGCGTCTTGGGATGCAAACATAAATTAGATACAAGATCAAATATAAAGTGCTACTAGCAAAAGGTTAATCAATAACGCATTTCTAAATTGTAAATAAAATATATAAATATATCAAATATGTAATGTGCAGAATAAAACTACACGACGTACATCATCCGTCGTGGCATCTCAATCTCATTATAACGTTTCATCCATTAATAATTCTCTGAAGCGCGTTGTTAAGAACATTTTTTTAATACAATGCGGAATTAGCCCTCGCATGTCCAACACCAAGATCGAACTACTTGCTTTAGAGGACGAGAGGCAAGATTTCTGGATTGCAGCGTTTAACCTGCGGCAAGAACGATTCCGAGTAGCCCGAGCTACAAAACAGCGGCTAATCGGGGTAAGCTTGAAAAAAGTCACGGTGCCTAAGCGTGCCATTATATCACGTAACATGCGGCCCGCACGCGCGATACAAGCTTGCATGCGCTTAATCATTGCACCGCGATCGCGGCGAGATCGGCACGCACGCCGATAAACGACAAGGGTGGGCTGGACGCTTCGCGAAAAATATGCGTCGGAGTGGTTACCGTGTTCGGGAGATATTTCGGTCGTTATCGCGGAGCGGAGGAGTTAGGGCACAGATGCAACGAATACGGGGCAAGGAGTTAAACCTATGGAATTAGGAACAGGGAATCAGTTTCGATATACGTGAAACCACCGCTTCAGTTCACGATAAACTTATTGTGGACTGAAACAATCGCCTGACGTTTAAATAGAAAAATTTTAAAATTGTTTTTTAAATTTAAATTTTAATGACAAACTTTTTTATACCAATTTAGATTTTTCCTTATGATAGATTAAGTTTTAATTATCAAAATACTGAACTACGAATATTAAGGTGGAACAGCGTCATCTTGAGAGAGAAATGTCTTTTGCAAGAGAGGAAAAGCTTCTACTGTCAAAATTAAAGCTCTAAAACAAATTGTATAATACAATTTGGTCTCGCAAATCTCGAAAGCAAAGACACAACGGGATTTATGCATGCAGGCGTATGTATATAAATAATAACGTTCGTCAATTATTTATTTCCTCGGTTTGACAACCGGAGAAATTGGAGGCTTCGTAACAAAATTCGCGCTACTTCCGCGTATGCGCCCATTCGGGACAGCAATTAATTCGGCATCGTCACGCGAACTACGGCATCGCCGGAATTGTCCCGCCGTCCAATTTCGAGAATCGTGCGTCGCACGTTGCAATGTAATCGAGCTACCGCGATACGCTCGTAAGAGAGAGACAGAGCGAGAGAGAAGTACAATGTATATTGCACAAATATACATATGTATATATACTCCAGGAACACACACGTGCAACACCGACGGCGAATATGTATAGCGCCGCGAGGGGATCTCGTGAAACGGACGGCGGGACGAAGGGACGAGGTAACGGCGAGCAAACGAGAAACGGAGAAATGCGATTAAGCGACAGTAGACGGTACATTGCGCGTTCCGATCTCGACGATTGCCAAGTACGGCGTCCTTGTGTCAACGACCAATGTTCCCTCTGGACGTCGATCCTATGCAAATTTCATTCCCGGAGTCAGCATCGCGCGGTCATCTCGCGAGACGCTCGATCGCATCGTAAGTAGAACAATCGTCGAGAGCGTTGCGCAACTATTATCGTCGACTGTTATTATCGTCGAACGCGTAAGCTAAGTTGGTCCGAGCCTTTGTGATTCAAAGGGACAGCTTAAAAATTCGAAGGGACAATCTCACGATTCTTCTTGACTTCGTTATCAATATTGCATTCCTTTTTATTTGCATTCGTGAATACTCGCAATACACATTTTCCTTACGGATCGATCAATTTGGCGCAGATCCGAGGATCTAAGGGTCGGAGAGAGAGTCCCCGGAAACTCTTAAATTTGAAGCTACAGGCGTCGTCATATATTGTCGTATACATACAGCGAATAGGGAGTCAAGTAACATAGACGTGCAGTTTCTCATCTCGCCATCGCCGTCCCACTTTCGTTCGCGTTTCCTCGCACAGAGACACAACAATTTTCTTGGCAGTCGCGCAAACGACAGGATAAGTGGGTTAAGCCTCTAAAGCGATGACGTAGCGGCAGTGAGATCGGTCGATGTGCGAAGGAAGTGTACGATATTTATATAACAATATAATATATGTGGTGTGTAATATGTATATGTATATTATGTACAAATAATACCTAGGCGAACGCCACTTCGCGTTAAGATGTCGCCACCCCGAGCCGGGACTGCCGTACTGCAACAAACACCCGAAACACTGTCATCATATGTGTTTAGCAATTGAGAAAAAAAAAAGAAAAGAAAAAGTACTCTATCGTTCCGAGATGCATGCCGGTAAAGAGTACGCAAGAAAACGCACACGAACGTTCGACCTGCGTCGCATCCGAGAGGTGCGATAATCTTCCAATTTTTTAAAATAATTTTCGATCCCCGTGTGTGTTTCCGAAAGAAGAAAAATCTGCTATGAATTTCTGTATAATTATCCTCTCGATCCCTTTTTCAATCTGTGAAACCGTGTCATTGCGCTAAAATTTCTTAGGACACCGCGCGAATTTATTCTAGCGTATCGCTTTTCCGAGAAGACGTGACGTTCGTAAAACCGCATCGTCAGAGGATTTTCGGGAGGTTGATCCGCGAATAGCAGCACGTGATGACGTGCGGATCGATCGCTATCGTTGCCGAGCATTACTTGATTGAAGGGACGTACTATCCGTAATCCGCGCCGTAAAATAGCAATCCCGCCGCATGGCAGAAATAACACGGCAGAAACGTGAAACACCCTCGCGCGGATCACCATACCGCGCGTCGCTTTTTAATTGTCTCTCGCCAACCTCGCCAAATTGTTTCGGGCGAAACGGCGAATTCCATCGTTGGCACCGCAATTTCTTTTTTTTTTTGTTTTTAACGCTCGCGATTAAAACGAGCGTCGATTTCACCAGTGTTCCGTTACCAAATCAGAAACTTGACTCGAACGTGTGAACTCGTCTTCGAGAGGCTTAATCTTATAACAAAAGAGCACATTTTATTCCCTATTCATCACAAACAAAGTATACACACGATCGTGCGACACGCTTCATTTTCAGCTCACGTAACACTAGCGGTCATGATAATTGGATCGAAAATACGACATATCGTTTTTCCATTATTTTTTTTGTGCACCTCTCGTATTTCGCATTTCGGTCGAGCGACGTGGCATGCCTCGAAATGCATGCAATATGCACCAAGTCTCGCGAGCTGCTCTTGCACATCGACATTAAGAGTCCTCACTCGACGTGCGATATCATATTGCGCAGAAAAATCGCGTGGCAGAAAATTTCCACGATTTATCCCTTTGTCCGCCGGATCGTTTTCGTGGCTGGTAATCCGCCAATTCGTAATTATTCTCGCGTGTCTGGCGGCATCGTGCGGAAATTTAAAAGCCCTGTAATTTATCGACGGTGAGGACGTAAAGCGCGCTCGTCCCGATTGCGTTCCATTAAATTTTTTGCTCGGCGTGCCTTCACAGGCGGGGCAACAAAGGACCCGTGGCGTCTAAAGATTTAATATGCATTTGCGAACGTAACAGCGACGAACTCGCGCGGAAATGCGAAGAGCAGCTCGATAGCGAGTCGTAAATTTTATAACTCTGGTTAGTGGAAAAAAAAATCTTTTGTGAAAAACTGGTAAAGACGTACACAACGAGGCGTTGTTGTTAATCATCGGACAGATGCGAGAATCATTAATCCAATTATACACAAGTTCTGCTCAGACTTCATATCAAGAGGAAAATATTTTTAGTCTACGTCGAGATAAAGGAAAATCGCAGACGAGCGGAAACTGGCGGTTTAGTCGTTGAGAGAAAAGATCTTTCACAGAAGCGTTAAGAGTCAAAGCTCTCTCACCTTCGTTAACGTTAATATACTTTGTTTTTCCTAAATAAGATAGCGAAACAAGTCGTGCGAATATAACACGGATATCTGGACATTTTTTTCATAGCAAATTTTTAAACGATTAACAAGCGGATGAACGATTATAAATAAAAGTTAAAAATTATTATTATTTTACGCATAATTAAATCTTCGGTTTCGATAATCCGTGGAGCTGCACGGGGCGATCGGAAAATCAATCGATTCGAACGCAAAAACAAAAGCGATATTGATAATGATAAATAAATGTGCGTTCCCTTTTTTTTCCGCATGAATGTGCAGAACAGCGAAGCAACGTGAAGCGGTCACTACCTTAATTAAAAGCCCGTAAAGCCCATAAAGCTTGGTGCGTAATAGCCGCGCCGTTATTCACTGTTTATTCTAGTTTCGGACGCGATCTCTAAAGGTGCGATTTACGAGCGAGATCTTTCCGTCACCCGTATAAATCTCGCGCATAGCGTAACCCGTTCCCATTGACGGTTAACATTTCACGGTGCGCGGAATATTATTTTAAAAGACCGCGCAATCCGCGGATAAATATTAGCAATTTTGCGCCGGGCGCGCAAACGCTCGCGAGCTCATTAACGCGGCTCGCGTCGTTAATCCCCGATGAAAGAGTGGATTGTTCTCTCTGGTAGCTCCTGTGATTTGCATTTTAAAAATAACGCCACCGCGGCGTTTTGTCATCGTTATGACACTCGGCGCCGATCTGCATTAACACCTAATAAAATCTCTCTCGCGTCGCGGTAAAATCCGACAATTCGCGCGTGACTCAAACTGGCGCGGAGCTAATAAAAATTCTAAAATCAGACTCATTAAAAAAAAAAAAAAAAGAATCCGACAAGAGAAGAACTCGAAGATAGGACTCCGAGACGATTAATCAGACGATCGATCTCATATTTCGAAATCCCAGAATGTACGAATTTGGGATTCTAAAACAAAGATAAAAGAAAATAGCTAGATTCGAAAAACGATTAAATTGCACAATACCTCCGAAATTTTACAAAAATTCAAAAGTTTCAGAAACCGAGTTTGCCCGCATGTATTCACGAGGAGGATATCCGATGTTAATTTTTTTTTTTACGTATACATGTATTGCGAAAAAAAAGAGGATTATTCGTTCCGTTCGCAGGAAAGACTCGATTAGACTCGTTAGCTAGACTCTTTGTAGGATAAGCGTATATAATTGAACAGTATTCGAGCAAAACAGAAAAAAAAATTCCCATGCGAATAGCGTTCGGACACGATTCACTCGGTATAAGACGTCAGTCAGCTTCGGTTGCACCAACGTCGGCGTGTGTTAAGCTGTCTTCCAACTGACGGGTTAATGCCGACAGGACGTCACGCGAGGCGAATAAAGCTCCTAGGAGCCCTGGCTCCTGTGGAAATTAACGCGTCACGACTTCATCGGGTTTGATAGGATGCGTCTAAACCTCATTGCATGTCGAGGCAGGTGCAGCTGGTAATAATGATGCTGCGCGTAAATCGAACCGCAACGATGCTCGAAAAGTCACGCAAATTGTGTCGCAATTCGGTGAACGAAAATTATCGTATTATGTTTATTTTTCGTGAGGTACGATACATTGATTGTATTTTGCATCGTTATTTGCTTGCGTCACAAACCATCCGACGAGAATTTCATTCGCGACCGTGTTTGAGCAACCATAAGCTTTTCTCGCAGTGCGACTTGTTCAAAAAGCCGTGTTAGTGAAGCTGTAAGAGATAAGCGTTGGCGTTTGTTAAGCTTTCCCCGTAAGGAGAAAGAATGCGGCTCATTCTGCTGACGGTCTACCACACAACGGGTAGCTACCTTTCATTGAATCAAGGCAGGTTTCCTGTGGTTCATGTTAAAGAATCGGAACTGTAGTCGCAGCGTTAGATCTTTCCGTACTGTTGGGAAAGAATAGGTGTCGTGAGTATATTAAACATATATCGCCAGCGCGCGCTTGGAATCGCAGACTCGCGGATGACAAACGTTCGCGATAAGAGAAATCTCGCGGCACTCGACCGGCAAGATTAGATTCTGATTTTTCAGTATCAACTATCTGTAATTAATTTTTAAACGGCACTAACAATTAGACATATAATCTTAACGCGCGGAGAAACTTTTTAAAGGCAAAAGATGCGTGTCGTTCGAAATATTCGACATGCACGTTTTCATCAGTCTTGCAAGTCGAGGTAGACCGCTGCAATGATATTAACATCGTTTGCTGTAAATGGGACACGAGCGTGTCGTGTGACAAACACCCACATGTGCAACAAATAAGTAAACGAGGGGACTGGCGTATATGATATACAGAACAGGGGGGAGGATTGACGACCCATCGGTGCTGCCTACAAAATGCAATCTCGTCCAAGTTCGAACAATAAAAAACTAGAGACCCTCGTCATCCATACGTCGTATGTATTGTGATATTGAAGTGTTAGGAGAAAGTCAAACTTAAACGTGAAGTTGAACAGGATGTGAGAGACGGAGAGCAAGGCGAAATAATGCTGGCAATGCAAAATGAGATCGCGCGAAGGGTGAAATATTAGTTATGCGTGCTCAGTTTAACTGATCTTGTTTCAGGAATGTGAGAAATGAGTCATAGCATTCGTTCAACAATTAGATAGATTCGAGAGATTATTACTGTCACGCGTGACATTTTCTTCGTGAGGGAAGTTACAGATCATGATGCACAGAAAACGCAAAACTACAAATGGTTTTTCCTTTCTGACATTCAATCGAATGATTAAGATCAACTAATGCTCTTAGTCTCCAGAAAAATTTTAGGAAAAAAAACAATTTTCTTTTTGTCTTTTAAGATGATGTCATCTATATTGTCCTCTAAGGAAGTTAATAATTTTAAGGTTTCTTTAAAATTTCTGCATATCAAGAGCTCTAATAAGCAAATAATTCAACAATTAAGTTTGTTGTCATTTTATTACAGTCATATTTTCTATATTAACAAAAAAATGAGAAAAATCTGATTCTTCCCTTTTTATTTTTTCAAAAAATTAAGAACTAGTACTTTATTATCAAGATCGTTTTTTCCCATATTTTTTCGGAAAAAAAATGGATTTTTTCATCCCACGATTTTATTTTTTTGGAAAGTTAAGAGCACTAACAGAACACATTCGGAATTGTCGAAATACTAACTACGAATATTCGATCTCATCAAACTAATGTATTCCTTTGCACTCATTTAGGAAATATATACTACAAAATGATGTTATATCGGAAATTTTTCGAGAGGTAGCATTCCACAAAATCTCTTAGCATTAAGATTATATTAAAACATTAACATTACGGAAAAGAATACGAGTGCAAAGAGTCACAATCGAAATATTAGAAACAAATTATCAAATCGTGGGAAAAGACGAGCTCAGTGGATAAGAAAACTACTCACTGCGCTGCAACAGCGCTACGCTCTATTTTTTAAGTCATCTGCGGGAAGAACGGTGAAGGTTGCAGGACCACCAGCGATCGCTACAAGCTTAGCTCGTTCCATGGGTTCCACACGATAGACTAGCCATATAAATGAATCAATTAAAATCAATGATAATCTAAATTGTTCGTTTGAATTGTGAAACTGAATTAAAGACAAAGACTCAACAGAAGAATGCAGAATGGAATATGGATTTCATAACTATTATAATTTCTGTAACTGTGAACGGAGTTTGTATAAAAATCTATGAGCGCGTATGCATCAGTCTTTGTTAAATAGAACTCTATAATAATGAATGCTATAAAAGGAATAAGAGAGGATTTCGACAGATTTAAATAATTAGATTATATCTTTCAAAAACTGAATTAATTTTAATACGATAAAATAATGCAGATACCGTTTGTTAATTATACTTTGTAACGCCATATTGGACAATAAGCGGGAACATGGGAAATTATCAGCATAACTTAAGCGTATCCAATCGCGAAAGCATCTTGAATACTTTGTCTTGTTACATCAAGATTATAAAAAGGCTGTGTCGTTTAACGTCGACCAAGCGCGGCGATTCTGATCATTAATCGAGTTACAAACCGTTTAATTAAAGATGAAAATTGGTCATCCGTACCAAATTAAACTATCCTATATATCTTCGCTTCTCTGTGTTTAACTGAAAATTGAAAACAGACAGATCACCGTCTGGTAGTTGCACCGTTTATAAACATCTTTCTTTATTTGTATCTTTAATAAAAGCGAACAAGATATAAAATAGGAGAGTAATAAAAGAAACCAGATGGTAAAGACAGGGAATTCAAAACATGATGTGAGAGGTAGTTACGTTATTTGAGGAAAAACAGCGTTTTTCACGTAAAATTAAAATTTTTAAGACATAGTCATTCTTTGATTATCATTTCATAAATATTACGCGTATTTTAAGTGATTTTAAGTTGTAAGGATTTGAAAAACAGTGTTAGAAACTAGAAAATTCCATATTTGATCGCACAGGAACCAACTGGGGTCTCATAATTACCTCTATATGCCACTAACTAGAAAATTAATAAATGAATATAGCAGGATGAGAGTGGATGAATGATGAAATGTGCTATAGTAAAGCGCTACGTGAGACTACGAAGCAGATGCGGAAAGGTTAGAAGCATTTCGTCACGTGGTCTCCATAGTCCCCCATACAATTGCTCCCATCTAAACGAAAAATTAATAGTACAATTATCATTGTGACAGAGACAATGGTATCTAATACGTTGATGAAACGCCTCATTGCACCGCTAACGTAATTTATGACACCTGCTCAAGATTACTGCGCGCTGACCCATGAATGGACTTGACGCATTTGACGTCAAAGTGTAGAAACAGCAATTATTTTAAACCTTCTTACAATTAGACGCATGTAATAATACCCCTGTCAAAATATTTCTTCCATGATTTACGCTCATTAGAATTTATATGCAACGGCTACTTATGTTCGTAATTGGCTATGCAAATACGTAATTAATGCTAATTAAGTTGTGTCAATGTCAATTACAACACTTTTAAAACACCTTTTCATTCTTAAAGATAATATTTCCTAAATCTTTCCTTCTAGAGACTATAATAATAAATAGTATTAATTATATCAGGTCGGGCAATGTTTTTTATGTACTTACTCCTATCGATGTTGCGTTGCAGATGCGCAGCTACGCGATGTCTCGCGTCGTTAAACTCCAGATGCAACCCAAGTCGCAGCAACGACGGGTTTTGTTCTACCAACTGTGTGATTTCCATCTCAATCTTATTACCCAATACTTGTGACCTCTAAAAATTTGCGCAAATATCTCAATAGATCTCGTTGTCACTATTCTTGCATGAAAGGTTTGCGCGGAAGTTTACATGACAACCTACCTGATTCGAACATCGGAATTCTTCGATAGACTTTGTTTTAAGAAGGGACCTGATCATCCTTACTGTCACAGGCGGGCTTATGAAATTCGTCTCCACGCTTAAAAATAAAAGTATTTTTTTATTTAAACAATAAAAAAATATCAGCGTGCAAATTTTATGCATAAAAAATATATCATTTGGTGCATACTTGAGTACTCTGAGTGTCGAATTTTTCTCTATGGCATCTGCCAGCCGTTGTGCGGTCTTGTCGTTGAGTCCAACATTGGTTAAACTTAGCGACTCAAGATGCGTGTTCATTTCCAAACCTTCGAACAGTTGCATGAATTTTTCGTCGGAAATATTCTGTAACAAGACACCGTTGTCTCAGTTTAGTCTGAAATACGTCGTACTTTGCTAAAATGCAAGCGACAATATTTACTTTAATATTGTTCCAATTTAAATCAGTCAAAGACGAGTCGTCGTCCCGCACTTGTTTAATAGTAGCGTCGACGTCCGTATCGTTAGGCGGTTCCATCGGATAAACTTTCGGTTGACTAGCCTTTGTCACTCCATCCCAGCCGAGTCCGACTGGCTGTCCAGAATTCAGTAAAGACGCGTGATACTGATCTTGATTCATCATAGAATGAAATCCAAGAATAGCTGAAAGGAAAATAGAAGCGATCTCAATTGTTTATCTTTCTATTCCGATTCACATAACGGGCCTTCAAAAACGAACGATCTTCTTACCAGCAAGATCAATGATTTCTTCTTGGGTAGCAGCCGAAAGCGCTTGTTCATACTCATCCCCGAGATCTATCGCGATCTGTTCGTCCGCCTCCTTTTCCTTCGTATTATCTTGTGGTGGAGGTACCCACTGAAACAAATGTTACAACATATTTATAAAATTTATTGTGTTATTCAATTGATTATTTATATTCTTCTTTCAACTAGAATCTAAAATTTCTACAAGGCTGGTGTTATAATTTACATGTTTGTAGTACAATACTTAATCTTAAGAGAAAATACTGCCATGTTCGGTCAAAGCTGATCAAGCTTCAACTACTGCAATATTCTACTATTTCTTTGACATCAATCAATTTCCACTATTAATTATTACAGTACTCACTTTCTTGCCCCTAATTGTACCAGGTACATATGGTTTCAGTTCTGGAATATCAGGTGTCTCTAGAGCTTGTTTGTTGATATGCTCAATGAGCTTCTTGCGATTCAACGGCCCTGTGGGACTCTTATTACATTCATAACTGCAGCGTTGCGAAGGTGGCATAAAGCTATCCTGTAGAAACGTAGCGTAGATTCAGTATCTCGAGGAATAATACTGCCAGGATTTTTTCTTAAGCATGTAGACTTACATCGGGATCCACTTCCTTGGCCAATATATTGAGCTCCTCCGGCGTGAGCTCCGCCAACAGCTGATCCACGTCAATATCGTCATACTCGCTCAGATCCTTGCCGTACAGTTTGGCCGCTGTCGTCATGGTGGTTGTCTTGGTCGACGAAGAAGTCTGTAAATCGTCCAATGATGACTGGTGAACAACCGAGTGTTTCCTCGACATTTCGCTGAGTTCTAAGCTACTCCCAGTAACGCGCTGTCCGTTGCGGGACTGTTATCTCAACTATGTAATCTCAATGTTTTACGCAACCACCAGTCGTGATAATTGTTACGTTCGAGACAATACAATCGCGTGTTAAGCTACGAGATAACGATCTCGCCACCAGCAACGGAGGGAAGGCCGATCGCGCGTTATCGACGTCTCGGGCTAATTATCGCGGCGCCCGTCGGCCTGCCGGCCGGCCGGGGATCAATTATTCAAAGGGCGCGTTGACCGCCGGCGCGGGACGCGCGGGCACGAAAGGCCGTCGACACGGGCCGCGCCCGACTTCCTTTATCACGGAGGCGTTATCAGCCAGGGCGTCCTGATGCCGGTCGCTCGACCGCGATTGACTGATCAGAACGCGTCGACGTGCACCGCGTTTAAATTCGGCGAACGTCCGACGCGGCTGATGCCCCCTGACCCAGATAATTCGGGATCGATTTTCATTGACAAGTCGTGTGCCAAATCGGCAACGGCGGCGGTGGCGGCGACCAAAGCGAGATCGAAGGCGACGATGACGACGATGACGCCGCCGACGCCGCCGCCGTCCGATCGATGGGCCTACCCTGTTTTGGGACTTACTCCGATGATGCGTCGCGGTGTCACCGCGGACGGACGTACCGCGTGTCGTCACCCGTGATGCAGATGCAAAAATTGAGAGCAAGCTCCGGACGATCCGCACGAACCTAACGTCACCCAAAGTCACTCCCGCTCCGACGATACGCGACCGTCTTTTCTCTCTCTCTCACACGCACACACTGACCAGCCTACACCAGACAGCGCCCTTTAACGCCAACAACGCGTTTGCGCGACGGATGATCCTGTGCACCCGGTAAAACTTGTCCAGATACCAGGATCTCTGTACGGGCCGACTCTTACTCTCGGAGTAAACGGATGTAAACAAAGGATTACGGTCCTTGACCAACGCAGCCACGGAGATGGACGCGATCAGACGCGATCTTGACTGACTGTACGTCGCTTAGACAATTGCACTACTGCACGCAGCGCTGGAAAGTGTTATGACGAATGAAGTATACGTCCGAGCGAAAGCGGGAGATTTAAAGCGACACGACGACGTGACAATGAGTTTCGTTACACGAATATGGATAATATGACAGAATATTTTTATTAGTGAATTTTATTATGTTATAATTTTATTAAGTAAATATTATTCTCCTAATTACATTACTTATTCAAAACTTTATTGAATTTAGATAAATTAATTGGCGTTTTATTTTAATATTTTTAAGATTATTTTAATTAAAAAATTATTAATTTAAAGTATTACATTTTACATAAATAAATTGTGCAGAAAGTGGACAAGAAAAACAAAATAATACGATCAATTTTAGAGGTCTGCTTTTTTATAGCTGAACTAGTGTACACTTTCTATATACGTAATTAAAGTGAAATAGATATAAGCATGTTTGAAATTTGGTGAAAGCGAAAAAGAAAATTTCAGTGCGGCAATAAAAAAACAACCTCAAGTTTTACAGGTTTGGTTATACTTAAATTTAATCGATCGATCGAATAATCCGAGTTAGATTGAATCAATATCTACTAATAAAATTATATAAAATTATTTAAAATAATAAAAAATACCCTATGTATTAAATAATTATACAAATAACTGAAAGATTGTTCCATAAGATTGATTTTAATAACAATTTTAATTTATTTATCTTATCAGCAAATTAATGAATGCAATGAATTAAAATTCGAAATCCTTAAACTTAAAATTCCAGCAACTCTCAATACCGCAATTTTTGAAATTCTTGGAAAATTTTTGCAATTTTAAATAATGTAATCTTATTATGTCTTATTTTATCGATTTTTAGATGCATTTAGATTTCTGCATTGAAATTTTCAAACTTGAAATATATTGTTATTCTTGAAATTATAGTACAACATAAATTGTATTAACAACTAAAATTATATACGTCTAAAAACAAAAATAATGTTTTAAAATATTTTAAATTATTTATATTATATTTTAAAAATGAGACATTAAAGAAAATATTTTTAAGATTATTAATTATTTTGATGACATTTTCAAAAATTAAAGATCTTTTCTAGACAATTGCAATAACGTTTTCTAGATATCAAGTGTAAAAATTATGATAATATGAATGGCTACAGAGAGAGAGAGAGAAAGAGAGAGAGAGAGAGATTAGCTAGGAGTTCTTGAGCTTTCTATAATTGCAAATTTCGCGTTTCTTTTCTTCCTAGAGCAAAACACTAGTATCTATTGATAACTAGTTTTTGACGCAACAATACTTTTCTCAATCAATTTCTTATCAGCTATCAGGCCAGCGCTATTGTTAATATTTATACTTTTTAAAGAGAATCAATGAAATCTTATTTATTTCAGTATTCTACTTGTAACTGTGATCATCAGTAACAATTCACTATCTTTTAGTGAATCTTCTGATTAACAAGAATGTTCACATTGATCGGACTCAATGCATTATCACTGCAAAACAGTGACCAATATCACTGATTGATATAGTTATAAGTGGAACAGTGAAATAAATAAAATTTCACTGATTCCGATTTAGAGAGTACATTTCTCACCGGCACATCGTCTGCTATTCAAGTCGCATCATCCGAGTTTTTCGCAATTCAACATGAGAATTCAAGAGCCGGTATAAAAATATCCGCGCACCCGGTGTGCATCCGGTAACGCGCAAAACCATGCAGCACGAGTCATCCGCATATTAATCGAGTCCCGGAGTCCTCGTTTCTCGTTGACCGTGAAACCGGCACGTGAATCCAACTTGCCAAAACCGGCAATTCCCCTTCTTCCATCCTTCCCATCGGTTTTTCTCACCCGGTCCCGCTTGTTCCGCCTTACGGATCACGTAATCCGCGAGAACCCGGCATTGACATAATCAACCTGACAGCTCGGTGCCACTCAAGGTCACAGGGAGAGAAAGATCTCAAATGATAGAAGAGAGACGGCATATCGAAGTGAGGAGGATAAGATGAAGGAAGAGGAGAAGGAACAGGAAGGTCAAAGGGGATCCACGATATGCGCGTCGATAGACAATCTATCAGAAGGGAGAGACCGCGGGGCCATCTCCGGATCGGCAGTCCCGATCGGAGTGTCCGTCGCGCGTTGTAACGCACGCTGGTGGCAGCGACAGCCCGCAAAAATAGCTGAGGCCTCCTCGCTGAGGCTGGCACACTCCCAACAGGCTATACTTGGACATACCCGCGCACACGATTATTTATAGTGAGCGCGAGAGCGCGGCCACTGGCCTTCTTACGAACTAACCAGTCGCGGCTACCAGCCGAGGAGACATTCCGCCGCCCGTGACCTAGGCCCGCATTAATAACGGACTCCACCCTTGCCTTTGCGACCACGAGGAACTTAGCACTTTGCACTCGCTGGCGGGCGTAGCCCTGGCATCAACGCCTCCGCGCTCCTTCTATCTCCATCTCCTTGCCTCTCTTGCGATTTCGGACCTTTCCTTCGCGACGGATCCTCTCGTCTCAGGCTGTCGGCTCGCTTTAAGTCTTTCGGCACCTAGTTCGCCGGTTGCCGAGATCCTTTGGCAAATCCGCTTTGATACTCCGTTCATATTCCAGACCTCGAACGAGGGACCGGCTCTCTCACTTACGGAGTGCTTGCATTCAACAGTGATAAACATCTCTCCTATCCCTTAATCAACTTAGGATTTTTAAGACTTTATGTCTGTCGTTATCCACGTATTTAACTAACGTAAATCCTGGACTCGAACGGCCAAGCGTATTTTTAAATCGGTGCGTAGAGATTGTTCGCGCAAGCTCGGAAATTACGAGATTATAAACAACAGCGAGCCTGACAGGTCTCCGGAGAGGGTGTACAATTTGAATGAGCTACTAAAAATACACCCTCTTTCTCGCGAGACGCCGAACGTGTTTCCTTATTTTCTATCTCGCTCGACCAGCCGGCCAGACGACTGTCGTGAAAAAAAAGTCGAGGATACGAAAGTCACCCAGTGATGAACCACACATATGTCTGAGATATTTTTACCCAGATTTCTAGAGTCATTTTCAATGTTAAGGTGATAATTCCACAGTCTATTAAGCGCACGAGACACCAACCAGGCGCATCGGTGCCGAAGCTGCAAAAAACCTCTCAGTTGTCTGTAATAATCTTATTTGATTTCCACTACATTTCTCTGATTTGTTGTTTATCTAATTTAAAGACTTTCCAGCGGAACTCGGAAGCCCGTTACGAGGAAGTAGGACGAAAATGTTGCCGTGACGGCACGCGGTGCGATGGAAAAAGCAATCGACTTTTTTTTCCTTTCGGTTGATGGGAAAGCGAATCGTTTGCGAGCGGATTGCACCGACGACGCATCCGCCAAAGTTAATTTCTAACGGCGGTTGATCGGCCGACAGATGTGGGAAGTAAAAGCCGCGAGATCCACATCGTTAAACGTGACGATTACTTTCGATGCTACCTGCGCCAGTTATATTC
Source organism: Solenopsis invicta (assembly GCF_016802725.1). NCBI lineage: Eukaryota > Metazoa > Arthropoda > Insecta > Hymenoptera > Formicidae > Solenopsis > Solenopsis invicta. Next base: position 24,724,450 of record NC_052669.1, read on the forward strand.
CGCTGCTCGCTTAGCTTAACGCATACACAATCGACTCACTTAAAAAGAAAACGGTTCACCTGATTAAAAAAAAAAAAACAAGAGCCCTAACGTTTTAAGATTTTATCTTGAAATGTACATTAATTTGGACTTAATTAAAATTAATTTGCATTGCTGAAAATGGACATGAGTAATTAGAACAACGTTACGTTAGGCGTCATTAATGCTTTAACGTAAAAGACTGTGATCAGTCTGGTTCCGAGCCGTTGACAGGAAAATTCGCGTTATCGTGCCGTCTTAACCGCGAGCGCCATTCCCTCCACTCGACTTCATCCAATGTACTCGGAGCGTACATGAATCAAGCGATCTTTGAGGTTCGTTTGCAGCGTAACGGTCGTTAAACATCGTTTTATGCGGCGTAACGTACCGCCGCAACGGTTTCCACGGCGTTACGCTGCCAGTATTTATGCACGTCTAACAGCTGGCGAACAACGTCGGGAGACATTGTTCAATGACCCGGAGCGTTTTCTCGAGCCTTTCTTTTTCTTTCTACGTCTTCGATGTCTGTCGTGGATTAAGCATGTTTCAATAATCAATGGCGATAATTAGCGACGATATCGCTCCGCTTTCAGTTGCGTGACTCTTCGATCGGCGAATGCATGAACGTCGGAAGATCGCGGTATAATTACAGCGTGCTCGCCGCATAATGACGATAATAACCGATCTTGTAAGGACGATCACGACGCAAATCATACGCGGGACGATTTATCTGGCACGCAATTTACGATTCTCGACGATCAGAATCGTTTTGCATTCACAAGTAAGGAGACGGGCGCGTGCCAAGCGTTACACAATTCCATGATTCTTCGTGCCATCGTAGTCGATCTGCGTTCTCCATTCTCTGACACGTAGAATTACTTTTGCCGCATGGGAACCGTGCACAGTAGAAAACATCTTGTATTTATGTTAATCAATTTTTTAAGATTTAACTGATTTTTGTTAAAATTTTTATTTTGAATTTTTATCCCCAAGGGTTGATTTAACTTAATATTGTTATTTGAATATTTTGTATTAAATTGATAAATTGAATTCAACATACCTTAGTGTTAAGATAACGCAATTAATGTGCAAATTAACAAATAACATAAAAAAATAAGACGAAAAATAATGTTATTTTAAAACGTAAATTTTTTTAATGAAAAAAATATATATGTGTTAACATATTAAAAATGTTAATTTTATTGAAAAATGCTTCCATAATTTGTTTCCAAATTGTATAACATTTTCTGTGTTAATTTTTTACATAATATTTGTATCACTTCTTAACATTCATCCTGTATTAAACTAACACAAAATATTAAATAGACTGTTTGGCGCATGCGATATATGTTAAATTCAACATAAATTTTCCGACTACGTGTATAGATCCGCATGGTTCCTATTCGGTCCCTTGATTCGTCGATCGATCGTGATTTTCCTCTTTCATTCTCTCTCTCTCTTTCTTTCTCTCTCTCCTTTCTCTCTCTCCTTATGTGTGTGTGTGTACAAACAGATTCGCGTTGGCGTTGGGCCAAGCACTCGAACGGGAATTAGTAAGATCGCCCGGTCCCGGAAAGCACAAAGATCTTCGCGATTGTGAAAGTGTATCGATATGGGCCTCGCGATCTGGGTTATCGTGTCAACTTTTCAATTAGTCGGCGACAAACCGACGGATGTGAAATTGCAGTTAGAATTGGATCGACATCACGCGTACGCCTATATATTAAAGGATGATTAATAAAGTCGAACTAAATGGGAGTTTGATTGGAGTAGAGGTATAACCAAAAATTGGGATTAGATTGGGGTGAGATATTTGAAATTAAATTAGGATTAACTCGAAATTGAATAGAGGAATTAAACGGGCTCTCAAGTGGATTAAACTATAATTAAATGCGTATAAGTGTCAGATGAGCGTTTATCTCGAGGTACATTACGGAACATAAAGTTCAAATAAAGTTCAAGACCGATATGTTCTTTCGACGATTCCAGGACGATTCCTTTCTCCATTTATTTTAAGACTTACTAGCTATATTCTTCATCGCGGCAGTTTAAAGCGGTAATGGCATTTGAGAAATTGTCCGATTATTCGCTTTTAGCACACGACGTGTTTAGTTTCAATAAAACTGTCAGTTTCCTCTAAGTTGACCGGCAGATTACGACGCAGATGGATCCATTTGTAGACTCCATCCACCGTGACGTCTGACATACCGCGTGAATATTCATCGACGGCACATCGACCGACTTCCTGGTGAAAAACCCCTCTACAATAATTATCAACGGCGGCGACGAAGCGTCGCAATTTTTAATACGGTCTGCACAACATCGATATCCTGGCGGGGTAAGCGAGACATCGCTAAATTGAGCGAGTCCATCGGCGAGCACGTATGGCAACGGAAACGCTCGTGGTATCGTAGGTCAGTGATCGCAGGGATCTAATTCCAGTTATTTTCGATCATATCGATCGATTGTATCGTCTGTTCATATTATATTAAATTATTATACGCGACACCTAGATTCCGTGTTTCTTAATCCTCTTATCGCTATGCGTAATCCTTAAGTCAGTGATTTGCAATCCGTTGTTGGCTGAGAATTTGTCGAGACCTGCACCGGTTTCGCTCAATAGAAAATATAAATTCACGTTTTCTATTTTATTCAAATTATCAAAATAATAATATTATGTGGTACACGCCAGTCTTGGTTGTTTCAAAAATAATATAATTTTCTATATAATTTCTATTTTTATAATTTTCTTTTTATTCATTTTTCTTAATGTTATACACAAGTATTATTATTGAGCAGCTCTTAAATAACTGTTTCAAAACTCGAAGAACATTTCGAGAAATGATGTATGTAATTTCCTTATTGACTGCTTAAGAAAAAGTTTCAATAAACTGATTATTATATCAGTAACTGATGATATTTCATCAGTAAATTAATGAAATATTATCAGATACTGATAGTGATCAGTTTATTGAAACACTTTCTTCAAGAGATAAATTTTTTTTTATTTGTTTATTGTATTTACATGTATACAGGAAATAACAAGGAAATTGGTATCAATTCTCGAAATGTTTTTCAAGTTTTGAAACAGTTACTTGAGAGCTGCAATATATACTTAGACAAAAACTTTGAATAATATTATCAGATCATCGAATGAAACGGACTCAGAAACCAATCGAGCATCGAAGATTCTTTGACCATAAAGTTTTGTATTTTTATTTTTGCTCTTGAAATTTAAAGAAAGGCTGGAAAGTCGTTTCCACGCCTCGTTAATTAAGATCCTGAGTAGATCAATGAACTTCTGCTCGATATATTCGAACCTGCCTCATAGGTAATCGATATTTCGAGCAGCATGACCAACCGCTTAAATCAACTTCGACAAAAAGAACTGCGATTTGCCGGAGGCATGCGTATGGTTAGCGAACGCAGATGTTTGGAGAAACAATCAAACGGTAGCGATATTATACGGTTTCGATTACTAGAATAATGAAGCGCCTCGACATCGCCGATATGCGCAGCAAGCTGATCAAATATTAGCCAATGGTTAATTAGTGGCGCTCGCTCATTTTCTCCGAGTCCGCATGCAAAATACACGCATTATCCGAAGCGATCGCTATTTGCTTACGACCGCAATGGGATCGTTGCGGCATTGCCGAAATCAACGCACAATGTGCCGTTCGATAGAGTTGACGAAAATATTTCGCGAACTTGGAGGAGTGTCATAGCTGAGCTAAACGCGTGTATAATTTTTATCAAATCGTATCTCAGTTCTTTTTCAAACACGACGAAGTCAGATCCTTGAACGAAGTAGAGCATTCATCACATATAATCGGGCTAATTGTCACCGCGAGAGCTCGTATCGCCCGTAACAGCTCGTCGCGGCAATTCGCCAGGCGAATCGCGGTAATTACCACAAATGGTGTCGTACTTACGCAATGAAGGGGCCGCAGGGACGAGTGACGTGATGTGAGATAATCGCACGGCACAGATTCGCGAAGAAACCGGCTGCCCGGAGACTTTGGATTCGAGATAACGTTCGCTAAGACGAGCCCGAGTCGAGCGAGTGTAAGGAGCGGCACATGAGTCGAGACGACAGTCGCCCGGAGCCGGAGTGCTACTAAACAACCGACTTTTATGCTGGAACCTCGATGAGAGTACCGGAGCGAGTAGAGTGGTATTGTGCGCGAGTAGCGAAGTCTACGAGCCGGTGGCGATTGCGTTCAAAACGACTTTCACTTCGACTCCGGAGTCCGCTTCCCTAAATGCGGGATCCAGTTTTTCCAAGTTTTTTTTTTCGTTCGAACACGTAGCGGTGACAGATTACACGTGCCGACGATGTCAACGGAAATCATTTCTCGCTTGTATACTTCCCCCTCTTGCGTCATAAATAATAATATGGTTTTTTTTACTAAATTACCGAGACTGATACGAATTTTATAAATTCTCGAAGGCGAAATTCAAACACGTTCGAGCTGGAACACTCGACAAATAGATACTAAATCGCGATATGGATAATGTGCGCATTTTCTGGAAAGTACTCTTACAGAAAATTGTTCTGCGGAAAGCTATTTAAAAGATGTATAATTTATTCGAACAAGTTACAAGATAAAATTTTATTCACTTAAATATAATTAATAATGAATGAAACATCAACTTTATCTAGTATATTTCTCTACATAAACGTGGTAACGCGGCCAAATACTTTATCCTATGCAAGTACAATGAGATATCATCTGACGTTTGATAAATTTATTACCTTGCCGGTATTTTCTACATGACGGTTCCTTGTATGAGTAAACAACCCGTTGCCGCTTGAGATCGGCGTGATATCATCTGACGGACTCGCCGGATGACCTCATCGCGTCTGCATATCAACCGTTAGATAGAGATGCAGGCGAGATCCCCGCGCGTCTCTCTTATGGAATTTTTCATTAAACTCCCATACGCTTGGCAGGTGCTATTGTCGAATGTGCCGCTATGCGAATTTCGCGTCGTGGGAGGCAGAAATGCGAATATAATTTAATATTCCGCAACGCGCCACATGATCGCAGACCTGCGGTATCCGAATTATATCCCAGACTACACAAACACGTTGAGATCGTCATAAAAAGTTATCGTAAAAAACGTCTAATGATCGTCCTAATCTCTCAGACGTCTACGATAGGTATCTTTTGAACTTTCCCGTTGTTTGAAAACCAGCAGGCATTCAAATACCACGATACATCATATTATATCAAACCTCAGTCAGTGATCACTTCAGAAGAATTTTTTTTATAACTGTAGCCTACCTTAATCTGTTTTTTTTTTATTTCTAGTGACTTTTTATAGCAACAAACTGTTATACTTAGGGCATTTCTGAAAAAAAAAATGTTTCAGAAAATAACAGCTTTAGGGTAAACTCGGGTAAGACAACCATAGTTTTTTAAAATGCAAAAAACACATTTTTATAAAAATAACAAAAAAAAACATTTTTTTAAAAATAATATTTGATATATCACTTCACTGAATCTTGAAGTTAATAATGCTATTGAATTTAAAGAGAAAACACTTATTAGAAAGCTAATATTATCAAAATATTATAACATGTGCATTGGTCATCTTATCAAACTTTTAAAGAAAAGATGGCCATAATATTATAGGGCAGTTGGCTATATACGTTTTATGTTAAAAATGAATGTAACATTTTCTAAAGTGATAAATAAAACTTATAATTTTATATATTTAATACAAACGCATATGCGTTTGTATTAAATATATAAAATTATAAGTTTTATTTATCACTTTAGAAAATGTTACATTCATTTTTATTTATTTATTTATTTAAGATATATATATATAAATAAATATATATATATATATCTTAAATAAATATATATATATATATATATATATATATGTAATTATATGACTTAGTTATAATTATAATATTGCGATAGTAACATACAAATTAAAACCAAATATTGCAATAATAACATAACAATTATAATTCTTTTAAAGTAAAACCTATCCCAATTTACCCTAAATTTTACTGAGAAACAACTAACTTATTTACGGAATAATATTTGTGCAATGAAATTTTACACTACTTAAAAAGAAATTAAAATATTAATATTAAAAGTTTAAAATTTCGTAAACATCCCTTGTTGTAGAAAACAGTCGCAATAAAAGTTCTGTGCATCTTTCGAGACCAACAAGCCTTTGTCTCCAAAGAGTAAATCTCGAAATAGCAAGAGAGAGGAACGCGACATGAGATACAATGAGAATGAATTTTCCTCGGATTTCCGAGCTTCGTGGAAAATTGGAATCGTTGTTTTCTCGCCGCGCATCATCGGCTTTTACAAAAATACGAACTGCGAAGAACACGTCTTCTATTTCGGGCCGTTCGATCGCGATTCACCGGCGTATTTCGAGAGCGTAGTCGACCTTGATCAGCGATGTCTATACTTCCGTGCTCGCGGATACATTCATCTTATTGATCAGACCCACGCGATCGGTGACGCGATCTCACGACGAAGCTTCCGCTACTCCGCATCCAAATGTCACCAATTGTTGTTTCATAGACTGAGTTACGTGCGCACGAAACGCAGGATTATTGATTGATACGCAATCGACGGATGAATACTCATGTCTATGAGTAAATAGAAATCGGCAGGGAGGGAATTGCCGTCGGCGACAAAATGGGGGAGCTATCAGTCCAGTCGCGTGATCGATCGGAAACACCGATGACGAGAAACTGTCATCGGGGTCGCTGACACGGTCGGCCAACCGCGATATACGGGATCTACTCGTTGCACGTTGTTTCCCCGCGAGATCTCCGGTACGGTGCGTAAATAATCGTGCGTGTCAATGCGGCCTAAGTTTAGCGCACTCGTAAAGCCGGCCGGCCGGCCGGTCTCCGCGTATACGTGCAAATCGATCACGAATATAGAGGGAAAACCGTTTCACGCCGCCTATTTCGGGACGGTTTTATAGATCTCCGCGCTGTTTGGGAACACTTGCAATTTATGGCGCGGGCGTTAAACTGACAGGTACAGCAGAGGTGTATAATCCCGCGGAGCAAACTTGTTGGCGTTATTGGAGCCATAAAGCGTTTCTTTCGTATGCCAAAAATTTATTTGGGCTTCTGCTTATACTCAAAGATTCCTCAAAAAAGATATGTACGGAAAGAACAGTTTTGCTAAAAATTTAGCTAGATACATATTTGAAAATAATTTTTATTGCATCATCAAAATTATGTAGGACGCTCAAACGTGATGAGCAAGATTGCAAAAAGTTTTGACATGCTAGCAACCAATTTGATTGTCCTACACAGTTATTTGGATTGCCCAGCAAAATTATTTTCAGATCTGTGTCCAATTAAATTTTCAGATAATTCAACAAAACTGTTCTTTCCATGTGGATATAAGAGAATTTAGAGAAATATGCTTTCAAATCTTGACTTTTACTTTGCTCAAAGTGTAGGTATATCAAACTCGAGAACAATTGGATACTTTTACTCGATGCCATTCGCGTAGTTCCTGTTCTGTTCGTTACAAAGGCACTTGCCAGCGTAAACAACGTCTTTGTCCCTTCAGTAATCTCGCGGCCATGCCATCGTGCATTTAAAAGGCCTCCTTAGTCACGATCGGCTGACCACGACTCACCCGCACACACACATGGGAACCTCCACAATGACTGATGAAAAGGTTGGCCGTGTACATTTACGTGGTACGCGCGATCGACGTGCACGTGCATGTGCACGCGCCGTAATGAAAGCCGCCCTCGCGTCATGCATAATCGAGCGATTTATTCGTATTCGAAGGTAGTCTCGCGGCCGAAGGAGGGCCGCGATATTTACACGCGATGTAACCGACGTCGCGCTACCGATTTAATTAAAAGACGATTCCCAAATGGCGCGCGCTTCTCTCCAAGGTAAGACGATTTACGCAAGATGCGATAGCAAATATATCGCGCAATGCAGTTGTAAAACAAACATCAACGCGGCAGCTCTTTCGGGAGAGAAAAGCGTCGAGCTCCGCTGGCGAATCTAAACTATCCGATAATTCGAAATGAACACAATGGCTCATCATCTCGGGCATCACTTTCTTTCTGGTAAGACCACGTACGCTTTTCCTCTGACCAATTAAGCGCAGAGCTGCTCCCGTTCGCACGGGATTAAATGTCGATTCAATTGTCCGTCACAATATTTTTGTGACACACTTTCCAGAGCACGGAGAGATTCCGTCCGCCAGATGAAACGGCGTGATACACGTACTAAGCAAATCTACTTGCGCCATAACGCGTCGCGTATGGGCATCCAAGGTAAAAACTTTCTCTCTCCTTAAGAGTCAACGTCTAGCATCCGCGTAATACAGGCAATTTGTGCATTCCTAGAACGTGTTATTACGAGAAACCAAGAATCCACATTTTCAATTGAGTTAATCTTTGCGTTTATCTACACTCCTATTAGAATTTTCTTTCTAAAACAACTATCATTTCTCGATGCAGTTAAAGTCAATTTTGCAACACAGAAGAATAAGAAAAATATGCATAGATTTTTTTCCTCGCATAAAATCACAATATTCTCGACAGTTTGAAAAGAAAAGATAAGAAAGACATTCCACGCGTTTCAAGCCACCTTGGTGAAAGAGCTCAAAGCGAAATGCGACATAGAGACGTAGAGGAATTTCGCGAGAACCACTCTGAATAAATCATGCTCGTGAATACACGGGCTTTAAGAGCTTTTCCGGATCAAATGCCGCGAGCATCCGGTCCTCTTTATTTTTCATTGTCAACAGCATCGATATTTTCATTGGCGAATCGCGGATCCCATAAAAGCCGACCTAAAGCGCGGAGAAGAGCGCGTCCGCGCTCTGATCGAAATTCAAGGCCGTATATCAACGCAAGGGTGGCGGATCCACGTATACTTAATTCTTTTTTTTCTGTCCCGCGAGAGAGAGAGAGAGAGAGAGAATAATGACCGCGAGCGAGGTCAAAAACCCTTGGGGAACCCCTCATTTACCGCGGAGCTTTCGGATTCTATTTTCGACGGTGTACAAAGAGCTTATAATTAGAATGGTCTAAGAGAAAGAAAATCGGAATACCGCGGAACAAGTTGATCCTAATTTTGGCTCGCAACGTGCGAAAGGTTTATAATCAGGCGGCTCGTCGCGAGAGGAGCGAGGTCCGTGAAAAGACCGAGGTAAACGACATCGGAACTGCCAATTGCGCGCAGTAGTCTATTGTGAGCGCCGGGCTCGACAATCTCGGTTTTACGATTTCCGATTTAGCAGCGAGGTCCAACACCTCGCAAGATCGTCCTGGCAGCCGAGCGCAAACGGGATTGCGGAATCGGGTGAGACAAGACGAAAGGTGACGAGGTGGGAGAGGGTTTGTGCACGGGATTAATAGATTCCGCTCGTAAATAATTCCGGGAGCCCGTGTGCACGGGCCACCGTGTGTAAACTGCCAGAAGCCGCCTTTACCGCATCCCCGGAGTCACGCTCGTCTCGTAACTCACTCCGCGCGAGTTGTACCGGAAGGCTGCTGGTGTGTTTAAGTTGTTCTTAGGGCATAAAATCGCAAGGGCCGCCCTGCCAACGAGCCGTGCACGCACACGCACATTCCATTGTATCTGGGCGCAGCGCCTGTTCTTATTCGCGCGCTCTGTGATCTCTCACGCGCTTTTCCAGTCACTTTCATCTTGGCATTGTTGCGAGAGACAGCCGTCACAAATTACCCGCCGTTCCGTCAATTATCGTTAGCATTGTATTCAAGCGTGCTCCTAATTGCACATTGTAGGCTCGAGGCCATTGTGTGTATCGGGCCAGCGCGCCAACGCGGAGCACGACATTGCAATTTGTTGTTCGCGCGCCATAATACTTGACGCTTCGCGAGTTAATCTCCCGTAAATAATTTATAAGCCGTCGCATCTTGGCAACGATTTAAACGGGCGATCAGAAACTCTCTCGTTGCGTACGCGCCATCCGCTCTAACGTTCTCGCGAAGACTCGTGCGAAAAAGCCTTCTCGTTCCGCATCTCGCGCCCACGGCCAACGAGCTTTTGCCGTCGCGAAAATACGAGCGATGATCTTCAAAACGGACGTAAAGCCGGCGAGATAAGTGCGCGCAAAATCTTACGCGCCCCGGCAAAATCTCAAGAACAAATCCCTCGGAGCTATTCGGTATTTCGAGAACGTGTCATATTTTCGAAATAACGCGGAAAATGCGCGGAAAAGCGATGTGGCGATCAAACGCATGGCTTAGCGTAAGGCCGTTTGATCATCGCCAAAGAAACCGAGCCAGGTGTCGATACGCCAAAACGCGCATACATTGTTGTGCCGAATGGATCGACGATTCGTAGAATTTACGAATATTATTACACATCGGGAGAAATTTATAGAATCCACGCGGGGTCGTGAGAGCCCAAAGTTTCGCGAGATCGGGAGCGCCAAATTGCGCCTATGTGAGAGCTTTATTCCACTTAAACTCCACATTTCGCACGTAATATTTCAGTAAGTTTGGACGGGCCGGGGAGGCGGCAGCTGAACGCGACATTTTCAATTATCCATTCAGCTTCCGAATGAACGACCGCGCTTTCTTTTCTCTTCGATTCCGGGAGCACACGGAAAGGCGAGAAGAGCGCGGTTCGATCGACGACAATAAATTCGGGAACGGACGCGCGAATACGGATGTCAAATCAACGCGAATTGCGCAATAATCTTTTTTTATTGCGATCTTTATTCCACCACCTGGCACGCGGCCAGCCGCTGCAGCCGCGACACAAAAAGACACCGTATTATTTTTACAGGTAAAAAGTCCGTTTAAATGCGACGTAGCCCTCCCGAATCTTACGCGTGCCACTTTTGTTTATCGCCACCATTAGCCCCTATTTATATCAAGCGTATTTTTACGGTGTCCCGACCGGATGCATCTATCGGTTCCGAGATTTCAATGCCAACATACCAGGCGCGGCTGCCGGCGCGCACGTCGCAACGTATGTCGTATGTCGTTGTCAATGCAAAAGTGACGCTAACAAGGTCGGAAATTCGGCTGCTTATTTATCTTGCGCTCATTATACTCTGTATACTTCCTCTCGTCTCTTTATATAATTAATCTCATTACTGTAAGGTAAGATGGTGGACCAGAAAATGAAAAAAATATTTTAAACACGTTGAAAAAAAAACGCTACTCTTTTCCTCTCTTTTATGATGAATTAAAATATCCAAGTCTTACAGTCATATTAATTAAAAATACTTTGACGATTTAGAGCTGTTCAGCTCAATTAACACGTTAGGGTGAGATTTTTTATTTAACGGACAGAAAATTCGTGACTTTGAACGAAAATACGATTGTGTCTCAAAGCGCAGAATTTTCGGCGCGTTTACAGAACGGCTGCCAGGACGCAAGACCGCCATTGCTTTGCTAGACTGCTTCACAGATAAACAGCCGGAAAATCGTAAACCACTCCCGATGAGTAATCGCATGCGGTGGCAGCCACTTTGTGCACTCGACCTACGCGCGCCAAGAAAAAGGACACTTTCTTGGCTTTTCCACCCATTCGCGGTCTAATCCTCTGACGCGAATCCGCGACTTTCCGCGTCGCATGTGAATATTCTATATCTATCTCTTCATGTGTTTATGATTTGCTTGACAGGCGTGGAGATACGCGATCAGCATGATACATGAAGGAGCAAAAATGCGCGACGGATTCTGGCAGAATCGCTGAATTTAATTCCAGAAGTAAATCGTGCTTTTTGTGTTCACAGTTGCGACACGAATAATAACGAAGAGAATTTAGGATCTGAACATTTGACATTTGAAGAGCCAAAGATTTAGAATCTGATTAAAGCAATTTAATGATTTGTAGACCGTGAATCCATAAATATAACAAATTTACGAGTACAACTGCAGATAAATAAAGAAATAAATTTAAAAATTCAGAGAGAATAAAAAATCCAAATATTTAAAAATAAAAAAAAACGCAGCAGAATAGGACATTAAATTAATTAAATACGCGAAATTCGATCCTATCGAGTTCTACCTCTATCCTGGTTGTGGTTGTGGTTGTAGTTTTTCTAGTGGTAGTCCTCATTGAACTGCGACTCTCGAAGGGAGAATCCCAGTCCTGGAAAACCTCCGTAGTCGCCATGCTTCTCGTTGCTAAATTTCCTTGTGCACAATTTAAACGTCACTTCTTGCTAAATTCTTGACACGATAGACACTTTTCAAAAAATCCTTTTAATTATTCTTCGCCGCGTCAGAAAAGATTCTGCAAGTTCGTACATGATCATAGATCTCCTAATTCTCAGTTGTCACACGAGAAATGTTACAAAGTTTAGACTCGTATTTCTCAAACCATACGAATGATTTAATACGAAATGTAAAATTTCCTTTGCTAATTATTGATTTTTTAAAATACTGAACCGCGATATTGAAAAAAAAAACTTTCAATATTTGCTTCAAAAGTACTATCGGCAATATTTTCCAAAACTATGGCTAAAATTACGAGAGACGTTTCACATCGATAGAAATCAAATTATCTCGAACAAAAAGAGATGAACTTGCAATAAGGGTATCTAGTCGAACCAAAGATCGATTCGAGCCATCTCGCTCTTTCGATATCCGCGCGCCCGCCTCATAAGCGAATGGATGCTGCGAGACTGCGAGGGCGAGAGTGATCTTCGACGATATCGGTACTCGGGATTAGACCGAGAATCGTTTTGTACAACACGTGTGAGACAACTGCGAGATATGCGCGATTCGAGGTGGACTACGCGCGACTGAAGCCAGGATACACATCTCCGCTGTATCGCGAGCGGACCGCACCGCGCCCCATCCGCTGGTCGCTTCCAGAAATACGGAGAAACACGTATAATTAGGCCGCCACCCGCCGCGACGACAACGCGCGGTAAAAAGCGCATAACGCGAGATGCCGCGTCGCGACGCCCGCACCAAGGCAATCCTTCCGCACTCAGCCTCTCGGGGTGATTAATCAAATTATTGAATCTTCGGATTCATAACCAATAAGTCAGTAATTTTTAGAACTAAATGCTACATTGAGAAAAAAGTCGAAATATTAGTAAGCATGTTTCTTCGATATTTATTAGTTATAAAAAAATTCAATTGTGATAACGAAATGTAAATTTCTATGAAATATATTACATTTTTCTTATTAATTGATTTAATCGTTAGGAATAAAATTTTATATCGCTGTAATTAAATAAAGATTTATTTCAGCGAAATAAATTTATATCCCGCACAAATTTTTAAACATTTTTTCTCAGTGTAGAATTGCATCTTTAAAAGAATAGATAAACATTTAGAGATAATTTTTGAATTTTTTCTCAGATTAATTATAATTTTTTATAGATTAAATTCCATCGAATTAATTAAAGAACAAAAATATTCAGAAACAACTTTTCACATAATTTTTAGACAAATTGGTTTCTCGGAAAATTTATAAAAGAAAACTGCGTTACAAAGTGACCGTACGTCACAAACTAATTTTAAAGTATAGCAATGTTTTACACGCGTCTCGTGTCTGTGTTACATAGCAACTATTTGTTTCTCGCTGCCTCTAAAGTCTACATAGACTCTGCGTATTGGAAACGAAGCATCAACGACGAATTGAATATACGAGAGATATCGATAACTGCCGTAGGCAGTCATCTATTTCTCTATAAAACTAACATCAGAGATATAGGATGGATTGAAAGTATGGAATATTGCACTCCCTTGTACACATTTAACGTCTCAAATATCTTAAACACACAAAGTTGCAATATCTAACTAAAAATAATAATTTCTACATTTATACTAACACTTATTTATTTATTTACATAACGTTCTCAATTTAATTGCAATGCTTATTGCACAATTAATTAATAAAAGATAAAAGTAAAATTAAAAATTAGAAAAAATTGAGAGAGATATTAATTGTTATTAATCCAAATTTGTCAAAATAATTGATGCAAAAATTATAAATTAATAATTGTGATTGAGTCTAAATGCGATTTGCTCTAAATGCTTCAGAAATTAATGCAACTTGTATGTATAAATGTACAAAAAATCTTTAACTAATTAATTTCTTATAAAAAAATGTATATCGTCCGCTATCACATTCATGTAATAAAAAATGAAAGTATAATCTATGATTAATCTCAATTAACGGCTACGATTGTGATAACGTTCAAGTTGTTTGTTTCAGCTAGATTATTTATAACAGCGACATCGGTTCTCTATATTATGGGTAGATGGCGATACCATCTATCCATTTACAAGCTTTAGCACGAAGCTTGAAAGCTGTCCGTGCGAAAACTCTTCCGGAAGAGCCGTCAGATGGTGCGAAAGCTTGCCAAGCTCGTATCGCAAATACAAAGAAGACACTGTGTCCGATTTTACCTTCGGTCGTCGGGCTGCCAAAAAAGCCCTCGACCTGGGAAAAACTTTCCGAAACTCGAAGATGAGAAACGACTCATTACTTGATGAATTATCGCTAATAAAAACAAACTGTGCTAAAATAAAAAAAGTAAAAAAGGTAAAGACTAAAACAAATTACATGACAACCGATGCAATAATATTTTTAAATAGTTGTTAGATTTGCACAGAAAAGATCGAAAGATGGGAAAACACGCGATACACTTACGATCGTAAGTAAATCTAATGTAATTCGAATTTCCTTAGCAGAATGTATTGTTAATATATATGTATTTTCATATTCTCGTGGCTTTCTCTTATGTATTCTACATTTCGCGGGGAAGATGCATAATGAAATCGACGTAGGCATCATTTGGGCGCCGGTAAATTATGCAAATTTCTCTCGCATTTAGAGACCGTCGCCAGACATGCATAACATGAAAGTTAAATTGATCGGTTCTATTTTGGAAAATAATTTATGCAACGGGGATTAAACGTTTCTCTGGTGCCGCAGGGATATCACCTGCGCGATTAAAGAGCTAATTTCGCACGTCGATTGTCCATGATCGTCCGCGCGCGAATTTTCCAGTTTCAATATGCGTATCGCCGCGCCGGACAACAATCGCGAGCGAAAACAAGCAATTCCGTTCTCTGACAGATTCTCCTTTTCGCGCCGAAAAAATTAAATTATTCCCCGTACACTGCTGCTATACGCGATGAGAGTATAAAACGAACGCAAGGTGATATAGATTTATTTTATGTAAAGCAAGTTGTTTTCACATTGTGTAAAACAACGTTCTAATTAACATGTTTTTAAATGTCAGATTCTTAAAAACAACTGCCTTCGAGAAATATTAGATTTCATCTCTTGAATCATTTTCGGGTGATAAAAATTATATTTGATTAGATGGATTTTTTATTTATCTCGCTAGAGACTTATCTCGCTAGAGATTACGTCAAGCTATTGAACGTTCCGTTTGCGAAAATCACAGGCATAATCAAAATTGATCACCGATCTGAATGGAAAAACACAAATGTCGCGCTAATAGACATTTACATTTCCGCGGGAAGATGAAAACGGACAGAAATTACCGAAACTGCGTGCGTTCACTTATGAAAGTGACGGGTTGCGATTGCATATGAAGAGCCACAGACCGCAAGTGCGGGATTAAAGCGGAAAATTGTCCGCGGGATATTCTCGTTGTGACACGTGCGATTGATCGGCTCATCTGTTAACGCTAAAAATAACCGTGCGGTCTGAACCATGCTTCCGCGGCGATGTGAAGCTAATTTTAGAGCAGAGTTTTCTTTTCGAAAAGAATATATACGATTAAACGTATTCGCGAAAACTCGAGCGCGCGGAATTATTAGGGGGAATTGGGGTGAGGCAACTGCTAGTCGAAAAGGGCAATGTGCTTTCTGAAACTGATTGCGGCACCCGACACAATTCTCGTTGACCGAGCTCTAGCTCTTCGGGCAACGGGAGAACAGGAGAACAATTCAGAGAATGCGACACTAATTACAGAATATAATTAATCACTCTGGGATAAACGTCGGATAAACGGCTTGAGCGTATTATTTGGTATCGCTGATGCGGTTGCGGCTTTGCCAAAGAGACGATAAAATGTTATTATCACAGCGCAGAATAATACTTCTTCATGCAAGACCATTTGCACTGCTAATAGCATTGCATTTTGTTCACGATATCAAATCAATTTGCGCGTTGTTTACTTCGAAACTCCGATCGCTTGTTTAACATCCTCCTGTTTAATTCCAAGTCCTTTATTCAGATACACGAACAACAAAAGTGAATTAAAAATAAAACGTAACTACACGGAAAGAATGATTTTGCTGAAACGTCTAAAAATTTAACTAGCTGTAGATCTGAAAATAATTTCGTTGACTCCTCAAAATAATTATAATTAAAGGAAACTCAAGCTGATGTGAGAATGTCAAAATGTTTTGCACATTTATCATCGTGCTTGAACGTCTCATAATTATTTTGCTGATGCAACAAAATTTTTTTTATTAAATTTTAAATGCTTTAACAGAGCCATTCTTTTCGTGATAAATATCAGAACAGTTAAAGACGTCTATGTGTCAAAAGCATCACGTCTTAAAATTGTCTAACAAAATGTTGAAGTCTTGAAAAAGTTTTTTTTAAACAAGATTTCACTATTAATACATATTTTTTAGCATTTGCGTGCGAAGAGTCCTTATTTTGAAGTAGTTGGGCGAAAGCCTCATCGCAAGCTGGATTTTGTATCCCGAAATCGAGAGAGGAAATTTTCCATTGACGCGGTTACCTCGAGCGGCGCGTTATTTTTAAGTCCTCACCGCCGCTCCACCCTTCCGTCGCTAGACGTCCTTACGTCAGCGACAACACAAGATAAATTCGAGTGTTTTCTCTTCCGTTATAATAAAGAAAACCGTGTATCGATAGGAAACGCGGACCTTCCTCAATCGGCCTTCGATTCCAACCCGCAAAGACAACCCCCGTTAACGATCTTCTTAGACGCGCGTGAAACAAGAAAGTGCATCTCCTCGAAAAAATATATTTTATGCAGGCCAGTCCATTCATTCATATTTGATCCAAACGTCGCAAAATTTCGCAAACTATCCTTCTGACTTTCACATTTAAACAAGTTAAGTTATTATTGGGATGTTACTTGGAAAATTTGCAAATAAGCATGAAATACGTTCTATTTTGTTAAATTTGTGAGGCAGTAGAAACAGTTCTTAAATTTTCTAAGATTATTTGTCGTTTGTTTTATATTTTTTCAATTTCTGGAGAACCTTTGATTGATCTAACTTAATTACAATTATTCGTATAAATAATTGTTCAATGAGACAATATAGTACTTTCTGATATGCGCGAATCAAGGTAACGTCAATAGGTTCTCTTTAGATACTTTGATTGATTTCTTGTCTATGGGGATAGCGCGACAAGTTTGTTGACCTCAACAGGCAAAGATTATTGATTTGACAACATATTGATTTTTCTTCCAAATTTCCCGTCTGTAGCAGTTCTGTGAAATGGAGTGTGCGGTCTGTCATTCCCAAACAAAGCGCCGAACGGTGCAGTTGCAATAATGAAAAATAACAAGTCACCGGCTAATTAAATTTCAATTATGTCGTCTCGAGTTTTAATTATCGGTTATCAATTCGATTTTTTTCGTACGATTTTTATGTTTTTATTTAAACCACCCTCGCATCCGTGCTATAAAATTAATTTCCGTAAGTGAAATTAAAAGAAAGTTTTCCTATGATACTTTCCTTGGCTCTTCAAATTTCTCGACTTCATGTATCGTATTTTTAAAACATTATAAATGTTAAAGAATTGTTGATTACTGTTACTGATCGGAATAAAATTGGAGTTCGAGCGGTTGTTTATTTCGGGCTAAGAAATGACGATTTCTTTCGTAATCGCTTCGCAAATCATCAGTGTGACTCGATCGGCTCGATAAACGCTACGTCGCGTCTCTAGACGCGTCGAGTTTGGCATTTTAAGGGTAAAGGTTCACGAGCGGTTGAAGCTCGCCCAAAGCTGGCTCGAAGTCGCGCCGTCGAACGGCACGACAAAGCCATGGCGGGATAATCGGACGGGCGTGAAAATGAGCAGCAAAGGGTCAGCATCGCGGGGTGATCTGTAGAGACGACGAGACGGGCAAGAACTCGATCTATTTCGAGATCGAGACGACCGACGAACGACGACGTGCACGGCGGCCCATCGACCGACCCGACCGGCGGTGCCTATGTCCTCGCTAATTGAAACGCCGTAGGCATCGACCAGAAAGCGAGACGGAAGCCGGAACGTGTGCACATCCGTTACATGAAACGCGACACGAAATTGCCTCTGGCTGAGGCCTGATGCGCGCACAATTCCGCGCGATCCTCTCGACGTGGGCGACCGCGAATCGATCGGCGAAAAGTCCTGAAACGCGCGTCCATCATCGTCTCGATCTGTCTCGCCGCCAGAAAATATTCGGCAAACCTATCTCTCTGAAAAGCACGTTTGTCGGTGCGACTGCCAAACGTCCGTTCGCAGGATTGAAAGGGACACATTATCGTCGACTAGTGATACGCTGATATAATAGTCGATGAGGTAAGTGCGATGATATCCATAAAATTTGATCTTCGCGAATTTGAGAGACCGACAGGTTCAAGGATAAAAAGATTGATAAGGAGAGAAAATTTAAAACTGTAAAAGACACTTAAAAAAATATGAATTACCAAAGAATCAAAATGTACCAAGCACGATTAACGAATTAGAAGTGAAAATTTCATTACTGCTCCATAATCTCCCCGTAAATAACATTTGACTAAATGGTAGACGAAGTTAAATTTCAAGAATGATGTAATAAGCAATGAAGAGGTATCGTGCTTTACACGAAGCGCTTTTCACGAGAGCTGGACGCGCGAATGGAGCGGGTTAACTTGATTCTTGGCGTTACGACGTGTCACGTTATGTCGCCGCGTGGCAATTCTGTTCGTACACGAATCCGTTTAGCGAGAGTTGCATCGTAACGTTCTTTGCCAAGTGGCGCATTTCATTCAGAATTATTCTCCTCTATGCGAGTTCAACGAATCCGCCCTTTTCAGTAAAAGATCCTTCCCGATTTTCGAGAAACTTGAAAATCTGTCTGTATTAGAAACCCACGAATTAAAAGTTGAGATAAATCTCGGAGAGAGGATCTTCACGGAAAATTTAGCAGAGCAGAAAACGATTCATGATTAAATCAAGGGAATACTTTAATTTGTTAGGTCCTAAGAAGCATTTACAAAAATTTTTTAATGGAAAAATATTGAAACAATTAAGATGTAACTTCTGTAGGAACACTTCTTGATTTTTGTGAATTATGCGATAATACACTGAGAAAAAGAATATCTTAAAACAAAAAAACTTTACTTCACACAAAAAATTATTTACTCAATGAGTCCTAATAGCTTATGTACTCGTCAAATTAAAAATTTCTTAATTGAAATATTTATTATATATAAAATAAAATGAAGAAATAATTTGTAATTAAGTGTTTTCTTGCAGTTCTAGAAAAAATTTATCAAGTATTAGATCATTTTTTTATATTCAAGATAATCAAATTTTTTAATGTAAGAAAACAATTAAATTAAATTTAATAATATTACTAGCTTAATTGTAAAATCATTATTAAAAATTTAAAATTTGAATAATACAAAATTAGGTAAAGTATCTATTTACTTAAATATTTTTATTTAAGCAGAACAAATAAATGCTTGCATCAAAATATATGGTTTTAAGAAAATGCATTTTTTGCATAAAAAAATTGTTCCTCTTAATGTAAAAAGTACCATCATCATCTACAAAATTTCATATTTTTACACAAGTCACATCTTAATTGCTTTAATATTTTTCTATAAAAAAATTTCTTGAAAACAAGCCTTCTTGGGACAAAATAGATTTTAAATTAAAATTAAAGTTCAAAAAGGTACTAAAAGTTTCGCGGCATCACCGTCCATCTGCTCGGGTACTTTGCGAGCGCGAATGCGTCGAGTGCGTTTTAAAAATACATCGGTCGTAAAGTGTAAAACTAATTTATAACGCTGCACACGTGTGCGTAACGCGTTCGCACAACGCGGTACAACTCTGACGTCGATCGCCAAATGTGCCGCGGCCCTACGTCACCGTCGTGGATTATTTATAGACCGCGATGCGAGGAGGAGAACTACAGGTTCGACGGGCCGCTTCGTTTCGACCTGTTGCACCCGGAACCGAATTCGCGTCGATACCCGCGAGGATGCCATCGCCGTAAGCGACGCACTCGCCGGGATTTAAGTGCAACGTCGAAAAGCCGGCGCGACGCGCGCGGCCGAACGACGACCGTCGGCCCGGCGCGGAGGCGACGCGTCGACCGAGTGAAATATTTTCGGAAGCACTCACCGCCAGTTGCAAACGCGAGAAAACGAGGTGTCAGCTGCATCGTGCATCGGGCGAACTCGATAAATAGATCCTGGCGGCGTCGCGACGGGGGGAAGAACACGTTCCTGGGTGTGTGGCGGCGGCAGCGTTTTTAGCACCTACGATCCAAAATCGATACACGTCGAAGTCCACCTCTTCCTCCCGCTCGGCGCGGTGTCGGTAACCCGCTCGTGATAATCTCGCAAAAAACGCGAGACGGACGCGTCTCGATCGCGCGAAAGAAAATGCGGACGGCACGCCACTGCACTTCCTCCCGAACCCGGATAGCGCGGATGCCTAGAATTTTATCGGCGCCGTTAATTGCAGACCGTGTGCCGTCACCTCCACGGCCTCGCAGGCGCAAGGTCGGATGACCCAAGGCGAGAAGGAATTTTTGTCGGGTCCCCGCTGCGCGTGCCAAGAGTGCTCGAGCTCGCACGGCGCGTTTTCTCATCTCCTTCATTCTTATCTCTATCGGGTAATATTAAGATAATCCAGCGACCCCTCTCGTAAAAACGCCAAAGTTCCCCAGGACGCTTGAATCACGCGTTCTTACGGTATTAATTATCGATAACGCGTATCGAGGCACGCAAAAATTAGAAAGGATCAAGTATCATTTATCAAATTTATAAAAAAATTAGTATTTCGCGTCAACATTTCTCGTGGCATAGATATGTTTTATCGTTTCTATTATTACTCAAAATCGTAAGTTCCTGGTAGGTAACTGTAAGTAGATTGCGATTCTTGGCTCCAGCGATTGGCGCAGCTGCATTTGATGTCGCGGGTGTAAACGACGCCGCGTGTGCGAACCGTGTTCGTCGCGATGAAACGCCGATATCCTCCACGCGAAACGCTCCCGTTTCCATTTACACCTGCAGTCTACGCGCCTAGTTTGCACTGGCGCGATCGCAGACACGTTTAACAATAGCGGTCGGGCTCGTAGGCCGTAAGTCGGCCGCGTTATTCGTAGAGGAGGAGAGAACAGCGGGGGCTGCGTGTAACTGTGAATGCAGATTCAACCCGTGAATGGTGTTCAACAGGTATCCGTAGTAATCTCCAGCTCGGCGGAGTCACAATGGTACGCCGCAGTCGCGTTTCATTATCGGGCAAGCTGATAAACGACGAAGATATTAGAGCGCACGTAGGTTCCGGCGAGTCGGTCGAATAAATCGCGTTAAATGCCGCTGCTGGCCCGCGGACAACTTGTTTGTCGGCCACCCGAAAAAGTCTCGCGACATTTCGCGTGCGATTGACCCTCTTTCCGGCCCAGCGATTTTCATTAGTATCACCATGTTGGCATATTTATTGATACATGAACGAACGCGTAAAATGTAATTCGTGTCAGTCAGAGTATTATAAAAAAGATTAGTCCTTTCGTTCAGTTTATTAATCGCACTGTATTAAAAAAAAAGTCGTATTATACAGAAAAAAATTATTATCAAATCAACAATCAAATTTTCATGTTTAAGCAAGAGCATAAAATATTTTTGAAAGAATTTAATAAACAGACATAACTTGCTCGCATGAAGAAATTAGCTTGTTTTTTCATGTAAGTTATGTTTGTTTAAGATTATCCACTTCTTTCAAGAAGATTTTACACTCTTGCTTCTATAATACGAATATAATTGCTGATTTGATACTAATTATTTTTCTGCGGTGTAAGATAAATGTCCCAATAATTAATCGTCTTCTTATACTTTTTATTATTAGATCTTAAATGGCTTTTTTATAACATTAAAATTTATTAAAATTTAATTATACTCTTTATATAAAGATATTTGTAAGATTAATTTCAAATATTAGAAGATTATTTTAAATATTACAAAAATTAACGTTATTAAAACATTAATTTTTTATACAACTAAATTACAATTAAAATTTTTAAAGAAATCATATATTTGTTAAGATAATGTTTTTGTATTTATTTTACAAATAATACATTTTACAAACAATATAAAGATGAATATTTAACATTGCCTGAATATTGATTCATTCAGATACTTTACAAGTTTTTATTACTTTCGGATTTAAAAATTTATCCTATTTTTGTATGCTAATAATAACATTTTATATTTTATATTTCATTTAACTGTATAATTATAATAATAAACTACTTTATATCATCCTCACAAAAATCTCCAGTTACTAGGACATTTACCTTAACAACTGCGAGATGTGTTTTTACCAAAAGAATAACACCGAAAGTCTTATAGATATTTATAGAAGCGCGCGGATATTTTTAATTCTTTCCCGCGGCTTTCCCATGAGACACGATAGACAGAAAGCTCATTCAAATCGGGCGAAGCCGCAACGCGAAAATAATTCAGCAGCTGCCGGTACTGGATGGTATCGTCGGTCGAGTGAGTAACTTAGAATTACGATGATTAATTGAATGTCAGAAACAGAGCAAGTAATTTACGGGACAAATTCGCGCGCGGACTACGAAAACACGTCGCCGAGTTTATACGCAGCTTGTTTCCTCTCTCTTTCTTTCTCTCTCTCTCTCTCTCTCTCTCTCTTTGAATCTTTTGCTGCGACTTTTCTCTCATTTCTTCCACAATCCTATCTGGCTTTCGAGCTGTCTGTTTTTCGTCAGCCGTTCGCAAACAAGACGCAGATTGATTTAGCAGTGAGAGTTCGACGAACGCTCAAAAATATGTCATTCGAACGAATTTAACTAGACTCAGAAGTCTTGTCCTTTGATTTAATAATGGCCACTTCTTCGATCACTTGAAGATTTTTTCCTCCAAAAAAATGAAATAAATTAAAAATGACTTTTAATAGGTTAGACTAAAAGAAATTCGGAAAATTTAAAATATTTAGCTGCTTTAAATGATCCAATAATAATTTTAAATTAATTCGTATATTAATACAGTGTCACTTTCGCCCATTTACTATCAAAAAGTTTATGCTACCATACGCGAGAGAGTATTTAGCTCAGTTGAAAACTTGCGACCGTAAATTCGACATAAATTAACAAAAATGGCTTAAGCTCCAACTGTTAATTGTCGCAACAAATATTCTCAAACTCCAGCGCCGCACGCGTGATGCTTAAATTGATTTCCGTTCCGTTTACGACCTCGAATGATTTGCTGACGTTTCGTTAGCGTTATGCGCGACAGCTGCCACGGAGAAACTCGTCTAACTCGGCTGCTTATTCGTTCACTTTACGCTTGCCTTCAACGCGCCGGTTAAAACGTCTCTCCGCTTCTATAACGTGTCGTCAGGGCGATTCGCGCCGAGCGAAATACCGTCGCCGGCGCTCCTTGTCTCGTTAAACATTAGCGTCAAATAAACTCGCGTACATTCAATTAAATTCGAGTCGTGGAATTCGAAATCCTTATCCATTTAGTCTCAGGAACATCCATTCGCGCTCTCCGTTCGCGACGCGTATTCGGCCGTATTCACCTGTCCATCATTATATTACGTTTATTCGCACGGGCGTTTCCGCCGATTCGTTTGGCGTCGGCCCGGAAGACGCTGTAGGATTTCATAACGCGAAAACATCCGTCGATTTTTCTCGTATTTATAAAGCGAGACGCAACTCGGCGCCAGCATCCGCGACTTAAAAGTAGCGCGTCAATTCCCAGCCACTTGTTCGATAAATCGTTGCCCCCGCCGCAGCAGACCTTGCAGGCTAGGACGATCGAGGAATTATGACGTACTTCTAAAATAGCACCGAGGTCGAAACGAGACTTCGGCAATCATTCGTTCCGCGGATGCTCATCGAAGAGTCATAGATCACCGAGAAATTATTGCTCGATCGCCCTGGTCGAGTAATTGAGCCTGGAGATACGTACAAAGATTTCCCACGTTCTAAGCTAATCGCGAAACATGGAGGAATAACTAATTATTGTTATTATTTTAAAGTCACAACATCGTAAAGTATCTTTAAAAAGAAAGAGACATGTGCGCGGAGCGTTTTTCCCACGAATAACTTCTGGCTTGTGCCCACTCTCTTTGCGTGGTGCGTATTCGATGACGATACGTATTTTCCATTGTCCCATTACTTCCAAATTTGATATCGTAAAGCATGCAAACGGGACGCAGTTGGCAGAACGTACGCTAATTCAAAATTAGCTGCGCGGATTGAATTTCTTCCATCGTGTTGCAACAGGGTGTTCGGAAGGCGAGCGTCTTCATCAAGCGGCCCCGCGGAGGAAACAGATCGTCGCTTTCACGAAAGCAGATCGCCGGTGAAATTTATGCCGTCACGTGCCGACGTCCTCGACAAAGTGGACTGCAATTTAGTCGCTCCGCTTTAAACGAAGCGCCGTACCTCGTTTGAACGTAGAATCGTGGTAGCTGCTTTGCGACCGCTAATCGCGTTACAAGCGGAAGACACTCGCCGAGCTTACGGCGCGATCGTACGGTGGGACCGGCGAGATCTCTTCCGTCGCGATCTTCTTCGATTGAAAATCGTCTCCCAGCTAATTTCTCTCGCGCGATTGTCGTTCGTAACGTCTTCCCTTTTTATTTGCTCGGAAAATCCCAGTCCGTACACAGTTTACACCATCGCGCTCCCATAATTCACACTTAACGAGTTCTTTCGTTAATTCGGCGGAACACCGTTGAAGTGACATTCGAGCTGAAGCCAAGAATTTTGCAATTCTCATCGGTATGCGGACAGTTGTCGGTCGCACCTGCATTTTGACGCTTTGACTTCGCTTTTCAACAGTCGTCGTCATAATCGGCACGTGTGTCGATATAAATTTCATCTTTCCTTCCCCAGGTCGATTTTCGCGGCACGATTATCCTTCCTACGCGCGAAAGTGTGTTTTCCAGTGTCAAATAATTAAAGGGTTTTATTTTCAGAGACACCTGTTCGTAATAACGTAAAAGATTTGGCGCCATTCTCATGATTTTCTGCGAATCTTCGGAAGCACTTGTTGTGACAACTTTTTTTTGTTTTTGATTGAAACGAGAGAATTTGTTTTTTATATATATATATATTTTTTTTAATAAGAGACTGATTCGACGGAGGAGTTACGACATCGCGTCTGGAACAGGAAGACGCAAATCACGAACGCAAATGCGTTCGTTCATCGGAAGTGCCGATCGCGGACCACGGTCGTCAGCCGCTCGTTTGCCGAGGTTTACGACGCCGGCCGTCGTTTCTGCGCTCGAAGAGAGTTCGTTGCCAGGTCTAAAATCGTCGTCCTGACAATGACGTAGTGGACCGCGGCCGTTTGTCTCACGTGGGACGACAATCGCGACGGTGGATCCACTCTTTCGTCGCCCGGAGCGGAAAATACGCTACACCGGGATCGCGGAATCGCGTAAAAATTGATGAAACGGTGGAGAGATTTTACCGAGAGAGAGAGTTTCGCGTAACCCGTGTCCGAGCAAAATAACATGGTACGTATCGGTGAATCACGCACGTCGCAGCGGAACGGATAAATAAACAGGAGCTGTTTGGGACCACTGTTTGTACAAATCGTATTACGTACGCAACGACGCTTACGCCCTTGCCCGACGAATTTTGCGTTGCAGCCGCGAGAATTCTGCAGCCGCATTGCAGCTTGCGCTTCTCTCTCTTCCTCTCTCCGCGGATATACGCGAATAATAAACACGGACGGAATAGTTTACTAACTCGTAACTTCTGGGACAATCTATCGTACAACCGGACGATACGAATAATATCCAGAGTATACGATGCGCCGAAATAAATTGCAAGGCACTCGATATATCGCGGGGCGAACGTATGTTTAATAAAGGCCTTCTATAAAATAATTTACCTAGTCCACTGAGAGAGAGAGAGAGAGAGGGAGAGAAATAACTTTTCTCACTTCAGTGAATTCAATCTGGGAGACTTTCAGTTCCACTCAGGTTCTCGCATTTAAATTGCGCCTATCGTATTTCCGAGATCTTTCAATATAAACTCTCGGGGCTTTCCAACGTTTGTCTTAAAATAAACGTGTTTATATCGAATTGGAAGTTAGAACTATTGTTACATGGAAGAAAATCGTCAGCTTCTCATTCGATCTCTGTTTAAATTATTTTTCGTCTGGTCGAGTTTGCACTTTCGTTTCTGAGCGCGCTGAGCTCATCGCTTCCCCCGAGATCCCTCGTGTACGATCACCCGACACGAGACGCCCACGCCGCGACGCCGGCGGAAGCTCGGCAGTTATGGCAATCATCGTGTATACACATCGTTGAACGGCTTACCTCCTGGATCCTGTAGCTGGTGCGAATGGTCTTGCGTCTGGTGGTGGTGATCTCGTAGGTTTCTTCAACGGTGGGCGCCTCATCGTCGTCGTTGTTGTTGTTGTTAATGTTGACAACGCCGCCGCCGTCGTCGGCCCTCATCGACGCGTCCGTCTCGTCCATCCCGAGTCCGTTCTCCGTGTCCACTTCCGTCGAGGAACGAGAAACGTGTCTTCTTTAGTCGATCGGTCGGAGGGAATCCCGTGCGAGGGAATCTCGGTGCGAACGGGAGCTACCAAAGGCACGACGAACACGAGCCGTCCCGCTTGTCGCGCGTAGCCACTAGTTCGCTCCGATTTCGGCTAGAGCGGGTGAAAAACTTTTACAGCGCGCCGCGAGACTATTCCGGGAGTCCACAAGTTCCGCGCGGAGCGGCGAGGCTGACGGTACTAAAGCACCGCGCTGCAGAAACCCACGGCGAACGCGGATCCCGCGCGCGTCTTTCGACGGCGAAAATAGCATCCCGTGGTTTCCCGCAGGAACCTAGCAGCTCGCGCGCGCCATACTGGCGTGTCGATATATCGATCGAATAATCGTTTCGAATAACCGAGATTTATCGAGGAATTTTTGAAAGAGGTCGAGTCTGCACCTTCGAGGATAGACAGGATTTTTTTTTTCTTTTTTTTTAATTATGGATTCAAAGATAGGAGTTTATCTCTACTATTCCCACTCCTACAGCTTGTAAACAATTGAATTGAAAATTTCAATGCTGATATTTAATGTTACATAACTTGTAATACACTTAACATTATAAAACGTACATATATTGTACTTTGAAGACATCCACGAAGGAATGTAACAAATCTCTTTATTAGATAGAAAATATAATATCGAAACTAATTATATTGCACTTTGAACACGCATCCACGAAGGAATGTAATAAATCTCTTTATTCGATAGAAAACAGATCTTATATACATAAACGTTTTTAAACGTGTATGTATTTATGAAACTTTACAGATCTTTCCTGTAAAGACTAGGCACGTTGTGACGTATGCTTTTCCACATCAATGTCTGCCAATTCTGATGGCTTAAAAATACCAATATTTGTAATTATACCAGTAATTAAATTCGCCGGGGTCACATCAAATGCTGGATTCCAACACGTTATGCCTTCTGCTGCGATTCTCTTATCGTTTATGTGAGTCATCTCTCGTTCGGATCGCTCCTCGATGATTATCTTATCACCGTTGGGCATTTGGAAGTCCACGGTCGTCAATGGTGCAGCCACGTAGAAAGGAATATTGTGATACTTAGCGAGAACTGCAATCTGTAATCAATAGAAATAATTATGTAGAGAAGTGCCAGCAATGGTTGAGGCTAAATCTTAGTGCCTAATAATGTGTATATAAATAAATAAATTTATACGTAAATTTTTTTCGTAAATACATTTTCTACGCGCGTCAATTACTATCGAAAACTTGAAACGCAATCATAAACTGAAGTTGAGACTAATGTCTCAAATTAAAGATAAATACGTTATTACAGAAATAATTATATAATTAGACAAAATTGTGTATAAGATATAGTGCATACTGACATTTTTAAATATAATCCAAGTATATTTAAAACAATGATTCTTTATCGCTATTGTTCGTGACTCTAAAATATTCTGTAACATTTGAATTAAGATATCATATCATTAAGATTGATAAGTTACCTGATAAGTCCCAATTTTGTTTGCAGTGTCGCCATTCCTAGCAATCCTGTCTGCACCCACAACAACCGCGCTAAGCTGTTTCGTTTTCATTACTGCAGCAACCATGTCATCACAGATTAGAGTTGCTGGTATTTTTTCGTATACTAATTCATAAGCAGTTAAACGGGCGCCTTGATTGTATGGTCTAGTCTCGGTGCAATAGACCTGTTCTAGAACAGATAGATAAATGATTGAGAAACGTAATCTTACTCGCCTAGTCAAGATAATGCTTTCGAAAGTAAGTTGTATTTACCCAGCTTCCCTGTCTTGTGAAGAGATCTGATGACGCCTAAAGCTGTGCCATATCCCGCGGTAGCAAGACTCCCTGTATTGCAGTGGGTGAGAACTCTGACACAACTTTCCTTAGGTACATTGCCCAGAATTTCATTACTTCCAAAATCCCCTATTGATTTATTGTCCTTTATATCCAATTCTAGCATATCACTTACTTTATCTATGAATCTATAACACAATTTTCAAAGATAGTATAAATCAAATTGCTCATTTCTTTTTCCAAAAATATTAAGTAATGAAAATATACCTGTCTATCATTTCAGATAATGTGCATGTATCCTCACTGAGTGAATATGCTAGGTCCCCAAGCTCGTTGGCTGCTGTCTTCATATTAACTGCAGTGGGACGAGCCGTTAACAGGTAATCCAAGTTATCTTTGATGGCCTGACGAAGAGCCATTTTATGTTCGTAACCTGGATGTTGAAGGATCTCCACTGCCAGACTGAGGCTGCCCACTAAAGCGATTGCTGGTGCACCTCGTACCTGTACACAATCATCAAATTAACTTTAAATTACAAACAATTACACCACATACATATTTTTTGCATTAAAATATACATTTTTGACTAGACAACATTTTACTTGATAACCAGGTTAACAAAATGCACAGGAAAAAAATACAAAATTCATGTATGATAAATATTGATGAAAGAACATATAGCCTATGGTCCACTTGACGCTACAAAGTATACTTCGGAGCATTGTTTGGCTACGTGCAGTTTCACGCATAATACGCATGGCATATCATTTTATCCTTGTAATTTCCCAAATATTAAACAAAGATAATGATACACCATGTACATCATGCGTAAAACGGCACGTAGCTTATGATTGGTCAATTTGTAGAATTCTTTGTTTCGATTGGTTAATCAAACTTCGAAATATTTGAGCGTCAAGTTGCAGGTATCTTATTCACAGATGCGTGGAATTTAATATTACCATATTGAACAATTCATCATTAACAAACATGGGGAATGATATTTGTAAATACATGAGAAGCTTACTTGCATCTTGTTGATCACGTGCCAACCATCCTTAACGCCATTGACCTGGATATAGCATGTGGTTGCCGGTAACAGCGTTTGGTCCAGGATTTCCAGCTTGCCGTTTACCTTGTTCCATTTTATCGCCTCCAGTGTCATCGCGGCCGACGATTGCGATCTGTCCGGTCACGGGGGCAATTCACATGAGTTCTGAATTTATTGAATGAACGTGACGAGGTGACGAGCACAATTGAGAGACTTGTCCTTAAAGTAAAGTAAATTGGAGGTCGGAGTCGGAGTCTGCAAACGCGCGAACGTCCAGCGAGCAGGCGTCATCTGGCGGACGAGACTGCGAGTATTCTCTTGGTTTCTCTCTCTCTCTCTCTCTCATTTCCATCTTTTCCGCCATCTTTACTCCCTCCCTGATCACTCTTGCGCGCCGAAAAACGTATAACGTTATCTTCGAACACGTTGCATAATCTTCCTGATAGCAGCGACAAATATTCAGAGTTGATAGAGAAACAGTGCTGTTAATCAACCGTACTCATTTAAGTTTGGTTTCATTGTTTTCATTGTTTTGTCTTTTTGTTGTGTATATTATAAAGTTATTACATTAAGACAATTTTTTTTTAACTATATGTAGATGGTTATATAATTGATAGACCTATTACCAAAGAACTATAAATAAATTTTAATAAAGTATATTTTAAAATATATTTTAATAAATTCTAGTATTTTTTTTAGTCACGTACATCATTTTTTACAGTTGTCATAAGACTTATAAATGCCATTATATTTTTTATTAAATAATTGTATTATATTATTAATTAATATTATACTCTCAATGAAATATCACTTTATTATTTATAGCATTTTTTTCATTTTAAAAATCAATTGAAACATTTAAAGGAGTATTCTCGCTTTTAAGGATTATCTTTATACCCTCTTTTTGAAAAATATTTTTTTAAGTATAAAAGCGATAAACTTGAAACTTGGTACATTTTTTCTTTGATATTTAATATTATTCACAAATGTTTTCAATTCACATTGGAAGACCACAACTCAAAAATAAATACGTAAATTATCAAAAATAAAATATTGAAAGAAATTCTGACTCAACTTGCAACCAAATTGGAATGATTTGTGTAAAAATGACAAAGTTTTGAAGAAAATTTGGTTCTCTTTTATTTCTCTTTTCGATACCTTTTTTATATTGAAAAAATAAAAAAAATTGAAATTTTTATTTAATTGTAGATCGAGCAAAAAAGAGAAAGATGTTATAAATATTTCCTAAAAATTTCGAATTAATTGGATTAAAATTACACGAGTTACTGTGTCAACAGTTTTTCAAAATTTCATTAAAAAAAACCAGTTAAAAATTTTGCAAGCACTTTACATGTTAATAAAAACGTTCTCTCTTACCTTTGATCTGTTCTGCCTCTCTTGTTAAATTTTTAACAAACTATCAAAGAAATAATAATCGATGTTTTGAACTTCGAAAAACAAAATACTTCAATATTTCGTTAATTGGTGTGCGTATATTATAAAAAAATTGTGTCTCCTTAAAATACCTTAAAAAGATTTTATGAAGGTGTCAATAACCCCATTATTCCACGTGTTAAACACTTTCAAAGGTGACAATTATTTCTGCATCACATAGATTTTACGTCCTTTTTGGCATTAGCGGATAGTTGAACCGAACGGTCTAAACGCGCGATTTGGAAAGGTCGCAGGCGCATATGGGTTTTACTTTTACCATTACGTACGCGCGAAAAATAGCAAATTCGCGTGAGACGCACGTAGAGCGATGCCATATGTCGGATGGCCGGTGTCGATCGTTTTACTTCCGAGTCACGTGCACTGTAAAGTCGGACGAAGGAGGCGGCGAAGAGGATCCAGCATCCAGCCGCGTCAACTCCGGCGAGGCGTCGCGCGAAAATGCCACGCGTTCGCTCGCGGAGGAAAGAGCGCACGTGCACTATTCTCACCCTAGCGTGCGCGAAATCGCCCTGGTATAATTCTATTCGCTATCGCGATGGAATTTCAAAGTGCAAATGTCACGCCAACGATCTCGCGTTTTTCATATCGGAAAAAGTAGCGTGCGACCGTACAATTCCGGCCCCGCGGACGCCTTTGGACAATCCGCACCGAAATGTCAATTCTATTCGCGACTGAAAAATGCCCTCTTTAATGCAATCCTGACGTCCGATTCGTGGTCCCTTTGTGCCGCGCTGCAAAAAATAGTTGAATTAACGGAGACTGACAGGAATGCATTTCGCGATATTGATTTCATAATCTCTGAAGCGGATTAGTTCGAAAAACGTCGCGACTGTTCTCCGTCCGCTTTCGATCTCCCTATAATTTTGCAGAATAAAACTCTTATTTGACTTTTATCGATTTATTCGTCCTTTAGGCTGCTTCGAGTTCTAATCCAAATAGCACAGAGAATCTGAAAAGAATTCTTTTTTTTTATTTCCTGAATCATGAAATGAATTCCTATTCCGTGCCATGTTCTAAAAGGATTTTGAAGAATTCCAAAAGATTTTACTTCTATGTCAATTGTGAGCTCTTTTTCAATTTTAAAATATCTTTTTACAGTCTAAAAACTCGTAATGAAATCGAAATAACTTTTAGACAGTATTCCAGAAAATGTAAATATACACTGTTAAAAATACGCAGCGAAATTCAATGTAATATAATAAAAGCTCAAGCAGGTAGATTAAAAAAGTTTAATGTTATTAAAAGTGCACTAAATTTCATACTTTTCAGCATACTTTCAATAGACACATTAAATTTAATGCACTTGTGTAACTTAAAAGATACATTAAATTTTATATTTTTAACAGTGTATAATTCTCAGGAATGTTAGATACCTAAAACATTAATTTGGATACAAAATTAAATGCACAACATTTTTAAAATATTTTTTTTACTAGTATTCCATTACAAAAAAAAATTTGTTTTAAAGCAACTGTGATTTTAAACTGTCTATAAGGCAAAAGATATACTTTTATAGAATTCCTTTTTAATGATCGGAAAAGAATTTTTTCTAATTTCATTTTAAACATTATGCTAATTCACAAAGAATTTAAAAAAGTGCATGTGTGAATTCTTTTGTGAGTTTAAAAGGAAAAAGTTGTGCTATCCGGAAAACTTTTCTCATTTTTTTTTTTTAACAGAGTTGATTTTTTCCGAATATTCCTCACCTTTATCATTCCGGTCGCCTGTTCCGTCCACGTTACAATTTTTTGCATGCGCGTTATCTGTCGGTAGATTTTTTTGAATGACCTGCGTGGTAAATTGCAGGATGTAAAAAAACCTTGCGTGATAATTACGGTCCATGTGATAATTACATAGCCGGTATAAAGTTACGTAATCGCCAAATGTAGAAACAGACGCACGGTGATACGATCTTACGCCGGCAACATATTATCAAGATAACGAGACGAAATTCACCAGTCGAGCGTCTCCCTTAGAAATTTAATTCGCGTTTATCTTGCGCGTGTCTCTAATTTTCAGTAAGTTAATGCGATGAATTTACCCGGCGTCTCAAATCCGAATTACCGGCAAATTAACGTGGCACGACGAATTAATCAGCGTAAATTTGAGAGAGTGTGTGGCAAGTGCCTTCAGAATCTGAAGATGCTAGGACCGAAAGTGAGGCTGCAAAGATAGGTAGATAAATAAGGACAGAAAGAGAGAGAAAGAGAAAGAGAGAGAGAGAGAGAGAGAGAGAGAGAAGGGAAGCGAATATCCCCTGGGGTTACACAAATTCATATTCACTTTAATTAAATATATCTATGTACATTATAGGTACATCATTAGTACATTTACCATGTGATAACTGTACAACGGTAGCACTTTCAATACTGTTCACAAAAATACATCGCATATAAACGAGCAATGAGTTTATACGCAAGGTCGGCTTGCGACAAGACAAGAGCGTCAATTAATTAATTATTACCTTTCGCTCTTCGCATTCGCGAATCGCCGCGTTTTTATGTACAAAAGATTCGTGCTTCGAGTCACACGACGGGCCAAAGGAGGAACGTGCTACGAGAAAAAGAGATTTTATATATATATATATACTTTTTTTTCATTAACTTACTTCGCTTAGAAAGAAACGTTATCGATGCTGCGCCGCTGAATACGGAGAGGCCCGAGGGGGCCGCTTCATTTAAGTACCATCAAAGAGACACGAGACTGACAGATTGATATCGATATTTATACAGTTACATCGAGTGTGTGCAATAACTGGCATCCGGTTTTAACTGTCGCGACGAGAATGCGCTTTAGCCATTTGGGTTCCAAAAATTTACTAAGCACGAGTCGCATCTCATGAATTTCACGCGCGACAGATAAGATAATACAGTTAACAATTTTTATTTTTTTTTTTATAGTCGCAAGAGGTACGAAGAGAATCCAAAATCTTTGGATCGGAGGACGTCGCTAAAAGGGCTCGCGAAAGAGTCGCGGAATCACATTTCTAAAGTGAGATAGTTATACCTTTTACCAAATACGTTCCTTCTCTGTCGCTGATAACCGAACCCACCGGTCGTGTCAGCAATCGACGTTGCGCGTCGAGTAATAAAACCTAAATCCTCTCGAGCTTAGCACACTTTGGAACTTTATCCCGGTGATCGATGAAGCGTACGCGCTCCTCTTATCTCGCACGTCTTATCACATTTCAATTTCGATCATTCTCGCATATAATCCGCACGCGTTTCAGTTATCGTAGACGTTCACTATTTACACGAGTATTTTCGCAAAGACGCAACTTAAGGAACATTTGGTATCAAGGGCGATAATTCGGAAGGGCGTCGTCGGTAGTCAGGTGCGGGAGATCGCTTCGCCGTTTAGGAACTGTAGCGTATCAATACAAGTCGTTGAAAAGACGGGGCGGCGACGGCCACCTTCGATCGTTACCCCTCTCGATCGCGAGTGCACACGGGCTCGCGGAAATCTCTTTGTGCAACGCGGTGCGAGGCGACTCGTCGCGATGACCGCGAGTTGTGCGACGCGACGGTCGCGCGTCGTCGTGACGAATCGACGCGAAAGTTATACAGCCTATACGAGTCGAGAATCCAAGCGGAGGTACAGATATCGATAAACACTAGTTGCACTAAGTTATGTGCGTCGATTAGTTAATCCTAGGCTTAGTAATGAGTACCTACAATTGTGCCTGTAACGCAGAAAGAGGACGATTGAGTTAATCAGGAATTCACACCAGTCAACGTTGATGCATTGAGACTCACCCAAAAAAAAAAAAAAAAAAACTCGCCCAGCATCCAAAAAAATCCAAGATCTCCGCTCAATACTTATTTACGTCTTCGTATCATAGGGTTTCGCAATCTACGGTTCAAAGTTGCGGGACTCGATCCGCATCTTCTCTGATCGCGACATCTCGGAATCGTGAGATCGGAGATCTCTCTTGGATGCTCGAGTCCCAGATAGATCGTCATCTAACTAAAGGCATCGTACGGAATTAAGGAAGGCGCACGCAAAGACGGAAGACGGAAAACAATCGCTGTCGCATTCGATGTCGCAATCGACTGTTGCTGCTGCATCGTAAGGAAGCGAGAAACCGTGTCGGAGATGTATCCGGCTGCAAGTGTCGCTGCATATTCGACGAGGCCAATATTTACCTCGCCGCGTCTCGCGCAGCGGATCAATCGATCTATCGCTCGATAAGTCTGGCGACAGCCTGAGCAAATTAAACGTACTCGAAGTTCCGATTTCCCACTACACCGGACCACCGACGCAGGGATGCGTGTACACAAGGGTGTCTCACAAAGAGAGCGCGTACTGATCACCGCAGACGAATTCTTATGAAGGAGAGTTTAATCGACGAGCTCTTTCATTCAAGAACGTAAAAAGAAAGTTGCGTCCAAGTGAGAACGATTGAAAATATAAAAATCACATAAATAAAGACGAATAAAAATTCGATTAAAAAAGTGATCGCTACGTGAAAAATCCGCGCGTTATCGGTACGCACTTCTTGGGGACGCACACCCTCACGTGTAAATTCGTACGCAGCTATCTATGTATATGCATTATGTAATATATGTATGCGCGTGTGTATGCCTATGTATACGTATGCCTAGTTCCATTCCATTTTGGTCGAGTGGAGGATCCCGATGGGACCGACGTGTATGACGTATCTGCGTTGATCGAGGAAACGTCACAATTCCATTTGGACGTATCACCGAGATGACACCACTCCAGTCTCGCGGCCGCGGTCTTCCTATTTACAATGGTACGAGAGCGCGCGCGCTCGCTCGTTCCCTTTCCATCCGCCTCCCTATCAACGCGAAGCGGACGATCTCGCCACGGACAGCTCAGGCTTGGTAATTTGATCGGACACGAAACTTTTTTTAAATTCGAGCGCAGGCCGCGCCGAGCCCGCGATTAAAAGTGTGCGTCGCGTCCCTCCCTCGTCCTCTCGACGATTTAACCCGTTCAAAACCCGATTCAACTTTCAGTTAACTGCACGAGATTAATGTGACAACGACGACGACGACAACGCTCGAGCCGATCCCTAATCGTTTCCCTGGAAACGGAAACCGTCCGGTCCATCGTCCGCCT
Organism: Solenopsis invicta; assembly: GCF_016802725.1. NCBI lineage: Eukaryota > Metazoa > Arthropoda > Insecta > Hymenoptera > Formicidae > Solenopsis > Solenopsis invicta. The sequence goes on from NC_052669.1 coordinate 24,760,568, forward strand.
TTATCACAATCATGAGTGTCCATTTGGACGCCATTACCGCCTCCGCGAAATTCGGGGATGTGTCCCCTCTCCGAGGGATAAAAATAAAAGAACGATACAAAAGGAAAGTGTAATTTAAAAAAGAAAAAAAAAGGGAAAAAATCTCGTTGCCAAAGCTACGATCGTCAGAGGTGCGCTCGAGGAAGTATAACGTGCGAGTTCTCTCCCGTACGACTAGTAGCCAAAGTTTAATCGAAGCGGACTCGCTCCGCCGATTACACACGTTTTTATGTACTTCGCCGAAAATACTGAAGCAAGTTTCTAACGTACACACGCGATATCGCATTACCCTAGAAGAAAAAGAAGGAAGATGGAGAACGGCAGCCTCGCGCGATCGCTACCCCCTCCGTCCGTTTCCAATATAATATTTACATGGAATTTTACAATAAAGATACGAGACTGGAGCGACTTGTCGCGGCGATGTGCACGCATTCGCGATCGGAATCGCCAGGTGAAAATCGGCGTCCATCTCGCAGCTCGCGAATATTAGTTACACGCAACACGTAAATTAACACGGACGGACTGGTTGACGCAGGGCGAGCATTTAACTACACGACTAATCATGATTAAAAAGTTAAAATTAACATCAAATAAAATATTTGACGTATCTATATAAAGTACTCGATTTATTTTACGCAAACGATCGTTGTTACGATGATATAACTGCTTTCAATAAATTCCCAAGTCTCGTATACATTTATCGATCATTAATCCCAATAAATATCGCGCGTTTTCGTTTCCCACGAAATATATCGGGCCAGTCCGTCCCTGTAAATTATTGGCTTTAGGACATACCGCTCCTAATATAATATATATGTATTTATATATATGTATCACATAACTCCCATTGTGACTTGGCTTGCTATGAGTAAAACTTAGGAACCACACGGTCAAAAACTCTCATCTCATCGTGAGGTTTGCTTAGGTACTTTACGAGCCTCGACAGCGATTACAACCGTCCATTACATGAAGAGTATTGGTCCAAAGAGAAATGTTCGGGTATATCTGAAGTGATCCAACGTCTCTCGAGACGTCGTTTCATTGCGGATAGTGATCTAAGACAGAGGATTCCATCAAACAGCGCAACGTTACTTCCAAAAGGATCGCGTGATTCAGACTGCATTATCAACTTTCATTATATCTTTTATATCATCTCCTATTCCGTTTGCGTACAAGAGGTACAAGGAAGTTTTAAGGGGTACAAGACCTTGCAAATAGAAAAATATTTTTCGACATCGTGTAAAACTTTTGTTTAAAATGATAAATTTGTATTGTATTTCTGTTTCGAATTTTTAACTTTTTTTCTGAAATTATAATAAAAATGAGAAGAAAGAAATTTTTCCGAAAAACGCAATTTTCAAATTCAAATGTTTCGTAAAAAATAAAATTTTAAAAGTTCCTTTGTAATCCGAAAATGTGTGACAAATACAAAAAAAAATCGCTTATTTTTTAATATCAAATAATTTAGCATGGCTATCAGGTACACGCATTTATTTAGAACACTATTATTATTTATTTATTTTATATTTATTAAATTCTATTTTTAAATAAAAATATATGTTTTCAAAGAAACACCATATCTATCTCTCTCTTGAATAAAAGTTTTACATGATATTGAAAACTTCCCTATTTTTCGATTCGCTAGAGTTCCTATAATCCTTTAAATGATAAAAAAGTGTAAAATATTCAATTTTTGTAGACGGTCCAACAACGTTGGTTCGACGATAGCAACAATGAGATCACAAAGCTTTAAGAATTCAGACATTCGCGAGATCCATCGAGAATTATCTGTTCGCTTAACCCGTTTTTTGGGGGGGGGAGGGGAGTCGTGTCACGAAGTTTGAGGAGCTCTGATTTATTCTCTTCTTTCTATCGAAGCGCCGCTCTGATAACGGCGGTTATCGAACCGCCTGACAGAAGCTCGAGGCATCCGGCGTCGTCTTGATCGAAGATCGCTCTTGTCAATGTGCCAGGCGCGCAAGGCGTTTCGGCGCTCGTACGTAGTCGCGCCGTAGCCGCGCAAACGATAAAATATGTGAGTTCAGGCAACTCGATACTTACTTACGGTTGCTCCGGAAACTGCAGGCTCGATGCCGGCGGCGATGCCATTCCGGCGCTTCCGTATTTCCGTCACGGAACGCTCCGCAATTTTCCGCGGGACATCGCGGTGACGACGGCCGACACTCGTGCCCTACATGACGGTTAACCACATCGTCGAATTACATACGGAATTACATACCTTCGTGCACGCACGTAATACTGTTGCGGACGTACAGAACCGTCCGCGCGTTTCGTTTCGCTGCCATCCTCGGTCCTCGCGACGCGGTCAAATTGCGTTTAACGAGAAATTAATTAAATCCAATTTCCCGAGCACTTGTATTCTTGGCTCCTCAATTTTCGATTAACTCATCGTCGTCTTATAATTTAACGTTTACCAAACCCTTCACGGGTAAGTCAAGTAAGTTAAAAAATAATATCTATTTGAAATTTTCTTCGGACTAAAACAGTGCCAAGCTTATCGACATGGGATTTTCTTCAATCCACATAAACTTTAAAATTAATACGAGATTGATTAAAAATAATTAGGAATAAAATTTAATGAAATAATTAAGATTAAAATTGAGTTCGTCTTCGTTTACCGAGGATCGGCAGCGTAGTCTACGTACTTCTTCTCTCTTACTTTCTTCATCTCACTCTCGTTCACTCACACGTAAACCGTTTGCGGTTCGTAACGCGAATTAATCATGAAAAATGATCGTTAACGATCGCGCGTAGCGAAATAATATTACGATTAACAAGTTTCTCTTTGTAACAATGATAATGATCGCTATCGCAATAATTCGTAGTACCCTTTAAAAAATTTCATTTTTCGGTGTTCGAAAATCACAGCGCGCGTTTCAGCCTTCCATTGCATATTAATTAGACCGTTTTATCTAACTTAGAAAGCGCGGGCATGCCACCGCGCACATCTGTTTTCCCTCCGCATTTCTGCCTCTTCTCGTTTTCCGAATCATCGACAAACGTACTATATAGACGATTCGAGCAAAATTAATTAACGAAACAGAACGTGTACTGATCAACAACGACGTGACGATGCATGCAATATGTTGCGTAATGTCTCCGGTAGCGGACCATCAGAAATTCTATGGGGAGATTTTAGCCAACGCAATGTAAATTACAGGAATAAACAGTTTATCGCCCCGACGATTACGGATTGTTTCCAATTTCTCAACTTTACCGTAACTACGTGATCTATGGAAGAAATGTGTCTATACTGTAAAAATAAACGCTCAATAAAGAAGTAAAGAGAAGGGGAAGTCATCTTCTCACAAATGCTCGGATAAATGTAACATCAAAACTTGAAAAATGTAGCAAGTCTATCGCATAAAGTTTAGGAAATATATCGGAAGGGGACGTACGTGTCATTGTTACAATATTTAAAGTCTCCCTCCTCGTTTCTCGCGGTCCGCCCCGGCGAGAGAGAGAACCAAACAAGACGCAGCTCACCGTCTTCGCGAAAACTATTCGAAGCGTTACTATCGATCGATTGTCCTCGCAAAATTCTGACTTGGTGCCAGCCATATCGCCCGACTGTCAGCGCGTGAGCACGTCGTCGATAGATCCTCTTGCCCTATTTATTTCTCTGCCCGCCCGCCCGCTCGTCCGCTGCTCTCACGAGTTGGTGACGGAAGTTTCGAGGGCGCGGTATGATCGATAACTGTCCTTCCCACCCTCCGCTTTCATGCCTAAAACGGCCGGGCGGCTCGTTCGAAGACACGGCAAATGGATTAACCGGTAAATAATTATCGCTAATGAGGCCATTGGTCGAACGGATTCGCCCCGCGAATCGATTACAGCGTCGCGCCGAAACTCGTGGTAGCATTTTCTCTCTCTCTCTCTCTCTCTCTCTCTCACCCCCTCTCTGATATTTCTTCCACTCCCGGGAAGAACAATATCCTACGAGCCTAGGATCTTGGAGATTCTCCCAGATTCTCAAATGCTGAAATCCGATCGTTTGAAAACTCTTCTCGTGTAATTTTAGGATCCTCGAGCGTTGGGATTTCAGTATCTACGAATCTCCGGAGCCTCCCTAATCCCAGCCCATCGTGGCGCGCGAAGCACTCGCCACCTCTCTCGACGGCGCCTCACCATTTAGGTCCCCGCGATGTCCCAGCGATTCGAGGGACGAAGGTCAGGGCAAGCCGAAGCCGAAGAAGGGCGCGACCGAGCGCTCGTAGAGCAGACGCGGCGGCGGAAGTGGCGGTGGCCGCTTCCTTCGCGGGGCAATCACCGTCCTCTACAAGGACCCCTTCCCGGCGAACAGCATCTCCCTGTGCTTGGTGCGTATGTGCGAGCGCAGAGTGTCGATCCTGCTGTAGGTGGCCGGGCAATAGGGGCACAGCGAGCGCTGCGCGGTGTGTATGTGGAAGTGGTGCCAACGATTGGTCACCTGCTTCCCGCAGGCGCGGCATCTCCATAGCGCCGGGCTGTTAAGCGACACGGCGAACATCTCGTGATAAGAGAGGCCGACCGGCACGCTCGGCATCGAACCTGCAAAACCCAACAGCATCTACATGCCCTTCGTGCACAACCAGCGCCAGTCGTGTTTATCGTGTTTAGCCGCGAAGCGTTTAGATCCTCAAGATTCCGCGAGCCTAGAGATCCATCGCGTCGGCCTAGCAATTCTTTATACGATCCAGGCACGCTGCTGGATCCAGTGCTCGCTAAATCTCTAAGATCCAAAAATGTTACAAGTCCGGGATCTTCAAGACTCAACGATTCGTCTTGATTCCTGAACTCTTCGATCCTTCATTGGAAATTGTTCCGGATCCCGAATTTTCCCGACTCTGGCATCAGAGCTTGAAATTTTCAATCTGCAAGACCTCGAAACTCTTGGACCCTTCGGTGCGTTGGGTGGTTGTGTGGGTTTTGTTTGGTGCAATGTTCGAGTGTCAGTGTCCTTGAAAATAGTTTAAATGAATTTGCTGATCACGGCCAGTGACGTCCTCTTGTATAAATTAAAAATTTCTTTCGCTTGGAGAACGAAACAAAAATAATTGTGCCAAGAACGACGGAAAAATATAAGTAAATATAAAGCTGATCGTAACGGGAAGAGTCAAGATAATTTTCTTAAAGAGCGACTTGAATTTTGATTTACACGCGAATGAATTTGTTGAGAAACTAAGCGTCCAGATAAATCCATAACTTTCAAGCGAATACAGACGTCGCGTCGTTGTTCGTATCCGCCCTTGGAGCAATTTTTTGGAGCGCGCGGATAACGGGAGAGAGACGTCACAAGTGCAGCAGGCAGTGAGTCGAAACGATCGAGTGTGTCCAGTCATGTGTGAACGCATCCACACGCACGATCACCATTCACCTCCTTTTTCGCAGCCTCCACAAGCACAGATATTTCACAAGCGTCACAAGATATATACTCACGTTCTTGATGCCGCCATGGAAACACGAAGAACATGCCGTGGAGTGAAAATAGCGCGCCTCTCCACGTCCAGAGACTCCTGAGTATTTCAGGATTCCTGGATCCTTGAGTTCTAGAATATATACGGCATTCTCGCATTCGCGAATCATACGCTAAAGCTCGTGGAATCGCTCGACTCATCGGATCTTCCCGGCAACTTTTCGGTTCCCGGATGCTCTCAGGATCTTCTGAGATAAACTCACGTTTCAGCGACGTCGAACGCGGTAACGTGGCAAACATGGAGGAGAAAAATACTTAACCGAACATTTGCCGATGTTATTGCAGGATTATCTGCGACGGAGCTCGTCGCCTCCAATAATCCGTGCTGAAAGACGCGGTAACTTCACACGCTTGTGTTGGGTTCTTATCGTCGTCGGTGCGCGGCGCGTCGGCGAAAGAAGTTTACGCATCGTTTCACGCGCACCGTACACGAAGTGATCAAAAAATCCAACGACTGTAAACGAGTTTTCAGATATAAAATGTATTATAAATATCAATTCTTTTGACACATCTTACTTCGCGGATTATACTCCATCACAAGTCGTGCGACTTTTTGATCGATACGTAACACATCGTAAAATATTAACAATTAAAACAATTTCCTAAAATTAGAAACAAATAAATTTTAAAAGGATAGAATAAATAATAAAAATCAAAATAAAATAGAATAGGATATATACCGAAGAAAACTCTTTCGCGATCTGAAGCGATTGGTCTACATTTTAAAGCAATATTACTCTCGGTATAGATCCATGCGATTAGAGAAGCATCAATTCTTCATCAGGATGCATATAAATTAACCGCTGGCAGCGTCTAACGTGATGCGTGCTCTTGGGTGCACTGCGCTTCGGGATAATTGGGATATTTAATTAAGACATTGCGGTGTCGTCAAATACCAGTTCACCCCCCAAAGGTACGCCGCGTATCGATTATCGAGACGGATTACCTGCAAACGAAGCATCCAATAATCCGTACTGCGCACGAAATCTGCAGAACAATAATTATATCGCGGAATTGGGATTAACGACGACATGCGCGTCACTCAAAGCCTTCGAAATAATTATTGCGAAATGTCAGCTCCTTTTTTATATTTTATATATATATATATACTCGTATGTGTATGTATGTATATATATATATATATATATATATATATATATATATATATTACATCTTTCAATGATCAAAGTCTCATAACATATCTACATATATCTTGAAGATCTCTTGTCAATCTTTCTTACCTCTATAATTAAGCCATTAGTACAGCCGAAATCGTACGCACTAAAAAGTGAATCGCATTTCCATTGACACGCAAACGATTATCCGTAACGATCGTTGAAAAGCGAGAGAAGCCTTACGGTTCCCCAAGTGTCGATCAGAACTTTTGCTCTTCGATCGTCAGACAAACGGTACCGTCGCACTTTTCCTACGCGAGACGACGCAGAATCTTCTGTTTCGTGAAAAAGCTCTCTCGGAATGAAAGATCACCCGACCACGGGGAAGGAAGGGGATCAGAGGTACAAGTAGTGGAAAAATCAAGTTAGACTACTCTTTGGTACTTAAGCGTGCATACTCGCTTACGTACTGCAAAACGCGCGTAACGCTTTCCTTTTTTGGCATTCCGACGGAAGAATACATGTCCTCGGTATTGCATTGTCGACATATAGGATATTTCTACGGGATTTCAAAGCTGCGGATCTACGGATCTACGTGCGTTCGCACGTCCATATAAACCTGCGAACTCTCGCGCATCTGCGGAATCTTAAAGCATGATGCATATTGATCTATAAATATACAGAGTGATAAAACAAATTTGAATTGACAACGTTTCTTGTCGAATATCGAGGCCGGAATTTAAGTGGCTGTCGCATCTCCTTACGGTTTCTGAACATTAAGGTATCTTAAAATCGCGGATACATTTTTTTTTTAATTGCTCGTGGCTCAAAAATTGCTGCCGTATCTCAGCCGAAACTGCTTTCTGTCGAGGAAAAACTACGATTAATGTCCGATAAAATATCATCGCTGTATACATCAAATGCAGTAATTATCCTCGTATATTAGCTCTCTACATATTAATGCAGAGAGCTAATAGCTACGTATCAGCCGCAGATCTACCTGTAATTGTATAAATAAACTTTGTTTGATAATTAATAAATATTGAAATCATTTGTTCCTAATTAAACCCAACGAAAACTTTTCCGAACAGTTTTATCTCTTAAAATAAAACCAATTGAATCCAATTGAATAACATTTATGGACGACAATTCACACACAGTCTTCGTTTTTTTATTTTTTTATTCTTTCACCTGTTATTTATACAAAGAATAATCGTCGTTACGAAAAGGGAAAGATGAAACGAAGACTCAACTATTCGTCGATCAACTTCTTCTTCGCCCTGTCCTTGAATCGTGTCACACGAACGCGCATCGCATCTCCCCCAGTTAATTCACGCTCGCGCAAATAACGAGTCCGAAAGGTCGGGGACTCAAAAGCGCGAGGTCGTGCAAACACAGTCAGTCAGCACAGATTCGAAGCAAGAGTTTGAGTACCGAGTTCATCAGGCACCTACCGATGTCCACGATTATCGAAGAAAGGGAGAAGAAGAGGTAAAAGGAAGGCAGCGAGGCGAAAAAAGGTGAAGGCTAATATTTACACTGTGGAATTACACGGTCCTCGCAATTACTTTAGACACGCCTGACGAGGTCCCTAAGTAACACTAATGCAACGTCGACTATCAAACGCTCGTTAGGGAAAAAACGATACGTGATTTCTGAGCGCTGCATTGTGTACGCAACCGCTCCTCGGCGAGTTCCTGACGCATCCTCGCGTGGACCAGTTTAAATCTTTCGATACTAAATTCTAGATTCTTTACGGGTTCCACGATCTCGGACAGACTCGCTGCATCTATCAGCCCTTTTCGATCTTCGTCCCTCTCAGATATCAAGATTCCTCTATATCCTCAGAATCCTCCACTTTTCGACAAACATTAGTTTGCGCGATTCAACTTATCTAGACGTCGAGCAAGTTTGGAAAAGCTCAAGATCGCCTCGCACGGCGGAAAGGGAAGTACGGAGGAGGGGGGGGGAGAGGGGAATACGGTGGAGAACGAAGAAACGAAAGATCCTCGCTAGATCCGCAGCTTAAAGTACGCGGCGCGTTCCAAATGTCGCGACGCGTGCATGCGATATTATTGCACGTGCGCGTGCTTCGTACGCGTGTGCGTGAGCAGGGTGTCGCTGCGCGTGTACACCGCCGGACAGAGCGGACAGGCGTACTTCCCGGGGAAATGCACATAATAATGATTGCGCACGTTCGTCACGACCTTACCGCACAACGAGCACCGCCTCCTCTCGTCGCTGTTACTGTGTCTCTCAAATATCTGTGATATCCGCCAATTTTTCAACTCTGCAACAACAGAAACCACAGCGTCAGCAAAGCACCTCGAATTATCCCGGCCTCCCTTCGCGCGGTCGCAGCGTGTCATCGCTCTATTTCCGGCTCTGTTCTTTCGCGTGTCTTTCTGTTTTTCTATTCTATCTATCTCTCTCTCTTTCTCTCTTCCTCTATTGTTTTATCCCGCAAACCTTGGCCCTTGATGCCGAGAGCGGACTCTCACCCGCCCACTAGATTATCGTTATTCCTCTCGCTTATCCGTCCTGGCGTGTGCGTGTGCGCATGTAAGGATACGTGGATCTTGGAGAGAATCCGATTACGTGTACGATGGACACCGATAGCAGGCGCAGACTGTGGTTTGCGGCGAGATCAAACTATGCGTTCGAGGGCGCGAGATCAAAGGGATGTTGGAATAATCGAAGCCGAAGACACTCGACGAATCGGAAATTCCAAATATTCGGAGAATTCGGAAACAGAGAAGACTCGAGTACACCAAATCTCTCTCTCTCTCTCTCTCTTAGAAACTAATGAATCTCGGCATTTAATCCTAAATTAAAAATATCCCCTTCAAAGAGATTAAAAATAATAATAATAATACCTTCGTTAAATATTGTCGAATATCACGGACGTTTGAGAATGAGAAATCGTCTAAACTCTATCTCTGTAAAACTTGGAGAACGAAACAAACAGTCACTCTTTTTGTACATGTCCTAGATTCGGATTCATGCGGTTCCCTATGCACAATCCCGAGGAGCGACTCCTCGTCGAGGACACGTCCGCGAAGAAAAGTACACACGTTCTTCTCGAGAATACGTATCGGCACGAATCCTCGAGTACGTTTGGTCGAGGGAGTGTAACTTTGGGTGCCGTAAAAATCTGCGATCTCTCTTTACAGGAAAAGCAAGACGGTACCCCGATGTCGAAGAGCATATTCCCGATATGTATCGCGCAACGCGCCGCTGTATATAACAAACTCGGTGCCTCGAACGCGCTGACGTGAAATCGGAATCCTGATAAGACCGCGCATACGTGACTTGGAAGTGTAAACGATCCGGTATTCCGTCGCGCCGCTTTCTTTCGTTCCGGCGACATTTCGCTGCGACAATTTGCCGAACCAAATGTCCCCTTCGAAGAGCCAACGGCACAGATGGGTTAGGAGTACACGGGTCTTCGGACCCGATTTCAGTCGCGTAAATGCAGGAAACCTGGAAGATGTTACAATTCGAGCACTCAAAGTCCTCGGGACCATCTTGGGAAAGGCTATTTCGATCTCTGGGATTTGCTAGTTTAAGCTATGTGATGGCTACAGCGTACATCCGACCCTCCAAAATTCATCTCAAATATAGCTCTACATCTCCGCTCTAGACGATTACATAGCTATAAAATGTCGCATGATCTTGGAATAGAAAGTTATTACTATTATATATATCGAACGGTCCGATCGCAGAATGACGAGAATATTCGTCGCAGCGCGACATGCGCTAACACTGCTGCTGCCGTTGCATTATTTCGCGCTAATAATAGCATTATCGCACAAGCTGATCGACGTAATAATTCAGCGCGACTTAAACGATAAGGTGTCATCGTAGTTCTCGGCGTTGAACTGAACAAAACCCCTCAGACGTTCCGTTACGAACTGCGATTGAAGCAGCTGTCGTGTGACCGAGGGGACTAGATTATCTCATCGAAACGCGAAAACATTCCTGAAATATACGACCGCTTTATTATCTAGTAATATTTGGCACTCATAAATGTCGCCAGTTCATCGCGAATGTCGAAGATACGACTTTCCCAAGGTGTTCGACGATTCGCCATTTACGATCCTCATCGGCTCTGCAGAAATGTAAAAATAGGAAGGTGGATCGTACACATCTAGACTGTGGGAAAATTAAAAATTTGAGGAAAATAGGTGTGAGCGCAGATATCGTCGACGAATACCATGCGAACGTCGAAAAAGGAGAAAAATGATCTGGAAGAAAAAAGAAAGGTAGACGGCTCGGTTAACACACAATTATGTTTAATCAAAAAATTAGTATGAAATACATTAAATGCACATGTGATTAATTCTCCATTTTTTTGTTTATCATCATCATTATCATCATTATCATCATTCGTATTATCTACACTAGAATTAAAGATGTATATAATAATGCAATTGTAAACATAAGAGACTTTATGTTAGAATAATCATAAAGATAAGAATATAATTGTAATAACAATAAGAGAAGTAGTAATAGTAAGAATAATTTCTCGTGATAAAAACCGGTTGACGCCTTAACTAATTCATTCCATTAATCAGAAGAGAGAGTTTCTCTTCGAAATTTTTTTTTCTTTTTCTCCATTTCCTTGCTAAATACGCCTATTGCACGTTTCGAGCCAAACACTCGTTTATGTGTAATAGAAAGATATCAGCTCTCAAGCAATCTGCCGCTTCGCAAAATCGACGATCGTCGTGATCGCCGTCGTTCATGGTCCAAAAGGGCAATAATAACGACGGCGACAACGGCAGTCGTGCGATTGAACCTTCATTCGCAAACGCGTTAAAATCTGACGAGCCTTGCTCCCTTTTTGTCCAAATATTTAATCGCGCCGAATATTTTTAATCGCATTCATTACTCGCAGTGTCTTTTTAACAACACTGTTGAAAAAAAAACTTTCGAACCTTTCGAAAAAACGAATGACAACGGTGAAAGGAAAGAAAGACCAAAAAGGAATGGAAATTAAAATTCCGTGGAAAGGAGGAACTAAAAGAGAAAGACATGAAAGTCGGGTCCGAGATTAGGAACATAATAGGAAGAAAAAATACTACAAATTGACACACACACGTTGACGAAACGTTTGCGATCACGTCGAATTTTTCGATCGAATCGGCTATCTCGATCGCCGAATTCATCTTTTCGTTTTCTTTTTTTCTTTCTTAAAATTCGCCGTTCAAACTTACGGACGTTTGAGCTTTCGGTGTATTTGAGCGCTATGGGACGGTGATGCAAATTTTTCTTCAACGTGTGTCGAAAGAGGAGAAAGATGAGACGTTTGGAAAAAAGAAAGGACGTTAATCGCGATTTGGTTCCTTCTTTTCTCGCAAGCATACACGCACGCATTCTCTCTCTTTCTCTTACACTTTCTCTCGTACACGTTACACATACAATGCGAAAAATGCAACGGATAACGATTTGCTTCCTCTCGCCGTTCGTTCATAAAATGTCGAATCTAATTTTAGAGGCTCGTTTTCTATATTTACACGCGTTAAATCACAACTTTCAGTCTGACAGTCGCGCCGATTCACATTTTATTTTATTTTAAATTTGTTGGTTTTTTTAAAATGATGAGTAGAACACGCTCAGTATTCTCGCAGGGAACACTGATCCCCTATATTGTTACGATTTACAATTATTATAGTTTATTCATCCCCCGAGAAAAATAACAAAATGTATATATATATATTTATATATATATATATGAAGATAGATATATATACATATATCGTGTGTGTGTGTATATACATATATATCCATAGTTAATCCGTAATTTGTATATATATATATTATTATATAAAGAGATATTAATAATAGTACTTTTTTTTTAGTTTAATAATGTACAAAAGGAGCAGGGGGCTGTCGCGCGGTGGTGGAAAAAACAACAAAACGCCTAAACGCGCCCCTTATCCTATCAGCTAAGCCTAATCCCTAGGTAACGCCTATTTAACTACACTCATAATGTTCACTTGCACAGCCATAGTTTCTTTCTTCGCTTTTCTCGCACACTCAGTCCTCGATTGTTTGGAACGTCTCCTCGATCGCGCGCCGATCCACGCGATTCCGGGGTTCGTTCGCGCTTCGTTGTCAATCGTGAGACAGCCGAACGAGAGTACTGCACGTACGGCTGCTAGACATTTTCAAACTCGCGCTATCAAAGTGGATCTTTGATTCGAAAGATCGTGAGGTGCAAGTATTGGGAAGGGAAATCCAATCCAAAGATATATATATATATATATATATATATATATGAATAATCGGGAGAAGAAGATAAGACTTTCGAGGATCAATTTGGACAAGTTTGAATTTCTTTAAGTACTCTTTAATGTCTACGCCGTACAACCCGATCCCCTCGGTTACCGGTCGTGCGCAAACGATGGCCGCATCCGCGTAATCGACGCCGCGAGTCATCGCATTCCGCAACTCGCGTAATTCGACCGTCATTCGATCACCCCCGGAATCGGATCAACTGCGCCGAGCGCAACGACGAGGATTTCAGAAAATTCAGAGGAGAAACATTATTCCACTCGTTCGCTCGCCTTACCCGCTCTCTCGTTCCCGCCTGCACCGAAAGTATTCGGAGAACGCAACTTGGCCGCCGCGCGATAGCGCCCGTGCCCCCGCAATCTTTTACTATCGCAATATTGCACGTTTTTTTTCTTTTTCATTAAATTCATTTCAATTTCAATAAGGTGTTAGCACCAATCTATTATATCACAATGTTCCACTCCACACCACGCAGTTGTAAATATATAAATACCTATATGTAGTAGTAATAATAGTAATAGTGGTAGCAGTAGTAATAGTAATAGTAGTGGTAGTAGCAGTAGTCATAGTAATAATAGTAGCGGTAGCAGTAGTGGTAGTAATAGTAGTACATCATAGTAATTTCCATTTATAATTAATAAAAGTTTTCGATATAACAGCCAGGCGACCCGCGGCCGAGTTAAAACGCCGGCACGCAGGCCGATTCAATGTTTCGTGAAATTGTGTGCCGAGTATTTCTCTCTCTCTCTTTTTCACCCGAATCCCCCCCTCCCTCATCCCTCCCGACCCTGCGTGTACCCCGATCTTTCGTGTATCGATGTATTTTATCTGTCCCCGCAGATGCATGTGTAATCGGACGTGTACGTCGGCTCGGGTGCACGCGAGCTTTTACAAGGGGATAAGTGGTGTGTTTCAGGGCGCCCTGGGAGATATATAAATCACTAACACGGGATTTTCTCTCTCCTCGAATCGCTTACGATCGAGCGTGTCCTCTTAAGCTACGATTTATTCTACGGATTAATTGCAAGGAGTTTCGCACATCTAGAGATTGAAATTCTTCGACTCTCTTACACATTGCACTTACAAAACACGTACATTCATAGTAAAACTTGACACCTGGATGGCTGAACATTTAGTAGTATTATCATCTAATAATTTTCTGCGTTAGACTCTTAAGTCCTTAAGATTACTCTTCAAATAGACGAGAAATATCGCCGAGAAACGCTTCCGTGCCAGTGATATATATATATATATATATATATATATATATATATATATATATATATGTATGTATGTATGTATATATGTCACTTGGGGAGCACCCTGTGTACAAGTTCCAATCTCATGATTTCGTCCTCTCCGATGCTCCGCCCCGCAGAAAAACGAAAAGCGAGAAGTTTCGGCGTGTATAGTTCGCAGATAAAAAGGAATTCTGCGAGCGGGCGTACAAAAGTCACGGGATTTAGAAAAAGAAGACCTTTATAGAAATCCGTCTTGTTCGTTTTCTCGCGTCACGCCACTCCCAGATAAATAAACTTTCCGCCAAAGGTTATTGCCTCGCGCTTCCATAACCGCCGTTATCGTGGCGGCGGCGACGGCGGCGGTGACGGTGGTGGGCTTTTCCCCGGAACCCTCTTTTCGAGACTCACATGTCGATGCTGCACCATCGCGACGAGCGGGCAGCCAGCGGGTTTCCGACGACGGTACGAAACGAAATACGACGTCTCGTCGCGTCGAATAACAGCGGCGACACGTATACCGGCGGACAGTTATTTATTAACAGAGATTATATCGGGATCTTTCCTCGAGCACTTTCGAATTTTGCGATACTCGCGATATTCGTTTTGCTGCGGCGTTGTCCGCGCCCTAGCAAAACGACAGAACAATTTGGAACCAAGATCGTATAAAAGTCTCTGCTACCTTTAAAACGAATGACCGGAAATAAAATCGAAATACATTTCAACTTAACGTGGTCAGTCCCACGCAGGTTTACAATCTATCTATCGGGACATCGACCATTTTTTCCCCCCTCCCTCTCGTTTACGTCATTCCACGCTCGTAACAAGCGCTCGATTTTTTCGTCACGACGACGACGACGTTGCCTCCGGGCATCGTGATTTATTTGGCTCGTAACACTTGGACGAAAGATTTGACGGGTCGTTTATATCGGATCGCGTGCTTCGGAGTTAGCTTTTTATCGGGGAATTCGTTTTATACGGACGCTCCGAATGCTCCGATAGCAGTTCTGCAGCTTCCATTGTTATCCCGCTCGCGAGCATCGCGTAGTTTCCCCGTTGACTTTGACGCTCTCGCCGTGTCGCGTTTTAATTTTCTAATGGCCTTTCGAAACGATACCGTTGCACGCGTTCGCCAATCCCGACGAAAAACCGAGAAAAGATTTCGCGCGAAGAGTGACACGCCGAAATTTCAAACACTCCCGATTCGCGTTACCTCCGTCTCTTTGAAAGTTTCATACGTTCCGAAGACTGCGTCTAATTTGAAAGAACTTTCATTCGTTGCAACGCGCTGAATTAGCGCTTCGCGCAAAAAGCTCGCACACTCCACGGCGATCCCCTTCGCGAATCCGCATCTTAATTTCGGTTTTTAAAAATTCGACGAGGCCCGACGCGCGTCTCCGTCATATATTCATGTTTCGCGTAACAAAATGCAAAGTTGCGAAAGAGGGAGAGTTGAATCACAAAGCAAATCGCGCGTCGGCATAGCGGACGCCGCCGGATATAAAGCGCCGTGAATAAATTAGTCCGCGCTGAGGACAGCCGCGCGATAATGCAACGTGATGCAGGGATGGAGTCGCGAAAGCGCGACGGTGGTGGTAAGGAAAAACGTTGACGTAAAAATCCCCTTTTTCCCACGCGCATAGGGGCGACGACGCGGATGGCGGAAAGTTCATTCGTCTGGTTTTCGACGTGCGGACGGAACGATCCGCGCCGATTACGTTTCCGAGTCGACGACAACTCCATTCGCGGTTGTTTTTCCGATTTCACGCGCGTATTTCGCGTCCTCGGTGGATCAGCGTTCTCATACCAGTGTTTTCCGAATCGGATTTTCCACACGTACTCTCGCGTGATACGCAATATATTATAATAGATTCGCGGAGGGGGTGAAACGAGAGTGGAAAGCCGCAACGAACATTAATGCAGTTATACAGCTTGGAAAATATATCCAAAAAATATATATATATTCGATTCTGATAAAATAAATAAAATTTGTTAAAATTAAAAAGAAATGTATGCACTATTTGTTAACACTTGTTATTTCCTTATACACTGAGAAAAAGATGTTTAAAAATTTATTTGTGAGAAAAATTTATTTCATTAAAATAAATATTCAAATACGAAGTAAAATTTTATTCCTAGCAAATAAACCAATTAATACGAAAAATAAAATATATTTCTTCGGCACAACTCAATTTTTTATAACCAATAAATATATCGAAGAAAACAAGTAACATCTGCTTGCAAATACTTTGATTTTTTTTTCTAAAATAATGTAATAACTGATAATTAATATTTCATGATTGCAATGTTGTCATTATATTGCACTTATACGTGAATACCTTAAAAAAGGATTATCATCCTCTTTCCTTGTATACATTTATTTTGTAATAAAATACAACTTCCGCGAGTTTTTCAGGCAGAAGATAATCGTCGGTTAAAATTTTAAAAAGAGATATTCAAATAGAAATAATAAAAATTATTATCGCAATAAGCAATACAAATGTCTGAAGTTTTAGGAAAGTCCGATTTGAAAAAGTTGGAAAAACACTGCTTCACACGATTTCACGATGCTCTCTGATAGAACCGCGATCCGCCTCCCACTTGGCCTGGCCATTGCCGCATCTACTCAGCTATTTATCCGTCGAAATACGTGGCGTGCCAAACATCGTGCTCCGCATGTATGCACGCAATCGGCGAGCGCTCCCGATCGTCGTGAGCGCCGGACGATCGATATGGCTGCGAAAGCGCGCGTCAGATTTCCGGCCGTGAAACCCTGGTGATGAAACGCCAAGTTACGGCACCTATAGGACTCGACGAGCACAATCAAAATCCGCGGAAAATTCGTGGCCAAGTGAATTCAACGTTTACGATTTTAACTGGAATTTCACTTGAAAAACTTTGGCATCCGAGGTTAATTTTTGCAAACTTAAAAAGATTGAAAAAGAAGATCGAGAGAAGCTTCAAAAACGCCGAGATTTCCGTCTCGGAAATCGGAAGGTTTAAAGAATTATCGAGAAACGGATGGAGGACAGAAGATCCGAGGATTTGTGGTCTTCCCGGATTTTAATTAACTTTCGCGAAAATGACTGCGTTAGAATCTTTAGCGGGAAATCATTATTCATGCCGAGAAAATGTGTATACGCCTATCGCTCTAGTCGACCGTGATACGACGTCGCTACGACGACCTTTCCGTACGCGTGAAATCTATGCGTGCGCAAATGTGTAAATCGTTTACGTATGTACGACGTCTGGTTCGGATGCTTTGTACGGCCGTGACCATTTGACAGTTTGTGTATGGATAATTCCGGAAATTGACAGTGGTCGGCGTGCAGTGCCGACGAACGTTCAACATACGTAAATGCAGCACGAACGAAAAGTCACGCGTCTACGAACGCTGTTGAATAATAATCGCGCAAACCGTATAAATACGTCGCTATTGTTTATGTAAATATTGCGCGATGGAAAATAGAGTGTTGATTCTGACATTATTGAATTATTTAACACGCGCTTTACAGATATAATATTCGCAGATTGGCGAGTGACCTCGCGACAATTAATACCAGAATGATTCGTTACGCGTAATTATTTTATTCCTACTGAAAGGTCAGATTTAAAAAAATATTTTCATAAAAAAATTATCTCTACGGATAATTTCGGGATGCGGTATAAATTTTTAAATGTCTTTTCAGAGAGACGTCGAAATTAGAGTCGCAATTAGATGCGTAACAGGATATTAAAGGGGCAAAAATCTAACAATCGCGTAGTAATTTAGTTGGCTAATATAATATCACGTGTTGCGTGACTTCTCCGCATCGATCCGCGTAATTGCGCTGTGCGCGCGCGGCGTTCGGCGTTCATCTAAAAAGTTAAAAAGAATGCCTAAGTATATACCGATAATATTCGTGATAATTTCGCTCACTCAGCGAACTGTCTATTCGCACGCGGACAGGTGACAAAAACGGAAGTTTCCCGAGGGATGGAGCTCCTCTCGAATGCCGCGCCGCGCCGCGCTGCGCCGCGCCGGCTGACTAACGACGAATGCATTCTAATGGCGACAGGGCGACAGCGACGACGGCGGCGAAGTTGACTCTCGCAATATTAGGATGAAAGATGAAAAGCAAACTCCACCGTCAAACTTTGTCGCGGTCAACCAATTAAGTACAACCGCGTCCCGACTGCAGGCCGGACCATAATTTCGCGCGCACGATGGAAACATCGATCCCGGCCCACACGCTTTCTCCCTCTGTCTTCGCTCTCTCGTTTCAACTCCCGGAGGACGCCCGCAATGCACCCAGGGCGGATGCATCGCGAGGAGAGACTGCGAACACGAGCGAGTCACGTGCGCGGCCGAAATCTGCGCCACGCCGCGCCGTCCACCATCGCCCATCGTTTATCCGAGTTTGACGTATCGAGAGCATCGTGAAAACACGCGGAAAAATAATCGCGCTGACGTTTTCCACCGAAGGTTCTCAAATGGTGCCTTTCAACGCGCTATTGCGTGCAGGTGATTTCTCGGCGCTCCTTCGAGCCTTGAACAAATATTACCGAATGAACAGTAAATTATTACGCGAATCAATGTTCTTAGCAGTCCACGCGGATTCTTTATTAAAAGTCCACAGACTTGACAATTTTAAGAATAATTCCTTCCCCCCTCCCCCGCCCTTCTTAACATTAATTTAATTGATGAATTTAAATAATCATATAAATTTATATTTAAACAGATTGGTGTCAAATTTGAGTACTCCTGTTTTCGCACGGAGGACGGAATTGTTGAGAAAATCAGCATTGCTCGTGAAAGTTGTTCTCCCCATATTCTCCTCTAGACTCTGCTTCTTCCGCGCTTCGATTTTCCCTCACGCTCTTTCGCTTTCCGCGCAGCAGAGACGACTCGTCTCGTGTTATTAATTCTTCCAGACTCGACACAGAAATTGCAATCAACTCCTAAATTATTATACGACGGTAACATCATGCTGACTTTTTAATCAGAGAATTAAGTTTCGTGTCATTTATAAAATTTTAATTCGTTAAATAATGCCACGTGTACTTTGCGTGGATTCTAAAAGTTATCCAAAGACAAATATTCGTATAAAAAAAAATAATAATAATAAAATAAAACGGCTGATAAATATCACAATAATCTATTCATCAATCAGAGCTGGAGGGTCAACTTTTGCGTAGATAGGCGCGACGGAACGTTAGGCAATCGTAATTAATAGACGTGGTAAATCAACGCGTTGCGCGGAAGTAGCAAAGAGTTTGAAAAAAAGCAAGGCAAAGAGAGAAAGAAGAGAAGTCGATCGGCGTGTGATTTCTCAGCCAAGGAGGTAGGCCTGCAAGTGCACCTTATAACACGATTCAACCCCGCCCCTGTCAATAAATAAACCTTGCGTGTGTCGCGTATTGCAATATAATGTTGCGCTGTGTATATATAAAACAGTGAATAACATATACATAAAATCATAAAACGATAAAACAAAATAAAATAAATTATCCAATATATTAATGTATATACTTAATAATCTGCAATAATATATTAATATTCTGATTATATATTATTAAATTATAGGTATATGCGTGTTCGGTAGCCTTAACTATGCAAAGTGCCCCTTTTTTGCAAAAAAGAGAGAAGATCGACGGTAATATCATTTCATCACAATATTGCGATTTGGCTCTTTGAATAGCTATGGAGTTCTGCTTATGCGTGTATGTATGTGTTCCCTCTCTGTGATATCTGGCTAGCGACCCCCATGAAAGAGGCGATTATTGCTATCTGTAACTATGCGACGTTTCAGCGCTGATAATTTTCAAATCTAATTCTAAAAAACTGTCGAGTGTCCTCGACAAAAAGTTTCCGACAGAGAAATCTAAGGTCGCCAAAGGGGGGTCGCTACGTTTTTATCATTAACATTCGTACGCAGAAAGTGTCTTCGATCGGACCCTCGACTTTGGCGTCGGATTTGGTACCAGCTCCGCAGATTAATAATCGATTTAGATCTCACATTGTCCGCGAGAAACGGGGAAGATCTAAATTGATTGCTGATCTTTAAAGTATTCGCACTGGACGCTGTGGGGGGTCGCTACACTTTCGCTTCAATAAGGAAAGCTTCTGTCCCTGTTGTGTCCCGCACCTACTCTGCGAGGCGCCTCTTCTCTTCTCTCTTCCGTGTGCATGTGTAATATAATATGTAAAAGCATCGCTCTAAAAATAATTAGAAGATCACCTCTTTGGACGAGAGAAGGTCCGTGGAATGCTCAAGCTCAGATGTTGTTAAAATGACCGTGAAATACCTTTTAAACGCAAGGAACAATCTTGGACATTTCAAAGTGTCAGACGGTCATGTGTCGGACGATGCCGGCACTCGAAGAGGTGGTTTCCCAATCACTTTTGAGCGATGTATATTTATCCGTGTTCCTCTTGTAAAACCATGATTATAATATGTATATATATATATACGTCAAACGTAAATTTCATGATGAAAAATATGAAGGAAAAAAACAAACAAAAAAGAAAGAAGAACAAACAGATTGCACCCCAACCAATTAAATATCAATGTGCAATGACGATACGAGTATCGTGACCATCCCTCGAATAAAATTAATCTTTAACGTAACTATATCTCCAACCAATGGTAGATTATTAGTGTGTGGTGGGTTATATAAAGTATAAAATATAGTACTCTATAAATCATCCAATACAAGTAAAACCTTATTTGTTGCCTACGCACTTAAGTCCCGAATCGTGGAATGTCTCCGTGATTTCCACTATTTACCCCGCGATCGCGCATTATAACAGCGCGGCGTGCGACGCTTAATCGTTAATAATATAGACTTTAGGTGTTAATTAACAAGTAACGTGCGTTTTATAGTCAAAGTTCATATTAGGACTGCAAAGCGCGACTACACAACGTATTATTAAAATTTCACCAACGTGTGCGAAAAGGACAGAGATTTCGTTGTCGCTCGATTTTTGCTGTGTGCGCGTATCTCGCGCGTGTCCCTTCCGCGGTGCTGACCCTTCGCGAGCTGCGCCCCGTGTTCAAAAGTCAGGGTGTGCGTGTGTGAGTGTACATACTTGCGTGTAACTCGCGTGCGTAGGTGCGCACGTGTATGTTAATATTGCTACTGATTTCCGAAGGCTGGTAATACATTACGATTACAATCTTCTAATATGAAGTCCAACTATAAACTCTTCAACAACTATACGACTCACCCTGCGTATCGAATGAATTACTCCCAGCGACTCAGCTTAATAATTAATAGATATCATTATAATTAATTAATTGATTCATTAATATTCTTTCCGGCTGCCATCTCGCCGTCCCGATCGGTCGGCAGCAGCATCTACGGGAGGAAATTGGCACCACGTTTGCTCCCATTTTATATATATATATATATATGTATATATATATATTTATTTATATATGCATTTATATTAATTATGTAATTAAATCCGCGCGCGCGCGCACACACACTAACCGCGCGAGCGGTTCACATCAATTCAATCGCACGGACTTTCCCCGCGGCTAAAAAGTATCAGCGTTCGTTTTTCTCACCACGAGAAAAAGGAAAAAAGAAAAGATAAAGCTGCCCGGTCTTTGGACATCATCGCGACGCGGACGCGGTTGACGCGTGCACGAGGTTGACGCACGCGAGCGTCTCGTAAACAACGTAGATCACGATCATCCGCGATATATTGAATCAGCAAATGAAAAGCACGAGCGTAAGCACGACGGCTCCGCGCGAAAGAGAGGTACCTTCTCTCCTCGCACGAGTAAAAGAAACGCCGAAAAAGCGACCTGCGCTAAACAATACGGCTCGTCCCGGATCAACCGATCGCGTCGACGATGCCGCGATCGAAAAAACGACGGGTTTGATCTGCCGAAAAGCTCGAGGAAGAGCAACGCGTCGTAGTCCCGTCGCCGTCCTGTCATCGTCGCGCTCTAACGAATCTCCATCTTCCGGTGAGACAAATCGAATTGGATTTTATGATCGTGACCTCGGCCTTTTTTGGCCCTCGAGACGCGACTACGCTCGCGTACCTCCGCTCCTCGGCGGCTCGTGGAAGGAAAAAAAATAGAAAGAAAGAAAGAACTTAGCCCTCACAGCGCTTCGACGTTAGCTACAAGCCCACTCCCAAAAAGTCAACGCACACTAAACTGTACACATCGCTGTATATTAATCTTTCCTATTTTTTTTTACCATTTTTGCGATTTTCGTTTGTTAAAAAAGACCCCTACAGGAGAAGTTCTCGATATCCCTTAAGCGTAGAACCTATAAAAGATTTGGTGTTCGAGAAAGAAGAAAAGCCGAGAGAGACCGGCCCTTTTCCCCCCAATGGCCGTAACTTCAGGGCCGTATTTTCGCCGATTTACGCGGAATACCCCCCTGTGGCTGCGGCCATCCGCGCTCTCAGTAAATATATATATGTATATATTCCATTGTTTATATATAGATAATTTTTGGGGCGCGCGCGTATGTTATATATATTATGTTTCAATATATATGTATATGTGCATATTTAAATATATATTTAATATACACATATATATATGTATTAAATATATATTAAATATATATGTATCTCATTTATCTTGTTTTTCTTTTTTCCGGCGTTTTTAGGATAGCGTGTTCATGGTGTTCATGGTGTCGTTGCTCGTTGAGAGCGCCAACGAGCCCGCCATGAAATCATTAAGATCGATTTTTCTCGCTTCGGGGTGTTTGAATTTAAAGTGCGTGCGCAGGTTGTCGCTACGTGTGTACGTGGCACGACAGAGAGGACACTCAAACCTGCCGGGGAAGTGGACGTGGTAGTGGTTCCTGATGTGCGTCACGACCTTGCCGCACAGCTTGCACCTGTGAAGGTTGCAGCCGCCTGGCACCCGGTCAAAGGTCAGCCGCATGTGCCAGGCTTTTGAACCTGCAACATCAACACAAGACAAGTCACTTTCAACTGTTGGCTTCCCGACACGAAGCGGCGAGTCACCCGGTCGCCGGCGACTCGTTTCTCTCTCTCTCTCTCTCTCTCTCTCTTTTTACTTTTCCGTTCTTATCTGATTTTGTTCGTCATGTTACTCTGATTACGTTACTGTTACTTCTATGCCGTTTCCGTACTGCTTTCGCTTTGTGGTTACTTTACTTGGATACTTTTTGTTTGGCTCTAGAGCGGCTTTTTTCGAGGGTCGCCGGATCCTTGGATACACGGGTAGGGCATTCGACTCCGTGGAAAAGTCTCTCGGATTCCAGGATCGAGTCGAATCCTCGAATCCACGGATTAGAATTGCGGACGGGATCTCCCCCGGTTTGGGTCTTTGAATCTTTGGATTCTCGAATTCTTGGAAATTCTGAGATCTCTAGATCACCGAGTCCTAGGATCTTGAGACATTCGATCTTCGGAATCTTGTACCTACAGATACTCGGCTTCTCGAATCCTCGGATTCTAAGATCCCCGAGGTCTTGAGTCCCCTGGGGCCGTCGGACATTTAACTCCTCGCAGAGATGCAAATAAGTTTCCCTCCGTATCCTTGGATCCTCCGATCCCGATCTCACTCTCGTTAATTTCGCGCGTTCGTCGTCCCCGAGTTCTACCTCTCTACGTTTCTTTCCTTTATCACTAAAGTCCTCCCCTTCTTCTCGCGAATTGTACTGTGTATGTATATTATGTATATGTGTCCCGAACGCGCGTTAAATCGAGTTGTTGGAGACAGACAGAACGAGAAAAAACATTTTACCAAACATATGAATAAAAACTACATTTTTTCCTCCTCTCACGTTTATCGGCGGCGCAATTTTGAAATATCATTTTTCGTAATCGGATAAAGTGATTCGCGAAAATTGATGCATGCCAGTGAAGAAAGAGTTTATTAGGAAAGCAGCTCATCCTACTTTTGAAATAAATGCAAATGGATGTCGTTATGCTTCATGGTAAACCGGAGACCTTTGATTAAAAATCGATCACTCGTTACCGCGGCGTTGCCTTTGAGGCGTCGCTGACCTTTATGGATTGCAAGACATTGTATCGTTTAAATAAAATTTAAATAAATTGAGCCACGAGTTCATATAGCAAATAACTTTGCTCGAAAGACGTTCTCTCTCTCTCCTTCTTTCTCCTTGTGCGCGAAAGGCGCGCTTAATAATTCCGTATTTAAAAACATGGAATTTCGCTTTGTGAGAGGCGCGAGCTCCTACAGACCATTTTCGCAAATATCTAAATATATATATAAAAAACGCGATCATAACGAAGGAATAAATATTAAATCAAGCGCGGACGCTTCGGGGTAGTAAGCTAAACGAGCAACGCCGCCGCTCTCGTGTATTTAACACGAATTTTGCATTGCCTTCGTAAAACGACCAAAAAAATAGCTTACGTTATACCGAGAAATGGTGAAAATTTTTTCAAATTTATTATTAACAGAAATGTCGCAACTGAGAAGTTCGCGTCACAAAAATTAAAAAATGCGAAATACTGCTACAACTCTATTTTCTTGTTCCCCTTTTTTTGTTAGACTTTTCCTCTCCTTCTGCTTTTGAATTCCAAAAAATTATTTTATACAGTAATGTAATCGAAATTCTTAGCCAATTTTTTTATATACCACTGTCATTTGATACGAAGAAAGTATAAAATACCACTTAAGGGTGTGCGCGAAGTAACGCGCTGCGTCGAAAACCTATTACACCGCGCATTTTTCAAACAAACACTTGCTTTTCGACTCGAAATGCGAGATAACTCGAGGCAGACGACGAGAACGTGCGATTAAAGCGTTAGACACGTAAATCTTCGTTAAACATCGATCAAACTCCAAACCAGTGCGATTAATTAGAAAAAAAAGCGTAAAATGGGCGTACAAATTTTGTGCGTAAAGGCAAAGCGAGCTGATCGAGCTATTCTTCCGGTATGGCGTTGATCTCTCGGGTGCTTGAACGTGCTACGAACGATTGATATATCAATCTTATAAACAAAGAAAAAAAAATCATTGACCTATATTTACCACTAGACTGATCGAATTTTCGTTTTTATTTTATCCACGGCGTTTCTTCAGCAAGTAAATACGCTCAACATCACAAATTACGATTTTCGCGAGACGTCCAAGAAATTAAGCGGTGCACCGCATGTCCGACATTACGCCGGTCGACCTGATTAATTATTGAAATGATACGTGTACGCGAGACGACCGAAACAATTATACTCCCATATCCTAATGCACGAGCGAAACGAGATCGTTGTATTATTCAAGGACACCAAATGGTTCTGTCTGTCTCGAGGCACGAGTGCCGGGCACCGAAATCTCAAACGGAAGAGATAGACCTGAAACGTAATGGAGCACTCTGCGAGCAGTGCGGTACCCGACCGCTCGCGGAGTGCTCATGTATGCGCGAGTATGCGCGCTGCGTTGTGCATAAACCCAATAACGTCGTGAAATCCCCCTGTCGCCGAGACGCATAGAACACCTCGGAATGTTAAATCCCTTTCTTTCAAGGCCCGCAGTTCTCGGAACGTCAGATCTCTCTGTCATATTATGCTCTCTTGTTAAAAGCAATCTACGCGTACACATTCCGGTTAATAATGAGCAAAACCAAGTGTTTCGGTGCATTATTATACTCGAATTAAAAACACAAAAGTTCAAATATCATTTGAATCAGAAAACTGAAATGTGACAGCCAAAAGAGAAAAGCAGATGCAAAGTCCTTAAAGACGCCTGAAACAATATATGATAAAACCGACGCGTTAAAGAATTATATCCATTTTTAAGTATGCACCAAAACTATTTTAATTTATTTTTATGGAGAGACGCGGACTGAGTCGGAAGTGATTTACTCTTGCACAGACTCCGCGCGACAGAGAAATGACACTCGAGGTGCTCTATGATCTGGAAAAATGGAGTCCCTGAAAGCTCGCGCCACCATTCGGACTGATCAATATTCGTTTTTACGTGCCTCACTTAACGTATTTGCACGTACCCGGGATATCCGCCGACAATCATAATGGAAACATAGGGTGTGAGAGAAAGGAAGTACGTCTCGACGGTATAAAAACTCATAAAAATTTATTTTTAAAGAATATGTCAAAATACTTAATGTCCGCTATTATCGGTTTACATTTACATTTAAAACTTTAGAACTATTTTGAAATTTTCTTCTATCTTTAGCTTAAGTTCTTCAAATTCTTTGGATTTCTTTAAATCTTTGAATCTTGATTCGTGTTCGAGTACGTCAAAATATAGTTAAAAAATTGTCACTAAGAAAATATTCTTTCGAGTTACCGCAGGAACACGTTGTTACGTACAACGCTACAGCGAACACCCTATAGAAAGTCGTTTATTCTTGTCGAGGCGAGACCATCTCGGTATTCGAATAAGCTGACTGAACTCCCGCAGGAGACTCCATTTCGGCGATACCCCAAGCATGATATCGCGTGTTAAACCCTTGCAAACCACCTTAATTTCGCGATGTTTACCCGTCACGTGCCACTTTATTTTGCTGCGAAGTCAGTAACGTGCGAAGCGAAGCACATTTTAAAGTAAAAATACCAGTAAGAAACCATAAAAAAAAAAATTTATGAACTCACGACGACACACGTACGCGGTAATAACTGCACAAATTGTATTAATGGCATATTATACAACTTACGCGAAAGACGAGATTGTACGATTTTACAAATCACCTTGTACAAAAAAATCCTATGTACAAAAAATTATTAATTATTATCGTTAATTTGTTTTCTGTTACTGTAAACTGTAAAAAATTAGTCGTACAGAAAAAGTCGCTATACCGCCGCACAATAGAAAACCAAAAGGTATTCGCGCATTATATTTACACGTGTCTGCATAAAATTACAGTGCGTTCGGGCGAATGTTTCCTCCGATCACCCTGTGTTTGCAAGCGCCACCTTATTATACGCAGCTACTCGGGGAAACGGTGAGTGCCACAAAGAGTTAAATCGCTGTCTACCCCTCTCAAGAAGCCGATTGCCGCCGCGGTGTGTCGTCGTATCGATCGGCTGCATTCACGCTAGCTTCCGTTCCCGATTAATGCGCGATTTAAATAATATTCGCGTGACGGTGCGGGGGCGACAGAGAAAGAAGGTGAAAGGTCACTCCGCGCTTCCGATCGATGAGAGGACCGACGCCGACGCCAAGAAAGGGTTCGCGAAACACGGTGGAGACAGGGACGAGGAAGGGGAGAAGGAAGCGGACGAGTTGAAAAACTTTCGTCGGTCCCGTCGACCGTTCGATTTTCAATGAAACCCGATCGCCCCCGCGCTACTCGTTCATTTCCACTTTTCCGAGTTTTCGTGACGAGTGCGCGCGGAATGCAGCCGCGGCAACGACGCCCCGTCGACGCTGTAAAAAAAGGCTTTGTACACGGTTGCTTTTTTTATTATACATATACACAAGGTTGGGAGCGATATTTTTAGATGTACAGGTGTATCTTTTTTCTCTCTTGTTAGTGCAATAGCCTCGGTTAGATTCGGTTAGAACAGTGTTTTTCAACCCTTTCTGCGCGATAGAAATGCCTCGAGTTGCGCGAGAAATCTATGGTACGTCACAGTTAGATGCGATTGCGGAAGTTGTATATCAATAGTAGAGAGTTATCGCGTGAGATTGTTACTATTCAAAATTTAATTGTATATTTTGACGAAAATCTTAAGGATAAGAGAAATAAGATCTATAAATTAATTTTTTTTATTAAATTCTTCTGTTATCGATATACCTCTTCCGCATAAAATCACGGTACACGAGTAGGTAGTCCCTTTGATCTTGATTTCAATAAAACAGACAAATAATATGATATTCAACAAATTCGCAATGCACAATTACTTTTATCCCACAGTCATCTTGCAAAAACGCTCGAATCGAGCTCAGCTACTTGTGCGTTCCTTTCTCGAACACCTTATATTGTTATTTGCTTGAGATCCATTTCAATAAAATAAAAGAGGTCATATAAAATGTTCTAAAATCGCGCGTAAATTTTTATTCAGATCAAATTTTCCGTAAAACATTCAATGGAACAGAGGTTGAAAAACACCGAGTTAGAATACATTTCTTGTGAAAGAGCGAAGGTGCATCAGTTGTTGTTACGATTACGTTTCGCGGTTCGCATAAATTCAGGTAAGGCCGACGTAAGGACTAGACCAGAAAGAAAAGAGAGAGTAAGAAATTAGAGAGAGAGAAAAAGAGAGAAAGTATGAATGAGAAAAGAGTGAGTAAAGTAGGGTTAAAAATGGCGAAGGCAAAGCACCTGTGTGTCGGAAAATGATAAATTTCAAGAATAAACTCCAAGTAAACGAGAATCTCTCTGTCCCCTTTGTGTGTCCGGAACAAAAAAAAAATAGAGCGACTCTCGTTCTCTCATGAGAGTCACGAAAGCGCACATCCTCTCTTTCTGTTTTCTGGCAGAACCAAGCCCCCTTTTCTTCGAAAAAAAAAAAGTAACTGAATCCGAATGTCAAATCGCAAGAGTGTCGAGTCCGCTCGAAACGATAAAGCGCAAAATACACGACCGTGATTCGCGGTGGGTTAGATTAAATAATCATGTTTATTATTTCACAAATCTCTTTTTGTAGTACAAAAATATTACAATATTTTATCTGGTAACTTCTCGTCACCTCTGTTTACTCACTTAAATCGAAATAGTTAATGCGCACGCCAAAAAAAATGTCACCGATTCCGTTGTCTTTGTTAAATTGATTTTCAGAACTAAAGTTACAATGAGAACTTGCATTGATCATAACAGATACGATTTGAGAAACTAAAAAGTAGAATCATAGAATTCTGCTACTTAGTTTCAAAAATTAGATATCAAAGGAATCCAGTAAAATACTAACGTCGAGATGCTTTTATATCTGATACATATCAGTCTATAAATTTGTAATTATTTTTGATAATACACCTTAATTTATTACGAAATTTCGTTATAAATTTGCTGTGTGCATTAAATAATGCAAAAAAATAAATAAAATAACAGTAACGCAAAATTTTGTTTGGCGCGTGCATACAAAAATCCTATTCTCTAAGTACACAAACATTAGCCTCAAAGGTGGTTAATTAAATACTTACGATAGTTGCATTAATCTACGTTGGCGCATAGGCAGGCATTTTTATAATACGATTTTCTATGAGGGAGAGGAGGAAAGGATGAAGGGGTTCAGAACAAGCGCGATGGTCAACGCAGTAGGCCCTGACAGCATCGTTATCTAGAGTACCTCCCTCCTTCTTCAAGCTTGTCAAAACGAAAAATGGAGATTCTGACGTGAAAAACATGCGATTCGGCAGGAAATCGCACGTACGTATTCGTGACACACGCAGACCATGTCGCGAATCGATTTCTGCATTGTGTGTTCTCATTGTTCGATGCAAATTTAATATATAGATGCACTCTGGCTTCGATTCACCGAGTGCTATTTAACGCTTGCGTGATTCATTTATAATCGAAAATTTCTCAAATATATTTCGTATCAAACAAATGCCTAAGAGGACCAAAGTTCCACGAATTTAACGATCAAGTGCCGAAATTCTCCTACAATCGGAGAATTAGAGCACCGAACATTCAGATAAAATCGGTGAACTTTGGTGTTTAATCAACGATCACTTTTTTCTTGTCCTCTCGATAAAGTAACACCGGACACGTAAAAAACGATCTTCGAAAAAGTATTTGAACCACAACAAGCTTTACACGTGATCAACGACGCACAATTAGAATTTCAAAAAATGTTCAAACGGGCTATTGTGGATATGTAGCGTGATAACATGTCACTACATAGCGTGACACTAGTTATATTTTAGTTATCGAGTAGAGAAATCGATGTGCCACCGACAATGCCAATATTTTTTCTCGCGAAATAGCTACGAACTATTCTGGAGCTACGAAATTAACGTCCGGAAATGAAGTTCGATTCGATGGCGCAATCCTGATTCGGCACGACGATCTTGATTCGGATGTGACATGCGAGTGACGCTGATGATAATATCAAACTATTATTATGCGACGCTACATTTTTATTAATATCTACAATTCGTGTGAATCAGCCTGCGTGGAAAGAGAGAACTGTCAACCTATGTAAATCACGGATTTGCGTATGCATAAATGACGCCTACGGTCCCCTTCCGCGAGGTGTCGATCGACTGATTCGCAACGCATCAAATGGAAAACGTTGCAGAACTTTGGCTTTGACAAAAAAGAGACGCGCCGATCGGATGAATGATTAAATAAGCCGCCCCGAAAATAACTCTTCAAGGTCGTAAAAATTGCTTTTACCATAAACGGCAACATCGCGTTTTAACATGTGCGGCCCTTTAACGATGGCTTTTTGTGAAAAGTCCAAGCTATCGAAATCACGTCAAATTCCGTCAAATTTCTCGGTGCATTAGCGCCGGATTTTCCACCGGATCAAGTCGCTCTTCGTCGAAATTTTCACGTTGCTTCCGCTTTTATAGCCCGAATTTTCGGTGCACGTTCCAGCATACCAATATACATACAATATATTACTTTTTTTTTTTATGCAGTTTACGTATGTAAAAGTATATACGTCAGATATTTTGTGAGAATTTTTGATCGTCTTTAGCAACTCGTAGTCTGAAATATTTCGCGCACGAATGATAAAAAGCACTGAACAGCGTCGAACACATTACGGCTCTTTGAATTTTTATTCTGATGTTTGTATGTTTAACTTGTAAAAACCAATTCTCAGAAAATTGAAAAAAACAATGACGACATTAAAATCACAAGCTTTCAAAATATAGATAAAATAAATAAAATTCTAAAATATAAGGAGGATAGACAATAAAAAAAATTTTTGAAATCAATTTTTAAATGGATAAAAAAAGTAAAAAAAAATAGAAAATATAGATAATAAATTTTAAAATTAGTTAAAAAAGATGAAATTCTATTAGCTCATCAAGATAGAGTTCCACATGTCTTTTGAAGGAAAGAGCCGGAACGTATAAAGCGGGTACGAGAGACGAATCGGAAAACAGACAGACGGCTGCGCGTATTAGTGTAACAAGCAAGCGTCCATTCGTAGCGTGATTATTTCCGAGACTTCGAAACTGATCTTATCGAGACGTAACACGACCCTTACAATCACTGGCAGGCGCTCGCTCGCTCTTGCCAGGCGCATTCGCATGATGATTTATATCGGAATCGCGAAGCACGAACGTATTTAAATGCCCGGCGGGCCGACGGTGGGCGTCGCACGGAAGTGAAGCCAGTCGGAAGTGGAAGTATTCCTGCACAAGCGCTCAAGACAAAGACGAATGAGGTGGTTTGGATCCGCTGGAAATTACGGGGCCCGATGTTGTTTGTATAACGCGAGCCGTCCGTAAATGAGACGCCAATTTTCCCGACCCCGGCCGAACGAGGTAAGATTATCGAGAAAACTAACTCTGTCTTGTATCGCACGACGAGAAACGAGATACACTCCTGCGTTCTGAGACGCGCGGAGATTTATGAATAAGGAAATCGTTCTCCGGGGTGCTCGGAGTCAATCGCTTTAAAGCACATCGAAACTTTACGAGCGGCGGGTGCTCCACGCGCTCTTCACGTCATCTAGAGCTCGTTCCACATCGATCCGAAACGCATGCCACTCCTGTGCAACTTGGCTAAACGAGTTAACTCTTGTCTCTCTACTCCAATAACAAGATTCGAAAGACTAACATCACGCTGCAAATTTTATCTAATGAAAGAGTCAAATTTAAATGATCGTCAAGCGTTTACGTTTAATTGCAATGCGCATCTCTAAATAAATTGTATATGATTTGGAAGGGTCATCGAATTCTCTCTCACCACCAATACTCCACAATCTCCTCTTTACAAACTTTACAAAGTTAGGGTCGACCGACCTAGCAGCCGCTGCCAATACCATCGTCCCCTGCGCGAGCATCCCTCACATCGAAGGGATGCAAGGGAGCGGCGGAGGCAAGCGGAGCGGCGCGGCGCGGCGCGGCATCCAGCTGCCAGCCGACTAATGCTGCAACAGGGAGAGAAAGGACAGAGGGCGGAGGTACACGGTGAAAAGAGACAGAAAGAAAGCGGGGACTGAGGGAAGGAGACAGAATAGCGGAGGGGATACTCGGGAAGATTTATTATGCAGAGGAGAGTGAGAGAAACGGGCGCGAGCCCTTTCGGAGCTTAACACACTTTGTACCGGGCGCTGCGCACGTAAGCTGTCTCTATTTTTCGGCCCGCAACGTTGATATACGCGCGAAGGGAGTATACGCCGGTTTATATTCTGAATAATGCATCTGAATCCGAATGCATATCTCGGCGAAACTTTCATCTCTTCCCATCTTATTACACTTTGACGTAGATAATATAATTTATTAAAAGAGCTCGGCTCTTTCTTTACACTGCTCGTAGGACAATAATTGTATCTGACGTAAATTGTACTGAACGTCGAAGAAATTCCCCGTTAAAATTCAATGGCACATAATTGTTTATTAGGCACACGAATTCGAAATGTAGATATTTGGGAATGCTCGCGTTATAAATATAGGTACTTAAAGACGTGCGGTCTGAAAAATCGCTCGTGCTAACAACGCCCAATCTTCGCGCCGTGTAGAACCCGATATTCCCTCTCACACACCGGCATCGATCACCGCGCTGTGCCAGAAAGAGCCGTCAAGGAGGAGGGATGCAGAAGGGGCAGAGGTGCGGAGACGCAGCAGCCGCTGGAGGACGAGCGAGGAGAAGAGGACGAAGGGGATGCAACGACGAGAACAGGAGAGAACAGAGTGTATTTCCCACCCTCCATTGTGTGTGCGTCTCTCCTCTATCTCTCTCTCTCTCTCTCCTGGTACATTCGACTAAACTGCATATATGCTGAGGAGTGTAGCCGCATGATCTATGTACGTGAATTCAACACAGTGGCCCATACGGTACGGTATTGCTACAGGATTTCGCGTCTCCCTCAACGAATGACGATCATACGCGGAAAACGACTCGTACCTTCTTCTTTTACTTTCTCTCTTTCTTTTTTTCTTATTTTCCGTTGAACCAGGTGCCGTTCTAAATTCACACGTGACTGCCAAGAAAATATCTACTGCGGGCGTTACACATATATTTCCGCCAAACGAGGAACCATTTCCAAAATTTTCCGAGCAGCGGTATGCAGACTGCTAACCTTAGATCAAGGAACTAAAATTTTTTTCAAACGTGCAATAGCTCTCTGATTTAGAAATAAACACTATGCGAGATCTGCGAAAAATTTGAGAATAATCGATTTTGGAATTCAGATTTGATAGAATATCGGAATTATCTATAAATTTGTTTTTTTTCATAATCTAATAGCCTGAGCAAAATTCGTTCCACGTATAATGCAATTACTGGCGACTCAATTGTTCCGATGAAATCGTTTGTTGCAAATGTCGCGTGAATTTCGAGGAGCATCGGAATTTCAGTGCTGTAAACTTTCTCGATGCGATTGATTTCTAGAGTACCTCTCGTAAGGCCGAAACGTTGAAACTTCATTTCGAGTATTCCTGTCAGTAGCTATACAGTAGCTTTGCTACAGATCTGTGGAGTACGTACCGTCTGTTCGAAGACAATACCACAGCCCGAACATGTAACCACTTAAGACATAAGGGAGGCGACGGTTGATTGAACTGCTCGGAAACGGCGATAACGAGGACATGACGATATACGGCAAAGAGAATAGCGTATTTCGTATTCAATTGAGCATTGGTACTAACAATGGAATAGATCATTTAGATTATACGATGACAGACGTAAATGAGAATGGTTCTAAGAAGAAATATCCAAGCTTTTCAAACGCTTGCCAGCGCCACGTAAAAATATGGCATAGAGAATTTACATATGTAATAAACAGGAATATGTTCATGAAAATTGAGAGGAGTGTTTTTTTTCATGTCCAAAGTCACACGGAAAGAACGATTTCTACCATTATCTAAAATTTGTTAGATCATCAAAGTAATTATGTTGGATGCTCTCGTTGACAGAGTGTCAAAACTTTTTGCAACATTGCTCATCATCCTTCATAATTATTTTAGTGATCCAAATTTTCAGATTCAGTTAAGTTTTTAGATACTTCCGCAAAACCGTTCTTTCTGCATAGCTACAAGAAGGAATTGAGTGTAAAAATAATTTGCAGATAGATTTTCCACAAAAGCTACAAAAACTTTGACTGTTTTATATATTATATATATATATATATATATATATAAAACAGCCAAAGAATCTTATACTAAAAATCCCACGGTTAATGGCCCCACGTAATCAGCAGAGTTTCACAAGATTCGCGCCAGACCAAGTTCCTACTCCTTCGAGCGAGCTCTCAAGGACGTATCGGCGGAAAGCAGCGGCGGCTCCGATTTCTCCTCCATTGGCTGAGCCAACTATCGGGGTTTTAAGTAAGCGGGCACGAGCGCGAAAGACGAAAAGCCTCTTGTCATGTGCTCGAGAAACGAAACTCTTTGCGAGCGGAGCACTAGTCGGGGTGCACCTTCCGCTGATCCTCTTATTGAGGACACCATCCTGTGCCTTCATCCTCAAACCACCATCACATCCGTCCGACCGCCGTGAGACGAGCGCGCGCGCGCTCGTGTAATAAGGGCGAGAAGATATGCCGATAAGAAGCTTATCGTCGAGAAAGGACCTCGTCGCTCCTCGGACGAGTGCCGCGCTCACTCTTCCGCCCATGCATGAGAATATTAAACAATCGATGCGTCTCGAGAGCAGAAAGAAAGCTATAATACGCCGTTTCGTCGGCGGAGTTACTTTATTCGGTGATCGATCGATGTCGAGAATAAGTATCGGTGAACGAAACAAGTATCGGTGGAAGAGCTTCCCGAGATAGTGATTTTAAAGGCGACAATGGGATCAAGGCCCGATAGAGAAAACGAGTGAGGGAGAAAAAGAGCGGAAAGAAGTAGAGCTTAACGCGGAAAAAGAAACAAGCAGATCGGAAACAAAACCGAGTAAGAGAACTTTGCAAGTGGCACGACCTAAAGGATACTCGATGTAAAAATTTTAAGTATAAAGATTGCAGGTCTATGAGAAAATACCGGAAAATTACTAATAGTTTGTAATATTTTAATTGAGAGCGATTTCCCGAGCGCATAAATTTATAAGATGCACTTGCTTAAAAGCTTTGCAAAAATAAAAATATTGCCCCACAATTATAGTACAGATCATTAACGTTGGAGCGCGATGCGTTGTTAAACGTTAAAGTGGCAAATGTGATGGAACTTCAGATAAGATAAGAGTTTTTAATCAACGAATTACGTGGAAAAATACCAATATTTTTCTCACATGAATCTAAATAAATCCAAACAAATATTTTTTTTTATAAATTCGTAAAAATCTGCAAATTAAAAATAACCGATTTAAAAAATCAGAAAAAAATATATCGGAACGGATCGATGAAATCGAGAACTGAAGGCATACTGCGAGAGTAATTAGGGTAATGAAGGGCGGGCTGTATAATTAGATGCAACGATGGATCGATGGACCGAGCTATTGCAGGAGGGATGCAAAATGCCGTTGAGCTTTTTATCGCTCGACTATGGAACGAGAAAGATAGAGAGCCCTTTGATCGTGCTACAGGGAAAGTCTCGCGTGATACTAATTTCCATTTGGGCCCTGCTGCCCGGGCTCGGTTCGCTAATGCAGTGACGTCATTCATCTCTCCATCGCTTTACCACGTCGCCCAGAGAGAGAGAGAGAGAGAGAGAGAGAGAGAGAGAAAGAGAGACAATTTTACATCGTTAAAGGTCGGAAAGTTATGATACAGAGGTGCTTCGCTGAAACGCGACAACATTTTTCGCGTCTTACGCGAGATATACTGCAAGCAGGCTCCGCCACGTTACGGCTGCATGTCACGGCCAACTCGCGGACATTAATATTACTGGATCCGAATTGTCGCCCCGGCTACGTGTCCTCCTTGTTAGAGGAGAGACGGAGACAAAGTTTGCGGATTCAAGAATCTATGCCATTCGGAGATCCCGCACGCGAGGATACCAAATTCTGCATACAAACGTATCAAGAGTCCTGCGACGAATATACCAGCAAATGCATACAGAGTGCAAGCTTTTAATATTTACAGGTCATTTCTCTGAAGAGACAATTTCGACATATGATCCAGAAGAAACTAAGACGGAGGAAATGGAAACGACGTGACGAAAGAGAAATAAAAATGAGAGAATATAATAAATTAATAATACAAAAAATTAAAAAGAAAAATTATTTTAAAGAGATAACATCGAACATGTGAGACATATCGCTCGTGTCATTATTTGGCAAGAGGCCATTGCAATAATTTTTTATCAGTTTGATTCTCAAGAATGATAGTGCTTCTATGCTACGTAATGCTTATAGATTGGTATGCTCGTTTGTCGTTAGTCTAGCTGCCACACCAGAAAACAGTCGATATGTCATTGACAGAGTTTTGCGACTCCGAGCTCTTGCAATTTTTACTACCATTCGGCGCAATCGATGCGGGCCTACCAGTG
Organism: Solenopsis invicta; assembly: GCF_016802725.1. NCBI lineage: Eukaryota > Metazoa > Arthropoda > Insecta > Hymenoptera > Formicidae > Solenopsis > Solenopsis invicta. Next base: position 24,797,196 of record NC_052669.1, read on the forward strand.
GCGACTTTAACTCGCAAAGACTGTTTGCACTTGACAAAAAATATAAGAATTTCAGACCTGAGGAAATAAAGTCGCTAAGATTAGAATTTAATAATTGAAAGATCTTAAAATCTCGAGCAGTTCAAGTATCATTCTCAAGTAAAAATTTGAACTTAAATATTAAAACATAGCATGAATAAAGTCTCAAATGTTTAACGATGATGAAGCTGAGAGATCAGATTACAAAAACTCCGACCTACTAAAGATCTGATTTTAGATGAACCAACAAGAAATGACACCTTTATAACGAAAGAGGAATAAAAATGGAAGAGCTAACAAATGAACCACTCGGCAAACCGTATCTTATGGTTACTGTTCACAATCAAAGTAAGTGGCCCGGTTGTAAGTGAATTCCACGCTCCCGGAAGTTTTGCGCTATCATTTTTTGCTAGTCCCGGAAACTATGACGCTGCCAAAACGCATCCGCTAGACAAGAGAGACGAAACGAGACGACGTTTGTTTGTTACGTAACGCGTGTGGGTGAGTGCAGAAAAAGGAACAAAAGACGCGTTTCCGCATGAAACTGTGGTGTCGCTTTGTGTGAAAGAACAGATAGCAAAAGTTTGTCGCGCGAAAATGTTTCGAAAAATCACGAGCGCCGAGGAATTTCCTTGGAAAGTCAAGGAGGACAGAAAATTTCAATAACTGCGAGATGTCTGCAAGTACGAGGACGACCTTGTTACCCTTAATCCTGTAGAGCTGCGTGGAAACTTTGGTTAATCCTACGTAATGTTCTTTTCACGGATTTTGAGTAGATTAAAGACTTTCGCGAGATAAGCTATACCCGAGTTTTGGGGAGACGAAAAATCAACAACTATCTAAAACGGTATTCGCGAGTGCATTCCGCGTTTACGAGCGTACGGCATCTTTCCGAAAAAACTTGGACATACTTGCTCGATCTACGCCCGCTATTGGCGCGAATTCAATGGCTCGAAGAGCTAAAAGTGTCGCATCTGCAAATAGAGAAAGAACATAGGTAAAAAAAAACTGGCTCGACGCCATTCCTACCCGGAGAGCCGTGACGGGCGAGAACGACGTAGAAACGACAAAGGAAAAAGGATACGTGTGTTACATAACGATGTACAAGGACTATGAGCGTGTGACCATACACTGCCTAAGGAAGTATTGTATCGCTTATTATAATAATTATTTATCGTATTATCATTATTATCTTGTGACAAGCGATTTATCATTGTACTTAAGCAAAAGGCACCACAAATGAGCTTCGTAAGAAGCTTGTTCCTTTTTTTTTCTCTCGTAACAGCCTATGGGCCTGCGGGACTAGTTTCATCATGACTATTTTTGAGCCGCGACGACTCACACAGAAATCAGTCTTCGACGTGATTCACAACCCTACGTCATATAAATATAATATACGTATAAATATATATATTTTACGTACACGCGTCGAAGAATGTTTTGCATCATCTTCCTATTATGCAGATCGATCGCGCTGTTCGAGATAAAAAAAAAAAAAAAAATATTCGCTTGATCATTTATCATTATTTTTGCACACCGTTTTAATATAAAACAAATTTTTGCATTTTATGTTACGCTAAAATATATTCTCGTGTTGCACACATCTACGATCTAATGAAGATCCCAGGATAATCAAAACGGTGCAAAATCATTTGCGACGCGTGCGTATAAAAAAAAAGTACTTAATATCATTTAAATCAAATCTTTTTGCTGCGCGCCTACAGACGGTATACAGACGGATAGTCGAAGATGCTGGAGTCCGAATACAAAAGCCCTAGCGTCTGTGGACACAGGGGTCAAGGGAAGATCCTACACGTCGCGAGATCCTCGGAGCCATGGAATAGCCCGTGGACTCGGACGTGACACGGAAATGACGAAAGGGGGGACGACTACGAGATCGTGTAACGATCTGTAATCTTGAAGGAACGTTACTCGTCTTCCGTATTCCAGAACGATACAATGTTCGGACGTTCAGCGGGAGGTAGAATGGGAATGGAGTTTTGTACTTGACATTACTTTCACTGAGATCTCCAGCTATACTGACTTTACGAACACTCCGCTATAACTAAGGGAGTCCGTTTATCTTGGATAAGATAAAAAAGACCCCGCATCTTATTCATTAGAGTTAAATACTTAGAAGCTAAAACGCACAAGAATAAATAATTTTAGTTTAAATAGTATTCTATAAATAAGGAGATATGCACGCGCACACGATCTAATAGTCACGTATACAGCTATGCGACGAGGAGGGCCCTTCGTGCGACATATCGATCGTAACGATTAATACTAATTGTGAAATGATATGAGCACAAGTTATTTAGTTTCAGGATAGTTCTCTGCGAACGTATGCGCGCAAGTCTATGTATATGCTTTATATGATAGAAAAATAAATTATGTATGTATACGAGGATTTATGAATCAAAGGATCCATGCATCCGAGGAAAGATCCATGTCGGAAAAATCCGAGGATGAGTGGAACTTTTCAAAAGATACGGTCCTCTAACTTGCTGACTTTTAGACGCGAAGCGAACCATTGTATCTAGTGATAAGATATAAGATAGTCTATCTTACATTATAGCATTCCAATAAGGCCAGTAATCGGGATTCGTGACAAAAATAGTCGATTCAAAGATCCTCGCAGAATCCGCGGGTTAGTATACTTTGCACGTGGACGCACTGTATATTTATTCAACGCAAGAGTTATTAAGTTAAGTAACCCGGCTCGGATTTTGCTAAAAAGTGCTTGTGCTGCAGGCGCATAAACGACGATGCGAAGGTGCCCTCCCGTATACCATGTTTCAACTTAATGTGCCTTTTCAAATTATCAGACCTGGTCAACGACATCATACATATGTGACATACGTGCTTGTCGGGGTTGTGCGATTTCATGTGTTTTTTTATGTTGGCTACGCTCTTGCCGCACTGCTTACAGCACTCCATACCAATCTGCGAGTGCTCTAACTTATTGTGACTGTCTTTACTTATATCCTTTTCTTTTTTGCAAGTCCTTGTCGTTCCTGGAATACAAGGTCCCGTTTCGATGAATTCGTCATAATTTATTAACGAGCCAACTGTGTCTACTAGTATCATCCCAAAATACGTGGAGATGGTCGATTTAATGTTATCAAACTCAATTTCTTATTTCTTTGCGCAATGCCTAAATGTATAAATGTCTCTCAAACTCTTTAATTAATAAAAAAAAATAATATATGTAAAGTTGTAGATTTTTATTACATGTATGTCTACAAATATAAAGTTATGAAATAAAATAAATTATGAATAGATATGAAATAAAATAAGTTATGAAATAAAATAAATTATAAAATAAAATATATTAAAAATAAATATTAAATCCCTTTTTATCAGAATTACCAAGTGCCATTAACAACGTAAATATAATAACCTTCTCTTGCAAAACATTCGAAATACAAATATTTTATTACAATATTTTATTTTACCTTTTATCGAAAATTATACGAATATTAATAAGCAAACATTTCAATATGCAATTTTTTTTTACAAAGAAAATTTTTAAAGCAATTATTTTATAGAAATATTATTTCGTTATTCAAAACAGATAACAATGTTTAAGTATTAAAAAATTGATTGTTACAAAAAATAACAAAAATTTATTTTGCCAACATATAAATATTCTAATCCGTGAAATTAAAACTTATTTTGTTAATTTTCCAAGAATCTTTAGTTCTAATTTACGGTATATTTTAAAAATTGTTTACAAAACATATTTTTTTTAACTCCTCTATTATTTTAATGCAAAATATTGGCATTGCGAAAAAAATACTCTTTCCAGATGAGAACATTAAATAGAACATCTTTTATGCTTCCCATAACTCACACTCTACGTCAAATAGTTGCAGAGAAGAGAGGATTCTCTCAATTACGTTCAAAATCAACGAAGATATCATAACGAACATCACACTCGTATTTGTACAGGGTAATGTACTTAACGGAATTGCTTGATTTTCTCTCTCTTGTTTTTATAAGCGCTGAAAATATATATGAAAATCTTGCTTGTTGCAGAGACGAAACAATGTAGTATAAAAAGAAAAAAAAAACAAAAACAAGAAGGTCCGAAAACATAATTAAAAAATAAATAAATAAATAAAAAAAATCGAAACTCTTGCTTATTGAAACAAGACAGATAATCGATCAATTCCATCAAGGACGTCGCCCTGTGCTCTTTTTCATCTATAATTACCTACTCGTAGCAAATGTCAATACCATGTAAAAAGCGCAATTCTACTGTCATCTCATCGCGTTCCAAGAGACTAAAGATACTGTCACAATACAGGAGAGAAAGAAAAGAGGAAAGAGACTTCAAACTTAACATACCGAAAAGAAAACTGAATGGAAAATAAACACTCAAGGGTGAGAACCTCAGCAAGGGGATTCGCCGATTCGTCTCTACGGTAAATGCACGATCTGCGGAGATCGCGATACGGACTATCGACTTTGTCCCCAACTCTTAAACGCCCAGACATAAATTGCTCCGTCGGAGATCAAACGCGCGCATCTCGCGGCCACTGGCAACTATTGCATAATGCAGCGCGTGCAACATTTCAACTAACTAGATATAATATGAATATGCAATCAAGAAGTACGTAATCTGATAACTATCAACAGCAACGAAGACGACGACGACGACGACGACAATGATGACGACGACGACGAGATCGCTACGAGGTCGAGGATGCGAAAGATAAACGAGGAATAACGTTAGCAACAGAGTCTATTTAACAAGTGGTTTGATCGCGCATGTTTCTTCGGAAATAATTGTTAGAAGGAAAAATAAACTTGGAGTTACAAGTTTTTCTGCTGCTGCTGACTGTCGCTGCTAGCGACTATTATTAATGCATTGATGATGCGCAGTGGATAAGACTCGTGTGACTATAAATAAACGGTGACATATTAATGTAGACAAACGATAGAAGATATTTCGCGAAAAGTGAAACTTTATGTCTTATAAGAGTTCGGCACACTTTTTATAAAATGCATGTGAGAAACTTGGATCTTTGGATCCTCCAATCCCTAATTCCATGAAAATTGTCTAGTCAGAGAATCCACAAATTTTAGAATCTCAAAATCTAATTAGAACATCTTAATCTCTAATTTGAAAACAGATTTGCAGGATTATTAGATCCTGTGCTCTTGCATAATCGCGTTAACCTTCACATGATCTCGTGGTATCAAGTAACGTAGCATAGGAAACGTCTTATGTAATGGATTTTTTTCCCCGCGGCCGGCAACTTTATTAACGCAAACGACGGATTGCGCAACGAGATGCGTAACGACTGCACATTTTGTTGCTAATATTCTCGTTCACTCGTGTAGATCGAAACGAACAGCGCAAGAGAGACGTGAGAATATAAGATCAAGATCGCCAGGCACGGTGACGCAAAATACGGCAAAAGGGTATATAAAGAGAATAGAAAATAAAAAAAAAACAGCACATAAAGACATGCACAGAGAGTCCCGCCATGGAAGTTGCATATACGCGTACATCTGCGTCCGCACGTGCACGCAGGGTACGCATATATACTGTATATATGCTATATATGTATGTCTTATATATAATATATGACATAAGTATGTACATGTCATCTCGCACACAATTATACGCATTCACACAAATGGAGTTCGTTAATGTGGCATCACGCATACGCACGCATACGCGTTACGTGCACGTGTAAGAACAGCGAGATGAACTCAGCCAGTCGCACCCACACACCATCGCAATCTTGGACACGGATAAAAAAAAAACAAAAAAAAAGATAGGAGTACAGTCCATTTGCTGATACCATGTCCCAAACCAACGAGAGTTTTGTTATGTTTTATTTCTTTCTGTATATGTATTAACACACGTAATTAAAACTACCACAATGACGTAGCAAATGCACGATACCATCACCACAACACCAAGGGTTCATGTAATATACATATGTAGTTAGATAAATATATACAGACATACATACAGAGATATTAATCTCAGCGTGTATGCATATATATACGTACGTACACATATACATGTATATATATGTATATATACGTAAAAGAGGTCTTTCATTTTCTAAAGTTACACTCACTACACTTGCCAGATTTGGAAATAGAGGGATGCTCGCTTCGGACGACACCTACGTACGACTCGACTCGTGTCAAATCCTTGCAAAAACATGCATGCAGATCTCTCCCTCGATTTCTTAGATGTAACATATTTCCCACACACTAACTGACAAAGAGATCGTTTTTTTTTCCCGCTCGCGTAACGTCGAATCCAGAACTCCAACAAATTTGACGCGAATTAAGTACGATGCTTTAAAACGAATCGACATATCGCCAAATTTTTTTATCGCTGTACAAGCTCGATATTTAACCCCGTCCAAATGTTATGTTTGAGATAATACCAAGTATAATCTTCAAGCATGCATAATGTACAAGTTAATCGTAGATTAGAACGGCTTAATGGAAAATGTAAAAAAAGGAAATATGTTAAATCTAAACGAAATTTTGGTCGTAAAGTTAGATATGTGTGCAGATCTTACCATCAAGTCCGTCGAGCATTTCCGGAGGATTATGGTGCTCAGATGATTCAATCCCTTGAACACCATCACTGAGTGCTCCTGCCGTGGCCCCTCCATCTTCTCCTATCAGTCCAACTGGATGACCCTGCACATGCCAATCACATATTTGTAAATAAGCAGTCGGCAATAGCGTAAAAGCTGATTCATGTTTTAGCATATTTTAATTAAACTTGTACAATATTTTCGAAAATAAAAATTTTTTTAATAATATTTACAACTAAAAAATAATTGTTCTTTAAGTTCTTTGAATCCCAAAATTCTTAAACCATGTTTTTAAAATGATCAAATTTAAAATAATTTTTTTGGAACCATTCACATTTTAAGATTTTTAAGAGCTATCATAACTTTCTACGTGATAAAATTTAAATAACACAAAAATTAAGTATGGCTCAGAGTTGGTATAGTTTGTTTCAAATTTATGTAATACTTATTTGACACATAAATATTTTATGTATTGTTTTAAATAGCAATGATTAAGAAAGAAATAATACACGTTTTATAAACAATTTTTTAATGTTTTTACTTAAATAAAAAATAAAGTAATATTTAATTATAAATTATATAAAAGGTTATAAACGTTCTAAATAATTTAAAATAAAAACATTGTTTATAGTAATTCAATTTATTGCTTTTAAAAAATATAAGAATTTGTCACAGAAAATAATGATCTTAAAAATATATACTTTGGCATCTCTTATTTTCACTTGTTGAATTACATATTACGCTGTAATATGTTACAGCGAGTATACATATATAACTATAATGTACATATAAAAAAATGCAAGTATTTATTTATAAACTGCAATTATATCTCGGAAACATGCCACTAAATCATAAATAATCGTAAAAACATATTTAAAAATACATTATATATTTTATTAATCCATCTATTAAAAATGTTGTTTATAGTTTTAAAAACCATAAAAATTATATCTTTATATATCATTTAAATACATGATTGTTTGATAATATATCATAGATAACAAGGAAGATATATACATATTCTAACAAATCATTTAAAATATTTTTTAAAAGATTTCAAATATTTTTATATAAAATAATGTTAATTTATTAATTTTATTATGTGTGTGTGTATACACACACATACACACATGTATGTATGTATATGTATGTATAATTCATATTACGTATATTTTGTAATAAAATAATGCACATGCATGCACTATTTTAACTTGACATGCAACAATAACTTAAATTTTAATAAAATTATCTGATAATAAAAATAAAAATTTGTGTCTGCAAAATTATATTTAATTAGTGTATATTTATTTGTAACATTATCCATAAAAGTTATAATCTAATAATAAAAAAAAGTCCAAAGTTAAAATATGAGAGGAATTGGAAAGAGGAATTTTTGGAAGACCTGGTAGTACCTAAAAGGTATGTAAAAAAAATATGTAAAATAATAATGCACATTTAACACATTCTATCGTAAGTTCTGAGACGTTCGGAGACATTTTGTGTTAAAATGATTACAATAAGTTTGTTTAAACTTTGGAACATTTCAGTAAGAGTTATAAATTTCTTAAAATTTTCCACATTATTCTCACCAATGTGTATTTATATTATATTTGTAAATAATTTCTAAATATTAATTCAACGTAAAATTAATTACGAAAAGGCATAGAATGCAACGATAAATGTCGAGACTAGCATGTTTTTGTCGTACAAGCGTAACTTTTTTTTGCCTCGTTTTCTTTTATCACACACAGATTGTGTGCTTTACATTTATCATGGTGGTTGACGATCTCGAGTCTAAAATTGCCATTTCCCGCAGCGAACGAAGTGCGAATTTCTGGTATGGACTCGCTCCACTTTCTACAGTATTTACAAAACATAAGATTCGACCGTTCGTCGTATTGCAGCCAGGAATACATATCTAACCATCCGAGTTTAAATCTACCAGCCTTTCTACTTTGCGAAGTAGAACGCTGAAAGTTTGTGCACATTGTCGACTGAATTACGGACATTCCTGGTCCCTGATTTACTTGTAACGATCTATGCATATCGCTTTCAAATGTTTTAACACGCGAAGCATATTTGGCTAACGTTTCAAAAGGTTGAGTTTGATCAGTGTTATGGCTTTTATACGGATAGTGCGAGTTCGTGGGTACGTCTTGACTTAGTGGATTATGCGAATTTCCGGAGAATTCAGACGCAATTCCCGACATATCGACATAGAGAGAACCTCCAGCCATGATGGCACTTTCGCGAGAAACTTGTACCACAGCCGAATCTGGACGATTTGAAGTCATGTTCTGTACATCCATAGTTTCGTCACTCTTCCCATCTCTTTGAACCTCCCACTCCATACCAGTCTGTCAACAGAGAAGGAAAGGAGATATGCTTAATCAACAGATCTCAACCGATCTCTTTTAGCAGAAAAAGCCAATTCTGTAAAAAAAATCTCTAATTGGAGAATCCCTTCCTTCCCATGTTTGTTTGACTGAGTAGTTGTAGGACGACCATAGGTAATCGTCATCAAATGTGGGAACAGTAACGAAACTCTGTTATGGGGTCAATTATCTTCACCATATATCGCAAGAACTTTGCACTTTATTCACCACTGTGCAAAGTGTTTTAAGAGAGAAGAAGCATATAGCGTCTTCGGAAAAAAATGCGGTTATGAAGTAAAACAACTATTTTAACGGGCACACAAAATCGGAGTTACATGCTGAAATGTACCAAGATGCCTTGTTACGTGAACACTTGACACCAAAAAATGTTCAAGCAATTTATATGTGCATTATTTTCAAGTTTCAGCTAAATATATTTTTTTAATATTGAAATAGTTTCAAAGAATTATCTTCCAGAAGTAATGCATTAACTAGAGTAGTCCATAATTACATAATTAAAATTATGTGTTTAGAAACAAATATAATAAAAAGATAAACAATAAGACTCTCCAAGCTTTTTGTAATTTACGCACTCTATGTGACTTTAGATAAAGAAACAAGAACATAAACAGAGTCTTATCACTTTTATCTTTTATGTAATCACGTGATAAATACATCAGGAAATAATTTCCTTTAACAGCATCAAATATTTCCAAATAAATTGAGATATTTATGATCAGTTACTACTAGCAAAGAAAATTATATACACATATTTTTTGGGAAATATATATATATATATATATATATATATATATATATATATCATGCAAGGTCAAAAGGTTTAAACAAAGTTAGTATTTTGCATTACATTAAAGAAGTATTTGCAGGAGAAAGCAAAATGGATGCAGGACACATGTGCAAGATTATAGATGCAGAATACAGAAAAAAAATAGAAAAAGTGATTAATCAAAACTCTAAAGTATGAAATGCATAAACATCGAAAATTACTTACGGGGAGGGAAATATTGTCATGGAAGTCGGGTAAATGGTGATCCACCTCTTGTTTAATAGGAGCCTGCGGTTGTGAAGCAGGAGACATGGGTCGACCACCATCTTCCATCTCAACTCCCAGGGCATTATTTAACTTTGGAATCACAGGAGGACTTGATTTGTAACTACACTGCGAAGATGTCTGAAAACAATCAATCAAGAATTTTCTTCATTTTTGTACTTTTAACACTCTCACGTCGACACAATTAGAGAAGTCTTAGCTAAGAACTCTTTTCTTAAAAAAAGGGGAGAAAAATAAAACTTATCAGTAAATTTCTGTTTAGTTAAAAACAATCAACTTTATTATAATAAACTGAGGAGTTCTTTGTTGGACAATAATGTTCACTATTATATAATTGCAATCAAATTCTACTTGATATTTGAAGTAAAAGAATACATATCTTTAAAATGTATGATTCTTATGTTCAAATATATGACGAGATATAGAAAGCATCTGATGATATCTGAGTATCTTGATATCATCAATTATACAGCAGGTAATAGCGTTTGGCCCAAAACACTTCAAGGTTACAAAAAGTTATTTGAAAAGCTGTGCAATCACAAGCACATGTGTAATTCATTGATAATAAGATGATGTATGAGATCACAATCAAACAGAATTTTAAGCAGTAGCACCAGTCTATCGTTATATAAATCTGATATATGATAGAAATTATGTGCATTATTTTATAATACATAAAAGTTAATGCATAAAAATGTAGTGTAATATTTAATATTGTTACAAACATAACGAATAAAATAAAACTTGTATCTGAATTAAAGAGACATTCTAGAATGCTCATAACAAATTATGAGTTTGTATAAATTTTAAAAAGAAACATTCAAGTTGCTCATTTCTATAAAATTTTCCTCGATCAAGCTCCAGTATGGCGCATAAATGAGTTATAATAATTGTACATATGTTACAATAAATAAAATATGATATATATGTTGCTTATCTCGTGATACAATTATAGAAGAGAAGAATCAAGTACTGTATTCACATACCTGAGAGTCAGACAAGAATCTTTCGCTAGGTGGACCAGAAAGAGAAACGTCGTAGCTGCCTGAGTTCTTTCTTTTCCTCTTTTCATGATGGGACTGGAGGTTAGGCGAATCGCTATGCCTAACTCCAGTTTGCGTTTCTGGATCTGGTGACGGGCATTTGTCCTCCGTCTTGTTATTTACACTATTATCCGTGAGGCCTCTGATCTGCAATGCCTCCGCTGTTTTAAGGAACATCGGTAGCAGATGCTGACTAACATTGACTTCGCCCTTGTACATAAAGTGCAGCAACGCCTTCATTTCTGTGTCATTGACATCCTTGAGGAATATGATTGGATGGGGGTGGGTGTTTTGCAGGAAAATGCTCTCGAAATACGGACTGCATGCGGAGAGTATGGTCTGGTGCGCCTTGAAAGTCTCTCCGACACAGGCCAGGGTCACATCGCAGAGTGCCTCTCTGGCTAGCAGCGAGCTGAGAACGTCAGTGAGGTTGGCTGGATGATTGTTCCACCGTAGACAATACTGCTGGTCCATCTTGTCTATCTCCAATCCCGACCCTACAACCAAACTAGTTGGCCTGATCTGTCTACATAAAACTATGCTCACCCTGGCTATACCATGTAATGATTCCCTAACCCTTAAAAAGCGCTAACTCACACACTTTCTCCACGAGCACTCTCCTATCGTTCTGACAATATCTCCCCGCAGATTAAATCGCGGCTGTCTAGGCCCACACAACGTCCTCCGCGCTTCTGCAAATGTGCCACATTGCAGTATAACTGTAAAACCCTTCAGGGTTCACGCCGTGCTACTATACGTGCAGAAAACATTTTTTCGCATAACCTTAACGGCCGACCGAACTAACCCGCGCGCGGATATCTACGCGATGGGCCACAGCACGGGCTGCCCGCGAGGTTAGATCGCTAATTGCGACGCAGTACGTGCCACCCACGTACACGATAATAATCCGATATATTCGGAGGTGATGTTTTTGGTAATGTCAATATTCGCGAGGCTTGGGCGCCATTGTCGGCCGTGTGCTGCTCGTCTAGCCTCCACGAGCCTCCTCGCGAAACGCGATTGTGTTGATGCCCGATTTTCTAGCCACTCGTACCAGCTACGTGCACCGCTTTATTTACACGGATCCTACGCAGGTTACGCCGTCGCGTATCACTCACCGCGAGTTACCTCTCTCCGAATCTCCACGTCGATTACTCACCTCTCGTAAACTTTTTGCCATTACAACGCCACCCGACCCTTAACGTCCACTGCCATACCAATCTGCCAATGCCTACGGCCTTATTTTTAAAATACTTTTGACCTTCGTGCATCTGCCGCGGGGAATGGCGCGAAGGGCGCTCGGATTCAAACGCGGTTCAGCGTACGCCGCGTCTTCTCTCCGACTGCCTGCGGGATGCCGCGTTAGCCGGCGCACCGATAACGCGACGTCTCCCGCATGAAATATATCGCGCCGGAATATACGGAATTCGCGCGACGCGACCCGCCATATCGATCTGTGCGAGAGCCGGCCTTCTTATTTTCCAAATAACGCACGCTTTCGTTACGTCAGCCAGCCGATATGGCGCCCCAACGCGCACTATTCAAACGCGACCGAGCCTACGTTCTATTACTTTTCACGATTATTCACGATTATTCACGATTAATTTAATGCCTATCTCTACCAACGCAGATTAACTTTAATATCTATTTACTTACTCTTCCTGTTTATCCAATTCTTTAAATTAAAAATAAATAATAAAAAGATAAAGTGTAAGTTAAACTAAGATAAAAATTAATCTGCGTTGATAGAAATAGATATGAATGAGGCAATCCGAAGAGATATACGTGGGTCGAAATGTCGAACTTTATCAATTGATATAAATGAATAATGTAACAAAATTGAAAATATTTTCCATTATCTCGTAATTTGTTTATCCTTTGTTTACAAAAAAATGTATAACTATATTTTAATAATGAATCAAACGTATATCTTTTTATAAATTCGTCGTAAAGATAAGATTTGATTTTTAAAATAATGACAAATGGTAAATATATTTTAAAAAAAATTAATCTTCTCTATATCTCTAATAATCTACCTCTCTCTAATAATCTACCGATAAGTGATTGCGTAATAAAAAATTTATTACAGCTTGGACGAATCCATTAAGACGGTCATGTCATTATCTTATTAACTGTTTGCTTTGAGTTTAACGATAAATGCGATAGTTGCGACCTAAATGATAATTACAATCTAAATCATGATTTCTCAAATCAATGTAAAAGAAAGATCTTTGACAAGGCACAAAGTAAATGAAGTGTTTTCTATATTGATACACATTTTCAAGTAGCCACCTTGATTCAGTAACTTAATTTCATCTATGCTCTCACCTCGGTCCGGTACTCAATTTATCACGTATATTCATTAGAAAACTTAGTTTGCGAGAAAGTGTTGCATCTAAGGCACTCGTACACTAAAGTATACCTGGCATTAGAAGAAGGAAGAAACAAAATTTATCTTTTTCATTTTTTTTGTAGCTCTCCTTATTTAAGAAATTTATTTATCAATTGAATCGTAACTACTTTAATAAAAATTTTTTAGAAATGTATAAATGATTAATAATCTTACTCATTTTACATATTAAGCTATTTTTTCAAAAAAATTTAAATCAAATTAGAAAAAAAGGCAAGAGATTAATTTAAGAGTAACTTGACAAAAGTATTCTTAAATTATTATTAAAAAATATAATATTTGTATCGTCAAAGTTATTATAAGATTTAATATTTATCAAATTAAATTATTGTGAAGATTTCTCTACTACAATTATTTGTTGCCAAAATTAGTGGTGGCACAATTTTAAAACATTTTTTATATTCTTTTATCTACACACAAAATAGTATTGTTCAATAATAATTGTCTTATGTATAAGCAAAAACATAAAATCTTTAAAGAATCTCATAATCTTAAATATTTTTAGGCAAAATATTATATTGTAATAATCATCTAAAGAACACAAAATGTCATTATTTTTATATGATTATTTTATGATTATTTTGAGTAATAGTATTAAAAAATTTTAATTCTTAATTTGAAGATATTGTTGTTTCTTATAAAAATTTTTATTGAAAAAAATAAAAATATTTTTTTTTACTGAAATATATTATATTCAATTTTTAAGCAAGTTATGGTTATTAAATTCTTTAAAAAACATTTTCTATTTTTGCTTACATGTGAGATAACGATTATTGCTCGGTTACTGATTATTTTCTGTGTATCTACTTATTTGTAATACACAAAGTAGAATACTTTTGTATAAAGTTATAGTATACTAAAACAAAAATAGACTTGCCGTCAACTGTTATTTTTTGCCACGTTTTTCTACCGAGCAATGAGCAAGGCTACTCACAGTTAAAAGCACGGATTAAAATTGAGAGTGCGGCTCGTTTAAATACCAGTCGTTGGGGATAGAACGCGACGCGTAGAAAAGGATATTCCCACGGCTTTTATCCATTTGGAGTTAAACGTTGGAGCTTAACAGCGCGAAAAAAATCGTACGCGTGCGTTTCGAACCTCCTCCAATCTTTCCATCCAGCATCACCGTAATTGCCAAAAGAGCTGTACGGCTTATGTCGAGCAGTGCTCGATACGATGAAGAAAAAATACCGCAAAATTGCGTTTTCCATGCGTGTTTCATTTTGCGGAAAATCGCGATACACACGCACGTAGACGCTTTTAGCTTCATTTGACGATAATAAACAATAATTCGCGCAAATCGCGGAGAGTTTCTGATATTAATTTGACTCTCTCCCTTCCTCCCTCCTATTCTCTCGCCGAACGATAATCGTGTTATCCCCGCGAAATCAATAGGCACCGGGCAAAATTGGAAAATCTCCTCAACCGAGGTTTCCAATGCGGATTTACAAGCTTCGAGTGGTTGTTAACAGATTTAATCCGCGCTTTCATCGACATTGCTGGAAATTATGTTTCACGGGCATGTCCCGCTCAAAGATAGAAATGCGATACATAAAACGCCCGTACGTCAAAACGATGATGCGATAAACGCGCGATGTAAACGGAGAATTCAATATTCCCGTATCTTTTTTCTCCTGTTTTTTGTAACATAATGTGTCGCGTAATGCAGCGTTGAAAGACGCCTAATTAATCGCATTTTGCGAATGAAATTGTTGCAGTGCACGATGCAATATCTGTCGCTTAAATTCGATTCCGCGTTTCCGCTACATTTCGAAATACGGCCGCGCCGATCCGGCAGCTGCTGGTCTGACCGGGACGGAATTCATTTCGCAATCACGGACATGTCCTAATTGTGCCCCGGTTTCGCAATTTCCCGTTTTCCCTTAAATGAGATATTAATCGTCGGAATGCACACAGAGAAACGCAAGAGCTGCATCTCCGTTTACTCGCTCGGTCCGAAAGATACTGAATAATATTGCATTTAAAGAGCTCCTGGGACATCCGACGTGTACATGTACGTGCATATATACGTGGCATGTACAAAACTACATGCCTGCTTCTCGGCTAACAATTTAAACTGCAACGTGTCAGCGTTATGTTGCTGGAAACGTCGTCCGTTTCCGAGACACTTCCAACGATTCCTGCGAGCACTCGATTCCGACTCGACGAAGAAGAAATGGAAGAGGAATAATAAAAGAAATATCGTTTTTTCTTGGCTACAAAAATTAAAAGAAAACTCGGCATTTTTATGTCCCGCAAAAGATTTCATATAGATTTCCACGCAAAAATAATTAAATTATTATATTTCTCATTGCTCAGAGTGTTTAGAAATCGAGGCACGAGATCTGCTTTAGTATGTGTTTAAATCGACTGAATCCGGCGGAGAGTAATTACCCAGTGACTGTGAGCTCGATTATACGAGAGGCCGTTTAATTACACGTCGCACATTTCCCCTCCCATCCTTCACATTTATTAAACTAAACTAAACCCGCGCGCTGAGAAGATACTCTGATAGAAAGATTCCCTTTAGCCTCCGTCTTAATAATAACGCACGAACTTTCATAAGGACTAGAAAATTACCTCTGCCATGCAATACGCTTCTTCATTAAGCGAATCCGCGAGCATCCCGTTCCGTTAACGAGCTATTCGCCGAGACAATGAGATATTCAACGATAGACAAGTGTCATCTAATTCACATTTACCGATAAGCAGCGCGATATAGCGAACGTTAGCAGAGTGAAATGTCGAGTTATTTGGAGAATGTTCTAATACAATCAGTTCTTAACATCACATTCAAATTTTACACAAAGTATTGATCTAGAAACGCTTGAACTCGTATTCGTTTGAATCTGCACAACCTATGTATTCGTGCTATGTATTCGTGAACCCACTTTTTTTTCTTCACGCTCACACGCCTATCTATTCTACCTATCTATTGTAGAGCCTGCAATGTATTTTATATATCTAATATATCGCAAATTACTTCTCTCCTCACGAGACAAGATAAAATGCTTTCTCTTTCTTTGGGAAACAGACCTGCGTGTGTCCTCGCTGAGCATCACCGGGATCATCCATCCCACGATTAAGTTGGGCCGACCTTGGCCTTTCGACGGAAACGGCGTCCGAGCCGTAGAAATGCATCGACGATCGATGTGTCGCAGCCGCAGCAAGCCGCGCGCCGGAAAAAAGCCGTTTCCGGCGCGGAATTCGCGTTTATCTTCCGGATGTATACAGTTGATCTTCCGCGGATAAATCTTCGTGCGTAGATATTTGTACGTGCGCGCGCGTCTTTTCGATCTCGATCCGCGGGCGGATCAACGCGTTCCCATTTTCTACATCGACTATTTGACCGAGCCATTCGGTTTTTTCTTGAGCAAAGTACAGTTCGCAAAGTGTGAAAAAATAGATTTTACCGCTGCACGAGCGGTGAAAATAGAAACTACTCAATTTTTCTTCTTTTTCTTTTTTCGCTTTCTTTTTTTTTTGCTTTCTCCGTGTCTTTCAAATGCGAAACGTTTAACGGACGCGGACGCTAGCGTCTCTCTCCTTTCACCTTTCGAGATTCCCGCTCGACGCCGCGAATCGATTAGGAATCGGAAATTTGAGTTCGTGACGCAAACAACGGAGGGCGATAACGTGGGAAGGATCGAAAAAAGCTGTATGTAGAACGCCCGCGCCGATAAAGGACGCGCCGCTGCACTCACGGGCATGCAGTTTCTCGACTGCAGACCACAATGCAGTCGAAGCGCGGCCGCGGGACGAAGAGCGGGACGGACGCACGCTTTGAACACAGGGGGATCTTCAAACGAACTCCGACGCTCCTCTCGCGAAAGCGAACGTCGAACTATACTTGTACATCACGACGCGACGCCGTGCTCGCTCACTTCGACCTCGCGACGTAGGCAAACGCATCTCGCTCAAGAATCCGCTTCGAAATATCTTCCCCCGAATGACTCGAGAGACCGAGTGGCGCTCCAAATAATAGAAACACTTGGAAACGTCCCGAGTAGCTGCCCTCGAGAAGGTGATGGGAGTCGGGAAACTTTGGAGAACTAAGCTCACCCGGGAGTACCCGTCTCTCCCGGAGAGAGAAACCATCGCGAAGAGTTACTCGACTCGTTCCGCGAGATATCTGACTCCTGGATCGACCCAGAATCTCCGAGTGATTTTGCCCAACGTTCTCGTGCTTAAACAGGGAAACAAGATTTCCCATTCTCGTCGATATTAGGAAAATTTCATCCTTTTCCTCCTTTTATCATTCTTTCGCGCGGAAAATCCCCTCGCGAGTCGATCCTGTTTCTCTCCGCGTGCCAAAAGGGGAGATATCTCGCAAAACGCCGAGCGCTTACTCTCGTACCCACCCCCGCTGATTGAATGGATGCGTTGTTTGGTAGCAAGCTGCCGCGACTTGAATCGGTGCCCGAACTTGGAAGTCGCGCGCAACCACGACTACGACAGCGACGGCATAATGGTCGCGTCGAGAAGGATCGCAGAGGGGATTAAACGCGGGCGTATCCGCCACCCGCCGCCGGGAAAACAAAGCGGCCCGGGACGCTCTTTGTCGCGCCGGAAATAAAAAGGAACGGACGCACCACAACGACGGTGAAGTTGAGCGGGAAAGTTATCTGCGATTAGCGCGCCTCGCGATAAACGCACGATTAAATTTGCATAATAAGTGGCGGATTATTTCTCGACGGTGCTACGCGGTAGATTAAAAATTAAGCTCGTCGTAGAGATATGTGCCGACTCTAACCACACGTGTATATGTATATATATGCGTGTCGGGTGTGTTTTTCTATGAGTAACGCGTGGCCGACGCGACGCATGGGAAAAATGTAGCTAACGCTGAAATACGAAACCGGAATTAGTCGGTTAACACTTGCAACGCCCCGCCACATCCGTAATTAACGCGCTATGAATCGCGCGGCTACCTCTGGCGAGAGGGCACATCCGCGCAGAAATTAATCGCGCTGGGTCGATGGCGATATCTCCCTTATACCGATCATCAAATATTGTACTTTCCGTTGAAAGAGCGACGCTAATTGTCGTCGAGTCAAACACGAGCATTCACGACGGTGAAATTTACATTAAGAAAAGGCCGATATTTCGTCTGTTTTACTTTCTAATAGTCTTTGAGTTTGGACGTTAAAAGTATCAATTTTTTGCTATGTAAAGCTAATATGTTTCAATATATAACAAGTTTGAAGATATAGAAAAATATGTATATTTCTAGCAATTCTTATATCTTTAGGACGGATTTGTTTCTTCTCCTATTCGTAGACTCTTCACAACGTATTATTTCATAAAATTATTTTTTTACTGATACTCTTAAAAAAATGTTACAGATTGTTTTATTAATTACGTCTTAATCAAGAATGACAAAATGAGATATTCTTAAGATACGTCTGTCGAAAGCGCGATATATTCTATCGGGTCGCACACGCCGCGAGGTGTGTGGTGAATGCGGAAATAAAATTTATTTTTGAGATATTAAATTTTCTAGCGGTTGTGCCCTATCGCTATGTAAAATTTTACTCTATCAATCGTTCCGGCTCGGACGAGAAACGCGAGATAAGTCCGCCTCGCGAGGCACGTCTCTCGAAAGTATGGCATATTTCATCGGTAATACCCGTGCATCTTTTACACCGCGGGCCAGCAATAATACTCGCGCGAATAAATAGCGAAAATATGGAAATTCGAATCCGACCATGCCGTCCCACCGCAAATAACTGCATTCTTGCACCTGCCCACGAGCAGCTTCTGCGAGATTCCGCGAAATAAACGCGACATTCGCATAAGTTATCGCGCGTTCTTTACCGCTAATAAGTCCGCTAATATCTCAGACAATTGCGCGGCGAATTGACTGCACGCCGATGAAACGAATTATCGAAAATTGTTATATTGATATTCAGCGATCGTTCAATCGACAATCTAAAAATGTTCCGCCAAGAATCCGGATTGCTCCGTTTTCCCGGCACGATTTTCCGTTACTTTTCTCAACTGCGGCGCTCCTCGAGTCGACGATCATGTCCCGTCGATTTTTTTCTATTTACTTTCCCAACTTTCCGCGTGGCCGATTCTATTTATTTGAGCGAGCATGGACGCGCGCCGACCGGAAAATATATTACGCGTACTCCACTTCTCTCCGTCCATGCAAATTTATTCGTAGCGCCTTTCGGTCACGAAAGTAGCGAGCTAGCGAGGGGAAAAGGAGCTGCGAGCGCTTCGTGACGAGCAATTTCGGGCGAAGCCGAGTGATGTAACGCGACGTCGTGACGCAGGATGGTACCTTCGTCCGCTTTCCCGCCCACCCTCTGCCGCCGCCGCCGCGGGAGAAGTCGGACGGCGGAAACGCGCGTGCCGTCGATCGCACGATCGATAAAATCCCCCCGCGTAGTCGCGGCGTTCCCGCCCTTTCCCAATCCGTCGCGGTAAACAACGGCGCGGCGCGTCCCGCCACGGCGAAGGGTAAACGCGACTCCGACGCGACGCCGATTCCGTGCAGCCCGACATCGTCGGCTTGGTCATCGGGCGTATCGTTACCTGGTTTACTGAAATTCGTGAACATGAAATCCCGTCGACTTCCCGCAGCCTCCGGCGGCGCGAAGAACCGTGCCGTCGTCGTACGTGATTCTCTTCGGGCGCCGCTGATGAAGGACGGGTGGACGATCTTCCGCGGACGGTCTTCCGCGAAGACGACGAAGAAAAGCCTCTCCTTCTCCCGCTCCTGCTTCTCCTCCTCTTCCTCCTGGTTTGCGCCTCCGGACGCTGCCGGACTTCCGCTCTCACCGTGTCAGAGAAGTCTCCCGCGGCGGGTGTGTTTACTTTCGCGCACTCGGGTTGCAGATCAAACTCGCACTCGTTCTTGTACTCGTACTCGTACTCGGAGAAAGCACGCGGAGTTGTTTCAGTTCCTCGCTTCGGCCATCGTCTGCCAGTTCGCGTGCACGATTTACGAGATCGAGATTCGTGGAGACGATGCGTGACGCACGTTACGCTTACGCGTGGATCACAGCGAACTCGAGACGCGGGAACCCGTTCGTCGTCGGTCGTACGTCGCGGACGATAGAGGGTGGCTGATGCGCGCGCGACGATGCAACCCTTCGGCGACGACGGGGATGGTCACGGCGCAGTGAGAAGCAGCGGCAAGTGAGTCCGCCAAGGAGAACCAACGGAGTGGCGTGTGCACTAAGTTGGCCGCGAAGCGCGACTGAGGCCAGGGGTGGCACCGAGAGAACGCGAGAGGGTGGCGTGGATGCAGGTCGACGTGTACGCTGCACGGGCACATCCCCCCTAATGAATGCACCAGGCATGTGCGAGGGATTTTCGATGTTCACCGCCGTCGCCGCCGCCGCCGCCGCCGCCGCCGCCGCCACCGCCGCCACCGCCACCGCCACCTTCCCTCCGTTTACCCTCCACTACCGGCACCACCCGAGAACCATCCGCCGCCGTTGCCGCCACCGCCACCGCCGCCGTCGCCGCCACCACCACCCCCGTCGCTCTCCAACTTCCCTCCCATACTACCTTCGTTCATCCCTCCCCGTCCTCCTCTTCACCCCTGACCGACGTGTCCTCCGTCTCGCCTCTCCCGCGAACTTCCCTCCTTCCATCTCTCTCTCTCGCTCTTTCTCTCTCCTCTTCGTCATGCTCTCGGCACTCCGAGTCGGGTTGAACCCCCTTTTCGTGCGCCACCCGATAGTGCACCCGCCACCCAGCGCAACCAGACGCGCGCCGGTTCCCGGGTCCGGCGTGGGGCGGTTTTGCCCCGTATGGCGGAAGCCCCCGCCGCGCTCCTGGGGCTGTGCCCGGTTTTCGCCTCCTCCTGCGTGCCTGCGGACGTACTCTGCACCCGCCGATTGGTACGCACAATTCACCCGCCCGTACGCGGATCCTCTCTCCTGTGCACCTGCACACGATGGCTCACCCCTCCCTCGTCCTTACCCCCCGGTCATAACCCCCTTGCACCCCCGCCCCAGCGAGCACGCAACACTCTCGTCCTTTGGCAAACTTTTACCCTCTACTCCCTTCCACCCCCGTTTTGTCCACTATCTCTCCCTTTCGCGTTCACGTGCGCCGCCGTCTCTCTCTCTCTCTCTCTCTCTCTCTCTCTCTCTCTCTCTCTCTCTCTCTCTCTCTCTCTCTCTCACCTCCTGCTCGCTCCCGCTCGCCACCTCCGTCGCTGAGGTTTCTCGATCTTCGCTGTTTGGTCCGCGCGTTTATCTTCGTCGTATCGTACCGTACTCTCGATATCCGAGTCTGGACGTAGCATCCGTAGCCGCATATTCTGCATCGAACCGCCGGGAACGTCGCCGAGACCCGCCGGCGGTTGTCATCCTCGAGTTCCTGGCACGTTCGCGGCCGTAAGACGCGTGAAATATATTTCGTGCCGTTCCGCATTCGAAGCATTCCCCGTTCTAGACGATCCAATCAATAAATCGATCCCGCGATGCGATCGCATCGTAGCTCGAGAGTCGCTTCATGCAACGGTCGTTACTATCGATTTCGCGTTAATTTTTCGATATTGCGGCTTTTTAGAACTTTTAGTCGGTGTCAAATGTTTTTGCTCGGCTACAGCTGTTGCCTCGCGAATAAGTTTCTTCGCCTCGCGAGAGAATAGACTGTAATAATTCCATAAAGATCAGCGCCGAGAGTCATGGAGTTCCGCCGGAAATTCGATACACGTTTTAGCCCTTTCGAGCGTAATGCATCGCCAATTTCGAGTGTAATTCCGTTACTTTGAGACTCGCTTTGTACTCTGAGCGACTCCGTCTTTGCAACGAATTCATTTAGCGGCAGACAACTTAGCGCATTGTATAACGACCGCGCGCAAATGTACTTTCCACATCAAACATTTTTGCGCTTGTTACGTCGTCAAGATCAAATCGTTTACGCAGTTGCGAAAAGGTGGAAAAAAAACCGCCAGAGTACACTTCACGGAGTTTGAAAAAATTTACGCAGTCGTGCATCGTGCACTCAAAGATGAGATGCGGATTATCCGACTGGAAATGCATTTTTACATGTAAACCTTAATCCGTACCGAGAGATGTAACATTTTACGTAGAGCTCACTTAATTCTGACGCCTCTTAATAGCTAACGCGTTTCCTCATAATGAGAGATCTACGAGGTGAAAACTAAACGAGGTTGTACATCGGAGCGCGTCGCAATTATCCTAGCTTAAGACTTAACTTCATCTGTAGTGACCTTACAAAACATAATATTCTCTTCTTTTTATGATAAGTAGCCGGTTCCCTTCCCCCGCGACGCAACACAAAAATACTTTTGCCGCGTGACAAATTATCGCGAGCGAGCATCGCCTTTTTATAATATTATTTTAATTAAACCGTGTACACCATTCTTCTCGCCTCTGCGTCTTCGTCAACGTCGCTGTCGCTGCAACGACAGCGACGTGCCTAACGGCAAAGCTGGCGTTAACGAGGCATGGCAGCAACCCCTGTCTTACGTTAATGTTACAGTGGTTAGATTGCGTGCCATCGCTCACGCTTGCGGACCTTAATCTAGGATAAAGGTTTGCGAGCTCTAAGCGCACACGGCAAGCAAGAGAGCCATAAATAAAATATCACTCGAGACTTCTAGCTTATTTAAATTTAACAAAATAGTTGTCGCAATCTCTTTGAAAAAATTGGATTACACACGACACAACCAATTTTAAACAGTATTCATAGAATTGTTCCTTTTTTGCCTTTATTTACTTTCTTAGGAACACAAGTTTTAGATAATTGATTAATTTATTCAAAATAGACTAGTTTCCGATTTTTACCTTCAAAGATCTAAATTTTGATGGAAAACTAAAAATTTTCTTGTTCGTGTACCACTGCAACATATATTGTAATACTCCATAAATTGTAAAATGATTAAGTATTATCAGTAACAATTCTACATTTTATTTTTTAATAGAAAGGACTTTTATTTGCCGAAGTACATAACAAAGATCAAATTGGAGTAATTAAAAAGAGAATAGCAAACGGTATTCCGTCACTAGATCTAATACCTCTTAGTAAGTCTATCGTGATATAATCGGGGATACTTTATTTAAATACGTTTGTAATGAAATCGTTAAGAGTTACATAAGCGAGCCGGAAGAAAAAATCACGCAGTGCAAGTGAAGAGAAACGGATGACTGTTTTCTCAATGTAGAAGAGACCTGAATCGGCTTAAGTGGCATAGATATATATATTCAAATGAAATCTTTCGTTTGGCCGTCGGAAGTCGAGTTTTAATAAACTTCTCAAGCTTTTCCGTGTGGCGGATGAGTACCTACGTATGTACTAGCCGTCAAGTGCAGGCTTAGAGGCTTAGCAGCTCGTAAGTACGTATAAACCAGCGGAAGTAGCGGAGGGTATGTGCGCGAGAAAGACAGAATGAGAGGGTGGGCGCCAGAGAAAGAGAAGGACGAGTACAGAGTGATTCACGCGTCGGAGTGGCTTTCACCTCAACTCTGATTTCGCGTAGCAAAGGAAGTATTTGTATTCTCAGGAGAATTAAAGATTTCAAGAATCTAGCCTCTCTTATGAAATTGAAATTCAAATATCTTCGGACAAGTACGATGCAAAATCCAAATACGTCGAGATTCTCAAGATTCAGACAACACGGCAAGGTAACAATCCTTCGTTAAGGCTTACGAAATATGAGGGATGATATGAAAAGTTGTGAAAAGGCTCAGAATATTGGTTAATATGTATAACAACATAATGGCGAGTACTTGAAGGGGACAGTAATTGCACGGAGCAACCTGTATATCGGAAGAAAAATTAGTGCCAGCTAGTGAGAGGGTGCGCTGGGCTTTCGCAAATTGAGCACAAGCTTTTCAGTTAATCATCGTGTTCATACCCTTCGCTCTCTCAACGAGGTCCTCCTCTGCACCCTGCAACTTGTGTTACTTTCTTTTTTCGTGACGACCGCCGTGCGATTCCGCGATCCAACCTGCCGGCAACAACACAGCTCGCTGCTACCTAGAAAACTTCGACGACGAGGGTGAAAAAAGAAAGAAAGAAAGAAAAAACAAACTATGCGATTTGCATGGGGGAAAAATTGAAAAATGGAAGTCCCAACATCTAGTAGCCTTCTCTCGACACCATCGCGTCACCGCCAGGTTCTCGATATTGCGTCGTTGTTGATGTCGTCGTTGAGGTGTAGCATAAAACAGGACTAAACTTTACTGCCGATGTACAATGAACCGGTGACTTATTCAACCCCAATTGTACGAATAAATCCTCACAATTGTGGAATATTAACTAAAAGTCAGACCGTTCAATACGTTCTACGCGGTAACGAATAGCTATCCCGTAAATATTTGACCGACTAATCAAGTGAGACCAAAAGAAACGTGGCTATATTTAACAGACAATTTTATCGCAATTACATCCTTATACAAATTTATTGAAATATATATATTCATTGAAAAATATCAAAATATAACCGACAACGTTGATTATAATTAAAAAATAAAATAAATAAACGTGAAACTGTTAGAAACTGGAAACATCGAGAAATATTTTCTAATATCTGAGAATAGACAAAGTAATATGAACATCTAGGAAATATACTATTTTTTTTATCCATAAGACAATAAGACATTAACCTATTATTTGTCTTTAATACAGAATTTATCACTGAAATAAGGTCAGTGCTTGAATAGTTAGAAATGGAATGTTGCACGATTCTTTTAGCAGAACATCTTTCAATTTATTATATAACTGACGTAGAAGGAAAAATTTGTCTTTTCACACTATTTTTAACAATTACCTTATCTTTCAAAGCTTCAACATTTTCCCCACTTTTTAATATAACTATTTGATTTAAATATTGTCTAGTTAATTTTAAAAGGCAGAGTAGAAAACAGATTTCTTCCAATATTTCTCAAAAGGTATTTTACTAAAAACATGATATAATATTACATTAATAATTATTTAAGTACTGTATGACGTTGTTCTAAACAAGAAGATAAAATCTTAATGAAAAAGATAAAAATAAGTAGTGATAAGATAAGTGTACTATCTAGATGTTCACATTTTATATTTATCAAGTGTATTTTTTAATTAAAAAAAAATGTTTAGTATGCAAGAGCACAGAGTGTAATAAATTTATATTTAAAACGCAAATATAATTTAGCGACAGGTGCAATTCATGAAATTAAATTACTATTTAGTCACAGGAAATACAGCATAGTACTGTCTCTCACAAACAATTCCGTATGAGAATTTCACGTGAGTTTCTCTCGAGTATCTAATAATATCGGTCTGCACAATAATCATTTCATCAATTTGTTGCGTATCATCGATGGAGCCTGACGGGAGCTATATTAATTTGCCGCTGTTGGGCCCAGAGGGCATCGATTTGTTCCCGTCGGTTTGCTAACTGGTCGGCCAACACGAAATTGCGATTCCGCGATGAATTTATGCAGCCGTGATTCGTTCGATGTCTCTATATAAAACTGTCGTCGCAGCCCCCGTCATCCCCTGTCCGCGGCACCAACCCTGCGGCGATTCGGTATAACGGGGGAATCGCGTGCACGGTCGCGTTGTAAACTACTGCGGCCGCTTTGTTAGGGGAGCCGGAACAATTTCGGGAAAAACGCGACGGGTACCGCATCAAAGAATTGACGTATGTATATGCACCGTACTGTTTCGGCTCAGTTTCGAGCCGATCGTGACGATCTTGTCGTTCCGCGAACGCGCGGAACGTGTCGCGTTCGCGTGATCGATACCCTTTTATACAACTCTGCCGAGTTTGACGTTCGTTTGACACCCAGATCGCTCAGAATAACTCGCAATTCCGCGTAACCGAATTACATCGAATCGTCAAAGTTCGTAATGATCGCGCCTCGCGCCGCTCCGCGCCACCCACCGCGCGGCAGAAGGGATTCCGCTCGACAGCCGCCGCGACAGAGCGGGCCATCTCCGTTCTCGTTTCCTGCCGGAATTACACGATCCAATTCCTCCTTGTTCCGTATGTCATTTACTCTCCAAGAGCCTAGAGAGGTGCTTAAGAGGCCTCGCTCAGTAACTAGCGTCATTCGCCCACAGCAGGCATGCCAGTCTTGCTCGACCGCGGTGAAAATCGCGTCGCCTCGCTCCGCTGCCGGCGAAGCCGTGTCCTGTCATCGAAAGCGTTTTCATCCCAGCGTACCCGAAAGGCACACCCTAATGAATTCCGAAAGGGCTCGCAAACATTCGCTGATTGCCCAATTCGTTGTCCACGTGGAGACAAACATTAGCTTTGTGGTGTGCCGTAAATATAACGACGGGGTTGCCAGGGCGCCAATTTTGTTGGGGTCGATAATCGCGAGCTTCCAAAGAAAGATTGTTCGCATAAACAGAACGATTCAAGAAAATGACGCGCGAATCGTACGTACGATCGATCCCGCGATCATCCAATTACGTAAATACCAAATGTTTTGAACTTGCTACGTTACAGTCAATAGCGACATGCAAATGCAAAGTGCCTATACACTTTAACCATTGCACTTTGTTCGTCGATGTCGCGCAGAGCGGAACGATTTTCTGTCTTTTTCTCGATTATTATAACCAAACGCTCCTTGATTTCTTTCTGTTCAACGAATCGGGGCTCGTAATTAACAGCGAGTACTTAGGTCTGTGATCCAAGGTGTTCTTCGCAAAAAGCAAAGTGTAAACACGAATGGCGGCATCGTAAATAGTCGGAACCAATCTCCTTATTTTAAATACAGCAACTTTAAAGCACGTAATAATTAGCGTTCGTAACATAAATATTCCCACTCCGCATTTTGAATCCGTTAAATGGAATGGTTAGTTTAATCTAAACGACGGAAATAAACGCTAAAGGTTTTTGTCGTCCTATTAATTTCTTTTGTTACTATATCGTACATTTAATTCAATAGCGTGAGATGTTTAATTGACAAGAAAATAATTTACCGTAATACATTTGTGCCAATCGATTAAAATACAAAATTATTTATGACTGCATTATTTACTAAATAAACGTGTTATCGTGCTATTTTGATTGGAATTAATTTACATTGCCGATGCTTCATCAACGACTGAAAAATTCGAAAATAATAATTTTGTTCTACTTTCGTCATACGATGTCACGTAACATCGTCAAGAATTAAAAGTCAAGACACAAGAAACCGTCGAAAAATATAGAATTAAAATGTAATATTTATACGTGCAATATGTACTGTAAATATATAATCTCGCAAGATGTATTATTGTAATGTATTTCCACACTTGAATCATTTTATAATTAGTATTTTGCATGTTCCCAATTGAAAAGTAACGAGCAACATTCGAGTCTAAAGTTTGAAAAAACACACGTTAAATATATCCAAACATCATTAAAGAAACAATTGTCGTAAATCTATCGTAAATAAAACAGTAAATTAATGATTTGTTCCAATTGCTATTTCAAGTAAAGTAGTATCGTAAAATATTTGCTTCTTTGTCCCGTCGGTTATCCAGACCGCTTGCGTTAATTGCAGTTGTTAATTATTCGCGCAAATCAACCGTAATAATCGTAGGAAGCAATTGCGTTTTGAGGGATGATAATGTTACGACACACGGAGCGTATCGCTTTGCCGCCTGTCGACTCAAGTGTCGTCATGCGAATGGCAGGGCGGCGACCTTGTGTACGCGCCAACGTTCTATCGTCAACGAAAACAAGTATCGTCGAAAACAGGGTCATGTGCCCAGTTGATTTGTTGTGTCATCTCGAAATAAAATCTTATACTTGGAATTTAAGGTCTTACGTAAATCAAACTCGCAACAAATATTACGTTCTCTGTATTTAAAAATTCGCTTTTATCACGGACATGTTAAATCTGATTAAAGAATAAAATTCATTAAAAGAATAAAATTTAACTTAAATGAGTTAATTACTTAAATTGATTTGTTAGTATCATTGTTCAATTTTTGATCTCTCGAGAGGAATAAAATAATATTTTAATAAATCAAAAATTATTCAAGCAATTTTAATAAAGGGAAAATTATATTAATTAAGCTATATTTATTGAGCTCTCAGCAACAAATGTGACGATTTATTTTTTGGATTTATAAAGATTTTATAATTTTATTTCTCACAAAATACGGAATTATAAAATAATGTCATTCTAAAGTAAATTAATTGCTGCATTTTTGATGTTGAAAAAATTAAATTAATTAATTTAAAAAAATATCATTTGATATTATTTCATAAATTTAATTTTTTTTCAATCTTTTTGTGTGGAAAATTGTTGTAATGCATTTGGATGTTGTAATGCAATTGATTCTATAGGTCTTTTTCTTTTCCAATGTTCAATTTTGAGAGTCATTGTACAACTACCTACAGTCGAGTGTGTAATGTCGTTTCCGGCGCGAGAACGAAAAGAAGAATCGATGTGAAACGCGTTTGGACTCGAGAGTACAGTCAGTTTGCAATATGCACTTCTATAGAATGAGGAAGAAAGAAAGCAGAAAGAAAGAGAGAGAGAGAAAGAGAGAGAAAGAGTGAGAGAGATCCAAGCAAGGAGGCTAGAGAGGAAATTAACGACTCCATCTCTTTTCTTTTTCAACGTCAATTTTATTGCGACTTCCCGGCTCTTCACAAATTCGCCCCGACTCCGGATAGTGAATGTCGGTTCTCTGGATTGCTGAGACCTGACGAGGCTACCCCGAAGACTGAGATACGACAGGATACGAAACGACGAAGGCAAAATAAGCGGCAATCGATAGCTGCACTGCTCCCTTTTTTCTCTCTCTCTCTCTCTCTCTCTCTCTCTCTTTCTTTCACTCCTTTCTTTTTATTCGTTTTTACTTCCTTTCTCCTTTCGAATATCCCATACTTCATCGTACGTATCATCGCTCGGCCATTCATCTTCTATCATTTCTTCTTCCGATGCGCGTTTTCATACGAATTCGAGGCCTCGTGATTTCTTTTCTTCGATTTTCGCATTTTAACGCGACGTCCGTACGTCTTCGATACCTATTATACGATGCGCCCGCGCAACACGCCGTCGATAATGGCAATGACGTTTCTCTCTTTATGCCATTCTTACCGCCAACCAGTCCCCGCATAGCTTTTGCTTGTTTGCCATTTCGCTACCGTTCGACCGAACTTTCCTGCCGTCTTTCTCGCTTTCCATCGTTCATTCTTTCGAGATGTCAGAAGAATGTTGGCTCAAACATTCTCTAGTTTACGACAGCGTGTGAGAGTATAGCATAAATTTCCGACACTCGAGTCCAAACATTAAAAAAACTGAGAGTACGTTAGTATAGAAAAAGAATTTTTTTTTTTTTAAATCAAAATTCTATCTAAAGTTTAAATAATTAAGAAATATAAAATCTACGTTGTAAACTGTTATAGTTTTTAATAGAAATTCGACCAAGGCTGCTTTTGAAGTTAACGTACCTAAATCCAAGTGCGTCAATAAAATCTTATCGTACGAGGATGTAAAAATAGAAGTTTATCTCGGAAATTGCATAAATATCTCGCGTTTGTGCCTAAACACATAGATCACTGCTCATTATGATAAACTTTTTGTTCGCTTCTTATCCCGAGTACCGGCTGTCGGACGGTTGATAAATAATGTTACGTGCGCGTTACATGCAAGTAACGCGGAATAATTTCGCAGATTTAAATGAGCGCCAGGTCGGAGGGAAAGAGAAATAAATGTATGCGGAGCTATGTACGGTTAAAGGGCTGCCGTTTAAAGGAATAACGAAAGAGAAGGGCGGAAGCAGAAATAATATCTTGGAAACATCGCTTTTCACTGACGTGCGAGCGCTGGACGTCGAGATAATATCGCGCGAAATATTCTAGCAGGTTTAACCCTTTTACGGTCGGATATCGTGTATATAGATGGTGACCCCGGGGTCGCCGGCTTTTGATTTTATACGAAGTTAAAGGGATTAAACCTTCGTGCTTCTTGCGCGAGCGCGTTCATCCGTATGGCAATTTTCCAGATGTTCGAAGCTTTATAGACATCGTTTTTATACGCTTTTATATCGACGATAATAAAATGTTTATAAAATCTTTGAACGTGAGAAAAAAGCGCCAAACGGAAAGTCTTACTTCGTTTGGACTTTTATATACTCCATTCATCATGCCGACCACCACGTAATTGATCAATTATTCATACCATTCGTTATTCATGAAGAAAAGTTTGATACTAATAATCATCGCTTAATTCTACTTGGCATTCAGTCGTCTTCTTTACTCACCAAAAAAAAAGAAGAGAACGGTAGCTGCTGAAAAAGTCCGGGCTCATGGCTCCGTTAAATGCGTTGGAAAATAAATTGTGAACATTTTCAGATTCCAAAGATTTTTCCGTTGGGTTTTCTGGAACGGCAAAGGTGCATCCCGACAACTTTTAGAGCTTCCTCAATTTCTGTAACAATTCCAATAAAGGTTCTGCATTATTTTATTTATAAAAGAAAGTCTTTGAATTATGAAAGAAATAAAACTGTCTATTTTAATTTGTACAGTTAAATTTTCTCTTATCTTTCGTAACGACTTGGATACGTCCACGTCTATCTTATCTAGAATATAATTAGTACAACAGATATTTGAATCAAACAAGTTTATTATATTTACGTGTAACGTCTACGATAAAGACTGTGGGCCAGATTTAAATTTTATCAAAAATATGTACCTCCCACCACTGTTGATTGGGATTCAACAAAAATAGTCAGGAATGTAGTAGCTTATCGTATGTATGCGAGGGAGCACAACAAGTTCGATTAGGATCGCTGGGCCGGAAAAACAAGCGCGGCAAGTAGTCGGCGCGTTCAGAATTCCGCAGGAATTCCCGGAGTCTCTTCCCCAATGGGTAATAACGAGGATTTCGGCCTCGTTTATCACCACTTGTAGCTCCATCCCTGACCTGACCACCCATGCGCCCACGGGCGGGCGAGCGGGTGGGTTGATGGGTGGTTTACCCCCGGCTCACCTCCCGGCTCGTGCACGCGAAAGGGATGAATCCAACGCTCCCGCGGCGTCTATCTCACTCTCGAACCTCTCTACGTCGCGACACGTGTACGCCACCCAAACCCACCCCAACGTCCCCTTATTTTCAGCCAGTTCCCCGATCGACGCCCGCCGCCCACCCCGGAAATGCTCGTGGCTCGGTTATAGCGAGCAGAGGGACGGGACTAGATATAGTGGAGGAAGGTTTTCCGTACGGATCGTGTGCGTGTGCATTGGCACGTGTGTGACCTCTACATCGACGAGAACTTGCAGCGAATGCATGCACAAGTGGGAGAGCTCAGCTTGACCGATATCGTTGGCCTTTAAGGGTACAAGGTCGGTAGCGGTAGATTCAGAGATTTCTTTTCTAAAATTTTAATCGAAGCGACTTTTAAAAATTAAAAATGTTATGCATATTTTTCCGTCGTTAATACTAATACTACTCTGGATGAAAACTCACCATAATTAATACTAATTAAAACTTCTTTCATAAATATTTTTCTATTTTACAGATTGCAAGATGTTGGAATAACTGAACTATTATAATACTAATATAAAAATCTTAATAAATATGGTTATAAATTATGAAAGTTTAAATAACAAAAACTGTACTAATCTCGAATTAGCATAACCTGGATGAAAATTGACTAAAAATAGCGTCATTAGAGTCTTTTAGAGTCATTAATTTTGATTTATTCGATTCTTAACGACTGGCTGTCTCGCTCGAACACGTAACTCTATAGATTTAATCTGTCGTCGATAGAAGAATTACTCAACCGCCAGTGAACATAGATATAATATTCGCATCGCCGTACGTTCGCAGCATCCGGAGCTGGAGATTTCTTGCCGAGTAGCTATTTGCTGAAAAGGAGGACGGGAAGGCCAGGGATTGCGCAAAACCGTTCGTCGGCAGGATCTCGCGGCCGCCGCCGCTACCGCTGCCGTTCCTCTCTCGCTCTTTTGCGTCGAAGGAGTCTCAAGACCGCTCGCCAAAAACGAATCCCGTATATAACATGAAGCCTGAGCGATTCCGCCGTTCGGCGTATAAAATGCGGCGCCCTTCCACAAGCTCTCGCGTTTTGCCGAGTGAATTTAAAGCGTGTCCCGACGCTCGCTCCTATCGGAACACCGTGGTAATATTCAAGCGTGGTAAATATTGCACGGCGGAAAGTGTACGATGTGAATTAATGTCAACCGCACACCGGTCTCGCTCCTCTTTTTTTTTTTCCTTTTAATTATTGAATGTATTTCGCGAGCGCGGCGTTTTTGCATGAAAAATAAAGGCGTGAGCGCGGGTATCAGAAAGGACGCGCGCGCGACCGACAGATTACCTCTCTTTCTCTCTCTCTCTTACCCTTTTTTTCGCTTTACCTTTCTCTCGGCTTTCGATTCCTGTCCGAGCGTGCCGAGGTTTAAATGCGTTTTAAAGTTTCACAGCGAAGGTGTGTAAACGGCCCATAATGTCTCGAACGACTCTAGACATCGCCTTTTATCTCCTGGTCCTCTCGTCTCTTCGCTCGCTCGCTCGCGCCCATTCATTATTCCGTGAATAAATAATCGCGCGGACGAGAGCGCGCGCGCGAAAGGTTGATGAAAATTTCAATCGATGGCTTTTCGCCCGTCCACTACTCGAAAATTATTCATCTCCCGTTAACCCGCGCATCCCCTCTCCGACAATCTTTTCCGCGTCGCGATACCCTCGAAAGTGACGACAATGATGGTTCTAGGAGGAAAAATCCTTCTCGATCGTTCAAATGTTACAAAAAGAGAGACGCGCGATTCTCAATGGATGGAAAAAGGCTGGTTAAAACGATTCAGTTCTCTGCATACTTGAAAAGGTCTTAAATCTCGAGATTCTCTCTCTCGCTCTCTCTCTTTTCTCTCATTCTTTTCTTTTTCAGTCGTCTCTAGATTTTAACATGTACATTTTTCAGGATTTTGATAAAATAATTTTCCAATAATACAGTGTATCGAAACGCGGCAGATAACACTGTTGATATCAAAGAATAATCTTCTCTTGCGTTTTTAATTGCCTTTCGCGCATTGAGCAACGACCAAACGAATTTACCAAGCTCTCTCATTCGAGAGAGCATGCGAGAGAAAGCCCGGTGAAAACGAGAAAAGGTTAGAAAAAGAGAGAGAGCGAGAAGAGAGAGAGATGGAGAGGATAGGGAAAAGAGAGAGAGAGAGCATCAACTGCAAACTTCCATCGTGTCACGTAGCACCTAATCTAGGTCAACGGAATTGAATTTAGAATCCAGCCAGGCTACCAGGTAGCTATATACCGCTCGGTTTCCAACGTAGGCAAAGCGTTTCCGGGTTCATGGCGAAAAAGACGTGATCTCTTGGATTTTGCCAGACCGCGACTAGCCGGATCAAGAGAACAAGAGAGAAAAATTTCAGGCTTCAAATTAACTATACAATTCTTTGTGCAGAAAAGATGCCACGTTCTTGACCTACATAGCATAGGTGTGACGATGAATATTCGTCAATATTCTGTTAGGTTCAAGGATATTCTGAACATTAATACTACTGCTATTTATATATTGTGCGTTCAATATCGTCATATTTTTATGACTGACATTATAAAAAAAAGCAATATTTTATGCCCTAGGATAAAATCAGCACCGTACAAAATCGTTTTTATTTACATAAATTGTACTATTAAATTCTATAATACGTTGTTTATTTTGTTATCATAAATTACATTTAAAGAAAATCTGAAACTTCACTGACTATAATATAAGAGATCTTTTGAAATGTATAATTGATTAAAATTAATGATTTGTAGATTGTAAGTATAATTTGTATAAAGATTAAATCAGATGTATTCATAAAAATATCGTGCCATACAGAAAAAAAATTAGTATCAATCAATAATTCATTGCTTCATATATAAGCAAGAATATAAAATCTTCTTGAAAGAATTTGATAAATTTATAATCTTAAACAGATATAATTTACTTACATGAAGAAACATTTTCTCTTCACGTAAGTACTATAAATTATGCCTGTTTGAGATTATAAATTCTCCCAAAATTTTATATTCTTGCTTGTACATAAAACAATAAATTGTTGACTTAATATTAATTATTTCTGTATATATCAAAGTCAGTAAAAAAAATTTCTATTTTTTTCTCTTTCTTCGTCACATTTAAATGTTTGAAAATCTATTTGAGTCATTTTTTCTTTTTATCCCTATTTTCTTCACACAATTATTTGAGAAATAAATTTCAAAAACTGCATGTGCACATAACATCGAACGGTATATACGCAGCAGAGACAGAGAGTAGAACAAGACTAATCCCGCTAATGTCTCGTCGATGTAGTGGTACGTAACGGGACCTAATCGCCGATACGCCCTTTCATCCTCGCGGCCGGAGAGCGAGCGAGCGAAGCGAGTGCGAGATTCGACTCTCGACATAGCTAGAATCTCGTCTCGCTTCCGTTCGTCTCCTTATCGGAGCACGCATTCAATCATGAATTTCTCTCTCTCTCTCTCTCTCACTCTCTCGTTCTCGCAAGTACGCTTCCGCACACACGCAGCATAAGCGCGCGGTAGAGACGCGTATGACGCTCGGCGCGCGCTTCCTCGTTCCTAGCGCGGCGATAGCGTGCATTACGGCGGCGACCGGAGCCGATCCTCCTCCTTCGGTGCGCATTTACAGAGCGAAGAATTCCGGGAGCGGAACGGCATCGCGCTGCGTTGCGCCGCGCACGTCGCTCTTCACGCCGGCGGTCCCGGGCAGGAAATAATAGCCGAGTGATAGAATCGAGAGAGCGCAGGGAATTTTTATGGTTAAATCGATGTTGCACGCGCGGGTCGCGGGCGACCAAACGCCGAGCGGGACGGCGAGCGTCGTCGCGGTAGAAGTCGGAGACAGAGAGAGAGAGAGAGAGAGAGAGAGAGAGAAAGAAAGAGAGAAAGAGACGGATAGAGAAAAAGAGGACTTCTTCTCCGTTTCTCGGAGGAGAGTGAGCGAGCGAGCGAGCGAACGAACGGGACGGTGGCGTGACAGCGAGGAGCGAAGGGCGCTAGATATCTGGGGCGGGGATAGATCCGGGCTTTGCGCTCTACTCGCGACCTTGAATGCCAGCCAGCCTAGACCTTGAGAGAGAAACAGAGAGAGAGAGAGAGAGAGAGAGAGAGAGAGGCCGCGCGACTGTTGTTTCAAGCAACACTGCAGCAATTCGAGAGACGGGATCGCTCGCTCGTTCGCTCGTTTGCGATCGCGACCATCGCGCGCGCCGGCTGTCTAGCTCTTCCGCGTCGATTACGTAAGAAGATCGCGCGGCGGAGTGGCGCCCAAAGGACATGGCGGATCTGCGTTTTCCACTATTCGCAAACTCAGAGCGACGCTTTACGTAACCGAGACAAATGAGAATATATATGTATATATATATATATATATATGTTTTCTTACCGAGTCGAAGCGCTCATGCGCGCGCGATCCGTTTCGGAGAGCGCGCCTAATCAGTGACGACGATTCGACAGCGATTATTATAATTTTGACGACAATCTGTACATTCCCTCCATTTCCGTTTCCTCTCCCAAAGAAGGTTTTTATCCGGAAGAGGTTGATTCGCCACGGCGGCAAGTTCTTCGGTCGAAAATTTAATCTGAAAATTCTTTCGGAAGCGCAAAGCGGGAAGCGTTCCGGGAGTGACGAAGGCAACTGAAGTTGCCGCGAGTCGGGCCCAATCGATCAATGATGGCGACGAGAAACACAGGCGACAGTCGATGTAGCGAGAATCGAGCATTCAACGCGTATCTATTCCCTGGCCACCGATATTATTAATGACGCGAGAACACGCTCGTCATGCGGTTTTCAGGATGCGAACCGTCCCTCGATCGCATCTCGTCATCGTGCATCGTCCGCAGTTGGCCGGCGCGGGGCGATAATTCTGATCGACGCGCGCGGCGAAAGCGCAGCGTTGCGTGGCGGAAGGAGCGATTTCGCGCAGAGGATGGAGAAGGACCCCCGTCGCGGCTTCGCCAGGCTTCGCGAGTCTGCTGCTCGCTGGAGCGATTGCTCAGAGGCGAGCCGGGTGGGATTATAACGGAACGGGGCGGCGGGCCGGCGGGCCGGCGACCGGGCGAAGCCGCGCCTAGGCGGATACAGGCCGACATAGCCGTCCGTCGCTCGCATTATTATCTTACCTAGCACTATCCTTCCTCATGCATGCTCCTCTTTGCATTTTTGGCAGGGCCGCTAGCCGCCACCGTGGCTCCGATTCCGATCGCGACGGCATCTGTCATCGCGAGTACGAGGCCCCGCTCCGATCGTTTTCCCGTGCGTGGGTCGCGCTCGCGGCCGCGCGGCTCGCTCGCCAGCGAAGTGAAGCGAGCCGCGCGGCTCGCTCGCCAGGCAGCAGCAGCCTCCTGACTTCGCTCTGGCGTCAACTTCATAGAGATTGAATTCACGGCCATTCCCGCGCGAGCTGCGCCAGGCGCCAGCGAACGATCGAGAATCAGCGGTAAATCGGCGCAATCGTGACGAATTCCGTTCAATTTCAATGTCATAAGTTAAATTGAGACACACATCTTTACTTGTATCGATGATAAATACGAATTTTTTCCGTGTTTTACGATAAATCCGGACGCTTATTGTTAAAGCGTTCAGTTGGTAGCACGAGGTTATCGGTTTGCAGACGCCGCGAATAAATTCCTCCTTTTTCTTTCAGGACAATGGAATTTTGCTCGTCAGTTTGACAATTCGTATATTTCGAGAAAACTTCGAACTACAGTGAAGGTAATTAACCGTATATTTTTTCGTCTAATATCTACATAAATCTTATACTTAGTGTACTCATCTGTTTATTATCCACAAGTTGGCCAATCACAATTCAGAATATAAATTAGTAATTTAGAAACGCATGACGTGATTGGTCAACTGTTATTTATATGCTTGTATTTCCTTACGTTTCACAGCCTGATAACAAACGCAAGTCAAAGATGACGTATCCGTAATCCAAGTTTGCTTACAGTGAAAAGGTTTTGGTGGCATTCAACGTATTAGAATAGGTAAATATACATATACATATATTTTTATTTTTATCAATATCGATATGTGTTAAATCAAACAACAGGCAATAAGAGCTTCGAGGAGAGCGATAGAAATCAATAAAAATTTCGCAGCTGATTCTTCGTATTTTTATTAAGATCAGAAATACATCAAATAAACATCTCGATCTTATCGAAGAATAACGCGAATTCTCAAAGCAAAGTTGACAAGAAATATTTAATTCAGAAATTTATCAGGTTAAATCTTTGCGCCGGAATTCTTTTGCCCTATTGCCCTATTGTGTCAGACAATAATCGCGATTCAATTGTTTTGGTCACTTCGTCCTCGAACGTCGAGCTCGGTCACTCGGTGTCGGTCTGTCGATGGTCGGCTGGCTCGACAACCGCTGTGATATTTAGCCGTACTCGGCCAAGTTTTAAAATCTACAATTAGTTTGAGATGACAAAGAACAACAGGTTGCGCGCCAGCAAGTGATCATGGGTAAACGTGGTAAAACGGCGGCCAATCACCAGTTTCAAACGGGATTTGTGCATGATAGGTCACGATCATTCTCGTTCGATTCGCCTGATTTCTTACACCGGCACCATCGACGTGGACAAGGCAACGTAGTGTCTCGCTGCTCGTTCTTGGGAAACAAAGGCAAGATGTACCCGTGCATCGCGAACACGTCCCGAGTGGATACTTCGTACAACAGATCGTCGCCGTGTTACATAGTTCCCAGCACGAAGCTGAAAAACGTGGTCTGCATCTTCTGCAAAAGCAAGTTCTACGTGCCAGGTAATTCCGTGTGTAGTTGGTTACTGTTGTGGCGCCGCGATGTCGCGTTATCGATTCGCATACCGGCATTTCGACGGTTTTGTTGGCGTTGTAATTGTGTTTTTAAAATCTGTCCGAACGTCCTGTCCCCGATGTGCAAGTCGCGAGAACGATGCCGGTATTCGCGGAAGTCGAACAAACATTTCTTTCTTTTATTCACATAGCATGAACGAGCGGGTTAGAGAGGTTAGAATTCCACATGTCTAGATAAACTGATGTTCCTTTTTTCTCTGCATTTACTCTATGCTTGCGACACAAATTTTGGAATAATTAAAGTACTTTTATCATAAAATGTATCTGAAATTTATTAGGTACGCCCAAGTGTACCTACTGTCATTTTAGATATTTAAGTCTAAGAGTATTAAATCCTACAATTATAAAAGTTAATAACAGATAACATGATATATATTTTATTCTTGTTTAGCCTGTTGCTTTATTAGATATAATAATAGAAAAATATGTAGCTTAAGGTATATATTAGATTAAAATAAAAAGATATTTGTCAAAATTGTTACAGACATATCAAACCTGAATCTCAATGGGTCGATATCGAAAGGAACTCTAATACCTCTGCTGTTGGATTGTGGACATCCAGCATGCAGTAAATGTTTCAATCTAAACAAAATTAAATGTTGCCCTTTATGTAATAAAGTTGGTGTGGATAACATTCAGCCTTTGCTTCCATTAAATTTATATGCGCTAGGACTGATTATTTCGTCTTCTCATCGTCCACTGCAGATTGACGATGAAGAGTTCTTATTTTGTCACAAATTATCTGCACAATCACGAGATATAGCAAATAAAGGTCAGAAAACAAAACATATAATCTAACAAAATTAATTGGCATTCTTTGCAAGATAAAAATGATTTAACATATTTTTGGTTATAGGATGTTGTCATGAATGTGGGACTCGGGCTAATATAAAGTGTCTGCAATGTAAAGTTCTCTATTGTTCCTGCTGTTATTCAAAAGTAAATTGGCATACGATAAACAAAATACTTATAATAAAACAAATTATACAATATCTTATGACTTTGATTCTACTTTGTTTTTAGATCCATGGAAGGGCATTACAAAGTCACACACAAATTCCATTGGATAAGAGAGATAATCCAGCTGTTATCTTAAATAGCTGTTCGCCCGAATGTTCAGAAATGTTAAACTATTTTTGTAATGACTGTAATGTGGCTTGTTGTTCAAATTGCACTTTGTGCTTGCACAAACTACATAATTATATAGCATTATCAGAGAAGGTTAGTAGCATTGCTCAAATCATAATAAATTGGTTATATATTATTGCGTGAGATTTAAACTATTTTAAACTATGTTTTATTGGCAGAACTGGAGCCTGGTAAACGAATTCAACGAGACTTACATGAACATCGAGGACACAATGCTTCGAGTTTGCCAGACGAAAGAGGTGAGTCTTTACATTTTTACTAAATATTTTTTTTGGCAAGGAATTTGTTCTCTCATGGCGAGACATTTAATTATTACGAGATCATTATATGCCAGAAAGAGATAAATAAATAATTTTATTTATTAATAAGACTTTTAACAAAATATTAGGTACGCATAGAAAAATTAACATATGGTCTTTTGGCGATATTTAATCGAATATATCGCTCACTATTTTTATATGATTTTTTTATGATTTTTGACAAATTATAAATAAATTCTAGTCATATTCTCGCAGATACATGATAGAAATACATACATTAAATATAAACGATTATTTATAAATTGGGATACCATATTTTATACATATTGATTGAGATAGAGTAATTATAGATAAATGGCAAAACCTAACCGATTTTTCTATGTGATATTTGCAATAAAATTAATTAATTTTCAATGCTCAATAGTATTTCCATAAGTGATATTATTTATGTCTGGAGATAAAATTCTGAATTTTGCTCAATTTAGCATTGCATAGTACCACTTATGGAAATTTATATTGAACTTTATATTAAATTTATATCAAATGTTAATAATATCGAATCATAAATAGCTTTCAGTAAATCATACTATTAATTTTTGATTTATTATAAATATAATTAATGTTTTGAAGAGAGCGTTATTTAGATATTTATTTATAGTATTATTATACTGTTTGCGGAAAACATGATTATTTATTATCTGGTTTGAAAGCTATGACTTATTACGATGGATATTTATTTATGACTCAATTAGACCATTTGTCTAATGTAGATCTGTAGACCGAAAGAAATCCTGCATAAGATATAGGCGGTCATTTTTCATGATAAATAGTACACAATAGTACGCATATATATGACTAGAGAGAATATAAGAAATACTTAATATCATCAGCCATTTCATACCCGTACAGAGACCGTGAAATAATCTAACTTATTTTACGCGCGATGTGATTTACTCTATACTTAAATCACATATAATTCTGTCATATACATATTGCACTTTTTCGGGATTGCAAGGCTCGTTACTACAGAGTTGTGGCCTTAGAACCCGCGATATATTTTTGCTTTTTATTATAATGGCAACGAGTCAGGTATTAAGACTAAGTTATTTAACACGTAACGTTCTAATTACGTTTCGTCTATTCTTCGTCGTCCGCCGTTTGTGACTTGCCCTTGTGTTTGCTCTTCTCTTCTTGCTGTTTCTTGAGCTTCTTTTCCTTCATTTTTGCCTCCATCTCTTTGAACTTGAGTTCCAAGTATCGATCCACTTCCGGACCGGTAAAATCTTCGGGGAATTTGGGCATAATTGGCAAAATGTATTTATACAGTCGTTCATTTAACACATATAGTTGAGTAGTCGTTTCGCACTTTACGTTGAACCACCAGTCGCAGGTCAACGCTACCTGGCTGAATATCGTCCCATTTGGACATAAGAATGACGACTTGCCGCCATTGAGATCGCAGTAATGCCATACCTGTGAAAGCAATATTATTATTAAACAATTTTACAAAATATCTTTAATTATATAAAATTGCAGATATTCAAATTAAAAAATCAGAAATAATTGTGAAAAAAATATGGAAAGTTCAAAATATTTATAAATTAAAAAAATTGTATACAGAATATTTTGCAGAACTCGTTAGAGATATATAAATAATAATATGTTTATTAAATTATACTCACTTGGCATCCAGTCGCTGGGTCACCGAAGAATCCCTTGTACCTTTGATCTTTGCAATTGAATTTGGTTTCCGGTATAGTTGCATACGCCGGGTAATCGACGTTGGGTTTTCCACGTGTCGCGCCGTACTTTAATGCCGGCAACGGCATTTTTGGTCCGGGGCGCGTAACTTCGTTCTGCGCTACGTACTGTTGACTCGTGGAGGCCTCGGTAGAAATCGGTAGGGTGTACCGTTCGTCTTGCAGGATATCGTCGCTCAGGTCTTCCGTGATTTCGTACGAGTGGTCAGTGGTAGGAGCATTAGGCGTTGAGGTCGGCCTAAGTCCTTGTTTAGGCTCGTTGGAGATGTCCTGAACGTAAGGAATGTAGTATTCTACTTTTTCGTCTTTTACGTGGTTCAGGTTGTAATCCGACTGCAACGACGATTTGATAGGTATGTCACCGTCCGTCGCCTTGTATCGTTCAGGATCGTCGGTGATTATTAGAGGGCTCGGGGTCACTTGAAATCTCGTCTCGGTGACCACTTTTGGCCGCGTATATATTTTTGGCTTGTAAACATCGTAGCCGATCAATCTGGGCGGTGACGGCGGCGGTGATAAAGGAGGCCCTTGCGGCTGCGGGAAATTCTCTTGTCGCGTATTGTGCAAGATATTGAGGATCTCTATGAGTGTTTTGATGCTGCTGTCGAGGTTGTCTTTGTTCAGCATTTCCGGCAGTCGCTCGGACAGCTGGAAACTCTCGATCAGATTATTTAGATTTACGTTTGGCTTCCGATAAAGTGAGACCGACGGTTTCACCGGCTGCTGCTGCTGCACGTTTGCGTGCACTGGCGGCGGAATGTATCTCAACCCCTGATATTCCTTGCTGGGATAATTAACAGCAATGTTTGGCCTCGCCGTGTAATCCTGATCATAATCGTCCTGCGGGTTGCCGAGCAGCGGTTTCTTGATCACGGGAGCGGATGATTGCAGGGGTCTCGCGGTGACGAAATATCGACTTTCCTTATTCAGAATATGACTGACAGGCGTGGTTATTTCGGGATATGTCTTTTGCACCTGATAGAGCTGATAGGACGGAGTAGAATACTCGTAGTTGATTTTGGGGTTGTACTTGACTGGCGCGAAGTAGTCGTTGTCGCCTCCGATGTTTCTGGGATCGAATTGCACGGACGGAACGAACTTCTTGTCATGGTCGGGTGAACTGATGCGGTACTTATTACCGCCCCGCCTTGGCACGCCAACCAGCCGAGTTGGAGGGTGTTGCTGCGACGTGGGCTTCCGGAGCAGGGTACCACCCGTCAGCTCGTCCGCGTAATTTTGCGCCAA
The DNA here is from genome assembly GCF_016802725.1 of Solenopsis invicta. NCBI lineage: Eukaryota > Metazoa > Arthropoda > Insecta > Hymenoptera > Formicidae > Solenopsis > Solenopsis invicta. The sequence continues at coordinate 24,839,922 of NC_052669.1, forward strand.
TGTAGCTTGGTTATTTAGGTAGTTGTTGGCGACGTAAAAAGTCATGTAGGGTATCAATCTTCGATATCTTTCTTTAAACGTCGTTAGATTCATGTTCGTCAGTATCTCGTCCCCGTCATCCTCCGAAATAGCACCGTTCGTGCTCGACTTCGCTGGCTCCGATGCTTCGAAACCTCGCATCAAGAGAACTGCAACCAAGAAAAGTCAAGTTTTTTTATTCTTGAATGGATTTAATGGCGCGACTGAGATAAACGATTTAATTTATTTAATCGTATGTAAACGAAGATGCGCTATATTCGATATTAAATTTTTTAAAAAGCTAACGAGCTATATACGTGCGGCATAATTAAATTAGTTTTTGGAAAAATTTAAAATTTGAATCAAATCCGCAGATTTATACAGTATTGTCTCGTTGCATTTTCGATGCATCGTCACGATTGCACGAACGACCGCGTGCGGAAGAACGCGAAGAGAGAATGAGAGATAACGCGGTACGTCTGAAACGTCCCGACAAAGACGAATCGTGGGGAAAGGGAATACGGTCGAGGGTTGAAGATTGAGCGGACGATAGAGCCGGGTGGGAGGGTGGATTGTTACGTTTTTAGCGGTTGCGCCACTCGAACGTGCCAGCGCGAATATATCCTCTGCTACGGGAACACCGATTCACGCACGCATGCACACGCGCGTCTACACACGCGGCCTTTATCTCTTGCTATTTCGCCACACGTACAAAAGCGCTGGCCGGCTCTCCGAATATTTTCCTTCTAATTTAATTTCACACAGGCGGAACGCGCGCGTTACCTCGCACGTTTCAAGGGACGAGGGGAGGAGTTGGGAACTGTTTCGCACATGCGGCTATAACGATGCACAGTGGCTTTTTGGAGGAGTCGATTAGAGGTATACGTATTTTCCGTGGGACACCGCGAATCGTCACAGAGCTTTTTTCGATTCTCTGTTACGCGTGCCTTTCAGCACGTAGCTTAGTAACGACAAAATTTTTTTATAAAACTACGATCTATAAAATCAATTGTATTTTTTTTCTACGATTTGTAATCACGAACAATTCTTTTGTGAAAAATTAAACTATATTATATAATATATGAATATGCGTATATCACCAAGGTTAACAATGGGATCATATTTATCTACTAAATAGTGCGATGCATTCTTCTGCGGAAGCGCAATTGGTCTGTAACATGTCACTATTTTATTCTACAATGTACTCTCTAAATCGGAATCAGAGTATTATTCACTGAAAGAATCTGATTTCAGTGATATATTTATAACTATATTAATCAGTGAAAATGCACTAATTTCAGTCAGTGAGATCAGTGATAAATACACTGATTCCGAGTTAGTGAGAGTAACTCTTCCCCCTTCTTAAATAGAATCACTGATTGATCACAGGTCTAAGTATGTATAGCACTGTAAATCAATAAGATTTCACTAATTCAAATTTAGAGAGTATTACACGCATGCATATTGTTTTTATCTTAATAATTTTATCGTATATCATTACGTTGAATTATGTTTGATAAGACGATGTACTCTCATCAAACGATAATATTTTTTTATTACGTATTCACAATTTGAAATTTTATACTTTCTAATGATTACCAAATGATTTGCCATCATTAGAGTCAGAAATTTTTCGATCTTGAAGAAACATCAACTTTGAAAGAATTGAACGGACGATATTTCACATAATTCTTTTTGATTGATTTTCTCTTTTACCCTCATTGAAATTCTATCATATGGAATATTCTATGAATACTTGCTCTCTTTTTAATTTGTTCTCGTCATATCGTCCAGCTGATGATATTGCGGTGCGAGATGCGAAGGAATAGCGGAATGTATGTGAAATAGTGGCGGGACTCATGTGGACCGAGTGGGGCCAGATATAAACCCGTCTCACTAGACTCGCCATGAATTTTTATAAACCGATTATTTAGCGTCGATGTAACAAAGTGCAGCGCGCTCGCTGAAAGAGCGTCGCGGCGGCGCTCCGAGCCGGCGGCGCATATCAAAGGGACGTGCATCCCAGTCGCATATATTTCTCCCTCTCGCTCTCTATCTTCATCTCTGTCTCTTTCTCCCTTCTGTGGATTACACACAGTTATACACACCAGTCCCGACCTGGAAATCCAATTCGATTCTGCATGAAATGAGTCTGGAAACTCCGTTCACGTCGCGGCGTGGCGTGGCGTGGCGTGGCGTGCGGCGCGGTACGGCGCGACACGGCACGGCACGGCACGGCTCAGCTTTATTAATCCTGTCAGTGCGAAACGTGATTGAAAAATTCGCAAAGCGCGCATGCCCGATTTAAGAGGAACTCGTCTTGAAAATTTTCAAAGCGCGATACGTCGTTGCCCGCGAAATGCGTTTTCTATATCTACAAAGCGACATGGGCGCGGAGACGTTGGATTTTTTGCGTAAATCCGTCTCGAGATACTACGTTTAAGTCCGAATCAAAGGAAACTATCTGCGTTCCGCCAAACGAATCAACCGCGCCGAGGGAATATCGAAAAAAATCTTACGCGTTATCTGGCATCTACTATTCGAGTGCTTAACTCGAATAAAGAATTATTGTCGGGGAAACTACGCGCGTATCGAACAAAAGTGTAGGTTGCACAGTACGAAAAATTGTGACAACGTCCAAGTTCGCTGCACGGTGGATCCTTAACTCGAGGAACAACGAGAGAATCGGGCGACGCGAAAAACTTTTTTCACTTTTACCGTCGCGCGGCCACAACGAAAAACAATTATTCTTCGAATTGGATCCCAGCCAGAACGGAAGCGATGCGGCTGCTTTCTTCTTCCCAAGTCATCGCCGATATAGTTTCCCGCTCCGGATCTTCCTTTCTCCGTTCTCTCTCTTTGTCCCCGCGACAACATCTATTTGACTGGCGAAATTCTAACTCGATCTCTATGTTGTGCAACGCCCATTGTATCACGCGAAAGTACGACGCGTTCGATCCCGTGCCGATCCGTCGGTAGGTAACCCGATACGGAATATTAATTGGCATGTATCGGTCTCTCGGATTACGTTATTTCAAACGCGCGTGACTTGGATGCTCGACGGATGCAACGAGAGGGAGAGAATCGCGAAACACAGACGCGGCTGGAATATGTACGTTGCACTACTCGTTGCACGTCAGTTAATCCCTTCGCCGTTCGAACATCGGGACGAAACGCGCTCGAATATTATATAGAAAAATATTAGAATTCAATTACGCAAGAATCTCCCCCTTCTTCCCCGAACGCGTTGATATTTAATTAATTTTCGACGAGTCGCGTCTATGAACTCCGGAGCCGAACGAAACATGGGCGATGTATGTTTTCGCGGCGATGCAATTTTCGGCGGTAATGAACATGCGTACCCTTGCTCGTCTCTACTCGGCGGCACGCTCGCGACATTCGTAATGTGGAACGCTGCATTCAGCAAAAACTAACAGCTGCGAATAATTAATACCGACGGTGTGTCCGGACGGGAAATCGTCGGTGCTCCCAATCGTGCGTGGCTGAAATTACTGTGGCCCGTCACTTTATTTATTGCACGCGCGCGAGACGAAGGGCCCGTCGAAACGGAGGGGTGGCAATATCCGCGAGAAAATAAAGCCATTTTTCATCCTTGGAAATTCTTAATGAGTGAAATATCGCGACTCCCACTCGACACCGGAGAAACATGGCGTTGCGCGAAAATCACGGTATTGAAATACACAATTTCCAAGTTTTCGATATTAATGAATTTATCGCTTGATAATTTATTAAAAATAGTAAATCATGAAGCAATTTTAATGTACAAAGAAAGAAAGAGATATACGCGAGATCCATTTGATTTATTACTTTTAAAATTAGACGTTTAATTTTATACATCCATTATTCTGTTTACTTTTGAAGTTTTATATAAGCAAATTCAGTGATGTAATTCGTACGGCACGTTTCATAACTTTTATATATACTTGAAGAAAATTATATGTAAGATTCTGTCGGCTAATGCTGCATCACTATCGATGTTCCGATTATGCAAGATTACGGAGCGGTGAACGCGTTCTCTCGTTTCGGAGCGAAGCGAAAGGAAGCGCGGCGTTTTTCCTCCGCGTGATGCGGATGCGTACACGTCGCGCACGTAACGAAGGTAATTACCTGCACGCGAAATTCCGAAGCAAGATCGCGATCGGCTGATTTCCTCCGGCTCTTGACACAAATTGAGTTATTAAAAATTTTATTATAGGAATCATTAAGTATAATAATTTGCATTTATAGCTTATTAAGACGATCTATAATTTGCATCAGAAATTACAATAGAATTCTTTGTAATTTTTTTATGTTGAAATTTATTTATAATTTTAATACGAAAATATTTGAAAAATGAGAAATACACATATATAATATATATATTAACATAATTGTACATTGGAATCATCAATAAGAATGAACCTATAATGTGAAGAATAAAATATCCGGGCGTACATTATTTGTAACGTATTCGAAATTCGTAAAGAGGTTACCAGTCGATTTGATTTCCAAGTTTGTTTTGACGTACAGCACGTTATCTTTCGCACAGTGTTATTGTTTATTACTGCGTGGCGAAACTCGAGTCGACACGCGGCACATTTCGTCTTTACTCATTATCTCACATGTGATACCGAACTACGCGAGTAAACGTGATTATTTTCTAAACAGATTATTTAGCTCGTGCGATTAGCTTTTCATAATGAACGATGAGGATCGAAAAGATAACTATCCGAATTAAAATAGTAGGTTGTCGTACCGTCGCGATGTTTTATTTATTTATATTTTTTAAGATGGCTTTATTCGCGTAACTCTTACGTCACAATGTAATAGTAAAGTAGTATACGGTTGGATTGAGAGCGTCGTGCGATAATTAACCGGATTTTTCGCGAGTATGATGTGTGGATATTTCCTAACCATTCGTTGCTCTTCTGATTTTCTTCTGACTTCAAACATTTGGATTAACTTGAATTATATATATATGTTTAGAATTTTTATAAATAATAAATTACATTGTAATATGATAGAAAAAATTCTAAAACCATGTTTTTGAAAAATCAAGTTATATAAAGAAAAATAACAAAATTTTGATCTGTAAACAAATTGAATAGTGAGGAAGTTGACATCTTACTGAATGAAAAACGTATGGCAGGATATACCGTTGGCACTTCCCGCTTGGATGTTATTTTAGGCGGGATCACGTTTCTCGTATCTTATGTCGCATATAGGGATGAGTCTTTCTCCCTTTTCGGCCATCTCGGAAGCGGGAGACATCGCGACGGAGAAATCCTCCAGAATAATACAGAGTCGTACATGAAATTCACGCGTACGCTGCCGCTGCTGGTTCCATAATTCGCGCCGCTGTTGTATTAAGCGTGCGACGCGGCACGAGTTTCTGGTTTACGGTTGACCCGCTTCAGCACACACAGAGGCTTCCCGGAAATCCAGAAAAGCATGGGCGTGCCGCGCGCATTTTGCACGTCATTTAATTAAAGCCGGAAAACGAGCCGCGTAATGACACTCGGGCGCGCACGAGAGCTCGTCGCGTTTCGATGCCGCGGGTCACCCAGGCCGGGTTGCCCCTGCTCACGTCCGGGCACGGGGCGCGGCAGGGTCGAACGATTCGACCGGAGAATTCTGCGGATGCAAATACGCCGGCGGGGTCTTCTCTACCATCCGCATCGGGCCGCGGTCGGTTGTAACCGGTACACCGCATCGGACCTTAAGGGGATACAAAGCGCGTGAAATTGGATGGAACGCAAGAACAGCCAGAAATGTAAGTTAGAATGGGAAACGCCGTATATCATGTGGATGCCTTGCGGCATGGAGTATGGAACTTGTCCAGGAGATACCAAGAGACCGATGTCCGTCGTGCGGAATAACGCTCATAGGGCTTATTAAGGATGGGACGGAACATTTTTGAGAATCTCCGAACATAGCTCTTTTCGAGCTCTTTTCGAAACATGTCGAGTTCAACTTTAGAGATATCCAACTTCATCCAGTGTCTCTGTTGTTTCGTTCGATACTAGGAAGAAGCGGTTCTGCCAATTTTTGCATTTAAAGTTTCTTTTGAGGATTTTAAAATTGGAGATCATTTCATCTTTTACAATACAAATATACGAAGAGCTCTTCCACTGATCGACGCATTATTATTTGCGTCTTTATTAGATTTCGCGATTGCAGTTTGATTTATCTTTCGCGTGCCTCTTTGGCGCACTGCGATTGGTTCGATTAGCTCGGTCATGCGAACGTCAATTAAACAGGAACCATTTCCTATCGAAACGATGATAAACGTTCATGCTCCAGTAGTTTATCGGAAAATGTGCAAACGTTCATCAAATATCAACAGATAACCAGCTTGCTTAAGTAAACTGTGGCATTCTTGCGCGATCAATCGTTTCTGATCACATCTGACACTTGCTGCTTCTAACTTTGGCTCTTAATTTGTATTGCAAGTTTAAACTTTCCTGTCTTTTTCCTTTATGCGTTACAAAGATTCGAAATTTCATCTCAAAAATTATATTTAAAAAATTCAATAAACCATTAATTCGAGGGAAATTTTAAAAGCTTGAAATGGCTCTGCGTTTGCATGACACTTGTGTACGGTCGCGAAACAACGTCATAACGTCTAAAACTTGTAGCTTTGATCAAGAGAAAAAAAAAGAATCCGGATGCGGAACTGTCTGAGAAAAATCTATAAGTAAAACAATAATGTTGAGGAATAGCAGGCAAATATGCGCGGCATTATCGCTCGTGTGCCTCTCCGGTACATTGTATTAATCTTCGTTTGCCTGCCTTTCGCTGGCGCATTGTCCGTCTGTACAATCGAGCGAAATCAATCGATTCAGGGAGAACGCCTGCGTTTTCCCCTCGAGGATCGGGCCACGCTCAAAGACCGGCTCGCTGTTGCGTTGCAAATACAGCAACCCCGAAGAATGGTAATAGGTTGCATGTGTCGCTAATGAACTCCCCGAATGGCTGCGTACATGTTTACATTGTATACTATAAACCACGACGGCAGACACACGGGTGCAGGCTGGAGCATTAAATTCATTAGCCCAAGTCTACCTGAAAATCTTCGTGTTTGCCGTGGACAAAGGAAACGTTTCAATGAACACCGCGGCGTTTCCGGGAGGGAATTCAATGTCCAGCACCGATAGAGATTCCGGCTATATGGAAATTGCCTCGTGTTGCGTGGAAAATGTTTTATTGTGCTGAAAAATCCAATTCGTCCTTGAGATCCGGTAGTAAGAGTTTTAAAAATTGTTCTCGAGCTCGATCTAACGAATATCTTGCTTATTTATATAAAAGTTTTCAAATCGATTGTAAAAATTTAAAAGATTTCGAACATTGAAATTTTTAGACCTTTGGGAATTTTAAAACGCAAAAGTTGGACGTTTTGCTTAACTGAAATAGTAATTACTATCTTTAGTCGAAGATCTTATTCAATTTTCCGAAATCTCGAAGAATCTATTTCTATGTCCGTGAAGTCTGTGAATCGAGACGATGTCAGGTTTAATTACAAGCAGTACCATTATTTCCATATTTTTAATTGTACCGTAACTGGTTAGAAAAATCAATGACTCCGTAATATTGTTCGAATTCACTGAAGCGTAGAATCGCCTACTGTATCCACCACCGCAATTATTCGGGATTTTCGGGCAACTCGTTCATTTGGCCGAATAATTTCAACTATTCGGTCCAAGTATTCCGTAAATTTAAATCAATTCCGCGCGTTCAGTCTTATTGGCCGCTCTGCTCGCGCTTTGCTCATATAAAATTTCCGTTAAAACGTTTAATAATACAATAAAGCGACGAACGCGAGAGAAAATCGACCCTTTGGAATAGATCCTTTCTCTCTTTATTTTTATTTTTTTTATTTTTTTTTTTATGAGGTTTTCGCTCGGACGATTCGTTTATTCGCAAAGGCTTATTTCCGTTAAGGCAATTTTCCGCACATGTGCACGCTCTCGTCGTAGTTAATGCGAACATTTCATGGACACTTATTAGCACCATGAATGGTAGCTTAATAAACACAAATATTAATCAACAAATACTGATTGTCTTTCATTATTGCGATTGATATAATTATTTTCTCGGGGGGGAATCTGTGCGTAGGAATAACGATGGGGGAGGGGGTAGATAGGAACGTAGTCATTCGGATAATACCTATTTAATTAACAATATACATCATCAAACCGCGTAGATATCGCTCTTTCCAGGAATCAAATTAAATTTGTGGCGATGCTCATATAAATCGTATTAAGCCCTCGATCGCCATTTTCCGTACCCACATGTATGCATTTCCAATTCGTATCTACGGTATACACCCTGCTCGCTTAACCTTTCCCGATCACATTGCCATCGACAGTTTCACTCCGTCGATCCTTTGACTCACTGAGCAAACCGTGATATCTCTCGTCTACCAGAATGCTTTGAAAGTCATCTCCATATCACGTTTGCTAAAGAATTTGCACTATACGGAGGCTGTAGGGCGAAAGTAGTTTTAGCACTTTGACAAAAGGGCGACCCTTGATCAACGAAGTTTTATCGAATTTAATAACCTTAGGATCGTCGAAGTCGAGGTTTCTGAAAAATTATTTTTAACTTTGCACAATTAAGATTTTTGTCCTTTTATCATTGTTTAAATTTGAGTACATTCTCTTCCCTTGTTTTTTCCTTTCATTTTGTTAGAAAACGATAGTTGGAATATAAGTAAATTTGTGCTCTCCCAATGTATGAGGTATCGTTCCAAAAGTTCCACATCGCTGTGTACAGAAATCACACACGCCTTTCGGTATTCAGCATCTAACAACATTTCACCGGAAAGTCTTTACACTTGAACGAGCAGTTCCCGTTTTCATCCGAGCACGACGTCGGACGTCGTCGCCTCGAGCGTTGAAATTACAAACGCAACGACGACGGCTTGTCCGTTCTCGTTATGATCTTCGGGAGGACTTTCCACACCACGCCGACATCTCGGATCCAACGACGTTAACACTCGCGATGCGACCTGCTTCTGGTTATCAGAGTGACGGAAGTATAAGTTTCGCGCGTTTGCCATCGACGACGAGACTAATGTAAGCGTCTCGGAGTAAAAATTGCATTATCACAGGCCATCCAACATAGTACCTGTCATCATAGTGTCGAGATAAGACGAGACAAAGAGCTATGCACGCGTTACATCGTCGATTTTGCTAGGTGAAATTGCGAGGGGAACTAAATAGATTAAATAATAGATAAAACGTCTAGAGATAACAGAGAAATCTCAAATCAATCCTATGAAGCATTTCAGGGTTTAATCTCTACCCACGTTATAACGTGATACTTTCTATGTATGTTGCGGCAATCGTGTATATGCTATATTGATATTATAATATTAAATCCGACTGCATAACAACTATTTCAAGAATATATGGGAGAATTTTTTCGGAGTTCAGTGAGTGACGTTCTATGCATCGGTGAGCAGATAAAGCGTGATATAGCAACACGAGAAAGTGACTCCTGCGCGTCACGTATTTCCAAGTATTCAGCCAAACTATTTTGAATGCACGCAATAAAAGATCATCGTAATTAATCTTTATTAGTGCGTCCAGTCCCTTGTTATACGATATAAATCCGCCGGTAGTTGTAAGTTACATCAACGCATTTTGCAAGGCATTCCTTTCCAGGCATGCGAGACGAAATGAGAGCTAAATAGTCGGTGCAATTACCCGAATGAAAAATGTACGTATAACAGATTAATCGTCCTGATTATCCAACATACACACGCGTACACATTTCTCTCCAATCTATTACTGTAATTAAGACAACTCCAAAAGCAATTATGAATATTTGCGTGTCGTTAAAATAAAATAAAAAATACGAAAACGAGAAGCAACTAAACGACTTTTTAGACAACGAACCACTTTTTAATTACATTTCGTCATTAAACTTTCCATTTTGCGGTTTTGCCAAGACATTTTCTGTTTCCAGTTGTCGACTTTGATTTTGACACGCACAGAAAAAAAAGATCAGGTGTTTACGCAAGAACAAAATTAATTGATTCGAGCGTCTCGTTCGTCGACTCGTTCCTGTCTCGTTCTATATTTCTCGAATCTGAATCCGGGCATGTCGAGTCGGCTCTCGTCGCGCGTCTCGCGAGAATTGATAGTCCGCTGATCTGTTTGCGGCGAGACAACAGACGCGAAGAGAGCTGCTGTCTGCTTGCTGATCGCGCATCTGCCGCGTTTACCAAGCACAGGTATTTATGGCAGCAGGCGAAACAGAAAGCTCCGCGTAGAAATCCCCGCAGCCCGGAATAACGAAAACTCGAAGTGCGATAGGCGGAGTGACCATAGGGAATCGACTAACTTTGTTCACTAGTTAGATATATTGCATATATCGTATAACTTTGCGTCTCTCTCTCTCTCTCTCTCTCTCTCTCTCTGTCTCATGCAACTTCCTTTCCGCGCTAAGGAACTTCTACGGTTATATAGCGCGCCACTTCTACACGCATCGATTATCAATTCGAAGTCACGAGTAGTCGGAGAGACTCCCTTCCTCTCCGCAACTCATACCGCACTTCGTCTCGCTCTATCATCTCCACGATCCTCCCGCGTTTCTCTTATTTACCCTGCTGCACCCCAGGACGCCCCGGTTACGTGCTCTCGATGCGCCGCAATACACCCGAGCTTCTCCGCTCCGTGCTCGCCTCGATGCGCTCTCAAAATCCCCGGACGGGTATTACGCTAAGCACATTAGTCGTCGCCTCTTGCGATTATGCGAACTTCCTTCCACCGACGCTCGTACGTACCGGTTACGGTTGACATGCGCCAGAGATAAAGGCTACGTCAACAACGAACTGGTCTGGCACCGGTAATGAGCGATGGGAAAGAAGAGGTTGTAAAGACGCACGTTCCATGAGATGCTTTGCGACAGTATCGCCAATGATTCTCGTTATCACCCGCGTTTCTCGTTTATTTCACTGTACAGGAAGTAATTCGTGTTCGCGTAAACGTTTCCGCGAATGAGAATCTGACACTGTACGCGAATCTGGTCGATTCGCACCATAGGTAACATGGTTCCAGTAATAAAATGTATAAAAAGAGAAAAACCGCGTTTAGACAATTTTATATACATATTTGCACAACTACGTGTTTCAGCGCCGTGCGTGAGCATGAATAAATGGGAACTGGGATATTTTAATGTTTAATTCCCTCACCACTTTGATATTTAAATGTATGAGCAGATAAACAATTAAATGTTGGAAAGAGAAGAGAACAATTATTCTCTCTTTTCTATACTATAGTACTATACCAGAATTATGAAAGATTAATTCTCTCGGGAAATATTTTAATCGGTAAATTTGATTGATGTTTTAATAAGGTACGTGTAACAAAATTTGTTAAATTGTAGTATATTAATTTCATTTTTTCTCTCTTTAGAAATAATTATGTGCTTTCAATAAATGTTTGAAATTAGGTTTGTGAGAAAAATATAGAGATAGAGATAGTTTTGTTTTTTGATCGCATTGATGTATTTTGAACCACTGTTAATTAACAGTTTGAATAATACTATCAGTCCTTTCGCTCAGATTGCTTCATTTTTCATTCTCGAGCTCACGTTAGGCTTTACTTGCTTTTGTACGGTCCCGTTCTTTCGATCGCTTCATTTATGCAGAAATGAAACAATAAATAGGAGGTTTTCGACAAAGATCAGGAGACCGATGCAATAATTAGCGCATTGCGCGATTCAGCATGGAATCATACAAATTGCACGAACGTCGACCAATCATGGGATTCGTCTTTAATAGTTTATAATCCCATTAAACGTTTTCGCATAGTCTTTGTTCTTTGCTAGGATTTCAATTAACCGCGATATTAATTATACATAGGAATTATGTGAATAATGATTCAACGATTTTGATTATATAATGCATTAACCGCTCACGGTAAAATCCGATTTGATGCCTCCTATCTATATGTTGTATTATCATTTTAGTCGAAATTTCGCCCGTGTGCTGCGACGAACGCTTTTAAATTTATGACCAATATTCTGTGACAGAGGTGGATTTATGAGATAATCTTTTCGTCCGAGTATTAAAAGTATATTTTTTTTTATCTTTGTACATTTTTCACTTGTGTTTTCTCGTGGATATTACAATTGTCCAACTTTTCTTTTACGCGACTTTAAAGGTTTTCTTCAGCCGTGGCACGTGTTAATCAACTGAGATTTGTTTAGTGCGAGTATCGCGCGCGCGGCGTATCGAGAAAGTCGAAACGTTCGCGTCGTCTCGCCACTTTATCACTTATGGGTGTAACACACAACTTGCCGGAGAAAGCGACGACCAGTTTGTGTACGGTCTTGGTCCGTGAATTTTACGGCGGCCACCGGATCGCTGGCTCTTCAAACGGGCCTATATATTTTTCCTCCCTGTGTCGCTCGATTTTTACGACGATAGCCAATTGCGAACAAATTTCGATTATATCACTTCCTCGTTATTTTTTTCCCGCGACGTTACGCCGCTGTCGCCTCCGCCGCCGCCGTGTCGTTCAACGATGCAGCAATTAACGCGCCAGCAAAGTGATGTACTTGTATTCCTAACGCGAGCTCGTAGATTTTGTTCTTAGATTTGCTATTTTTTGAAAAATTTACCAAATTTATTATAAATAAAGTTGAATGCTGCGATACGAAAATTTAAATATTTGAATAGTTGAAATTGCAAAATTGCAAGATTTGTCACAAAATAACGTGTGTTTTCTATGCACGCAGTTTTGCCCAGATTGCCAATTAATTATACTCACATACCCGTTAGGAGTCGCTAATTAGTGCCTTCCGCAACTACCGCTAAACCTCTCCTTGTCATCCCCTAGCTCGTTATCCATTCTCGCAAACCCTCGACTTGTCTTCCTTATTATTTTCCTGCGCATTGCTCTGCGAATTGTTCTGTAAATTTCATGGACGCGATCTCGCGTTTGCGCTTAAAAATTTCGAAAAGGACGCATGCATTTGGTTCGCCAAGAAATTTCGCCGCAATTGAAACGAATTCGCGTGAAACATACTAAAGGTTGCAATTGAGGAGTAAAATTTCGCCAAACACCCTCTTTCTGATTTCTATAGAAACTTGCAATCTGTACTAATGGATACGTTTCTTCGATAAATTCTCGTCGTCACGCGTCGTTTGCTTTCCCGATAAATTTGATTCGCCGTTGAAGAAGGCACGGCATTCGGGTGAATGTCACGTGCGTTGAAGGCGTTCGCAACGCATAGTCACGGAGATCGTCATACGACGTGAGACTCCCGCCACAATCTTCCTCGCATTGCGAAGGTTTTGCGTGCTTGTTCCTCTCTCGTTAATAAAAAAATGAATTTGCATTTTCTTTTTCGGGTTTTCGCGTCCTCAGCGGTAGTTATTATAAAATAGCCAATAAAAGTGTATCGGCCTTTCTGCCCAATGTCATCGTGTAATGAATTGGCGCACGTAGCACGTGCATATAAAAATCACGTGTCGCGAGCAGGCACACAGGAACGAGAAAGCATGCACGTCGTCGTCGCGTCGAGCGAGCATCTATTCGACGGCAGATTGAACGCTAGAAAAATTATGTTACCGCACCCCGTCTGGCGTCGACAAGTATGCGTGGCTCTCGTCGGAATTAGCGTTTCTCATCCTGGTGTACACCGTGGAATATAAACGCTAATACCAAGGATTCCTTTCAGCTTTAGACCGCGTTTTCATACCTCAGATATTTAATTTTGCTATTTATTCACCCAACGTTTATTTTACAAGTAAAAGTAAAGGAGAATATGCACAATATATATGTTATAATTTGAGAAAAGAGATATTGATTCGTCCGAGTTATTAACAAAATCTTAACGTACAATGAGTGAGAAGCATGAAAAAGAAGCCGCTGATTAGTTAGCTGCTGGCGTGGCCATCATTCCCGATAAATAACAACGTCGAAGCACGGGACAACGTGAATAATTGAAATTTTCCAGAACGGGAACTTAACGTTGTAAACAGGCTGCAGAATGCGTGCTACGTGTCTGCATACAGATTCGCGTCGCGTCGTCTGAATAAACATCACCGTTCCTGCGCCTCGAGGAAGTTTTTGATGACGCCTTGCAAGCAAAATGTAAAATAGACTCTACCGTCTAAGACGCGCGAGAGAAAGAGCTGTTTAGCATTTTGGAAAACCCACGAAAGATTTCACAATCTTTCCTGGCAGATGAGATCGAAATATCAAAAGAGTTTGTCGGAGCTCGAATTTTGCATGCACAATCCGAGGGTTTGTTGGAACGGTAGATGCGAGGGACGGGAGCAGGTAATGGACACAGAGATCTTACATGTACAGATTAGTGCGAGAGCAATCGCGTATCCGCCTCTGAGGAAATTGTGTGAACTCGATCGGCGCGGCGGCGAAGAGTTTATCTCACCCATTATAGGCGCGTAATTATGAGCGAGAAAAATGGGAGCGGGTATTATCGGGCGCATGCTTAATTACCGCGAAAGTTGAATGGGGTCGAGAAATCGAGCGGTATTACGTAATCGGGAGGAGAAGTGGCCGGGCAATTAATTACTTAACTGTTTTACCGCGAGTTTGTGGGAATTTGCGTCTTTACAACGCGCCGTGCAAGAATTTCATCGATCTTCGATGCGCGATATGGTTGTATAACAACAACAACAACGTATTCTCAATAATTTTTAGTTCGCAGACTTCTACCTTCATCCAAGTGAAGTGATCGATCCCCTTGAATTTGAACGAACGTTGTTTACGACTAGGTTTTCCGATATCTCGTTCTACACAACGTGCGTTACATCTCATATTTTGTTTTCTCTCTACTGGCCGTCGTGTTATTTGCAACAAGGTTTGTTGTATACTCGGATGCGTAACTTCTGCGAAACTGAGCCCGCGGCAGAAAAGCATAATGAAATATGAACTCGGGATAGGAGTTGATACTCCCGCTCGCGCGCGGCAAGGGTATTACCCTCCCGCTGTAATGCATTTGCGTAATTGTGAGCCACGGGGAAAAGAAAATGCGGAAAATATTAGCCGAATCACACCGCGAACTTTGGCGCTACGTGCGGATTTTATCAACGAAATGCTGCGCGGCATTGCACCGCGCGGCTGTGGAAACTTTCGCAATTAGTAGTAACATCAGTAGTCGCGCATAATTATATTAAAACGGTACACGACGGCAATTAATTATACCGTCAGCTTTGCATTAGGAATTTGTTATATATCAACCGGACCGACAATGCTAGTTCGCCGCTTGTCTACGAATTATGACATGATACAAAAGGCAACCTCTGTTACTGCCTTTATGCAAAATTCCCGTTTTCCCCCCTTTCCGTAAACTGGCGACGCGACAATGGAACGGCGGTAAACAATTCCTATGTTTCTAATATCAATAATGGCATATTAGATTATTAACATGCGAATTGCTAACGAGATCGGTATTATTGCTCCAGGAAAAATTTATACCGCGCTCGGAAAATTATACCGTAAACCGTAATTGCTTTGAGAATAATTCGATACGTTAAACAAAGCGTAAACCTCAGGGAAATTATAATATTGATTAGTAGATATCGATAAAATGTAAATAATAATTAAGTGAGATGAAAGGGTGGAATTTACTACGACACGCAAAGAAATTTTTTTTTATTTTTCTTATATTATGCAAGATATATCTGGATTATTAATTATAAATATTATGAGAAGAGTACTCGTGTATTAGAAAGTATCAGCGTGCAAAGTATTACGCGGTGAATCATAAATTTTGCTGCGACTTGCAAACGTGTCACGAAAACTTGTTAGCCCTCGTTAACATCAATTCCGATTTCTCCCACGACTCGTTTACCTTTGCTTCAAATTACTTGACTTACGTACGAAATCTCGGTGATATTGGATGTGAAATGGAAAAAGGTCAACTAGTTTCTAATGTTGTTGACAGAACCAACATTTGACTGTCGTCAAAAACAGTAAATGTAATCCTGTTAATTTTCTAAAGATTTGTAATGCTACTTACGAAATGACGAGAATTAAAAATTACGAGTCTCGACATTTTCGAATTTTTATATACTTTTCTAGAGTTTAGTTGACTCCATTTTTTTTTCTTTGAATATTAAAACGAGTTGTTGGAAAACATAGCGTACTTGCCAGCGTATTCATTATTATTACGAAATAAACCTTTGCATATTCTCGGATACAACTATGTGATTAACACGTTTAACACCGTGACCGACGTCGATTGGTACACGTGTTGGTACGCCATAAAACTTGGCGTTTGATCATATTCAGGGAGTTGCGTATACATTACCGATAAAAATCAAATTAATTGACAAGTATGTTTGCAACAGCTGTTTGCAGTAACGCAAAATCTTTAATTGGATTTCTGCAAAGTTCGAAATCCATGCGCCATTAGCAACGTTAATTTGCTCGAGACAGCTCCTGATTGTCTTTTCTGGAGTTACACTTCGGGCGAGATGCATTTATTCTATCGCAACGCTTCTGCGCATAAGACGCGGCTCAACAGTCGATAGACTTTCACGGCTCCATACGAATGAGCGAAACTAAAATTCAATCTCGCGGCGACCCTCTCCCGACACGAGTTCGCGTTTCCCCATCCGGGATGCCGGAAATCCACCCCTAAATCGACGCGTAGCCTCTTTCTTTCACAGTGTTCTACCTCCTACCCTCGGGAACGACCTCTTGAACGGTACCGTAGTTTCGCACCGACAAGCGATTCGGCTCTCTTCGTGCAACAGGTAGATGTGGCTACGGGCCAGCTGCTACCTCTATTATGCATAATTGCTCTTGGGTGGAAGGAGAAGTGGAAGATTCTCCCGTAGCAATCGAACGTTCTGTCTCTCGCACTGTCCCGCCTTTTATTACCAACTTCTTCCGTTTGTCGGCGGACAAGAATATTATCCTCGTGAAAACAACTGGAATCCGCGTACACCCCGCCGTCCTCGTCCTGCGAGTTTTCATAATCAAAGAATTCCCGAGGGTTCGCTGATCGGAAGACTCGGGGTATATTAAAATTTGAATGCTAAGATTGACTTCTTGCGACTTGTAATATTCGAAGCACTGCTGGTTGCTTCAATTCTGACTCGCTCTATTATTCGTGTAATTTTGCTGATGGAATTTTTAGTGTCATTACTTATTAAAATACTTGGATTTGCGCACGACGAACGTGTATGCTTATCGCCTCATCTTTTTACATTCTACTTGCTTATAGCTCGCCTTTGTATATTTTACGTCTATCTCTCTTTATCCACCCTCTCGTTCTTCTGGTCTTCTTGCTTTTCGAAGCCGTCAAGAGGTAATCTCTATGACATAACGCGCACTTCAATATGTCTTGTCGTCAATCAAATGCCACCAATGGATTCTAGTGCGTGTGAGATATAATAATATGTCCGTCGACCTATCGTCTGTGTCACGGGTGAACGACATGAAATGAAGGCCATGCAAATCTGCGCGCTCGTTAATCTCTCGTCGTGGTTCAATATTATGTTTTCCATTATCTTCAAGTATGCTTACTACGGAGGAAGTATCGATTATGAATAAATTGTCCCTTGAGATGTTTTCTTATTACATTTTTCACGTTTCAAATTTATGTGTTATATGAACAATTAAATTTTTTTGTTGCAAATAGTTGTTAAGAAAAGGAAAAATTAAACGTGAAATTCGAATAGGTACTCTTCGTTTCGTATACGAACATGCTACTCGTAGAATTTATTAAAATTTAATGCACTTGTAGAATAGTGAAAAGTATAATAATCATGTATGATTTACAATTGTAGTGAGTTTTAATAAATTCGGCGAGTAACACAATGGTAGGTTTACTGATGAGATTGGTGAGATAGGAGGAAAATATTAAAATGGCTAAGAAATCTAGAAATGCAACCGGCGAATACGAGAGGATGGAGATCCTGAAGGATGGGCGAGAGATGGAAAAGGGGTAGACGTATAGAGATTTATCCCTCTTTCTTCCTCTAAGAGGTAGGAAGTCAAAAGAGGATGAGAAGGACGAGGACGGGGTGACGAGAGGGATATGTATGCGGTGTACATCCCGCCACGATGGATTTATATACATACATACATAGAACGGTACATGACGCCGGGACAGCTCTCCCCGATATATACGTATTGCAGCAGCAATTAAGTTTTACGGGCGTGCATCCGGAGAGAGACGCCTGTTTCGAACGCGTTGAGTGCCAGTCGTAAAACCGGCTAGGGGGGCAACTGCAGCCTGTTTATCCCTTTTCCCTTTTACAGCGCGCCGAGATACGCGGGGCGTCTGGGATGGATTCGTCGGGATGGTGCGTCGGAAATTGACGGAAATACGGATGATTTTAGTCAGCGGCGAATTACGAGCGAAAGTAAAATGAAATCACATCGAGGATCTAAAGGAAATTAAGTATTTTTAAGGATAATTTCAAGAGGCACATTTACTTGAGATTAACATACGACGAGGATACTTAAATAGGGGAGAAGATTAAATAAAAGATACTTAAATCAATAAATCTACGTTTTAATATTCGTTATCATAGAAAAATATAAAAAAAGTACTAAAATATAAAAAAAAATCGATATTGTGTACAATGCAGAGGGATAACGAGAGAAGAGAGGATAATAAACTCGATGAAACGCTCGCTTAAAAAAAATACAGTTGCGAAATATAAAGAACGTTTTATTACACGGCCCGTTTTATTACACGATCGTCTCGCTCCTTGTTCTTAGATCGCCAAGATTTCACAAGAGTAAACGTTTAAACGAAAATTAATCTCGCTCTAGTCCGTTTATTAGCATAAATAGAGGAGTGTATTCTCGAATATTAAACTTCAGCCTCGCGCATAGAATGACTTGTTAACACGAATTTTATATTCCATAGAAAAGAACTTGTCGCAAGTGAAAAATCCGAGAAAAACGCCATTCTCTCGGATTTTCACAATGCAAATTGCGCGTGATTAATCGGACATCGACGTTTTGCAAAAACCATTTGGAGTGGTGATGAGATTTCGGCATTAGATTCGGTGCGCGGCCGTACGCGGTACGACTCTCCTTTTCCGCGTCGGTGTTCTCTCGGAAAGACAAACAGTCGCACCGTCTGATCGATCCCCGCACCGAAAGCGGCATCGGAATTCCGAGTTAATTGCGCGCTCTAACACCTGTTAATAGGACTGACAATGGGGCTGTCAGGTATTTTGTGCTTGCGAGGTAAGCAGGGTCGTTGGCACACAGCGCGGTGAGAGGTGTTTCTGCAGACGGTGGTGTCAGGGCACACACACGACGGGGATGAGCGAGAGAGAGAGAGAGAGAGAGAGAGAGAGAGATGTGCTGACTGGAGAAACAACGGGCAGGGTATGTAGGTAATAGAGAGATAGAGAGGTGACAGCGAGAGAGGAAGAGAGAGAGAGAGAATGAGATAGATACGAGCAGCAACACAGCGGGAAAGGTGAAGGGAGAAGAGGAGATAGTTGATGCAGGTGGAGAGTTGCAATCTGTTCCCGATGGCTCCCGCACCGAGCTCTGCGGTTACCACTTTACAGTCCCCCTCGCTTATAAACCCACCCTGTCCTCCGTCGCTCCTCACTCTCGCGGTATCTCTCGCTCTCCGATCCTCTCTCCGATCTCTCGGCTCGGTCCGGCCACCGTTCTCTCCCACCCTCGAACCTATCAACGTCAGGACAACCTCATCTACTCGCCTGTCCGCAAGACATTAACCGAATTCAACGTTTGGTTTCCGTTTATACCCCCTCCCTCCTTCCTTCCCGCACGCATTTACACGCTTAGGCGTCGTCTCGTACATGCATTTACGCATGTCGATGCCGATTAATCGATGCGGTGCGATCGAAACGTCGTCCGACTTCTCGCAGCGTGACCTGGAAGATGTAAAATGTGAAAAATACGAGGCTGCGAGGAATGGCGTTTGAACGAGGAGATTGCCGCCAGGACGTCCTGGCGCGATATAATCTCGTTATTAAATTTTTCTTCAGGAAAAACGGCTCGGATATGATGTGTCAGTGTGTCTAAGATAAATTCTTCGCTCGCGAGTCACAACGATCCTCTTGAAGAGATCGTCGGAAGCGTATTATGAAGAACGAAAATGTAGATTAACATTTGTGATATTTGTCGTATTTCCTCACTTTCTTTGCTTTTTCTGTAGAGTTCGCTTCCTGTGGCCATCGATAAGCATCATTCTTAAGCAAAAAAAAAAAATAAATAAATAAATAAGAGACGCGAATTTTACACTGATTGCAGTTTTGGTTTCCAGTGCCAATTTGCGTCGCTCGTGCAACTCGACCGCGCGATCACTTGCCGGTCGTAAAATTACAGCGATTGTAAAAACAAACGTGAGTTTTACGCGACGCTTTGGTATAATAATGGGTTCGCTGGACGGTTGATTGAAAAAGCGATCGCGCGACGCGGACATTAACGAAACGTAACAGCGGTGTATGTTTTCACTGCGTTCAATATGGACGTCTATGGTTCCGTTTAGAGATCGTTACAGGAACGCCTCGTATATCATCGGATTACTATAATTTCGAGCAGCAGCGATAGACTTTTACGGCTGTTTCTCAGCCGAACCGGGCACATGGGGTGCCCCCCATCCCACCTTTTACGGCTCGCGCGAATATGTTTACGCGGGCTGATGCTAGATGCACGGAATTGAACAAATAAAGTGCAAGTAAGTTATGCATACCGTCGGTTAAACGCGTGAATTTCGTACTAAGAAACGCTTGTGGCATATTGTTCGTCGAAAAACACCAAGTTTCGAGTTGTACAAATTCTGTGCGTGTAATAAAAACGAATTACACAATTTATAGGCAATTTATAGGCAATTCAAAATTATACACTTCCCATGAATGCGCTTTTATAAGTTGACGACCATGACTCATTGGTATAATTAATATTCAAGGTTTGAGAAAACGATTAAAATTTAAAATTTAAATAAAATATTTAAATTCAAGGCTCCGCTATGTATTAATTTAGAAATGATGGGCAAACCTGGAAGCATGATGTAATCAGATTCCACTTTTCATCGATGCGTCTGAGCTCCGAATTACGAGAACCGTGCTGAATTACGAGACCGATTTTAGCTGCAATTTGCAATTCTAAAGCGAAAAGAAGGCAGTTTATCTGCAAAGAATATTATGGTACAAGAAGGATGTTTATTCTTTTTTGCAATACTTGTGTAGAAACGATAAAATATCATGGTACAAAGAAGATGTTTGTTCTTACTTGATGCGATGCATATGTAAAAACGGTAACTGGTCGTATTAGTTTTTGCGACTTTTTAATAATTTATTTCGATTTTCTCTTTGCTTTTATTTCTCTCGACAGGTAAACACATTCTCTCTCCCTCCCTCCCTCTCACTCTCTATTTCGCGAACGAACGAACAAACGAATGAATGAACATTGCATGCTCCATCGATTTTAAACGTAGCTGGCACGATTACTCTTCTTTCTTTTGGAAAATGCTAATATTTAATGGTTTACGAAAGTATCATTTTCAAGAATGATTTCTCCGTACTTAAAATATTGCAGGCAAAACAAGTGAACTTTTTCTCCGTCTCGCGTTACTCTTCAATACAACACTAAAACGCAGCGTTGCCACTTCAAGAGTGTTGCAATTTCCTACAATTTATTCATGTCACATTTCGCCATCGATTTTTTGATCGCCGTTCTTCATTTCATCAACTTCACATGTATTCATTCAAACCGACCGAGTAAGAAGACGAAAATTGTTTTGCCACAATTTATCGGCGGCATCTTTTCACCCTAGAAGCTGCGAAAAGATCGTAACTCGTTCGAAAGGAGATATCGAGGCTCAAACTCTCGATCATCTTGATCGGATCCATCGCGCTGCCGTCGGCGCCGTCAGCACCATGCACATTCGCCGTAAATACGCGCTTGCATCCGAACGACGCGCCCGTCTTAACCGCTATTTGCCTGCTGCCGATTGGTCGGCATCGTATATAGCGTGCCTCCTTTACGAGCCGCGGTAAAATTTTCTACGCTACAAAGTTATGAATTCGTTGCGGCGAATTCGCCATCATCACCGTAGCTACCACCACGTCTTCGTTGCATCACCCGCTGCCGCCGTCTCTTATTCCTCTTTTTCCCGTTTACCTCGTTTCTTCCGTCCTCTTCTCTTGTTTCGCCCGTTTCCACGCTTTGCGACGTCGTCGCCTCGTTTGACGGCTACATCGCGCTTTACGACACGCGATATCCTTTATCCGAAATATTATGCTCGAAGCTCGGTCTCTGGTCTTCGTACCTGCGTCGACGGGGACATACGCACGCGCGCATACATACACCGGCGTTATATTGAATCCCTGGTTAACTTTAATTTCGCCAACTAGTCGGCTACGGAAAAGTCGACTGTAAGAACTTGAGAGCTGTTTATCTCGCTACGCTTAACGCTCAAAAAGTTGTAGAGATTCTCAAAGGCTGCGTCCCGAGAAGGATTCTATCGCGATTTTCGAAAGTACTCTGACAAACGTGGCGAGGCGAAAGGATAAAATGCGAATAATTATGGTATACTTTACGTCCACCGCATGCTACATGGTATTCGCAAAGTTTCGCAGCTCCAAAGTTTACTTTTTCAGAAAACAGAAAAGCGAAATAGCACATTTAAACATTTATAAACATTGTAAAATATTAATTTATTTTTTCAACAACTCTATCGAACTTTTAATGCATGCTACGTGATTTTCACGAATATAGAAGGCCCCATTATCTCCCGCGATTTTGTATAAATTTGTATTTACGCTGAGTGACCGAAAAGTCACGCGGTTCACATTTAAATTATTCCGGAATAATTAATTTTGATTCGTAGCAATGAAAAACATACGCGAAATGTCGTTGAGCGTGTGCGTTTTATACAATTAATTGATTCAGTTGAAAAGGCGAGCTACATGAGATACTCGCGTGTGTATTCCGCGCGCGCGCGACATTTCGCCAGAATAAATATGAAAAGCTGTCAGGATATGTAAAAGCTCGCCGTTTCGATGACGGAAAAACGTATAACTCGACGATACCTAAAATCGGAACAAATATTCATCATTCGGAATTCGTTGCACTTTCACACGGCGTAGGTGCACGATTGAAAGCGAGTGCAGAAATGCAGTATACGAAAAAAAAAACGTACTTTTCCATTCTTCTCCCGGTGATACGTAGCTAATTGTGACAAATGTTTGCTAGTGCACATTGACTGGACTATATAATGGACCGGACGCAGCGAAACCAA
Organism: Solenopsis invicta; assembly: GCF_016802725.1. Taxonomy (NCBI): domain Eukaryota; kingdom Metazoa; phylum Arthropoda; class Insecta; order Hymenoptera; family Formicidae; genus Solenopsis; species Solenopsis invicta. The sequence continues at coordinate 24,863,175 of NC_052669.1, forward strand.
TTAATATTAATGGTGTATCAGACGGCGCAAATATTAGAATAGGCTGTTAAAACCATGTTTATATATCCACAATTTTCTAATTGATTTCTCGGTATTTTACTTGTCTCCCGTTTACATCTTCTATCTGAATTGATGCGAGTTTTCGATTGCAAAATGTATCACTGGGAACTTTGATTCCTAGGGATATGGATATTGATTTTCCATTCGCGTATGACGTATCTTAATGACCAGCGCAAGCTGGTCGAGTAAAGTACAATCAACATTGCTTTTGTTGAAATACCTGGAATTTAAAAATGTCATTTTTCAATGGAAATTTTGTGGAATATTCGTGCAAATGAATGCCGATTGAAAAATGTTGCATTAGAAGGTAAGCTTCTTGCTATCGCGTTTTTCGAAAGCATTGTGCATAATTTGGGATTACGTGGGCACAAACGAGAATCAGATTCTCGCGTCGCTGGCAATCAGATGGACCAGGATGAAATTCTCACAAATTGGTCATGATGTCACTATTCGTTGTGACAGTCGCGCTTTTTTCGCTATTTCCCGCGGCAGCTTTTTCAATATCCCAACGGAATCTTAATATGCTAGATGTAATCGGTACTGCGGTACGAATCACACTTTCGCCGGACAATCGTTATTCATTATTGAAAGCCACACCAGAATTACGTACTCATTATCGCATTTCAGTTTCATTTCTTGCATCGCACATTCGCGTCATCGTTCGTTGCACGCGATTGAATCGAAAGTACGTTACAAACTTTATATCCGTTTCCACCTTACATAGAAACATAAAATATTACTGACGTTAGATCTGCGAATCCGACATGCAACTCCCGAGAGTTCCAAGAGTCTTTAATTGCTGATTCTGCCGTCTTTACGTGCTTTAATTTTCTTCAGATTCCGTTTCCTCAGTCTTAAAAACACTCGGGAGATATCTTCCGCGCTATTATATTTTTAAATGTCTGAGATAGTTTTCCTCGGTTTCTATAAATATTATTAAAGAACGGATATGACGCACGTCGAAACTGCGCCAGCAAAAGGAGCAACGTCGGGCAGGGAACGACGCGTTAGTGAGTTTCTAAGTAAACTTTGATAGAGTTACTTGGATGTTGGGAAAATATATTTGTCCGGATATCAATATCGTGCGCTCTCACAAACGTCGGCAAGTAGTGCAGCTTTTACCAGCGAATGACGGTTCGTTATTGCGACGCTCGTCGAGAGTAATACTCGGAGAGTCTCGTCGCGTTTGCCGTTCGTCGTAATAAATATGATGTCAACGATTTCCTTCTCGGTTTCGTCGGTGGTTTCGAGCTTCTCCGTGCTCGGAGAAAAAAAGAGGGAAAAAAAACATTGTTAGCGCAATGCTCAGCGTACAAGTGATTTTCTAATTAACTGGCATTGGTCCTGCGGGCTCTTGCTTGATTACTACCGATCGGTTATGACACGCGGTGAAACGAGTTTAATCCTTCGTCGATGACTGGCAGGAACGCCGCTGACACTCCGGATCATTGAGCTTTAACTTTCGAACGAGCGCCGATCTCGCGTCAGGCGTAAATAATCCTTTGCCGTAGTAATTGAATCGGTCATTCCGAAAGCGAAGAGATAAGCTCCAGAGATTGAAATATCAGTCAGATAAAAAACCAAAGCTATTATTTTATATAAAATGCCCAGCATTGTGCGTACTACAGATGTTGACGTGAAGATTTGCGTGGTTAATTTAATTTGACATGAAAAGATAGTAGTATATATAGTTTTTTTTTTATATTGTACATCCACATAAATCGAATAGATTTATTATGCTGAACACTTAAAGATAAATCTATGTAAAACGATTGCATGTAATATATTACGTTCTCCCTGACAATTAGATTTTTACGGTCGTGATCAGTGGGCCGTTTGACCGTTGACTAACACAGCACGGCAATGCTTCCGCGAGCTGGAAAGCGCTCGTCGGTAACTATCGTTCCTGGCTGCCACCTTCGTAGCTATCGATCGTTCGCCGTCGAGGAATTCTATTTATTAACGAGCACGCCACGGGCCCAATCGAGAAACGAACGTACGGCCGCCGTGTGCCGAGTGGATTCCTCAATCGTCTAATACTTCCTGCAGGAAGTTGTAAGAGAAACGTAATTTCGACGAAACAGGAGGAATGCACGAAATTTGCATGCAGGAAAGCCACTTTCGCGGCTTGACTCGCGTTCGACCGGCGTGGGAATGCGAGCAATAGTGGAGAGATTGTTTTCACTTGACTGTGTTTTATCCGTTTAATCCTCGCGCAACAATGGTCTGAAAATTTCGCACCGGTCTAGATTTATGATCCCTGTATACTTCCGAACTTCCGATAAACAATATGGAAGATTTTAACCCTCTCCGTAATTTCCTACTAGATTTCACTCAAGCGGCGGGCTCGAGTGCGATTTTTCAAAGCACATTTTCCGAGAGACACTTTTTCGAGGAAACTAGACCAAGCAATCTCTCTTCCGTGAAAGGTGTCAGGTAGCTCGATCGACACCGGGTTAAATTTCATTTTCGCCTAGTCGCGAGTGATTAAGCCGACCTAACATCACTCCACACGAGACTATAGAGACCGTCGGCTCGATTCAAGCCACGTCCATCACCGGTATCGGTTGAGCACCTATACACTACCTCGCATCGCCCTTTGCACGCAATTGTGTACTGGCTGCGAGCATCCTGGATGCCGGGTCGCGTATATGGCAATATCAAACGCTGTTGCTACCTGATCATCATAAAAATTTATACGCCATCGTCCGCGACCGTAAATTGTATTATCGAATGCGCGCCGTCGGTTACCCGTTCCTCCGTATTCTCCACCACCTCCTTTTCCTCATCCTCCGCGTTTCGTTCTGCTTTCATTCCACCGCGTCGATAGAAACCGAGGGAATTTCTATTAAGTATATAAAACCGATTCCAAAAAGAGAAGGGTGTACACAGCGGTGCGAAATATCTGGTTTCGTCGTACAAACGCGCGCCGTTCTCCGCACGTTGCGCTCGTACGATTCTCCCTCTGCAATGACGTTATGTAAATTTTGCCCGTTAACGCTGTAGCATAACAGAAAAAGCGTAATGGTGAATGGGTTGCATTAATTACAACGGGTATCAGCGACGGATTGTATTACCCACCTACTTGAACTCGTCGGGCAGGTGAAAGCAACCGAGAGAGGTTTATGTTACAAATCAGCAACGCGCGCAGAAATCACGCCGCGAGGAATCGCGGGAGGACGGGGGTGAGGATGGAGGTCGCGAACGAACGCGCGGACAAAGAATTGGAGAAACAGAAATAAAATGACGAAAATAGAAATCGCAACGCGCGCTCACGCGTTGCCATGCAGAAAATGCGGTTTGCCGTAGGAGAGACGTCTCTTCCGGCGACGCGACATTGCGAACGTACGGGGGCGGCAAACTCGCACGGTAAAGTCGCGCGGGAGAAGCGAACTTGTGCGCGGGAACTTGTGCGCGGGATAATAACACATCCCGCGAAACCTTATATGCACGGGAACGCCAACTGCTCTCCGGCAATAGGAGGAAAAACCTCCGGCGAGTCGCGCAATTTCGATCTTCGCCGAACACCGCCGCTTTACACGTACTTCCGTTCCAGTACATTATGCTTGTTATTCTGCCACGCCGACAGCTCGCGGCGTTTTTCCACGCTCAGAAGCTCTCGCTTGTGAAATGTCGAAGTAGGCCCCGCCGCGCCGAGAGATACGAAAGCAATCGGAAGAAATTGTGAGGCATTGTTAGAAATTCACATATATATCAAACGAAAGAAATTCCCGCATTTTATTATCAATTATACGTCGGAGCGTAATTGTTTCGCTGCTTTTCTCAAAGCGAACGGGCAAAGCGGATATTGCGGCAATTCGGCGCGGTGAGATTGATGAGGACGGAGTAATCGGTTTATAAATCTTACGAGGGGGAGGGGAGGGGGAGGGAGAAAGTTTTTGTGCTCGCGGGGTCGAAGGTGAAAATGAAATTTACGGGAATATTCGCGGGACGTATGAAAATCATCGCGACGCAACGATCCGCGCCGCATTAAACGGAATTTCCCACGTACGCGCGCACGCGGGACGTGCTTCTCGAGCTTCCCGTGTGCTTCCACGTCTCGCTGCTGACACGCGAGCGAAATTTGCGTGTTTTATCGCGATGCCTGAGATATCGCGTGCCGCCTTTTGTCTCGACATAGTACAAATCGCACGCGACGCTGCGGCGCGACGTGACGCGACGCGTTCCGTCGAGCGAGAGCACCGCCCTCGGCACCCTTTTTCTCTTGCCTTCTTTTCTCACCGTTCTTTTTCTTTTGTTCATCGTTAACGCATTCCAGCTTGATTCCGCGAGCGCAAATAAACCTGTCGCGGCGAAAAACCCACGTGCGTGTGTACCCCGATATTTCGTTACCGACGTGAGAAACTTGTTGCGAATACAAATTACTACTTGTCGCGCGGGATTCAAGCCGCAGTCCCGTTGCAGCTAATAAACTTTCGCGCGATTCATCTCTCGTCCGGATCTCTTTAGTTTGTTCCGGGTATAACCGGGAGTGCGAAAGCGATCTGTACGAGCGTATTCGTTGGGAGTTTGAACCCGCGACGTCAAACAACGAGCTGGAAGGCTCGCGTACGGTTTTATTGTTTGCTCATCTATACTTGCCTTGTCGTTTTTCTGCTATGGGATCGTCACGATACCCAGAATTTAAAAATTCGAATCTGAAGTAGAGAACGTTAATCCCCGTCTCTTTCGCTGAACTTATATTCGTGAATAAAATATTTTATATTTATGATATAAATCCAATACGTTCTGAAACTAGTTTTACCGACGAATTAGCAGGTTCGATTTCACTCGATCGCCCTCCCCTTCCCTCCCACAATGGTTTCGCGACTGTGCGGATTCCGTCGAGTCCCGAATTAACGTCGTTAAATTTTATGATCGCCTCGTCGGCGGAAACCGATTCCGTTGTAAGAAAGAAAACAACCGATGCTAGCACGTAACACGATGAAACACCGTCTCGTGGAGTTTCACGATCGGGGGAGACGTTTATGTGGATGTGTGCATGCGCGTATACGTTGAGGGTGAGGGTGGCACTGGTCTTTCCAAGCATAGTCGGAGAGAGAAACGCGCCGCAGGGTTGGGAGGGGAGGGGAGTTTTCTGAAGACCTTTGTCAGCGTTCGTTGTACGAGCGATCGTAAGGAACTTTGGCTCACGTATCGTATTTACAATACCGGTACCATACAATCGGTATCGACCGATTTAATGGATACGCCCGAGCGGCGCATCAATATCGGCGCTGCTGCCTTGTTTGCTACCACAACGCGAACGAGTCGGCGATGCCACTCGACGAGCACGGGGATTTCTGGTTTAAGCGCGTTGAAAAATTCATCGGTGATCCGCCGCCGTTCCGTCGACGTTTGATTCCTGCAAAGGAGATACATACGTCGCTACTCGCGAGGTAGCGTGCAATACGAAATTCAAAGGGATTTTGCTATTCGCATTAACCCACATTACAGGATTTGAAGTCTCGCGACACCTAAATCCGCATCTCCTGAAAACCGGAGGAGACCTAAGGACGCGATCGTTGAATGATTCGCTAATTCCACTGTTTACGTAATCTTCTGTCTAGACTTCCGCATAAATATTTCAACTCCTTGATTTTGGTCGCCCATTTGCAGATTTATATCCAGGACTCTGGCGAGTTTCCAGAATTAACTGTCAGAGTTAGCAATCTCATACCTCTTTCGCTTAATTTATACTTGCTCTAAGATGTACTGTTTGCATCGAGAGCAGGATTTATCTTTCACATGAGTTTTAATCGTATCGGATCTTTTAGACGATCTATCTTACGGATCTTAAAATAGTTACAAGTTAAAAACAGTTATTAGCGGAATAGAGCTACGACTCGGACTTTTTTTTCGCATTAAACTTCAGATTTATTTGTTAAAGTCCAAGTTTCACTTTTTAGCATTTGCACTAGTATTTCATGAGACCTATACGATGATCCGATCATTGAAGGGGAGTACGACGCGCTGACGATCACCGGATAACGCTTTTAGGATTTGGATTCGACGAAAATTGATTTCGTCCCGTAGTTTCACTCGCGAGCTGGATTACGCGCTCAGCCGATAATTAATCGTAGTATAGCCCGAGCGACAGAGAGCGATTAGCGTGATGCGTGCGCAACGGTAATATTCAAATCTGTTCGTCGTATGCGCAACAATGCTGCGGAATTCCGTCTATATTTGCCGGGATTAAGTGCCACTGGGTTGGGATAGCAGTCGGATGATAGCGGCGGCCGGGATTCCGAGCCATCGGTCCGATGATGTTTGTACAGGCGCACATACGGTTACGCTCGCCGGTTACAATCCCTGTGCAAAAGTGATTTTTTTTGTCGACCCGTGCGCATATACGCACTCCCGCGAATTAAAAATACCCGAGCGGCGAATTAGTTTGCACTGTCGGGCTTTATCGCGAATTCGACATAATCCCATTTCGCGGCGCGGGACCGGCCACTATTCAACCGTCATGGATTTTGCGAGACGTCGCGCCTGAAGCGAGAAAAAAAAATAGAAAGGGAATGCTAAATTATGGGGTTCACGTGAAATTAGCGCGATTGCGTAAACGGTGAGCGTAAAAGCATGATCGCAGGCTACCTTGACATCCTTCGTATATAGAACACGAGAAGTTATCCGCAAGTCGACTTTGGAAACAAGTTCTTTGTCTTCTCCTCTCTTTGACCGCAAATTTACTCTTTCACGCGACTTTTGGTATTGTACAACAGATATTAAAAAGTAATCTTGAATTTTTTTTTAGCCTAGAACAGTAAAAAAATTGAACAGGACAAAAGAGACCCAGTATGCCTACGAAAGATTAACGTGTGTGAACGAAGATAAATACAAAATGATACAAAATAATACGGACATTTGGGAAATACTATTTATTTTATTAATAAGAGGTTATTAATGCAATGTTACTCTTCTAGTAGAATACTTTTAAGAAATATTAAAAGAAAAAGTCTATTTTTTACTCTGTCCTGTAAAATCGTTCACAATGATGTTTCAGTCGTGTTGTATTACTCGAGAAAAACACTGAGGTTTTGAAGAAGAAAAAAGGCAATTTTGAAAAATAGTTTGAGAAGCAAATTTCTTTGTCCAACATTACTTGTATAATTAACTGAAAGATTTTTTGCAAAAAAATAACTCAACATTTTAATGTTAACCATTCAAGCATTGTATGATCTTTTCCCAAAGAAAGATGAAATCTGTATTAGAAACAAATGATGAGCCAACCTCTTATTAATAAAATAGCGTATTTTCCGGGCGCTCACTTATATTTTGTCATTATCTCCTGTACATTTATCTTTGATTTATCTAGATTTAGGTAGCACCTTTTTAGATAGCAACCTCTTCGTTCACTCGCAATTGTACACTTTTTTCTATTCTGGACATTCAGCTTCTCACACGCTTGCGATTCTCAATCTGGCGACACGCGACAAGAGAAAAGATTTGCATCGGGAATTTCTTTGCGCGTGCTCTATTCCATCCGGCTTAATGACTGTCGCCTGTTGTTTCCGAATGCGGAATCAAAGTACTACGGCGCGGTCTCGGGGCGGGAGGGGCGATAGGTGTGCCGGGAAATAATGAAATTTGCAGGGAAAATCAGCGAGGCCGACGTTTCGAACGTGACGTGGTCAATCCCATCATTTTATGCAAATAAAAGCGGAGGACGCTTGATTTCCCCGTGGTGTTCCGATGCTGCCGTTGTCGTCGCCGCCGTCGTCAACGTTGGCGTCGACGTCGGCGTCGTCGACACCCGGAACGATGCCTGACGTCAGTCGGAGACACGATTCCAGTCGGATTTACGGCACACCAAGCTCCGTGGAAACGGATATATAGGCTGTGGTGGCTGGTGCTAACCAGTTGCCCTCGATTCAACGACGGATTCCCTGGGGACCTCGGCACGTGTCAGGGAGCGCGTGTTTACATCGAGCGATCGTGCACTTTGAGAATGTGTCTAATCTTCTCAAGTATGTCAATTGCAACATTAAAAATTGACCAAGCTCATCCTTCGACATTCAAATTAATTTTCCCGTCTTTGATAATTATTACTATCGATTTTGTTATTTATAAATTTACATTTTTTAATCACACAACATTGTTAAATGACGAGCGTGAGTCTTTTATTCCGTTTAATTAATAGATATATTACACTCGTTATATCTAGTAAAATTATTAGTATTGATAGTTTTTGAGTTTTCAAGCGTCACGCCGAGCATCGGCGTCGCACGAACATCGGCTCGATTGCACGAACTGCGTTACATTTCCGCCGCGTTGCAGTATCGAACGTTGCGTCAATCATACAATTACAGCTATATCCGACCGTATATCTTTTCTCGAGTCGACGGCCAAGTTCGCGCGTTAATGGCACTCGCGCCTCGCTTCTTCGGGAGTTCGGTGCATTCACCGAAGCGTAAATTCGCCGATTGTCCGCGCGTAACTTGCTACAATTAATCCGTCGTGAATCGCATTCGCGGCTTCGTATCAGTCTCGTACTCACCCAGCGAGAGTAGCGCGACTTGGGCGCGATGAACATTGCGAAGCGTCGAGCGCATCTCCCCGTGTTACGTGCGTGCTCGCCGTGAGACACGCGTGAGACAGGTAGAAAAACAACACCTGGCGTGACCGAGACGCGCCGAAGACCACGCGGAAACTGACTCCTTTCGATGGCACACTGTCGGTAGTATCCTCGCCTCGTTGCGGAGCGGAACCGAGCGTACGTACGTTGACTCTCTTGCTTTTGCTCGCCGCTACACCGCGCTCGCCTTTCGCCGTGGTGGGAAGAAGGATAAGCGGCCCTGCGTGGCACGCTCACGGCCAACCGAGAGTGTTCGGGGACATGCCGATACGCTTCGTAAGATCGAAAATGACCGCGATTAATTGACGCGTTTTGGGGAAAGCGATACGAGCGACGAAATCCGAATGTCATTTTTGCGATCTTTCGCCTCGCATATACTTGGTCCGTTTACAAGGGAAGAAGCTGATATTACAATTTATTATCTGAAATCATTGAACCTTTGTTAGTATTGATTTGACTTATTTCCATCGTTACGTAAAAACAGAACAGATTTTAGACTCGTGTTTCACATACCTATTTCATTTATAGAACTCGTAAATTTTATTAGTGACTTATCGTCGTTAATCTCGATCGTTTATACACTTGACAGAGATTGACGTAAAACGCGTTGATCAGCTGACAGCTGCGAGCAAAGTTTAAACGTGCAAATACTAATTATGTTGAACGTGCAGAATTTAATGTCCGTCCGCGTTTTATCGGGGAAAGGCAGAGCGCGTACATAAGTGGCGTGCTTATAAAGGAACCAAGTTCCCGTTGCTATCTCTCGCGTAAAAGACGCGTAACGCAGCCGAGTCTACGGCCGTTTAAATTTCATTGCCTTTCGCGCGAAATATTAAGATAACGTCCGATGCACGAGCATCGCCGCGAGGCTGTCTCTCATTCCAGTCCTGACAATGAGCCCCGTTCTTGCGCCGTCAACTTCGTCAGTTTTATCGCCCGCGTTAACTCCCGCGAGCATTAAGCGCGTTACCTCGTAAAGGAGCGTTGCTAGTAAGTCGAAAGGAGAAATTGCATGGCGCCCGGTTATAATTACGCGTAATTGTCTGTGTCTGATTAAGCTGCTTACTTTCCGAGGGAATTTTTTAGGCGGTTCACAAGCCACCGGCGGCTTTCCATTAGACCGATTACAATTATTTGCACGATTATCGAGGGAAGCGGAGCATCACCTCCCAATTCATGAGGTGCCAAGTGAGCGAACAATCCGATGATCTTTCGTATCCTTAGGCTTAAAGATGAACGGCAGAGATTATTTCTTACACTTTCGAGCCTTCGAGCGCGTTTAAATCTTAACCACGCCAGTTCCTCTGTTGTCTAATAGAAAACAAAAACCACGAGCGTTGGAAACAAGCGTGTAAAAGCGATTTGAGAGAGGGAGAGGGAACGAGAGGCGAGAGTGCCCGTCCTGTGAATGCAACAATTAGCTTTTCTGCGTAGAAAAGTGCCCCATTCTTTCGCGCCAGATCATTAAAACTGACACGGAAGATGTCCCGTTGCAAATGGCCGTTCCGCGAATGCATCGTAATACGGTAGCGCTCGCGACGGCGACTTCCTACCGGTCTCTGACGTAATCGGGAGGGCGGCGGCGCGAAAATTAGTCGCGAAATGGGAAAAACGAGGGCGAAAAGCTGGCAAAACGTTTCGTCGCGGGAGACGGACAACAGTTCTGCGGCTGCACGCTCCCACGATTGACAATTACTGCCGCGGCCGCTCTGATGCGGCCGTTATCGGAGTTAGCGCTATTTTTTCAGGTGCGGCGCGCTCCTGGTAAAATTAAACAAAAATTTCCATTCGTAACGAAAGCGCAAAAATCGCGGGCTTGATCAGGCGCGGTCGTTTGTCCATGATCGACAGAATTCGGTTTCTCTCTGAAAAAGAGTTGAGCTACGGTGGTGCATGGCTTCGGCATTCCCCATGCGCGGAAATCGTCTCGCTTGCGCATAATGAGCACACGCGCCCGAACCACAATTAAGGCGACTTTATATAATTTTCGTTGGAATTTCGGTGCCGTGAAAGTATTGCCGTCGCATGTCCAGCGAAACGTAAGAAAATATATGAATCTAAAACACTGGAAGCGCAGGCCGGATCTGCATTGCGTTGCGTTTTTACGTCGCGCAAATAAACGCGAGATTCCATCCGTCACGGCATTATAAGAAAGAGCGCAAATTTACGCATAAACGTCTATCCTTATCTTCAACGGCTAACCGAGGATTAATTACATCCCGGTTGGTCGCGAGCGCTAAAACGTTGATTCCATAAAGCGAGGAGAAAGGAGCGGGGGGAAAGGGGAGGAAAAAAGGAGACCGTCTGGCGGGGAGTTTTTCAGGGACGATAATTGTACGCCATTAGGTAAGCCGTCCCGACGTGCGCACAATAACATGGGCGATGCAACGTGGCGGCAACGTCGTCATCGTCCGTCGTCGTCGTCGTCGACGTTGTCGGCGTGAAAACGCGAGGGAGAAGAGAGGTGTACGTAGTTGAACCGAGCGATATCAGGTCTCATTGTTCCGCGCGACTTCGAGCTCTTTGTCTCTTCCGTTTCGAAATACCGAGCGCGGGCGGTCGGAGAAGGACGGAGAAAGCAAGCCACGGTCTCCCGGCGACACTTGGAACTTGCCAGTTTACCAGTTGTCGGGGGCGACCTGGTCGTCGTCTCGGCAAAAGGACGAGACGAATGCCACAATGCAGCGCGCGCGGAATCTTGCATTACGAAAGTCTCGGTTTACACACCGCTACTTAACCCATTATCGCGTACGTTTCGCGCGATGAAATTCGAAGCTTACGCTGCGAAGAGAGGAACGTAGAGAATTCTCTTCATTTTTAGAGCAACTCTTCTGGAAACGGGATATACGTATTTGCGTCTGAAAACACTTTTGCTTCTTTACTTAAAACATTTTTTATATGCATTTTTCGTTAATGCACTTTAGACAGAGCAATATTATTATTAATTGATATTACTCTCTGATATTATTAGTTCAAACAAATTTTACTTCAAGTAAAAGATAACGAGATACCTCGTAGAAAGATGTATGCAAACTACTGTACCAAAACATGTAGTCTGATAAATCTGAGGAAAAGTTAGCTCGAAAACAAGTACATATAAAAATGAGACATTTACATCTAAGTATTACAGTTCGTGTATCACAAAACTTTTTTACCAAGCTTTAGAGAAAGTATCGAATTTATATGAGATGAATCTTGAAGTACATTTTGCAAGCAGAAATAAAATCTCGGGTTTTTTTTTGGTTTTCTGATTGATGATTTGAATATTTTTAATTATACGACGATTAGAATTGTACGAATTTATTATTTAATTATAAAAAAATGACCGAGATCCCAACAACACAGCTTTAAAGGATGTGTGTTCTCGTTACTCTTGCTCGTTTTGGCTATTTTCGTACGATCGTTGCACTCTTGTTACAATTTACTTTCATTATCACAGTAAGTACAATGTATCCCCGTGGAAAAGGCGAGGTCGGAACGGCACGCGCTCGCAATTGCTTACGTCACGTTGCTTTTGTTTCAAGCTGTACGGCTTCGCACGTGTAACCCTAGGTGAGGTTTGTATCAAATTTTAACCTCCGCTGTGCTCCACCACTCCGCCGTTTCCACCGTCTTCGCGATCCGCGCGAGGAAAACATTTTACCGACTTTCTCCGACGTTTCACAAAAGACACGACGCTGTACAGCGCGCGAGAGGACCTCTCTTTCGCTTAACATACCGCGCGCCGTTAATTTGGTCCGCGTCGCGAGTGTTCTCTCGTTTTAGAAAGACAACAACTTGAATTGAGCGCGCCAGTCCGAGCGTGAAACTTTATTCCTTCCTTCGTTCGTTATTCAAGCACTCTCGTTAAATATAAAATACATTCGTAATCAATTCATCACGCGCATCGCAGCGTGCTTTATTGCACCGTCCTTATTACCGCTAGAAAAATTACTTTCTTCTCATCTCTCTTAACCGTTTAGATTACCGCTATGTAACTGTAGATCTTTTTCTCTGCGCTGCATATTTTATGTATGTACACGGGAAAACTAATTTTACTAAAGTATCTAAAAATTTATATAATAGCTAGATACAAATCAGAAAATAATTTTAACTATTAAAATAATTATGTAGGACGCCCAGGTATGATGAGGAATGCTGCAAAAAATTTTGACTTTCTAGCAACTAGTTTGAGCGTCCTACATAATTATTTTAATGGTGTAACAATAATTTTAGCTTTGTGATTAATTATATTTTTAGATACTTTAGCAAAACTATCCTTTCCGTATATACGTGTTACGAGTTATCTTTTTTTAAATAATTTATAAACGCAAGAAAACTACTTCGAATGTATAAAGAAGGGCAATATACATATATGAGATTTCAATTCTATTTCATCTAATTGAATAATACATCGTCGATATGTGAAAGCTGATACGATCTACGCTTATGGTCGCTTTGAGTTCAAGTTCAAATTAAGATGCAGACTAAACAGGTGATTGCCTAAGGCGTCAAAACAGGTCTGGCTTACCTTAATTGTTATCTCGGGACGCTAACACATTGGTTCTCTCTAACATACCTTGACCGATTTATTTCACTTTTGCGTTGAATTTCCATTGAAATATTCAGTTTCCCAAATTTATGTGGATCATAACACATTTTTTAAAATTGTAAACATTTATGACTTATTTAGTTAAATGAAAAAGTAACTGGAGAGAGGAAACATTATTTATTTGTACCACTTTGCTTCTGTTTTTCAATTTTTTATTAACTATTAATTTTATAAATCTATTTCTCAAAATACGAAAATTGTACAAAGATATGAAAAATTATACTTATTTTCTGTTCTTGTTGATGATATTTTTAATGTTGCAGCGAATCGAATTATTTTAATGTACAAAGAATTTAATAATAGTTTATTTCAAAATTTAGTTTAATTTTCACCATCGCTGAACAATTTTTTACAACTTACCAAAAATTGGCTTGCGACTTACCAGTGGATCGTGACCTATACTTTGGGAATCTCAGTCTCGGACAATTTAGCGTGCATTTTGTTGGAAACACGTATTTATAACACTGTATAGAAGCGAACAGTCATCCGCGTTTCTCGTTCATAACGTTCGTAACGTTCACCCAATATGAACTCGGGCATGACAAAAATGACCGCTCAAAACTTCCTACATACGATACTTTCGCGCACAGCAGAACTGACGACAGTTCTGATTACGTTTAAATGCGATCTAAATCATACCTGACTTTCCGTGTTTCTTCTTTTTTTTTCACATCTGTCCAATAGATTTATCAATTTATCATCGTAAATATACTGTGACAAGAACTATAACGAATCGATAAGCACTATGTTTTTATATATAATTTTTAAGCGTTTCTCGTCGATTTCGGATAATACTTTCTTTATTAACAAACAATTTGTATCTTTAATATAGTCATTAAATTAATGCTTAAAGAGTGTCCTTTCTTGCATTGCAATTACAATTATTTTAAAAAGTTTAGTTGCACTACCTAGATCTGCATTCAGATATTGTTGAACTGATTTTCTAAAACTCTAAAAAAACTGCGAAAGAAATGGGTTTATTATGTATTCACATTTCGCACTGCTTTCACGGGTTCCCAAGTTCTAATTATTTCGATTTCAAGGCTAGCACAAGTCCAATGTACGTCCATCACGTAATCAACAACCGAATCCATCACTTTCTATTCGGAGTGAGAAGTTTGACAATGACAAACCTCGCGCACATCCTGAACGGCATATTATAGCTCTCGATTCGCTCTTTTGACATGAATCTCGCACAAAACTAAAATATCACTCTTTCGAAATAAGTATCTCATGACTTGTCTGGCAAACCGAACGCGATCTAATTCGGCGAAGACGTCGTCCGCATTTTTATCGAATTTTCTCTCTGAAACGGGCAGGGCTTTAATTGAATTCATGCTAATTCGCGTGACTCCTGAATTTTCTGTGCGAGATAACGATCGGGTATTCTCACACGGAACGCCTTTTTCGCGCGGCAGCGTGGGACCGTTCTTTATTTTTTCAGTGGGGCTCGCTTTCCATCTTTTCATAATAAAAAGAATACTCGCGCGAAACTGTCGCGAGTATTTTCAGCGACGCGGAGCGCTTCATGACCGGGAAACATTTTGCGAAACGTCGGGTTATATACAGTCGGGGAATTCCCAAAATAGTGTGTACCGCGTTCTACCCTGGGAATATTTAAAAGAGGTGCAGTCATGAGAGGGAAAATGGTATCGTGCGAATTATACGAGAAATATATTTTCCGCCGCTGGTGCGCGACTTCCCGGAACACCCGCCGCCGTTCCGAAAACGATAACGAAATCTATGGCATCAATCGTTATCAGCGATTAAATATCATTTAATATCGAGTATGCATTTGATCGCGCAATTGTTCCTCATTTTCATTTATCTGTTTACTTGTATCGTGTTTGATGACAAATATTGCGTACGTCCCGTTGCGAATGCCGCATTGGACGAGCTATAAACAGATTGCATATACATTAAGTTGGTCATTTATTACGTATTTTTCTCTCGAAAAATTATCTTTGTCCGTCATATTTTTCAAATATGTACGTGATACAACCGCTGACGTTTTTATTTTGACTATTTCCCTGCGTTTTAAATAAACTACAAACGATGAATGTATTATGACTAAAAATTTTTATCATTTATTGTTTTTTTTTAACTAAAAATTTTTATTGTTTATTTTTTAATTTTGATTTTTTTATACTTAATCTATTCACTAGTATAAATTCGGTGATCAATGCTACATACATTTCTATTTTCATTTTTTAATTATAACTAAACTGCTTAGAATTTACCGATACATTTTTATATTTATGCGTAGAAAGTAAATTGCAAATATGCCACATTGGCCGCTGAAAGGTTAAATAATTTAATTTTAAAACTTTATTAAATTTGGCAAAGATTCAGTTTATTATTTATTAGGTATATATTAATGTGAACACTGCTTACTTTGAAAATAATCACAGAAATGAAATACTTATATGTAGTTTATTTTCAAGCTTGATGTTAAAATAAATTTCGACACACGTGAAAAAAAGAATGTTATTTAATTGAAGGAATTGGTTTCAGTTTGATGTTTTAATATTTAACAGTGTAAGTTTGCACCGACATTATCGCTCTCGTGCTTTAATATACGATAGTTTTGGGACGCTATATGGTAACTTTAGGAATTTAAGTCGTTCACCGCAAGACGAATTATCGGAATATAATTAATACGCTTTACTTGGCGTCGCGTTCGATGCATCCATTATTTTCGCGATGAGAAATAGATTGCTGTGTATTAATTTATTTCTGTTTCGCGTGAGACTACCTCGCTCTTCAGGAGAGCCGGTATAGACGCGTTATCGCTCTCTTCGGCAATATGCAGGTACACCGAATTAAATTCGCGTTGCACGTGCACCGCTTCGGTTGGACGGCCATTAGCCATCAGCGAATTATCCGGCGACGACCGGATTTTCTCGCGTCAGCACCATCGTACGAAATATTCGCTCGGAAATCTTGCTGAAATTTACATGAGTCTAGAAGCGGATCGTGTTATAATCGCCAACACGTCGAATTTCACTGATTTTTGTTGAAATGCCGCAGCCGCATTGATGGCTAGCTAGCTCTCTCTCTCTCTCTCTCTCTCTCTCTCTCTCTCTCTCTCTTTTCTATTCATCCTGCTCCCGTTAATGTTCCCGATTTTTTGCATTTAAACAACCAATCTTATTTAAAAAATCTATATTTACTCTATTGCAATATAAGCATTTAATGAAAATTGATAGAAACTATTGCAATTTTGTGTGTGCTTCTTTAATATTTATTTTTGATAAATATTTTTCAGTGCCTTTGAAGATTTAAGAATAAAAAAAGGATTATTATATACAAGTCGTACATTTTGCTGAAAAAAATCTTTGCCAATAATCACCCTTTAATGACGTCTCGAGACGCGCACACATCACGTAGCATCACAGTCGAAGTAATACTGACCCACAAAATCCCGAACGAAAAAGGCGCGCGCGAAGATGGTAGAAAGTTCATTCCCAAAGTGTTTATTCCGGTCAGAGACTCATCTCCATCTCCGGTTTTGCGTCTGCACCGGCGAACCTGGTAGAATAGCGGGAAATTAGAGCGAGTGAAAAGGTCTTAATGATACATGCGGGGACCCTTTCACGATAACCACACACACAATTTCCGTGCTTCACACGATTTTCTCGCGGGTGGAATTTTAATCGCCGCTACTCGGCTACATTCGTAATTAACATCCATCATTGTTGCTACTAATTCGCACCTGATTTCTGTTATCGCGCCTCATGCCGCGAGAAAAACGAACTTGAATTTGTTTTTCCACGATCAGATCGCCTTAGAAATCGTTCACAGAATCGGTTCACTGAACGAACAAAGTTACATGTAAATAACGATACGTAGTAATTTTAACTTTCGAGTATTATGTTTAATTTGTTATTGTAACAAATTTTAATCATATGATTACACCTCGAGTATCGTCTTGCTCTCTATTCTTTCTTCTCAAACTCTACTTACTAAAATAATGCTATTATATTTTAGTGCGCGCTTTAATATTATGCTGTGAAATTATTCTTACGTGAGATGGCACGAAGATAAGTTGTACAAACCTATTCATTCACACACAATAATTTTTACGCTTTCTTAGAAAAGTGATCGATTAGAATACGCGATACATCTTCGTGACTTCGGAGTTTATTTTATTGCGCATGTGGAAGTGAATAGAGAAACTCGTCTAACGAAATTGTTTTTGTTCAGAGATACATTTAAAACGTACGTTTCTTTTTAGCGTGAAACTCCTGACATTTACCCCCTCGAGGCGTATTTCACTTCATCCCCTATGCCGGCGCCGTTCGAAGAGCGAGGTTGATGCACTCGGAAATTTCGTTTTCTCTCTTTCCATTCTGGCACGAGCCGAATCCGCTTATGACGCTTCTTAGGATTAAGCGCTGTGCCTTCGATGTTCCATAACGAGCGAGTACGCCATAAGTCGCTTGATCAAAATTTCAACGGCCGACAACGCCAGACGTGGCATAGGCGCTGCGGCCACTCTATTTATTAATTTCCCCCGAGATCGTTTCGTTACCATTAATTCTGAAGTTTTTTCGTACGAATACTATTCGTTTAATTTAAAAAAGCGAAATGTTTGTTAAAAACATCAGACACACGAGGTTTTTCGCATTTCGCAATTGCATCATGTGATAATTATTAAAAGTTGATATAAACTGGTTTTCTAAATTAGGTAAAAAGGAGAGAAATGCGTAATGCAAAGATATATCGAAATGACAGAATGCAAGAAAATAGTATAGTTAATTATTGTCGGATTATTATGTAACATGTACATATAGTTGGAAAAATTTTTGACGCTTCAATGTCCAAATTCCGGATATTTACACGTGAGATACGCTCTGGGATAACGCGTGGTGGTGCGGCGCGGCGCGGCGTGGCGCGCATCCGAAACGCGCGTGTAATTGAGATCAGATTAATTGGCAGGCGAATTGGTCCTCGATGACAAAAGCTTTCCAAGTCGCCGAAGGTGTCCAATAGAAAATTCTGGATCACGCAACCGAAACGGCGTTTAACCCCAGTAGATCGGTCGACGTTTTGTCAACGTTCAAAAGGGCAGTGACATTGACGGACCAATTTCCGCGGCGGGTACTCGCGCGTGTCCGCGCGTGCTTGCCAAGCGCATTATGCTCAGCATCGATGTTTTGTCAGTGGCCGTACCGACACGGATAACCGCGAAACGTAATAACGAGACCGCGAACAGACGTGTTCTACGCGCACGAGAGGTCCTCCCTCCTCTCCCTTGTCATTCCCGTTCTCTCTTTCATGCTCATTCGTGCTACTCCATCACGTACGCGCGTGTGAGTGAGACTGTCAATTAGTCACTCGAGAATAGTGCTTGATTAAGTGCCCCGAGGAATCCGAAGATTCGTGCACATTAAAACGAAAAGAGAGAGCGAGAGAAATTAACTCGCTTATTTATTTTTATTAATTTTTACTCCTGGCTTTATCTGTCTAGAAATGTGATCTCGTGATTTAGATATCCATTAATATCTCTGAATTTGAAGAATTTAATATTTTAGAAATTGAGATTTTGCTTACCTTAAGGATAACTAATATAATGACTTGATATGTGAGGCGATTTCTTTGAGATATCCGTATATAAAGTAATGAGAGGCTTTTAGACGTCACGTTTACATACGGGTAGAAGATTCACGATACACAGAAAGGAAGAAGAGACGCGCGTGTATCACTGTAATTGAGTGTTGACGTGCTCTCAGGCTCGGACGACGAGAATTACCGCGGGATAAAAAGGGCGGGGACGCGTCATCTCCGGCAGATAAACGTAATTAAAAGTTGCGCTATGAGCTCGCTTTTGCGACAGACCTTTTAACGCAGCGCGACATTTTTTCTGCTTTCTCTCTCTCCCTGTTCCTGTTATATCTTCTTTTTCTTTTTTTTTCTTTTTTTGTTGTGTCGCGAGCGGTAAGCACGTGTAATTACCAACGAGTTGGCCGCGAGCGAAGATGACGGGGGCACCAACCCGTATGAAAATTATCGCGTTTCGCGAGAGAAATGCAATTGAAAGTTTCATTAGCAGAGTGGCTCGCGCTCCATTTTTTTTTTGTTTTTTTAGTTTTTTTTTACTTCCCTCATCGATGTGTTGCGAGACACGCGTGTAATCATTCGCCGGTAAACATGCCGCGGACCAGCGCGATTGAGAATTGTCCATGCATATTGCCATTCTCTCCCTCCCGTGTGCCCACCCCCTCGTCCTGTTCCGCTACCAGCGCAGCGTTACTCCGACCGACAAACAATTTTGCATAACATTTGTTTACACGGTCGTCGGACGCGTGTTCTTTCTACCGGTAACTGCGACGTGGCAACTAATTTGCTACCGCTGTCGAACGACGGCGGTTTTGTTCATTGTATTTTAATTCTGGCCGTGTCCCTCAACCTGCGACTGCAATGAGATACGACGGGCCGCGAGTGAAAGGATTTTGCGTTACGTTTTAATTTTTCTCGATATCGCGTTGCGGTTTTTATCATCTTTTGAGAATGACTGTCATTACTGCAAATTATCTGATTTTTTTCATGTCTCAATTCTGCTGTTGCGTGGACTTTGCTTTCCCGAACACCGAGCAATTTATCGAGGTAAAATGGAAATTTTCCATTTTTATAGTCGCAGAGTTGTGTTATTAAGTACTTGGATAATATTTCTGTTACATTCTTCTCTCTTTCTCTCTCCTTCTGCCGTATGATTTATCATTACGTTACTCCCCCGCCACATTCGAATTTGGCGATCAATCCATTGTTCGTCGAAACGATATGGGAAGAAGAAATAGTTTTGCAGCAGTAGAAATTATAGTTATCGTAATAACTCGCTCCAAAAGGCAATTTCAGCGTCGCGATGCTGCGTAGAACGAAGATTGTAATTTCCTCGTTCGCGCGAGCAGTAAAGGATCTGCGCGACGCAAAATGCAAACGAGAGCGCACCCACTTCACCGCTCGCATTCTTGCCCACCCTTATTTTCGTAGGCCAGCTATTTGCTCGATTCTCTCTCTCTCTCTCTCTCTCTCTCTCTCTCTCTCTCTCTTTCTCGTCGAGGGTTCAGGTACAGTTGAACGCGTTTTGTCTTGGCGCGATTCCAAGCCGAGTAGCGTTATTCAAATAGAGCGCGCGCACCATTTTTACGTGGTCCGTCCTCCGACTGCGGCCACTCATTCTTAATAACCATGTCGTAGCCAGACGGTATGCGAACTTTGTCTCCTCGTTGGTCCTAACGCGTACCAGACTCTGGTTCTCTCGTCTATCTAGGGACGTCGTATCGCTCGTACGTACACGTTCGCCGAGCACCATCCGTCCGCTCGTTCGACGCGCATACGAACGAGTCGTTTACGTATACCAACTCGCTCGCAGCCAGGTACCACCTCGATCCCATGAAATTAAATTTCCTTCGAAACGGCCGCGGAGTTACTCGCGCGAGTGACGTTTCAGAAATTCCTAAGGCGGATATCTCGCGCCCTCTCACTTCCGTCAGCTCTTTCTCTCTATCGCGCGCTGCCTTCCATCTCTCGTTTTCCCTCCGATTCGTCCCCTCGGTTCGGGAGGGGTGGCTCACGTGAAACTCTTGCCCCATGCCGGAATTACCGGCTCGCCGGCATAAACTCGCGTGCATATATCGAGTGACGTAAAACTCGACGAGAGGGAGTTCGAGAGGGACAGGAGAGAGGAAATGGGTGGTGGTTCGGTCCTGAATTTGGCGTTAAATCTCCCCCGTTCCTCCTAGTCGATGTCTCTTTCTCTCTTTCCCTCTTTCTCCCTCGCTCTCTCCACCCCTCTTCTTCATTCGTCAGCTCTCCATCCCTCTTCGAAACGACGCTCGGCGGCGCGGCGTCTCGCTCTCGTTTCAACTCTGGCACCACCAACATTGCCGCGAAATGGCGGCCGTTCATTCTCGCCTGCAAGAGAGACAGCTCTGTACTATACGGAGGAGGAGAGAAATGTGAGGCGTGGAACGTAATGTGGACGGAGATGGACACAACCGAGAGAGATAGAAGAAGAGTAGAGCGCGTCGGATGAGCCGGAGTTGTACGATATTGGAGTTTTGAAATCGATAGTCGGTGACGCGCTTTTGGTTTAATCGATGAAGCTCGCACGCGGGGTGCATCAGCGATGTTGTATTGTTCGAAATTCTGCTAATCGATCAAGGTTATTATGTATATAACGACAATTTCACGGACGCTCGCTGTTGCATTCGTTTTGTACTAACTGCTGCCGAAAGCAGAAATAGAACGATCCTCGATTATTTCGTTATGAGTGACAATCCTCTTCTCGCAACGAATGACATAAAATATTGCATGGCCGACGTAATATTCGTATCATCGGGGGGTGACTTTGTTGATAATCGTTGACACGTGACACGTCATTGAGCAAAGCACCGCCCTGACAATTATATGGATTAACTCTTTGATTCAACTGCATTCGTTTAGCGATATCGAAAAATTCGCCAGTAATAGCAGATATTAGTGAAACTCTCTAAGAAACAGTCTTGAGCAATCGTCTGTGGAGGTTTCTCGTTAATTGATAACAGCCGTAATACTGTAGATATTAATTTACATAGAAGTAATAAATGTTGAAATGTAATTGTAGTGCGCTACTCGTTCATCTGTAATTTCAAGACAAGCGGTATAACTTGTCTTGCGGCCGTACGATGAATCGTGGTGATTAAATTTATAATCAACTCCGACTCGCGCGGCAATCGTGTAATTTCGTGCTGTACACGATCCGCAATCGCGCCCACCGCGCGCGATTCGCGCTGCTGCATTTTCCTCGTTCTCCGTTTCTCCCTGAGCCTTTAAGTGAAATTCAATCGGCTCTTACGAATTGATCGTCGCAGGCGCCGATTTCGAAACCGACTGCGCGACCCGATAATTCGTTCCATCGTCTGGTAACGCGACACTTATTGTATCGCGGCGCAGGTTTACACGCCTTCAAGTTGGCCGTTGGAACGATGAATAAGGGGGATTAAGGTTGCGCGAATGAAAAAGCTATATGACACGCCGTAAGGTCGCCCGTAACAAAACGGGCGTATGGTTCATTTATCTTGTCCTGACTCCCATTGCCTTCTTAAAGGTTGGCGCTTTGTCGTTTTATTGTCCCCTTTCGTAGGAAACTAATTTTTTAATTATTTCTTGAGTCGTAAACGTCTCGAATAAGCTTAATCTGTCGAGAAAAACCGCGAGTGAATCTTTCAAGTAATAATTTGCGAAACTCTACTTCTCTCTCTCTCTCTCTCTCTCTCTCTCTCTCGCACTGAAATATAATTGAAGAAAGCAGTTAATAATTTAATTGATAATAAAATAAATGAAAATGACGAAATTGTGCTAATTGTATATACAAGTAAATTTAAATTTTCTTATTTGAATTGCAAGTGAAGCGAGAGTAATAGAAGTGAAAGAGCAACAATTAATGATACAAAGGTATAAGTGATTTAAAGCGAGAGTAATGGAAGTGAAAGAGCGACAATTAATGACTCAGAGGTAAAGTGTCGCGGATGCACCGTAGCACCTGCCGTAACCGATGATAATTTGACGCCGCCTTCTCGCAATCGCGATCGTGTCTTACCGTTGTACTCGACATTGCCGCATTCAGCGGTAAACATCGTTGCGAATCGCCGTGATTTCCCGAAAGGCGCGCGTGCCAGAATTAATCCTGCAATTTTCTGGTTCCGCATACGCGGCTTATCGTGAAATACGCAGCGAAGATACACGTATACAACGGTGCTTGCCTATCTCCTTACATTGGTCATGGCACTTTCTCCGCGGATGTATCCCGGCGTGGAATTTCGATTAGGTCTCTATCATCACGAACACATCTTCGCGCGAACGAAATTCTACTTTCGCTTAAGTCACGTGCGTCCTCCATTTCCGCGAGGTTTTATCGCTCTGTTAGATTAAGACCGGATCCGTGCGCGAGCACGTGCCAACAAGCAAACCACTTGATTTCATTCGGATTGAGATGCACCTGTAATTCGCGCGAATGTGGATTATCGGCGTTGCGGCGATCGTCGGGCGAGAAAGTTCCATCTCTCTCGAAACATTTTAATCTTTTGCATCAATCGCATCTTTCTATTAATTATATTTCTTGTAACGTAAAGATCGCTCGCCCACGCTAATTTGTGCGGCGCCTGTTCTTCCATTATTTCAATTAGCTCGACACCTACGTTTTTTGCAACGTGTTTGCGTGGATAACTCCGTTGCAGCCTCAGTGCACGTCTTCACCGCGATCGATCGTCTCAACATAGGTAATGATAGCATCGCAAGAAACGGCATAATTATAATTTTTATAGAAGGAGAGGATCACTCGCGGACAAACAATTCTGGTTTTAACGCGTCGCGTTAATGGGATTGTAAATATTTGGCTTATGTGTCACGCGCAATCCACGATTAGGTAAAGAGTTAACTCGTAATTAGCGAATGGCAAAGCTGCGCTTTTGATACTGTGCAAGCGCCGCATTTACGCGTATTTTATTTATATATATATGAAATGTGTATGCATGTATTGAACGCAGAGAGGGTTATCATACGTTCTTCTTCGTTAAATTAATTATCATTCTCTGGAAGCGTATCGGATGGAATTCTAGGTTCTGTTTTACAGAGCAATTCTCAAAATTTATGCGGGATTAAATCATGCTGGATTAAAGAGATGGTATTAACGTGCTTTCAAGACCTCGATCTCGCAACTGATTTTTATCGCGCGACCTGCGTATACGCGTCGCGTGATAGGGCACACAGCGGTGGTTTGTCGTAGTAAAAAGCACACGGAAACGTAAGCACGGCTCGATGATACGCGATCGATTTTTCGAAACGCTCGCACCGCTATTAGAACGGGAAAAGTGCGCGAGCGAGAGGGCCAATCAAACTGTCATTTGTAATCAATTAAAAGCCAATAAACCCGATGCTGATTGGACGACAGTCGCGGGAGTATGCCGCGAAAATGGGTGCAATAATAGTGGATCATTAACAGCGGTATGGGGTTTATTTCTATGGGAACACGCGACGTCATCGTTGCACCGCGTCGCCAGGTCGACCGGATTGTTGTCAGATTGTTGAATTCTGTGCCGGACGTTTCCGACACGCGAGCGCTGCACCCTTGACGTCGGATTAATTCTACCGCTGTTTTCTAATTTCCCGTGGAGTTTCGTTGTTCGTGTAACGATGCTATGCCGCGCGTTTAAGAGCTCGCTCGATTTCCCGAGGATCGGGCGGAGGCGTCGCGACAATGCGCGCTACGAACGGAGCGACGGTTGTTCCCCCATGAAAATTATGGGGCATAAATTGGCCGGGGTTCTCCGGCTTGTTCCATCAGAACACGGAATCCGCAGGGTTCTCCTGTTTAGGTTTAATACAGACGGGTAGTAAAATTCGGGTTACTCTTCCTCTCCTTCGAGAACCTCGAAACGCTTCACCTCTCGTTCGGTATTTTAATTACGTTTCATCCCGAAGTAAAGAATTTTTTAAAAATTACTTCATAATTAATAATCTCTTTCGTTTGTTGAAACAGAGAATGTGCCAATGTTCATCTTTTTGTACAAATTGATACACACGTGTAAAGAGTCGGAAGCGAGAGTTTCACTTTGAAAATTGTTTCTCGTTATCTCATTGTACTTTTTACACGCTTTAAAGAGCTTTGCGTGCTTGAAATTATTTAATGGTACGTAACTGTAAAGATTAAGACGACGTTATCGTTGGGTACATCGCGCGGGAACATGGGTAGATAGACGCGACGAGCATGTCGCTCGTAATAGCCCGGATAGGAGGAGAGATTCGCGGACACCCGGTGCACGAAATTGCTTGCCAACCGGCCTCTTTTCC
This sequence comes from Solenopsis invicta, assembly GCF_016802725.1. Classification (NCBI taxonomy): domain Eukaryota; kingdom Metazoa; phylum Arthropoda; class Insecta; order Hymenoptera; family Formicidae; genus Solenopsis; species Solenopsis invicta. The sequence continues at coordinate 24,888,236 of NC_052669.1, forward strand.
GGCCTCTACACTGCCGCGATTCGTGTAATCGTGCACTTTGCTCCGCTTCTCACCACGGTACGTAGAGAAAACGCCGTGTACCCACGAGTGGTCACAAGTAGGTGTAAATGCATCGTTCGACACGATAACGCTTGTACTTCTTGCGAAATTTGTTTTTTTTTTCCTGATACAGTAAAAAGGTGTTCAGTAGCAGCGCAATTATGTCATCTCATTATCGTAGTTGAACAATTCAATATCTCAGTACGCGTAAAATGCTTTAAGTGAGATTTAAAGATGCAAGAACGCGCGCGCGCGTACACACACACTCTCTCTCTCTCTCTCTCTCTCTCTCCTTCCCTCTCTCTCTCCTTCCCTCTTTCTGGTTTCTATAACGATTTTTGAGGAGCGAAAGATAGAGTACCCAATCTTCCCATGTTCGTAAGACGCGCGATACAAGTGTATTTGAGTCGATGTATCACGTCTGATAGCCTCGTTAGTTACTTTGCGCGTACATCACGGAAAATAAAAAAAAATTTGTGAAACTTCGATGCGACGCGCGACGTCTCGGTCAGGATAAAGAGAAATGCCGACAGCGAGAGGAGGATAAAACGCAGCCACGTTCGCGGATGCATGCGACACATGGTCGGTGATCGGTGGGGAAGGGGATGAAAGAGAGACGATATAGGTGGTGGAAACGATTGGGCGGGGGGTGGGATGGGGGGTGGTTGGTTTGACATGGGGCTCCATATAATCAAACCAGCTCCCGTATTTATGGTCGAGAGCCATCCACCGTACCTGGTGTGTATCCATTCCTCATTCCTGCGTTCTCCCTCGTCTCTGTCTCTTTTTACCCTCCATTCTCGACACAGGGCTATTAAATTTGGAAACTCTATACCTCCAGCCGCGCGTTCGCGCGCACACACACGTACGTGTCAAAGCCGCTCGCTCGTTGGCGCTATGCGTTTCCGTCCTGCTGTGCGTCGGCTCAAACCTACCGCGTTTTATAAGTGCATCAAAGTTAATGGCGGAGGCGCTCCCTCTGCAATTCCGCGTGAAGCGCATCCCTCCAGTCCCCGCTCTCTCCAGTTAGCTCCCCCGGCGTGGAGATTTGTGCTGCGCCCACGATAGTCGGTTCTCCCCTCGCCGCAGGGAGGGCTGCAGGTGCCAAGATCGTATTTTTGTTTACAATCCCCGACGAATCTGTACTTCGTACATACGTACGTGGAATATGGTCGCGCCAGCGTTTCGATTCGGGGTGATATCGCGACGCAATGGCTGCGCGCACCTTGCATCCGCGTACAATTACGACGCATAAAAGATCACTCAGTAATTCAGTCGACTCCTCCTCGCTTCACCCTTCCGGGTATTACCGCTTGGCGCGCGGGAGAAAAGGGATGACTATTAAAAGCTGTTTCTCTTTGCGTGGCGACGAGTGCAAAACGAGACTTCATTGGCACTCTCGAGGCATCCGGGAGATGTTCCGATTTACGAGTTACGTATCGTATTATATTATCAGTCTTTATGCAGGTTCACTTTGCCGCCGCGAGACAGTTTCCTCGAGAATCTAGGAGAAAGCACCACGACTGTGATTAATAGCGCGCTCGCGTGTCGCCGTGAACGTCAATTCGCTCGTTTCGCCCATTAAATGAGGTTTCGATGTTCTCGGTGTCGGGCCACGGGACACCCGGCACGTAACATTGCGTTGCAATAATCGGGTAACACGTGAATTCACACCCGTTACACTTTACGCCTCTGTTTGTAACACTGGCCGATAATTCGGCGTGATAATTCGTGTTTAGCGTTCGCACTATCTGATTCGCACAGAGAAATTATTGTTGCGTGCGTTGAACTCTCGTAACGCAACTTTGTTATTCTCAATTGCAAAACGTTCGTTGGATCGCTGTCCTTTCGAACGTACTAAAGGAAGAAGAAAAACGACCGAACACGCGAAATTAAATCACAATAAGATGCTTGTGTCAAACATTTGTAATAAAGTTTACTTTTATATGATTCTGATTATTAAGTTGTGGCATCTGTTAAATTAACGTCGCATCTGCCAGTGCATCGTATAAAATGCATGCAGTACTCAGCACACATTAATAAAACATCATCAGAAATCAATTAGTTGAAATATTTTATGGAAATGTATCTTGCCGTCAATTAAACTCTGACCAATACAGCGGATGGAGGAGCAGTCTGTATCTAGAAATTCATTATGTTCGTCGTTTGATGTTGTACGCGTATTGATATGAATGAGATTTTATGAAACCATCTCTCTAAAAAGGATATTTATCTCGATTTTTTTTCCGAAAAAGGAAATGTCGCCGAATTATTTTGAAAAATACTACAGTTTGTCAAGAGACACGTCGTATGTAAATCCTTCCTTGTAACACTTAAAAAAAAAAGAAAAAACAAATTGTAGCACACGTACTTTGTTACTGAGCGAGTATATTAGAACGCATCGGAGCGCAGTTTTTTCTCGGTAACGCAGCAACGTATTTACGCGTGGCGTTACACGACCAGATACACGACCGGGAAAGCTCGCCGTGACGGCGACGTTGCAACTCACGAAGACTGACGTCGACCCAGACAACGTCGAGTTTACACCGTCGAGTTGCGCGGATGTTACAGCCACGCTTTACCTAACGTCAAATCCCGCGTGTCATTCTCGTGTCCATCAGCTAAAACGCACGAGCTAGATTTTAGCACCAGCGACGATGCACCGCGTCGGTCGATCGATCGATTCGCCTGTTCATTCTTCGCTTCTGATCAAACGAATCGCGAACTAATACATTCGCGAGCGCGTATAATTTTACACGTACGTATTTCTAACGCACGAAGAGGAGAGGGACTGAAATTGAATTTATGTGCGTGGACAAACGGACCGCGAGGATTTCGATTTTCATTATTTCATCCCGACTGCGAGTCGTTCATTCCTACTCGTTCGATTGACATCCCGCATCCCCGCGCCGGCTCTTGATACCGAGAAATTTTTTAACGCATCCTATCCGAACTTCTCTGCGTCCTTGCCGCAGAGGAGAATCTATCGCCATCAGGTTTGTACGCTTCATATAACCAACTCGTAAGGGAGGATAATTGGGTCGCAGTGTTCGCTGACCAGCCCCAATCATCTGGTAGATTACTCTATTCTTTGTTTTTCATCCCTCCACTTTTTTTGACTCGTCGCTCAATTTGTTCACCTTGTTAGAACAAAGAGGATGTCTACTCGAACCTCACAGCGAGATTTTCAATAACTTCTTTAGTATAACCCTTGATATCCCCGCATTTTTGCCGTGTCATTAAAAATCAATCTTTAACACGAGTATTAAAGATAATAACGATAAAAGAGCATCGAGTCAAATGCAAAATATTTATTTGTTAGCGGAATAACGCGTCCTGAATTATCTGTATATTCTATAAACGTTTGTTTATTTTTATAATTACATTTTATAATACTACTTCAAAACCAGACATTTGTTATACCGCAGATAAATAAACTGATATGTGAAATTTTTGATTCTGGCTCGAGCAGAATTCTACATTACGTGGTTTAATGACAATTTTCGTTCACTCGATAGTGACTTTTAAAGCAATACATGCAAAAGTGCATTACACGCATTCCGTCGGATGAAATTTCATTCATGCGTTGTGCCAAATTTGAATTATAATATATTTTTGCTCTAAAACACGTTCCATCACATCAATTATTCGAGATTGAGAGAGGAAGAGTGGCTCGCATTAATTTTTATGTCGCGTTAATTTCCGCGATGGTATTCCAAGCATAACGAGACGAGAGAAAGAGAAGAGAGGAGAGAGCGCTCCCCATGATACGTGCATAAACCATAGCCTCGTTGTTCCCACCTTCAATAATCCCACCAAACTCGACCGTACAGCGAAGCAAAACAGATTTTACGTTTCACCGAGAGCATCGAGAGCACTAGGCCCAACACTATTATTTAAGAAGCGCGTCTCTCTGTATACATTATTTATGGTACAAATACCGTGTACGCGACCACGGCCACCGTCGTGGCTGTCGGCGAATCGATTTGCGAAACTCCTCCCGCGCGCATGTAGAACGCGGAGGCGCGGGTTCCGCGTCCAACGATAAACGGTATGTTTCACCACTCCCGGTGTTTTACAAGAATCTTCTTACACTACCGTGAGCAACGAGCCTCGCCACCGTAACGGACAACGGAATAAGCACGCGGGGAGAGGAAGTGTGCACCGGTGTTCCACCGTGTCTCATGTTTCTCCTCTCATCCGGCGAACATTCTCCTTATAGGTCAGCCGCATATAATGTAACCGTGCGCGCTATCAGTTTCCTCATCCCGTTTTATTGGAGCACGAGAAAAGTTGGGCGCGCGTGTGTGTGTGTGTGTGTGTGTGTGTACGCGCGCGACACGGCGGCAAAAACACACCCGGTGAAGGTGCACGCGCATCGGGGGGATAGTTGCATACGGCCCGTCGGATGTGCACGCCGCGCAAGCCGGCCCGATGCAAAGGCGACCGGGCCGTGGAAAGTGACGGCGTGTTCTATTTACGAGGCGCGTCGCCGAGACACGCCAGCCGATCGAGAGTCGACCTGCACGAGCGGCCGATTAAGGTGGTTTGCTGCACGAGCGCCGGGAACGGATGACGCGGCGACGGAAAGAGAGCGAAATGTTTATTCTCTCGAGAGCAGAGAGTCTATTCTCGCCTTCGGGCAAGGTAGGCCTTCAAAAGGCGCACGAAAAGAGGGAAACTAAAGATATAATTGAATATCTGTCCCATGTAATTTACGCTAATTGAGTCGTATTAGAATCAAAATGTAAAGTGGCAAAATAAATCATAGGCTGGCTATATAAAACGAGTTTAGATCGAGGCAAACGATACAATGTCGAAAAGCAAATTAAGAAATGCTTAGGGCGTATGTGTAACATAATGTAGCATACATTAGAAAGTTCCTTTTTTTTTTCTTTTTGAAACTACTCGAGTCCTCTCTGATTCAATTATAATAGCGTAAAGAGAAGAATGCTGGGACGTGAATGCGCGTCAAGAAAGGGAGAGGATGCGGGAATTGGAGCAAATACAGTTTGGCCAGTCGAGACTAAAATTTATTTACGATGTAAGGTGGAGTTTTCGTAAGAAGTACAACGTAGAGAAAGCATAAAATGAAGTAAGTGGCGTGGAGATGGTAGGGGAATCGAAGGCCAGAAAAGGAACATTGTGTGTCTTGGCCAAGAGTAAGCGGTCGTACCTTCTAAAGCGGGACGAAAAAGGATGAATAATGCAGTAGTCGCGTACGCCCGTAATTATTAGAAATCCATCGACGGCGTGTCTTAATCGTCATCGTAAAACGACGGAAGGTCAACGAAGCCTCGCGACGAAAGCAGCTGGATACTTAAAATAATTTATAGTCGGCGTTGATAGCCTAGCGCGCAAACATACTAACTGAGATTTTCACAGTAACGGTGCACTTTCGCTCCAAAATTTTATAGAATATAAAGCGAGACATCCGCTTTCGTCGCGACCGTTGACCACGTTCAGGGTATCGTCGCGGCGTCGAACAAGCAAAATCGGAACGGAAGAATTTCGTGGACCATCAGTTAAGGAACGGTGTCTGTAGGCTCTACGAATTCCGTCGGAACCAACCAAGCCGGGACGTGATAACGATCGCGAGGAGTGGCCGGGCGGGCCGTAACGTAAAAAGTCACGTTTCGCCATATTTCGGGCAAAGAACGGACGGGCGGAAAATGGAGCGCGTTTGCCCGGGCTTCGTCGCCGCGACCTTAATTAATCTGTCCTCGTAGCCGTCAGCCCGCGTGCAAACGGAACACGATGACGCGCGCGCATGTAGCTCGTGGGAAAGGAACTTACTTTGCTGGAGCGCAGGTTAGGGAACCCGCGATCCCCTTGCCTCCCTCTTACCAATCTACCTTCGACAACCCTGCGGTGGGAAGTTTGATCGACTAAATTGCCAACGGGCTGTCAGCAACACCGGCCGTTCTACGAGAGTCCTCTCGCTTATGCGCCTCCGTGAAAACCGCCACAATCTTCAGAGCGATCTCGCGAGCAAATCCGATTTCGCGGCTACGATCTTGCCGCCGTGTTGATTCGCTCACAGACAGATGGCATCTACCTTTAGGTAGATCAAGTGAAAAAGAGCCGATCCCGAAGTCGGGAGAGAATAGGGTTTCGCTGTCAGAATGCAACCTTTTTTTCTTCTTATTGTATTCAAATTAAAGAATTTGCAATTATCACGCTCAAGGAAAATTGTAACAAACTTTTCTCTCACAAGATCCAGGTACGCGGGTTTTGAAAAGTTCGATATCTCGTGAAAGTAATATGTAACATTCAGACAACAGAAGTTTCAAGGATTTTATTTGCTAGTCGAGACCGTCTGATAATATTTTTTCCTTAACACATATCTTTATTTTTTTCTCTCGTTTTTAATTTATTTTATGATTCTACAACATTAACATTCTTTCATAATTTATTTATTTAAAAATATAATATTTTGCTTTAAAAGATCACAAATACATTGAATTATTTTTTAAATATGCACTGTTTAATAAAAGTTGCACGCTTGACAGACTTTGGCATTACGGCTAAACTGATTCTCTGAAGTTGTATTCGCTGTAATATCCGTTACTCAAACTTTAAAATCTTGTAACTATTTGATTTATTGATACCTGAATGTTACGTATTACTTTTACATGAAAACTTAAAGTTGAATGTTCCGAAATCCGCGAAATATCTAAATCCCCTTTTGTCAGTGGAAAAAATTGTCTGATTTAAATTGTTGGTAATTGGAAGAGAAAATTTAATGTGTACAGAAAATAGAAACTTATTACGAAATGAAGTAAATTATAACTTGGAGTTATACGCTATTTCCTAGACACTAATTAAATTACGCTCACATAAAGATTTCACTCGGCGGATGCGTATCCGTTTACATCTGCCTACGTTGCATCGCTGTGTGTATTTAGCTTGAAATTTACTTATGCGCCGTACTCCTCGGCGTATACGTCTAATCAACGGTGCTTCATCCCTGCGGTTGAACGAAGTTTGACTCTCGAGGAAGATGGTAGACAACAGCCTTAAGGAACATGCCACTCGCAACAACTTCGAGACCTAATTTAATCGCCACGGTACGAGCTGTCCGATCTCTGCGAGCTCCACGCTTCGCACGTCGATGTGAATGTAACTACGAGTAACTATATCGCTCCTTCCGCCTCTCACTTTTAGACGCGATCTAAGATTTCCTAATTCTTCTTCGATCCGATGACGTTTCTCTCTCTCTCTCTCTCTCTCTCTCTCTCTTTTTCTCTCTCTCTCTTTTAAATCTGCAAAAATATTAATAAAATAAAATTAATATCATTTTTTTTACTGTTTATATGTGTAAGTGTAGTGCTACATGTTATATTTCAAACACCATTGTTGTATTCATAATCTTTGCGGAACGCATTACCATATTTGTAATTTAGAAAGAAGCAGCGCGTTACTAAATCAGATTTAGTTGGCCCGGTCAGTCGTCATAGCAATTATCTAGCCCAGGTGTTCGCTCACCACTTGCCGCGTCTGACCACTCTGGCCGTTTCTACTGACGTAACGCGCCCTTTCGCGTCCCACTCTTGTTACCGCGAAAGCGCAAAAATATTCTCTTGCGTTACGGCTGATCAAGTTCTTGCACCGGCTTGCCATCATCGCCACGCTTGTGCAATCGACGGACGATGCCCCGCCGCGTAGCGCGGCGGCGCGAAAGTCATCGTCGAGCGTACGCGAAAGTGAACGTGCGTACGCTCATCGTTGTGGGCATACGTCATGCGTGCTCTCCTTATTACGCGTGTCCCACGTTTTTACGAAGTCAGCATCTCGACGCTCGCGTTCAGCCATCCGCGCGAAATTATCCGTACGTCTTGGTGCGATAGATTGACGGAAATCGTCACTCTGTCACAACGCACAGAATGATTGTGAATGCTTAGGTCGTCCGACATCTCGCGTTATCCATGCGCCAATGAAAAGTTTGAGCAGTTTCGTCTTCGACGCGCCTCGCGCACTCCGGAGGAGCGCACGTCTCTTCTTTGACTTCATGAAGAGTTATCCGATGACAAGGTTGGAACTTTTTCCTTGACACCAGAGCGCGTTGGATCCGGTCGCAGGTATCGTGAAGGAATTCTCTTCCACCTTTCTCTCCTCGAGCTCGTTATTGCGCGATAGCACAAGCGCGACTACCTTTCAGAGCGTGAGAATGCAAAACTCTAATTAACTGAAGCAAATGAGAGGCGACCTTGGCTATTCTCTGCGAATTTATCTCGTATGAGCAATCGAAGAACGCTCGAGCACGCGAGGCATCGCGATATCGCGCATTCTCTCTCGCCCTCTTTCGCCGTGCGTGTCAATAGTCACCACCCATCGGCTTACACCTTTTGGTTAGCCTCGTAAATTTCAACGAACCAGATTGCACCGGAAAACACCGTCGATACATTTCGTATACGCTGCATCGGCGAAAAGGAGATTTATATAATCGGATCATTTTTATTCTTCGCAAGAAAGCAAATATTGTTATATAAGAGGGAGTGCGCTGTATCAGTTGCATGTTATTCCTTGATTAATTTGCGGTTGTCGAAGCGGATTGAAGCAAACTAAGAGTCCTACGTGTCTAAAGTTTCCCTGAGAAGCTTATATGTCGAAGTCTGATGTAAGGGCATCGGGATTATCTTTAATGTTTCAAGGATTATTAATTTCGCGAGGAAAGATCCTGAATCGAAGGCTGCGTTTAGTCTGAATATCCTATGAATATTTTATTGAAAGAACTTTTAAACGTTTTTTTTTGTTTTTTTTTTTGTTTTTTCTGGGTGCATCATATTTTTCTGTTGGTCAGATATTTTACCAAGAGTGTGAAAAAAATGTAATTAATAATTCAAGAGATAAGATTGTTTTATAACTTTCACTATTGAAGCTAAACCAGAAAAGTTGAACGCGTTTCTATCCATTTTGTTAGACCGATGTTTAAAGTAACAACCTACATTCGAGTGATCAATTTCTCGAAGCGTTTCGTTTATCGATTGCGCGTGTAGTTCTAGTTTGGCGCAAAATATATTGTTTTAAGCCAGGACCGGTGCACTTTATGAGAATCCCCGGCAAAAAAAAAGTCCCTCCGAAAATCCGCCAGTTTCTAGCGCGTTTACCAGGGGGACATCGTGCGGGAAAAATCATGTTTTATCGGCCCCGCGCGCCATCCGCGCTGTTTGTTTGTTCCTCTTGTTTTTATTTTTGACAAAATGATATGGACGCCGATACAAACAGTGCGTTTTTCGAAGCTGCCGGACGCGACGATGCTCTCGTTTTCACGGTAAAACACCGGAGGGCGAGCGAACAGGGAAAAGGCCAATGGCGGGGGAGAAGGGTAAACGGTCCGCTGGATTTACTAATTAAAAATGGAAATTAAAAGACTCGGCAGAGAGAGAGAGAGAGAGAGAAAGAGAGAGAGGGAGAGCCAAGTCTGGAACCGCGGGCGAGGGTCGCGGAAGCTCCGCGCGATCATATATCCGCTCCGGTTTTGCGACCACGAAATTAAGCACGCGAGGACGCACATCGTTCGTTTCGCATACGAGGCGTACGATGGTTCTCGAATAAGAGGCTGTATTACGTCCCGCGGGTGATGTAACATAACCGGCCGAGGACCATCTCGCGACGTTATACATAATTGCGTTACTATAAGTGCGCGCGAATAAATTATTTATATCCGACTCGCCCAGCGTCATGTTGTGTACGAAGACTCCTCGCCCACGGTATCGCGGAGCTCTCGGGTATCTTAATCTTCCTGCGGCCGCTTTAATGGAACGCTCGATGAAACTCCGGGGAGCACTCCGTATTCCGTGCTCCAGAAAGCGTCGATGGGTTTCGCGGTCTCGAAATCCCCTGCCTCTCGGAGCTTCGATATTTCGCGAGTTTTATTTGGCGGTAAAATTCGAGAATTAGACTTGCCTCGCGTTTTTCTTTTCTCCTTTCTTTTTTTCAAAGTGTCATTTTTCAGCCGCGTTTTGCGAGAGAAACTTTCATTCGTGCTTTTATACATTTTTTTTTCATCGTTCTCTCCGACGAAGACGACGCTATGTAGCCGTATGACCCTCGTTAAAAAAAAGGGGGGGAAAAAACGGAAAACGGGCGATCGCGTAGCAACGGATGATCCGTTAAAACTGCTACATGACGAGCCATAATTCTGACTGATTAAATATGCATGGGATTTGTTGCACAGCACGATCCCGTGCGCGACCGGCTAACGTTCTCCTCTCTCGTCCGCCCCTTTGCTCTCTGTTTAGCGGCGTTTTCCGCACCCCGCGCCCTTCCTCGTCCATCCTCTGTCCCCTGTATTTGCTTCAATTCATTGTTTATCCGTTAAATGTGCGATAAACAGCGGATCTGAGCAAACATGGCCGATAACAGCAGCTTTATTGTGGGCGCGACTCATCGATTCCTACATCCAAAGTTACGAAAACAGAGTTTTTCCTACATCGAGAGCCACCCCTCGCAAATTTCGTTTATTCAAAGTTATAGTATGATCGATAAAAAGAGGAAAAAAAGGATAATTGGATTCACCGTATCTTTCAATCGACGTGCGCGAGATATCGTCGGAACGCGTGTCGTGCGTTAAAAAATGCCATGCAATTCGTAATATCGCACGCATGCGATTTCACGTGGCGAGCAATCCTGATGCTTTCTTTCGGGCGGGATAATGAATTATTTTCCTATATTTCGGGATTTTCGGGATAGTTTAGCGCTGGCACACTGCGCTTGGTGGCCCCGACCAGCGCGCAGATATTCCGCCTGAATATTTCGAGTATTTGATCGCTTCCTCGCTCGTTCCTCCCATTCGACGCGTTCGATTTGCTCGGGAAAGGCAAATCCGCTTTGGTAATTCGCGGCAATTATTAATGTTCTCCATTAGATGTTATCCCGGCGAGAAGAGGTATATAAAAGAGTAACGTGCGCTCTTTTATTTTCCGATCTCTGCCACGAGAAGCCACCGCTCGACACCGGCTTTGCAACAAGCGTCATTTCGATGACGCGAGTGCATTTTGTAATACTTGCGACGCGTTTCTCATTAAGATACGAACGTATCCTTTCGATATTTTAACGATTATTGATGGATTTTAGCACAGATTAACGTTTATTAAGCGACTCGCTTCTACATGGTGAGGACTGGTGACCTGATGAGCAACTTATTTACATGAATTATTATTCTACGGATAAAAAAAATAGATAGCAGGGGAATATAAGTAACAGTGCTGCGTCTTTAAATATCAAATAAATGTCAGAGTGAAGCTTGACGGAGCCGAACGAGTCGAAGATTTTAAATACAAGCCTTCGGCCTCTTCGGCCTATCAATCAATCATCCTTCTCGCTTTTACAATCAGTCCGCTCGCGTTGCGCGTAACGCAATGGGCGAATAATTCGATTCGCAGCGAGTTCCTCCGTAAACGAACGTTTTAGAATGCACCATCGACGGAGTTTATTGAAGCGGAAACGCGCGCAGAGGAGGAAAACGGGAGTAACGTGGATGCAAGCGCCGCCGTACGCACAATTACCCCCTTGTACTGAAAAGAAGGTACACATTTGGTGCGCGCGATGAAAATAGCGGCACGAAAATTTAATCCGCGCGTAATGCACTGCGAAATCGCGTCGCATTTGAAACTGCCGCACCCGTTTCTTGTCCCGTAAAGTAAATTGACAAACCAAAACGATGTTTCTCGGGAATCCGTGTGTACCGGAAAGGATTACGTTTGAGAGAGAGAGAGAGAGAGAGAGAGAGGAAGGAAGGCGAATGATGATCCATCCGTGGCACTCTCTCACTTCGTCTCGTCGTCCGCGTCTTGGCCCGCAAGCCAAGGTGACGTTTGTTTGGTGTCACGCATCCGCGAGTTTCGACCGCGGCTTGAAACTACCAAGGGTATTTATTCGCGTTAAGATTACATTAGACGGGCAACGCGGCGAAGCGAGTCACCGGCGACCGAAATCTCCCCGGGATTCCTGGCCGTCCTGAGACGCGGTGGTGTCTCGCTAATTAACCGTCTGTCACCCCTCCGAGACGCCGGTGTGGCCTTATGACCCTAGGCGGGGTTCGGTTAACTTCTTGGCAAACCCTGCCGTTCTTCCGACACCGAGTCTCGGTAACGCTCTCGCGACCCCATCTCCGCCGCTCGTTTCTCTACCCTCCGCTTGACAACTAACCATTTACGGTAATCACAGTGGAAAACAGAGGCGCACGAGAATATCCGTTCACGATACTCGACGGTAGCGATTCACCGACACGCATTCAGCGATGTTGCTCTGGCAACTTGATCTTCCTCTCCTTTTGACGGAAAGAATTCCTACGATACACACTTCCCCGGGCGTTTATTCAACGTTAAAAGAACCGTGAGAACGTAAGAATTTCTCCCGAAGCTACAAAGCCGAGATTTTTCTGTATATAACACGAGTGGATGTTTTAGACGCGACGAAACATTGGCAATAGTTATTGCTATTTTTTTAACTAGACAGACCACGTTCTGCAAAAAGACATCATATGCGATTTCCGTTTCCTAGCTAGAAACTTTTTATAGCGCAAATGTCGTTGATTCGGGAGTTTAGCAACAAAAAAAAAAAAAGATTTGAAACTGATCGATGTCTGACTTCCTCGTCACGCACGTAAAAGAACGCAAGATAACTTATGCTAGCTTACAAGAGGAAAAACTGAAAAGTAATCCACGTAAAAGCGAACAAGGGAAGAATAAGTGAATTGAAATTCACGATTCGACTACGTAGCTAAATGTTTCTGAAATTTCATTTTCTCGAACCCTGACTGATGAGTCGTAACCCCTCGATAAATGTCATTGACTCCGTGGAAAGAGAGGGGTGACGGTTGAGTCGCGGGTTCCCTCTCATCGGACGCGTTTGAATAAGTTCGACCAGCGGAGAAAGGGATCTCATTTTTACAAGTACCACGTTTATCCGATAATCGCTACTTACTCCCTGGCGCAGCCGCCACTCCGCCAAACCCCCGGGTAATCTCGCGAACCTTAGCTGGCACCCTCTAATTAGCCGTCCGTCACCCTTCGGCCGTTCCGGCTTGCGCGCCCCTTCACACGCAACCAAGAGAAACTCTTTTACCTCGAAACTCCCGATATTCCTCGGGTTCAAACTTTCCTCTACCCTGCGGTCAGATTGTTGACGGAATAAAGACAAACTCTTACGTACTTACATTTTTGCTTACAATTATAGTTTGTTTCGAGATTTTGCAATCAACTGCAAGAATATGTTTTTCATCGAATTCTAAGCAAGAATTTAGATTCGTGTTGGAAGGAAGAATATTTCATATTTCTTTTACCGCACGTTTTTTCTCGAGCATCTGTAATTATAAAAGCATGAGCCTGGAAAGAATGGTTTTGCTGAAGTGTCTAAAAATTTTGCTGGACACGGATTTGAAAATAATTTTGTTGGACTGAAATAATTGTGACAGACAGTTTAAGCATGATTAGCAATGTTGCAAAAAATTTTGATATTTTAACAATCAGTTTAAACGTCCTATATATTATACATACATACATTATTTTGCTAATCTAACAAAATTATTTTCGGATCTGCACATCCAACTAAATTTTTAGATATTAAAAAAAGAATGTTTTTTTCCGTATACCAATAAAAAAATTACATATAGTCAATGTGATACATGTTACAGTGTGTTTGAAATTTGAAAGCATAATGCGTGATTTAGTGATATAAAGTGATACAAGAATTATTCCTATGTAATTATTTCCGTCTTTCTCTTTATCCTCACGGACAAATACGTATTAGTTGATATAGCTATAGTTTGTTACACAAATTTTACATTTATACCTGATCGGATTTTGATATAGCGAAGAAATTATGCCTGAAAGTAATTATAATTACTTTTAGAGATAATTTCTTTGCTGTATGTGTCAAATCTGCTTAATTCAATCATCTGCTTATTTCAACTTTTGGCTACAGACTTCTTATTAACCAGGCTTGGTTTAAAGCATATAATTGTTACGTGATTCTGCGTACGTAAGATGCATCGCATTGAACGATTTGAAATTTGAACTTTTTACCGCGCTTCGATTAAAGCGCCCGCAGTTCGTCCGCCAACTTCAGATCGTTGAAAAATGCGCGGAGCGTGTCGCGAGTCGCGTACTCGAATAACAAGTCGCGATCTTTTGTTATTAAAACCTGCGTTTCGCAGAATTCATGCGATCGAAAATTGTGCTATTATTGTTTTGAACACTGAATTCTGTATCACTCTCCTCCGCAACTCTGTATTTCCAGACGAATCGTCACGTCGCGTCGCGTCGCGTCGCGTCGCGTCGCGTCGCGTCGTACACTTAACCTCGATTTCCGTGCACCCGTTACAGCGCGTTCAATGCTCGCAAAAAGGAATCTTAATCTTTGATCTGTTTGCACGGGCGCGTTTGAACAAAACAACATGCATTTGATTGAAATAGTCCATAAAGCCGCGCGTTCGCGATAAATAGCGCATGCACGGAAAGCAAGGGTCGACCGGCATTCCTCGATTCGGCATTCCTAACCTTAGCGTGCCGCGCGCGGTAAATCGGAGTGCGGATGTTCTTCCCATCGAAATTTTCAACGATGACCAACGAAACGCCACGGAGACGCGACGAGAGCGAGACGGTCCTCAATTGCGACACGTTTAATTGGGAAATATCGATCCGTGTAATTAGTCCTGTATTTGTTGCATTTTGGTGATTAGCGCGTGCTCGCTCGTTCGTAAAATCGCGTTCTCGCGTGTATGTGAGTGCCATGGGGAAGCAGCCGAAGCAGCCACGTAAGATTCCGAGAGGAGGAGCCGGCCTGATTGATGTCGGGCGGCGGGGAGTGAGTAACCTATTATTTACTTGTAATATGTATATTTAATTTAATTTGTGTAAGAGCACACACATGTATGCGCGCGTACAATCGTTTCTTGTATGTATTAATACATTCGTGTTTATGATTGTTTTTTTTTAATGTCCTATTTTAAAATCTATTTATTGTAACCTAACATTTCATGAAAGATAAAACTTTAATCTTTTAATTAAAAGAACAGACATTTTTTATTATTCGTTGAATAACGTAGTTAATGCACAAATTAATTTGTAATACAAAACTATATATTTAAACTTTGCCAAAAATCGAAACATAGAATTTTGAGACATACTCTCTTTGTTCGATAATTTTGTATTAATAGCGCGACAAATATAAGGCACTGCGCATTTGGTTTGAAAATTAACTGCAGCGAGGTATTAATTTTAGTATAGATGAAGAAAAAGTAGATATTATTTTCAAAATGGATTTATTAATTCCTTGTCGTCCTCTCTGCTCCAACCCCTGTTCGCTGTCGCTTCATTCAGTGTCCGATACGTGCAATTGAAACCAGACACGTATGCGAGGAATGAGAGAAGGGAACTGCATCCGTACACACATACGTGTCCGGCGAGGGCAAAATGCTTTGTGCATGATTCTCCATCATCGCTGTAATTTTCAATCATGCATCTCGTTGTAATTTGTAGATTGATCTGGCGCGACCGTCAGATCGATTAACTTACCGCATTCTTCGTAGTTTAAATTTTCTTATGCGATGCGCCATTACCGATAATGAAGACGCATTCTTTGGTAATAACGATAACTGCGCATATATCAATTTATGTAACTATATTGCGCGTGTTGATAGAATCTTTTTTGGAACATGTATTGTTTTGTGAAATGGTAAAATTATTTTGCTTGTTCTCTTTGCAAATACGACACGTTAAGTGGAAAAAAAAGAAAACATTTTTGCCTGGAACCATGACTGATTTTAATCGTCGATAAAATAATGCATGCAATATATAGCATATGGTATGTTTTTCGAATTCGAAAAACACACATACATTTAAATTGAACTGCAGAACCGAGCGATGTGATTGTATAACAGAATGGGAATGGCGCAGAGAAATACTGGCAAAATGAAGACTAATTTAATAAAAAAAAAAAGCGACGAAAGAGCGTTTTAGAGATCATGATGTTTGATTCGGCGTATAGTATGAGGCAGTGCCATTTTCCAGAAACGATAGGAATTTCACAAATGTTTGCGAAAGCATTAACACACGAATAAACGTCGTTTCATAAGCGTTCAATAAGCAACGGTTGAATAGATTCAAAAATCTACGGATTTTTGTCCCAACACAAGAGTTTGTCGAAAGGATTAAATTTGCGAAGCGAGATAAACTGAACAATATGTGCGTGCGTGCGTGCGTGCGTGCGTGGATATCGCATTGAATTGGAAAATAACAAGACCTTTCGAAAGTTCCATTTGATCTGGCGTAGGAGAAAACGGCTCGCGAATACACGCTCCTTTATCTTTTTTTTACAGAATATACGATTCGTTTTTCCGTTGTTCTTTTTTTTATCCGCTTATAAATACGTTACCAACCGTAGGATTAAAAATGGAAAAAGAGGAAACTTAATGGAGGAGACAGGACAGAATACGGTAGAATTATATCTCTCGGAGTCGCAAATGTATAAACGAGAGTCGCACGTGTAATCTGGCTGAATATGGATTTATGTTTTCCATCGACACGCGGCTGAGTGCTTGCAATGTGATGAAAACATATAATATGTATAATACTATATAGATAGGAGGGGGAGGAAGCATTAAATTTATGACCCTCCGCACTGCCACGCCCGGGAAAACTATATTTTTTCAAACAATTTTTTTCTACGAGTTTAAAAGGTGAGCGCACGCGTCTCGCAGTGCGAATGTGTTCGCTATTGCAAAGTTCTCTCGGGCTTGGAACGCCCATCGACCATTTCTGCTCGACGAGATATTCGTGCGTCAGTCATTAAAATTACAAGTGACTCTGCAGCAGATCTACGCCAGACAACGAAGGATACGAGCGTAATAAAAGTTATCAGATTCACGTGAGCCGATGTCGCCTCACTGAAATCGATAACACTACCGTTCTCTATGAAGGAGACAGGTAGATTAAACAAAATTTGCAGAAATTTAATTTGCAAAATTTTGAGCTTATAATCTTTAATATATCAGAAGTCATCACCAGAAATTCGTAACACATCCTATTTTGTCAAAATAATTAAAACAAATATTTATTTTTTTTAGAAACTTAAAATGTAAGCTTATATTGTTGAATTCATAATGTTGAATTAAAATACCCAATTAGAATTATTTTTAATCATTTCCATAGTTGCTATTGCTCCTACTCAACATGTCGTTTAATTTAATTAAAACAATGGAGTTGAATAATTTTAACACAAGAAATGATAGATTTGACGTTGATTTAGTTTATTTATCAAGTACATATGTTAACATGTACGCTGCTTACTTTATAATTAACCAATTCATTTACAGAAATTGGTTGATTAGGTTAAGATTGTTTTTTTTTATGTTTTAAAACAATAACTTTCAACACAAATGGAAGTTAAAAATAACAAAATGTTGTTTAATTTTAAAGTAATTAGTTTAAATTTCATTCTTTAACATTTAACAGTGTATGTAAAACAAAGAAAAAGCAATATAGGGAATTGCTAATACTTTCGGATTAATCCTGAATTCTAAAGATTAGAAATTCGAGTTTTCCTCTCTTTTAATTTACATATTTCTGTTTTTTTTATATAAAATATTATATTGGAGCTAAAGCGACAAATATTTTTCTCTTCGTCCGCGCGAACGTAATCAATTAGAACGAATCGAAAAAATTAATACTCCGTGCCGCTCGCGCACGGCTATATCGGTCAGAGACAAGTGCGGCGGAGCGGAAGTGCCCGATAAAATAATCCTTTGCTGCGTGCCATGCATCGCACGTGCAATGTAACGAAATAATAACTATCCGCATCGGAAAAGCTTGACCGTCACACACTCGACGCTGCCGTGCGGCATCTGTTCGATATATTGCTGCAATCTGCCCACGCTATCGTCACCTCGCACCCACCGCTGCCGAATGCATTCGCGAGAGTGCGTCTATCGGACAGGATGGAGGAGAATGTAAATGAGTCGCAGAGGCGGGGAGGGAGAGAGAGAGAGAGAGAGAGAGAGAGAGAGAATGTGAAAGAGAGGGCAACGGTAAAAAAAAACGAACGAGGGTTAAAGTGAGAAAACATAGACACTCGACAAGTTTGCAGGGAAAAGAGGATATCCATTATTGCGCTAGAACCAGAAGAGGGACGATATTTCATTAGTCAATAACATTTTCAAGATGTGACCGTTTAACATTTGATTAACATTTAATTAATAACCGGATCAGTGTAAGTAATGGTTGAAAGTATAGTTTCAATCATGTGCGATTAAAGTATTAAAAATTTACGGATAGTCATTAGCATCTGAACATTTGCATTTACACGAAATATGCAGGTATCTTGAAGAACTTGATTTTCAGATATTTCAGTGTATCTGAACAATCTGAAGATTCAAACAACTAGGAATCTGCACAGGAATTCTACGCACTGCATTCTGTATTTCTTAGATTCTCTCTCTCTCTTGAATTTTTTTTTTTTTTGTCTATGCAAGCACGCAGAGAGGCATTAGCCTCGACTTCGACGAGACTTCCGTATCTCTCTTCTCGCCGAAGTTACCGAATACCCAAGCAAACATACACTCCAAGGACCTACACTTGGATCATGCGGGTTTGAAACTCTCGTCTGCGCTGGACACGAGAGCGTTTATTCGCACGGGACCTTGGTTATGTAGATTTTAACACGAATACTCTCTTAACTGATTGGTTGGCGGGCAATGTCGTTATCATTCCGCCTCGAAGGTAGATGAGACGTAATCTCGCCCGATCGCGAGTGCGTCTTCCTGTATAAAATTAGCTTACTAATGTATTTGCGAAACTTTGTCGACATTTAAAAGATTGCTCATATTATGTGCGAATCTCTTTTGTATCTTTATGCGTATCTTAATGCGAGTCAACATCGTTTTTAATAATTACATCTCTTTCATCATCTTTCGGTTATTAAACTCAATGAAATCTCTCTGTTTACCACGCAATCTAATTATAGAGGGGCTGCTAAATCTACGCTCATTGCACGCGTAGATTTATTTACTGGCTGTGCATAGTGCACCGTTTAGAATCGATTATTATATCGTTTCATTGCATTTCAACGGACCGCGTCGGATTTATTTCCGGTTAGATAACTGTGCAGGCAGCATACAACGACTGCACTTGTAATGGTACGACCCAACGTCGATAGCATAATAAACGCCCTGGCACTGGTAAATTCGTAGTGATCTCTATTTCAATGTGCGTTCGAAAAAAAATATATAGAGAGAGAAAGGAATGGATTCATGCTTACAAGTTAAAGGAAAGGAAGACCAAGGTAGAAAATGCAATTACATGAAGATGCTATATGAGAATGCGAACGAAACGAGTTGTCTCACATAGATATTTGAATACCCTTTGGTAAACGAGCAAATTTCTAACAGTCCAAAACAGAATTTTCTCTTTCTTCTCTCTGATGCAACAGCCGCAGTATGCATGCGATACAAACAGACGTCGCGCACGGAAGAGATGCATCCGATGCGTTCTCACAAAGCGTGTACGCACAAAGCAGGGACGGTAGCTAGCGTCAGAAGGGTGGTAACATCGGATGAAATTAGCGAAACACATGTTTGGAGGGCAGGGAAACAGGCTTCGACGTACTCTCACAAGCGTTTGAATGCGATTAAGCTGGTGAAGCGGCAACGGCAACACCAGTCGACAACGAACGACTCCATTATTTCTCTCTCTCTGCTCTCTTCGCGCTCGCGCGTTTCCTCTCATCTCTCTCTTTCGCCCCGGTCTCTTCAGTTCCATTTTCCGATACCTTTCGTGCTCGACTAAAGATCTTAACTCTCACTCTTGTCTAAATCAACGAGCCGTTGACAAGGCGAACATTGATATCTTTATAATTTGAAATATAAATTATTGGACTTTTTATATCTTTATTAAACTAATAAGGAAACGTGTAATCACGCACTTTTACTTCACTTTCACCGTATTTGTTTATACGCATGAAGTGGTCCTACATTTTCGTGTCACTTCTCGCACTTTATGGGATATTTGGACGCGTCGAATTTATGTTACAAAGAAAGCAAAGCCGGTGGCGTATGTCGGCCAACGTTGTCCAACGGGCTTTCTCTTCCCGTCTCGCGAGAATTCGATGACCATGCACGAACAAGAGGCTCTCTTTCATTTAAACTTTTCCCAAGGTCTTGCAGTTCGCTTTTTTTCGTCTCTTCGTCCGATCAATGCCATCGTTCCGCTTCGACTATGTAAACTATTTGAATTGCAAATTGTGGAGTAGAATTTTTTTCTCACTCTCCGAATCATGAGTTGTTGCGTTCTATGGAAATATACGACGTTCTTGCGTGTAGGATTTCAAAAAATACCCGACATTAAGAATAAGAATAAATTCAAGGAGTTCAGGATAGTTAAGCAATCTAAAGCGTTACGCATTCGTATAAATTAGTTATTCCTTTAATAAAAGATGAGGTAATCCAAGGAAATTGCCTAAAATGCATTGAAACGTTTATGAAATAATAACGAAATAAATATTACGAAAAACCGTCCTATTTGCTAATTTCTAAAAAAGTTCTCACCAATTTTTTTTCTTTGTCACACACTCGATGTTATCGTAAATTTTCTATAAGTATACAAGAACGATGGACAGACAGCGACGCATAAAAATGGAATTTCGAAAGTCAAATCAAAAGCCGAAATTCATTGGAATAACTGTGAATAATCAAGCGCGCGCGGGTATACGCGGCCATTTCGCGGGGTTGCAGTTCGATGCAGCCGCATTGTGTGCACTGTCGGAGAGCAATATATCAGCGAGAAAAAAATACAGCCGGATTAATCATAAACCATGGTGATTTTTTAGCTGCACGGATTATTTATAACATGCTCAAGCACAACTCTTTGAAATGGATGTTTGTTTGACGATGTTTTTGGTAACCAGTGCACGACAGTGCTAGCTCTATTGTTGTACATCCATATTTGTTACATAAAAGTTATTTAAAAAAATAACAAATTTGTGAAACCTCTCATACAAAATAAATTACATATTTTTTTTTTTTTTTAATTTAACAATTTACGCACAAATGAATATTTTTTAACTTAATTAAGGATACAATTTGTCATGTGTGAAATCACGTCAAAATTTTTGTGACGTACTTAATTTTCTTATTTAAAAAAATTTTAATTGCGAAAAATAATTATAATTAATTCATACAAATTCTTGACAGATGTAATCATTTAGTTTTTCTATTTATAATTAAATCGGCTATTTCGATCTTTTTTTGTAATAGAATTACATGTAATTAATATTTAATATAAATATTTGAAAGTTCTCACTAAATTTCAGAAAATGATAATCGATGTAAGTTGTTACAAGACACGAGCGACTCCAATGCCTGGTACCAGAGCTTCATTGCCGATTGTATTCGGGCATCGAAATCTCCAAAACACTCGTCCATTTGCCATTTGACTTTTTTCTTCAATCGTTAGCGATATTAGATCTAATCAGTTCCTACCTCTACGAGATTTCGTGCCTTCCTACAAGAAACTAGTTGAGTATAAAACTTTGGTCCTCCTTTAAAGATCTATGGCAATTTTTGTTCTAAATTCTTTTTTTTTAGCATTAACTGCTAATCATAGTCAATGTCAAGCACAACTTAATATCGTATTATTGCAGTTCTTAGACCTAAATGCCTACACTCGTAAAAATATGGATGAATTATTCTACGTTAATGACCTACGTTACAACGATGTATTGTATAATGCATTCAGGAGGGGAATATATTAAATGGTATAATAACGAGAGCGTGAAGTATTCAACTCACTCGCCTTGAACACATTTCTCGATTAAATATCAATCGTTATTTATTTTGGCAGATTGTTCCTTTGAAATCGAGTTTCATCAATATTTATATACGAGGGGGAAAATGAATGATCATATAGAAAAATAAGTGGGCAATATAAGTTTACGCGCGTTAGCCTTTTGCCGCGTAAGCAATTACTGTTCAATAAATATCTAATTAATTATTTAATTAATGGGACGACAAGCAGTATGCGAATCTGCGTGAATAATTAAACGATGGAACGAATAAAATTCAATTTGCATATGGCTCGACCTAGCGTCAGCCTCGGTTGCATAAACTATTGCGCCACGCAGCGATTATGCCCGTGCATGAAAACATTGTTTATTTCATAACTAATATGGTGCGGGAAAGCATAATTTGCGTCAGTACTAATATTTGCTTTCCGACAACACTTCATACGTTATAAAACATAATGCTCTGTGATCAAAGAGCCCTCGCGCGATTGTTTCACGGATCCCTCATTAATCGCATACCCTTCATTAATGCCGTCCCTCCTCGTTACTTTGCACATATTGCATACGGTAGTGCATCGCCGATAAGGTACAACGTTCGCTCGTATCGATATCAACGAGAAAAAGGGGGTGCGACGAGACGGTGCGGCGGCAGCGGCGGCGGCGGCGGGCAGACGAATCGGGGGAGGGATTGGTTGCGCGTCCGGTCGATCGAGGATTTTGCTCTCGACCCGTACTCGAAACACGCAAAATATCATCGACGTCTGTGCCCCGCGGGCCTGCCGCGTTATTGGTCGTCGAAAATTAACATGCGAACGACCAGGAAATATCGCGCGAATTAAAAAATCGAGCGAAATGGAGAGAAAACGCGCAAGCGAGCGAGCGAGTGAACAGGCGATTGCGGAGGGGGGGGGGGCAAAATAAAAATCGCGGAGGATGCGCCTTCGTGCGTTTCAATCTTTTTTTTTTTTTTCTATCCCGCTCGATCCTGGGGCGACTGATGGCGCAGTTCTCTGTGCCTTCGACCCCTCTCTCTCTCTCTCTCTCTCTCTCTCTCTGCGTATATCATGTTCGTTCGTTTTTGCGCGCGGAATCACGTCGATCATCCCACCGTCGTCGCAGAGTTTCTACTTGCACGCCCGGAACGCTTGTCAGGAATTCGCGAAATTCGTTTTAATTGCGCAGCTCGCTTCTCCTCCGCGTTTCTTATCGCATTTCGTGCCTTCGCCGCTCATTGTATCATAATTATTTTGCGGCGTTTGTTTACCACTCGAGCGTCTCCATTTTCCTGCGGGAATTTTGTATACAACGTTTAACAATTATAACGATAATCTCTTGATATGTTTTTTTTTCTTTAATAAAACATATTCCTACTTTGAATATTTTAAATAACGCTATTCTTTCTTTTTCAGGTAAGGGAGCATAATTTAAACCAGTCTTCGTGCGGTGAGTGATATCTAAATCATTTCTATTGTTTACGTATGTTTTTCAATTCACGTTATTCCATAAAAAAATGCATTTGCTAGTCATTTTAATTTATTCAAACGAATCTATGCGTTAATCGATCACAGCATCATTTGCTTGTTATTCTCGTAAGCCTGGCATGTTAACATCATGTTGCATCAAGTCCCTCACGTAACACACGCGATCGAACAATTGTCAGTTTAATCCTTCGTGACGAGCGAAAATGTCGCTGCAACCAGCGTAAATACCAGCGTATATATTCGAAATACTCTATCATTGTAGAAGAGCCCCTGAAAATCCATGCTGTTTTCCCGTGGAAAGCGGTCATTCTCTGCACTTGATCGGAAAGTACTCATTCATGCATTTGTATTTCTCCACGTTCTAAAGGACCAGTTTAGCCGTACATAGATTAAAGCATTATCTAGAATCTGCTTGCAGTCTGCTTTAGAAAAGGGGAAAACAGCGTCAAGTTAGATTTGTTATGAAATTATAAAATATTGTTACGACCGGAGAAATCAGCTCGCACTCGCGCACTTTGAAAACTCATGCGCGTTCGAGAAATAAAGAGACAAGCTTATAAAAGAATTACGGTCTTTAATTCAATACGTGACACTTCGTTCATGAAATCAGAGACCGAGAGACAAAGACAGAACGCAACGACCGAACGTCATATATATCGACGTGAAAACAGCCGCTCGCCAGCCTGGCCTTCCATACCGGGGGCGTAACAATATGTTAGAAATATTCTCAAACACTCTTTAGATTTATTTATATTTATTATTATATTATGAATTACAAGACATAATGTCTAGCTTTAGTACAAGATCTCGCATTGTATCTCGCCATAGAGGGAATATATTAAATAACGAGCGGCCGGGGAAAAACGATCCATTAATAACGCGGGGTGGACACGCAGCGTTTGACTGTAGCCAGCTCGGAGAACTCTTTGACGTTGCTTATCGGCAGTGCCGGCGAGTGGGCTTCGGGGCAAGTAATCGGCGATACAAAATGGAAAACGCTGATAATTTAAGCCCTCCGCTCGGCCGATCGAGACGGTGAGGGAACGAACGAAGCGAGAGAGGAATAGAGAGAGAAACGAGCAGAATAATCCAGAGCGTTATTTTATTCGTTGCTGCGGCGCAGTCGATGCACAAAGTTTTCATAAACGTTGCTCGTGGGCACGTTGAACGTGCGCCTCTCTCTTTCTCTCTCTCTCTCTCTCTCTTCTCTTCTCTCTCCCCTTCTCTCCCTCCCTCCTCTTCTCCGGTCTCGCGAGAGAGCTCTTCCGCTTCCTCTCTCGCTCGCAGCATGCGGCAGACAACGGTTAATCAATGGGCTTCAAGCGCAGGCTCGCATCCCGGGATCTTTTCTGATGGACAGCGGCAACAGCAGCAACAACACGCGCTCATCCCGGGGGGTGGGTGCGAGGTGAGGGAAAGGAGCGGGAGTGAGAAAGAGCGAAACAAAGAGGAGGAAAGAGGAGGCGTATTGAGAATTAGATGAGGGGCGAAGTGGACCAGGGATGAAACGCGAAGATGGTGGGAGAGGGAGAATGGGCGAGAGAGACGGAGAGAGTGCCGCGGGCGCGCGTAAAACTAGCGAACAATTTAAACTCCCCTTTCAAGTCGCGGCTTTGTTTATGCGAACGAAAATAATTCGTCCGCGTGTTCGTCTCTCCGTCCGACGTGGGCGCGAGAATACATGCTAACACGCGCGTAAATTCGCGAGCGTTGCCCATATCCATAAACCACTCCGCGGGGAACCGATCTACGCAGAATTCGCAATTGAATCTTTGCAAAATTAACCTGGGACGTTATGCGAATTTGTTTTTACTGATCTCCGTAGCTATTCGAGTGTCCTGTCCATTGAGAAACTGCAATTGGTCTATGGAGGGCGCTTTTGCAAAACGCGTACAGCATCGGAACATTACGCGTTGCCGACATCGTAATTGATCGTTTCGAGTTTTTATAAAAAGAAATGAACGATATAAATAAAAGTGATACCAGCGTCACACGTCGCTAACGCAACGCCGCAAACTCGACGTCGATTCTGAAACGAGCGATCGGTAAGGAAGCCGAAGGTTCTCCTTTCTGCGAGATCAGTCTCGAATCGCGCGGCCTGTCGGTCTCGCCGTCAAGTAAGAGAATTACTTTCGAACTCGCAGACCGATAAAACAGGCCCTCTCTCATTCGCGCGACTACACTCGACCCGGCACACGGCGGATCTAAAAACTTTCCGCACTCGTAAATGAGAGCCACCTGGACGCTCAGTTTTATGATCCATTTGCATCCGGCTTTAAAAGTGCCGTCAAAAGAATCTTGCAATTAAAGGCACGATCGCGGTGCATCTTCGCGAATATCCCTCGGCCGTTTTTCAACAATCGTCAATTCGCAGAATTTTTATTCGTCTTTCTCTCTCTCTCTCTCTCTCTTTCTCTCTCTCTCTCGTAGCCGGTGCGAGATAGCAGGAATTCTTCCTGATCTCGTGACGTTTGGAAAAAAAATCGTTAACTTCGTCCATTGAAACAATTGCCAATTAACCGTTTTTCGATTGTCGAAGCATCGCGCTTGTGATAGCGGACAGCATATTATTTTTGCGATGTTGAATACGCGTCATATCGCTCTATCGATACGCCCTTTTTTACGGCGGCACGGAAAAGATTTCAAATCGGCGTGTACCGCGTTTCCGAACACGCTGTTCCGGCCTTCAGTTCCGGGCTTGTTCCGCAAAATAGGATGAGTCACAGGGAGGAGGGTGAGAAAAACGGACGGATGGACGGACGGACGGACAGACGACATTGCACACACGTACTGCATTCGCACGAAATGGGGGTGAGAAGAAAAATGCAAGGAGCGAGGCGGGAGAGGGGGAAAACTCCCAGCGAGATTGGATCCCTGAAAGTGGTTCGTGCTGGCTTCACCTGATTACCAGTTTCGCTGATGGATTCTTAGACCCCGTCGTAGAGCTGTTCCGCTCTATCCTCGTTGTTCTCTCTCGCTCTGCCGATCCGCGATTGTCCACTCTCGTCGAAAATCGCTCTAAACGCTCTCCAATATCGACCGATCATGTTTTATGGTCGATTCCTTTTTTTTCATAAATCGGTGCTATTTCGTACACCTTTCGAGTGAGGGTTGTGTACGTGATACTGCGCAAAACACAAGGATTGCATGTGTGAATTGCGTACGATCCACAGATGTACGGAAATATCTGTACAGATTGAACTGAAAGCTTCTTCCGAAGTATAACAACAATTTTCGACCAATATTCGCGCACAAGTGAGTTTCCTATTATTGTTGAAAATATCGGTTCCAAAAAACATCTGCGATATAAGAAATATCGCGGTATCGATGCAACTTGCGTTAGAGACTCAAAATGGCGTAATGATTGCGTAATTGCGAGGATGTCCGCGGATAGATGCGACAAACGTGAGCCACGCAATTTGAAACGAATCTAATAACGATCAGAGGAGAGGGAGAATGAAATTAAAACAGAAACCGGAAACAAACCTCAAAACATACCATCGCGCCGCACTAACTCAGCTTGCGGGGGAAAAAAAATTCTGATACGCTGGCAAAACCAATTATTTCGCGGAATGCAGCTTGCGGTTCATTTAACGCAACGTGGCTACCTGATATTTTATATAAAACTGTCTTGTGTGTGTGTGTGTGTGTGTGTGTGTGTGTGTGTGTGTGTGTGTGGAGGGTTGAATCAGTTGCGGTCATAGTGACCGCACTGGCCACCGTCATTTTACCAACAATGTTCACGACTTTTTTAAAT
Source organism: Solenopsis invicta (assembly GCF_016802725.1). NCBI lineage: Eukaryota > Metazoa > Arthropoda > Insecta > Hymenoptera > Formicidae > Solenopsis > Solenopsis invicta. The sequence goes on from NC_052669.1 coordinate 24,915,293, forward strand.
TCTCATATTACGCAAAAGAATGCTTTCAGTATTAGTTTATCATCGTTCATCTATCGTATTACATTGCGCAGTAGATGCAGTTTCCTTTGATTCTCTAAATGGGAGAGGGAGATCGTTTCTTTGTTAGATTTCACATTTTTGCATCAACAATGAAATGGTCAATCAGACGAGTGTGTTGAAATATCAATACTTTATTCGCTTTTAAAATACACTTTCAATAATACACAAATTCAAGTCTGGAAATGCTAAGAATGGATCGGCTGAATGTTATCTGAAGCTAGATTATCGTCGCATATATCCTCCTTATTCTTCGATTGATTGACGCGATACTTAAATTGAATTAAACGTGAATCGAAACGCTTGATATGCGATTGTGCGGTAAAAGACGCGGTTAAAGACGTCGCTGTCAATTAAAGAAAGAAAGCTTAATCATGCTGTGTATAAACCGCGAACGGAAGGAATTACTTGAGATTTTTTTTTTCGTGGCTTATAATCGAATTAAGTGTGACTCTTCAGTTTAAATCCCGTCATTCGTTTAAAAGGTAATCTTTAGTTTCACTGAAGATTGTCTCCGTTATTCGTTCTTCATTAGCAAATTGGCCAGCAAAGGTCGGCATCCCTCATTAAAGATACACTGTGCCGTACCAAAAAGTTTCTAAACTAATTCACCATAACTTTCTCTCATAAAAGCTCTCTTCCTCCCTTATATTAAATAAAAATTTTAGTAATGGCATTCTTGTACAGCATCCAATTTGCGAAGATTACATTCCCCGCCGGATACCGCCGAAGGATCGAAGGAGGCTAACTACCCATAAGCTTAGAGCGACACTTCCCTTAATCGCGCGCATCTTCATTTTCAATTATTACTTCAGAATTTTGATCCCGACTGTTATTCCGCATCGTTCCAACACTCGTTTATCTACATTAACACAAAATCGCCGACGATCGGCGTGTAATGGCTTAGAACATCTATATGTTTATATTTCTATTATGTACAAGGCGCAAAAGGACGTTAGGTAAAGGCACATGTTCATTCCGCTGCAGAAATCGCTTACAATCGTTACGAATAACGCTGACACAAGATCGCAAACGTGCACTTCACTCACAGTTTTAACAAGTAACTAATTAACACTACGAGCTCTCGAGCGTGCTCGAGATGAGGAGAGCCTCAGGTATGATTGTTAGTGTCGTATCTATATCGTTCTTCCTGTCCTGACGAAAAAAAAATCGCGGTCCACGGATCTTGATTCAGGGATCGATCGATTGTGCACGCGTCGTATTTGTTTATTAGCATAGCGAGAATTCATCGCGTGACGTTCGTTTTTGAAAGTTTTTTCGCGCGGGGCTGCAACAATATCGCGTATCTCGCACGACGCGCCATTACTAATTGCCGGCAAAGCCTGCCGTTGTCATGTGTGCGTGTTGTACTTCATTCGGGCATCACAATTGGCGGGCATGTACAATCATATTATCGACTATTGATTTTGGGAAGCATCAACTTCTACGCTCGTCGATGCCGTCCACGCGCAAAAAACGCATCTTTCGGCACAGCTTGGCGCAAAGCGATACGTATTATGGTGATAATTTGATCGGTTTTTTTTTTTTTTTTTTCATTTGGATATATTCAAATTAAATGATATTGTTTCCTATATATTTTTCTTAGTATTATTAGTATCTAATATCTTATTGCATTCTTTACATTTAAGCTGTTGATCGAAACAATAATACAACTGTAATATCTTTTTTAATCTATGAAAAAATAAGATCTTTTCTTTTTTTATTATGTGGTTATAATTATGCTCGAAAAGTGTAGTAATGTGTGAAAATATCATTTTTCTCTTCTACACGAAAAAGAAAAACAATTGCACTGCACTATCGAAAAATGTAGTTCGATACAGATCAGAAGATAATTTTATGTTATGTTGGGACATCAAAATAATTAAGTACGCGGTAGCCGAAGCATGATGACATTGTTTCAAACAGTTTTGACATTTTTAGCGATCAAATTGAACATCCGGTATAATTTTTTTAATGGTTCAACATAATTATTTTTAAATTTTTATTTCAGCAAATTTGTTCTTATTGTGTACGATCACAGTTTATACCATTGTTTCGTTTAACGATTCGAATAATATTAAACAAACTAACCATATTCTCAACTAGCCTTTTATGAAGGCTAAAACTAGTCAACTAGTCTTTTATAAATGCGTTTGCAATCGGTATTACTTTTACAATAACGTAGTAACAATATTTTGGCGATACTAGACTATTTACGTATAGATGTATTTTAGTATTAAAGACTCGCTTCTCAACGGAGATCGCGATAAGATAGCGATTAAGAGTGCAGTCGAACTTTCAGGGGACTCGATTGACATTAATCCCTGTTTATAAATTGATAGGATTCAGTGTACAAAGCGTTGCTATTCGAAAGTATAATGGAAATCGCGGCATCCGTCAAATAGATTATAGCGTGCAGCTGAAGTGTTTGGAAGCAGAGTCGTGTCCGGATTTGATGATCGATCATGGAGCGCTCGGTTGATTTTCCCGCAGCTGTGCCGGTAGTACGTATTGTCCGTACCGGTGGCTCTCGTACTTCCGCCGTAACGACGATCAACTTCCGAGTCTTCTTGTCCCTCGACGAGACGCGCGATAGAGAGAGAGAGAGAGAGAGAGGGAGGGAGGGAGAAAAATGCTCGTCGACGAAAGACGTCCGTTGAGCGCCGATCGGAAGCAGAGGCGAAGGAAGACGCTTCGGTTATCTCGCAGCATCTCGAGCGGGATCTCATCAACGATTAAGAACCGCATCGAGAGATGCAAGACGCTTTTCCGCGTCGGGCGGTTCTTTCCGACAGAAGGGAAGGCCGATCGCAGACGGAAGTCGCGCTCCACCTCCGGATTCCTCTTTTATTGGCGCAGCAGTACTTATCACGAACGTGTCCTCTTTCCCCTCGTTCTCTCGAATTCTGGAACGGGTGAAACGTTCTTCGCCTTCAGCGAAAATCGCTTCGATATTCATTGGGTAAAGATTTATCCACCGGTAATCGCCCCAGAACGCTCATCGCGCGATTCAGCGGCTCGAGTGCGCGACAATGGCGCAGCCCCGCGATGCTCTCTTTCCACGGAATCCACGATTGTCACGGATAATCGCGCCGTCGTCGTGTTCTCGCAATCGTCAGATGCTCTCGTACGTTTCTTCGTTTCCTTTGAAAGTTCCGCAGTCGTGATAGGGCCCAAGCGTGAATCCCACGCTAGCTTCTGTGTCGATCGATGTGATGGAATAGTTAAGCGACTGCGATTACTTTCGCGTTCGGAGAAAGATCGAAATACGAAAATCCGAGTCACGGATTTATTAATGTGGCAGAGAGAGACAGTAAATAATTTTCTGCATGTATCTGGAGACTCGTGAGGATACTTTTTTAGAAGCGCTGCGCCAGGGTTTTTGCGATTCCTGTATTGCGAGGAAAATACTTTCCTTCTACTTCGACGGTTTTCTATCTTTCTCTCCCTTTCTCTTTGTTTCGAGATGAATATCGCGTGCCATCCGTCCGCCCCCTTCATTTCCTACGCACGAAGATATTCTCCAGAAGCTCCTTCGTGATCAGTCGGTGAGGTCTGGTCGGACTCTCGGTGGGCGTACCGTAAAGTCGACTGTTGATGGCGTAGAGCTTCGGGCTGAGCTCGCACCTCACGTTGAACCACCAGTCGCAGACGAAGACCGCCTGGCTGAATTGCGTGCCGTTTGGACAGAGAAACGTTGCTTGTCGGCCGTCTATGTCGCAATAATGCCACGCCTGGCATCTCGTCTCTACGTCAGCGAAGAAGCCGGGGAAAGACTGGTCGTCGCAGTAGAAATTCGTGTAAGGCACCTTTCCCAGCACTGGATAATCCGTGCCTGGTCGACCTGCAATTGCAATAAGTGCTGTAAGTTTTTTTTTTTTTATTTGCAACATGATTGCGGATATTTAAGTAGTGTTTTAACAGCAAAGCTATTGAGTCGATAAAATTAATAAAATAAAAAATATATATATATTTTTTTTTTTTCTCAATATTAATGATGATATTTGATTAATTGAAATAATAATTAATTTTAACCGTGCGGTGTTCAACATTCAAATGCGTTTCATCGTCCTCTCTGATATCGCGTTCGATCGTGCATTCGAGGTCCTAAATAATTCACGGATTATTTCGACTGTAATTTCAGCGCTCACGGATTCCCTTTGCGCGAAACCTGCGAGCGCACATAAAGCGCTAGGTGATTTGGATGAGTTAGTCACTTAAATGAACGGTCGCGGAGGAGTTAAACGGCTTGGTGCAACCACGGTTCTTTGCCTTTTCTCTATTTCCATTTTCATCTCTTCGTTTGCTGCCGCCGCAGCCATTCGAATCTCATCGGAAAATCGCAGTTTCTCGCATAGCTTTCTCGGACAATGCTGCGATTGTGTAACCGGAAATATTAAGGGCAGAGAGAATATTTTGTGCGGCTGAAGCGTCGAAAGTCAAGAGACAGAGGAAATTAAGAGATAAAAGTATATACATAATACCTAACTGTTTATAGCGTATAATTTTATGCTCGTATTGAAAAATTGCATTTGAAATGATTTTTATATTAACTTAATTTGAATGAATTATGCTTTTTCGTTTTGCGTGAAGATAAATTCTTTCTAAACGAAAATATGTCCAATTTAATATCGGCAAGTGTAAGCAAGTGATCCTAGGGTTGCGAGGCAAGCGATATTATCACGATCAAAGGAAGTGGAAACAAAAGGGTGACAACTCGAAGCTATTCGCATCGTGGCTCGAAGAGGTTCGGAGACAACGTTAAAATAGCTCAAGAAAGCGCTTTCTGGGCTCCTCTATCCTTGCCGCCACTTTTCTATCCTCGCTGTTGTCTCTTTCTCCGTCGTTCGAAGGCACTGCGGAAAACGAAATAATTAGACTGGCACGGTGTATGAGCACATCTTCGAAAGGGGTGAATAGCTTGAGAACGAGAATACGTTCGACGTGGTGTTGTAGATTCTACCGAAGTTATAATTACGTCGACCCAGCCATGGATCGGGGTGAGGACGAGAGAGAAAGAGAGAGGGGGAGAAGGGTGGAAGAGAAAGACAGAGGAGGGTGGTTTAGCGAGCGGAAGCGAGACGGCGAACGTTTATTCCGTGCGGGTACGCTGAATCTCTTCCGCTGACAAAACAGGTCGGACAAGTGGCGCAAGGTGTGAATTTCGTATGGATGTCTGTGCGATACGGTCGAGTTTATGCGACCGCGTCGCTAGATGCACGTTTCGTACACGTTCCTGGAGTGTTGTGCGCGTACAGACCGGTCCATTTTGCTCGTATTGCATCGCATCGCATCGCATCGCATCGCATCGCATTGGCGTCGCGTCGCATTTCTGCAAAGATGAAACCCAGCCAATTTGCTAACTTGAACGACTTTTCGTCGAGGGAAATTGAGAATTTCTTGACTCACGAGAAACTTAATAATATGAGATAATGCATTCTTATAAATTGTCAATGTTAATACAAATGAATCTAAGTCTGGTTACTTGATAGAACTGTGCTTCTGTCTTTTGAAATAACAAATTTTAATTAAATTACAGAAGCAGTCAATATAGATAGCTATATAATTTTGATTGATATAAAAAGTTATATATATGAAATATTATTGTCATCCGTCAAAAGAGTTCTGCCATATTAAATGTATAATTAAAATGCTTTAATTTCGTCAGATTTTAGTTAAGGCACGTTCAGAATTGACACGAGAACCATTACGTTTACTAAAATCTAACTACTCCACCCTGTACGGCTTCTATGTTCTTCTTCAGGAACATGAGACATGTCCGTTGTTCCGTCTTCGTTGCACGTTCTCATAAACGACAGTATTTCTGCTCGACGAAACTAAGCTTGTCGCCCGATGAGATTCGAATAGTTAGATCGACAGAGACGCGAAGAGAACGAGCGAGAGAGAGAGAGAGAATTTGGGGAAGGAGAGGACAAGAGGGATGATATTGTTTGCGAGCTGTGGGGACAAGGCGGGTATGCTATGTCGTTGCAAAATTATTTAGGGATGTTCGAAACAAAACCAAGTGGTTTCCTTGTAACCTTCGCTACGAAGCTCGCCGCTGAAATTACCCGGTGACTATGTACTTGGATGGTAATAACGCTCATAATATTATCGCGTAATATCCTCCGTGCTACTAATGAAATAGGATTGATGTCTTCATATTAATGTATATTACTTTAGCTTACTATCCACTTGATAATAATTATTACAATAATATTAAGAATTTACATCGTGATGAAATATATATTTTTTTAAATAAAATAAGAGCTATAGTTAAACGATAATTTTTTATACGAGAGATACAATTGATTGATTATATATTTAATTATTCTCTGTGAAGTTTTTTTGACAGTTGATGTGAAAATTCACATTTAAAGCACGATTTAAGATTTAGGAAAGATTTTTTTATCCATACATCTAGGACGCAATCTCGCGCGGAGCTAACGAGGAAACTTTCTTAATAAGCGTCGACCTCGTTTTTAATTCCCTTCGCCAATCAGAGAAAATGCTGGTTCGCCACGGTATTTGTTATCCGAATACTTTTCGGTATTACTTTAAGGGAACCGTGCGGGCTCAGCGATTCCATTCTCGCGCGAATTTTACGCGTTTGGCACGCGACCAACGTTTCTCCGCGCGACGACGAGACCGGTCTTGTTATCTTTTCCGTTGAGAGATCAGCGTATTCTCCTCTCGCGTGTAATCTTATAAAAGTCCTACGTCTCCCTCTCTATCGGAAGTAAAATAGGAATCTTTAAAATCAAGGACTCGGACGCGCACTGCACAGTCGCGAAGTTATACGTCGCCGAGCGTCGCTACCGGAAACGCCGCAAGATCCATGGCGGTTTTCTGGCTCCGCACTTTATTTAACTTTTCCGTGAGTCTTTTTACCCGAACCTGTTTCGACTGGCTGATTCTAAACTTACGATCGAATGGAATCACGAAAATTGTATCTTTTACGAGAAAGCACCGCCCGATAAAATGCTTGAAAATATTTTTATAGCTTTCACTTAAAAAAAAAAAGAAAGAAATTTTCTTAAGAAACGTTATATTTATATAGTTTTTGTATTTTTGGGGTGATGTGAGATCAATCATGTTTTCATGCAAACAATCATTTCGCTTTGTTACCTACTGTACGCCGCTCGTTTGGCAGCGCGACCTCCTTTTGCAATTCGAGTTTTGCACGAGCGCGCATCGCAAAGTCGATATTCCTTCCGCGATGAATCGCGAGCTCTCCCAGATGTATCGGGAGAGGCGCAATGAAAAGTTCACGTAGAGACTTGGATCGCGCCGGGAAACTTCTGTCTCGAATTACTGAGGCAGAATGAATAAGCAAAATGGGACGTACACGAATCACGGGATCCTCCCTCGCCGCCTTCATCTTTTCCTCTCCGACTTTGCCTTTCCTCTTCACTTCTCTCGTCGTATAGGAACTCCTAACGAGTATCACCGATAATAGACACCCCCCCCCCTCCTCTCCTCTCTTCCCTCGCCATTGGTCGTTTCTCGATGCCGTTATTACTATCGCCGACAATTATGAAGACAACGAATTTCCGGGACAGCGTTTTCCCTTTTCTCACTTTTGCCTCAACCGTCGAGTCATCCACGAAGGATATGTATGCTGCCATTTCCTTTTTCAATATCGTCACCGCTACCGTGAGCAAACAGGCACATCGCACGCATGTGAAATTTACGAGATCGTGAAGAGTACGCCGAAGCGTTAGAAAGTCGCGATGCCGCATGCCGGGTCGCGCGGATTCGCGTCACCGGGTGACCCGTTGTCAGATTGATTGACCCGTTCGCCAGATGAAAGACGCATAATTGCCTAACAGCGTGTTCGAGATAACGCGATCGTTAATTCCAAGTTGCGCGACCAGACGCGGCGCCAGCGTGTTTCTTGCGTATTCCCCTGCCGCGGATGCAAGTACATATTTAAGCGCCTTGTGCACATGGCAGGTGATCGAACGTCGATATCCGGCGAGCATGGTTTGCTTTGTGCGGGTAATAACACAGGTGTCAAGATAGATAGAGATATAGAGAGAAATTGAGAGAGGGTTGCCGTGGGGAGGGCTTGCGAGTGCGCGTCTCGATTAATCCGGAGCGTATTCGGAGAGGGTCTTGCTCAAAGAAGCTCTCACATATGTGCGTGCGAGTGCACTCGCGCGAACGAAAGCGAATCGCGTTTGGAACAGGGACGTGATGCCAAGCGTTATTTTGCCCAACGAGATCGCTCCGAGGTGAGCAGTAGCTCTGTGCCGCGGCTCGTGCCGAGCTGAGTGTTGGCTCGCGAGCCGGGTCGAGCCGAGCAGAGCTGAGCCGCGCGTAATGAGACGGAGAACCGAAATGGTCATACGGGCTTCGGCAATCGTACCGAAACAGTGTGATTAAACAGCCGCTTCCTGTGATTATCCAGCTGTTCGTTTACACTTCAGATGCGTTTGTCCTACGAGCGGGATATTAATCCTTTCAGCGGTCCGAATGGCGCGCGGCGGCATGGCGCAGCATTAATTGCACATGTGAGGATTCTGTCATCTCTCTATCTCTCTCGGAAATTCGGGAATACACGTGTGCTAGCGCTCGTGAATCTTTTAGCAGTAAGTTAAATATTAAAGGAGTTATATGCATATATTATTCGACGGAATTAATTTTTCGTTGATGAATTTTAAGTGGATCGTTAGTTAATCGTAGATCGTAGGGGATTAGGAAAAAATATGGACTCATCGAGTTCTCTATAAATCAAGCATAAATATGCATTACGTGCATATTATTACAAACGTTGTTTTATACACAATTCTTTCTGCGTAAACTCGCCATCGCGAACGTCGCCATCTCCTGGCAATCTCACGTCTCGCGGATGAAGGGCGAAGCTTCGACGTCTGCATGATCCATGATCGCGCACGGGTCTCTCGTCTCTCTCTCTCTCTCTCTCTTTTATTTGGCATCCGTCTTCCTCTCTTTTACGTCTCAGCCATCGTCATAAAGTCAGCCAGGCGCACGGGACGAGGTTTGCTGCAACTACCCTCCACTCCACATTGCTCCTCCGTCCGTCTCTCTCCGTCGTGTACACGCGGTCCGCCGTCCCCGCGTCTCTCCTACCGTCCCTCTATCCCTCTCCCTCCCAACGATACGCCCCTCTATATCACCCTTACGCGTTACTCTCTCCTCCGCTGTCCGCTCTCGTTTCCCCGCCATTGTCCGTATGTCATGAAACGCGCGTAAAGACGTACCTGGTTAGGTTTGCGCGAAGGAGGGAGGAAACGCGAGCGGGAAAGGACGAAAAGGCGGGAAAGAGGTAGCCGAAGGGGAAAGCGAGACGCACGTAACGTATTTTCATCCCCCTCGCATCTCGCTGCCCCGTTCTCGATTCACCCGCAGCCCGGTTCTCTCGCACGAACTGCCGTGACATCGAGAAGAGCCACGCTGATGCAGAGTTCGTCCGGGGTCGGACTATTTCATTATCCTATCCGGGAGTGGCACACCGAGATCCGGGGCGGAGAGCGAGAGGAGGAAAGCGCACCTCTGCGCGACCCTTCGGGATATCTCCCGATGGAGAATCGTTAAGTCAATGAGATAAGTTTACGTTACCATATTGATTCGGCGTCGCAGCTACCCTGTCCTCCCCGCTTCTCGTTCGGGAATCATTTTATCGCGCTCGATTTGTATGGAAAACAAAACGGAGCTTATTTGCGGAATACGCAAGTTACTTTTTTACGCATGTATCGGCTGAAATCTTTCGGATAGGTAATGGAACGTGTGATCGAATGAAGGAGAGGGAGAGCGATCCACAAATCTAAAAGTCATAAGAATATGTCGTAGAGAAATTAGAAATACGTACACTTTTTGCGTTTTAATCTGATTAAATTTTTATTTATTGCATTTTTTGTTGAGTTACGTCTCAAATCTCTTTCCATTTCGTTGTCATTACAATGATACAGTTGCGCGATACAGTTTAATATCTTTTTGAAAGCTTAGCTCTGAAATGTCTATGTACTAAAATTTATTTTATCTATACAACTATTTCTTTAGTCTTCCTGGCTCTATTCTTCTCCGTATTTTTGCTCTTAGCCACTCTTCCTGCACAGTCAACCTCCATAGACCGTGGGGGAGGGGGGGTCCCTACAACGTTCAGTCGTTTCAAGGCGGCGTAATCAGCCTTTGTCGGAAGGGTGTCACGATAGTTAGCCAACATACTGGAGTTTACGATGAAGCGACGGCATCGTAAATTCCTCATGCATTGTTTGAGAATTTGTGAGCGCTAATCGGTTCTCGTCACATCGGCGAAAGGCGAGCCGACGTCGTCGTCGTCGTCGACAACATTGTCGCCGTCGCATCGTTGTCGCTCTTCCGTAGAAGATTGACGTTAACGCCGACGACGATGTCTCGTTCGTCATCGATTGATATTCGCGGAATTTCCTGTCGGCGCCCTGGCAAATTTCTCAAATTCGCGGGCCCGAATCGACGCGCTGCATATTTATCGGATCGCTCGAGAAATGGATGTATCGATAATCCATACCGGATTTATTTTTGAAATATTGGAGTAATATCAGATTTTACTCTCTCTCTCTCTCTCTCTCTCTCTCTCTCTCTCTCTCTTTCTCCGCGTAACGTTGAAAGGTTCTGACATTTTGAAAGCAGACGTCACATCCCTCGCTTGATATTCGTATTTTCCAAAATTTCAGGCTCATGCATACTAATTCCGTAGCCAATTATATTCATAATCGATAAACGTACATTTACTTATAGATTAATCGGAGAGCGCGAGACGATTATCATCATCGGCTATAAAGCACGGTGATTTAAACACGACGCTCGCGTTACACCGAGGGCCTGTGCGCGCTCTCGAATCGCGCGATCGATTTAATCGCGCGACGAAATACGTTTAACGCGTTATCAAATAATCAGATCTCGTAGAACAATGGTCGGCCGGATTAGCCACCATATATTATTCGCGTTTCCACGAGACGCGGGCGTGAGCCCGAGATAAATAATCGCCCTCCGTTCCGTAAAGTTTCACGAGTGTGCACTCGTTACCCGCGAGTACCTTCGGGTACTTATGGCCGTATTTAATTTAGTGTATGAATTTTATGCGCGCCGAACCACCACCCTTGTTGTACGCGTTCGCTTATAAATCAGCTCGGCCGACATTCTCTATCGCGTGTAACGTGCACACGCAGGGGTTGCCGCACAAGTCTCTCCTCAGCCTCTGCCTCTCCCATCTACCCTCCGGTGGCGCGATGTGCAAACTCCATTATAGGAATTTTCCCTTCGTACGCGAAGGCTGCAGCAAATATTTTACGATCGATCGGCTAAAGGGAGAGAAGAGCCCGGCCGCGCGCCGGCCGACGTTCGCCCTCCGTAGGGCGACCGAGGCAAATCGAAGTGGCGGCGGCGTCGGCGGCGTCGGCGGCGTCGGCGGCGGATGCCGCTTGCCTGCTCGTGTTACGATAGGTCAGCGTTGAAATTCAAAGCGGTCCTTCAAAGAACCCATTAGCCGGCACAAAGTGACATAAATCGCGCTTAATGCGGTATGACCGCGCGTTTAATGGCCAACAAGGTTATCGCGCTAGCACTTGAGAATAAACTGCACTTAAAAATGCGCCGCTAATTTTACTTTTTTCTTCTCCCTCGAGTGCCCAACACTTTGCGATTTGGGGCGAGTTCCCTATTTTTTTTTCTTTTAATTGAGAAATGCATCGTGCATCGTGTGGTACATTGTGGTATCGTCTCGCGTATCTCTGTTCACCTTGTTCTTTACGAAAACGGGGATCGCTAACTACACGTCCTTTATTTTTTATGATTTATAGTATAAATTTCCTTCGAAACAGAGGAGCGTGCCGAGGAGGGAAAAGCTGCATCACTGGTGAAGTCGAGATTAATAGCGTTTCTCGTTCAGTTACACTGACGTGAATTTACGATGCTACTAATGCAGTTACCTCGCCTTAAAGTAATGATTTTTAAAACCAAAAGCGACCGCCTCTTTGCACCGCGGTGAGGATCAGCGCGAGAGAACAGGGACGGTGCATTACGCGTAATTCGCAGAATGTAAATTACAGAATCCCATTAGTAAGCGGTTTATTTATTTTCCATTAAGTGCAAGAATTGTCGAGCACACGACAGTGCTATCCTCCGGGTAAAAGTTACTGTACCAGTAAATGTTTAAGAAAAATATTAAAATAATAAGACTGCAAAATAATTGCAAATTAATTTTTAATGTTTTTCTTATATCTAATTAATTGTACCTAAAAGTAATAACTTGCAATTTGTAAAAAAAATGGTAAAAATAATCATTAATTAAAAAACAAATAAGAATGTAATCTTGCATCTTCTCAAACATCTTTACATTTTGACTCTCAAGTTTTATAATTTTCTGTATTTTGCAATTCTGCTTGAATAATTGTCATAACTCATTGCATATTTTGATTAGATTTCATCGATCTGTAAAGTGATAATATCGTGGAACAATTTTGAGATTCTAAGCAATCTGTTAAAGCGCTTCACGACAAATTCACTGCTTAATTCAAGCAGATTGTAAACCCCTGTTAAAGCTTTTAATACTCTGAAACTTATCGAGGAAGCTACATTTTCGCAACTTGATACAATACTCCGAGTTCACTTCAGACAGTACTTCGTACATAACAATAATGATATATTTTTTAAATTATGCACGGTATACAAAGCTATACCGGTGATCGAGCGCGGCTAGTAGCGGAAATAATAATGCATTTAAAATCGCTAGTACATCTCGATATAGGCGATAGGCGAGAGCGCGGGAGCGTGGGGGTTGGAAACACCGGCTTTCGCCGATGTTGTAAAATTCATATCGAACTGCGCGTAAGTCAACCGAGAGGGAGACTTTCGAGAGACGTTAGAGAGAAACGCGTTAGGGAAATTGACGGGCGACAAACGATCGTTACGTGGTGTGCCCTTCTCTATTTCGTCTTGGTGCAGAGAACGGTAGAATATCAGTGAAATTGCTGGTATCTCCGCGGAACGAATCGGCACGAAGCGGCGCGGCGCCTCGTATTCGACGAGTCCCTCCTCCGACTCGGGCGCGCTTTATGCGATTGCGGAAACGAGGAGGAAAAGGTAAGAAGCGAATAGAAGATAAGTTATTGCTCGTCGAGGTATGCGGCTACGTATTTCCTTATACTTCCACCTCGCGCCGGCATCTTCCTCCTCATTCCGGCGTCTATTGTTGGCCGGATTACCCGCTGAAGGGTGTTCATGAACGCCAGCGGTATTGCGTCGTCCGTCTAGATTTAAATCCCATCAATTTGCGGCCGGCAAATCTTATATAATCGCAGTCGGCAAAGCGTATCGCTCGACCTGACTCTTCATTCGCATAAGCGACGTCTCCGCACATATACGTTTGCTCGCATAATCGCCATCTAGTGGAATGGGTTACACGAGGTGTCACGAAACTGTCGGAAACAATCGCGAATCTTCTTATAGTGTTTTAGAAATCCATTCGTTAGATCAAATATCATTTTTCTAGCTTTTTTTAACGATAAACAGCTTTGCGATTAAATTTTGTATCGAAGCTTTGCAAAAATTAATAAATTAAAAGAACGTATTAACGTCTTGATACTTTTATTCGGGAAAATATCGATTTGAAAATTTGTCGACGAACTCTTTCTAAAATTATCATCTACGCGTTTTGGGACACCCTATATACGTTTGCCAGGCTTATATCAGCATTGTGTACAAGTGGATCAAGATTAATGAAACTTTCCGCCGGGATGCATATCTTTCCGCGCGAAACTTTGCTCGGAAATGATTCCGCAAATGTATTGGATTGCTCAACCGTTATGCATATTGTGCAGTCGTGTATTTCCCGCGGATTCGGCAGCGTTCTCTGGTCTTATGAATAAAGCGAAAATGGTTGCAGATGTACTTTAAAGTAAAGGGTCAATTCCATGCGTGACTCTCGCGTTTCTGGCATTTCTGGCACCGTCGAGCGTGAAATATTTTCTGCTCGAGAATACGGAAGACGCGTTCGACGGAGAGTGTCTACGCAATCGACTTGTCTCCTCCGCCTATTTCGTCATATCTTTTGCTTTCTCCACTTCCTCATTATTTTCCGTTTATCTGACGGAGTCTCACTCGCAAACGTCTCGCGAGCCCGGTTTGTCTTTGCGTAAAATTCTCGGTCTCGACTTCATTTATTTTTTGCGAGCGAGAAATAACGATCGGTCGGTTTTTACGCGACGCGTCCACTCTCGATTTCAAAAGAGCGACACTCGACTGGGAGGAGAAGAAGAAGGTGGAGTAGAGTGGAGGAGTAAGAACGGATTCCGGAAGTTATGTGCGCACACAGAGAGAGAGAGAGAGAGAGAGAGAGAGGAAGCATGGGACGGAAAGAGCGAGACTCCGTTGCGTGTCGACCGGGGATTGGCCCCGGTCCGACAAGCAGATCACAAAGGGATAACTTTACGAGAGATGATCTTGTTTACGTACCGGGTATCGATTTACCGAGATCGAGGTACTCTCGCACGGACGGGCTCAGGAATCCGGGCGGCACCGCCGGCGCCTCGTTCGTCGGATTGTTCCTCTCGTCCACGGGATCATCGTAGTAATAGTCGTCCTCGTCAGGATCGAGGGGCTTCGCCCGCTTCGATACTTTGCTGCCCCGACCGCCTGCAAAAGCAATTTTTAGCTACAAAGTACATCTGACACGACATATGAGTGACAAGCGTGAAATTAAGAGAGATCGAAGGGAAAACGCGGAATTAATCTAAATATTAATTGGCGCATTACACATTTCTCACGATTTATTCCTGTGATTAAGCGATCATGAAAAGAAAAAAAAACTTCAAATTATATCTATTATAACAGACCCTTTTATTTTGCTTGTCTTTGGAAAGATTGAGTGTTCAGTTTTTCTCAATATTTAAACATTCGAATATTTTGTAATTTATAGAAACTAATAGCTCTGTTATTTTTTCCTATTAATTGACACGACTGAAATATTCTGCCGTGTCTATTGTTATTTCCTTGCTGATGAGTTCCGGTCCTCTCCTCGAAAAGAGAAAGGAAATGAGGAAGAAAGAGAGAGAAACGAAGGAAAAGGCCGCCATCTGGAACCTCCGGGGGTTTTGGTCATTTGAGCAATCTGAAATTTAAATCATTTGAAAATGCGGCCGACCGTCGCGAGGTGACTCCCGTAGGTAAACAAATTTTTACAGTCTCTTTAATTCATGCGGAGAAACGTTTAATCGATGTTGTTCATCGCCGCGCGCTGTTTTTCCCCCGGGAGAAACATGGCCGCGTAATGTCTCGCTCCCTCCACTTTTCTCCTCCGGTACAGATGCACAACGGTATTTGCGTTCCAGATGCGCTTCGTCCGAACGTAGGATTCCTTCTATTGTTCTCGCTGAATATTAATACGCGGGTGGTAATTTTCGCGGAGGCGTGTTGAAACATTTCGCGCATAAACGGCGACTCGATCGAGACGCGGTATGTCTTTGACAAACATCGAATTTTCCGGCTCCATGTCAAACATTCGGTAACTTCCCGTAATTCGTGCCGCGCGCGATCGCCCGATCGAAGGAGCGGTAATAGCAGTAATTTAACGTCGAGGATTGGTCGCCGCGAAACCGAAAATTAATTAGCTCCGAACTCCCGAAGCGTATTAATTTCGATCAAGTGCCGGCCAATGTGCCGGCTCGGATCACCTCGACCGTGTAGTAGGTACGCGAATATGTCTTGAATAACGCTGTCGAGTAGAGCGGTGCACGAGCGCAAAACTTTGACTTTGGCCCTCTCGTCCGCAGGTGTTTATCTCGTGAAACTTGGCGTCGTACGTGTCACGCGAATGGACCAAGTTTCATGTCGGTTGACAGACTGGGTCAGGCCTCTGGAATCTTGAGTCTGGCCCCGAAATAAAAGTAGATCTTGCCTGACACGAGAAGTTGCCGCAGACGAAGTCAATGAGGTCGTATATCCGAGTGAAGAGACGAAGATACTTAGCACCGAAAAGATTAAGAAGTGATTCCGAACGAAGCTCTAGGTGGAGAAACTCGGATATAGAATAAAATTTTACTGCTCGGTCCTTGATTAAATTAATCATCGATCGACGAACAGTCGGCGTAAAAGTCAGAGAGAATGAACAATTTGATTATTCGCGTTTTGACGGACGAGCGTTAATGTCAATATCGAAATATTTCTCACAAATATTTCTCTCGCATTTTTACTTTATTTCACTTCATGGTTAAACACTAATATATTACATTAAAATATTTAAATTTATTAGTATCGTTACGTGCTATTACTAGAAAGAGAATTCTCACATTGGCAGACAAAAACTTTTATACGATAAAAGTTTGATGTCACTAGTGATGAAAATTTTATTAACACGATTATTACTTTATTAAATCGTATTTTGTATTTACTCAAGCTTTTAAATGTAATATTTTTATCATATAAATGTGACATTCATATTTATTAATACGGATGTAACATTTATTAATTATTTATTACTTGATCAACTTCTTTGAAATTGGCACTTTGCTATAAGATTATAAAAAGAAAATCTGCTAGCAATGTTCTTCGAACATAAGATTACTAAATAACGAAATAGGTATCCCAACAATTAAATAATCTTTCTCATCTCAATAAGTTGTCTAAGCCAAAAACCGAGACGAGAAACTTTCTACCATGTTTGTCAAATTACAGATTTTCATGTGTAAGGATGAAAATAGATAATCGTATTTCTCACCGTGGTAACATGCAAACGGACGAGTAAATTCATGATTAACGTGATAAATTCGACCACGTAATCGCGCTATGAATCCTTAGTAGGACGTATCATAATCGAGGGAGCGTACGTGTTGTACCGGTTTACGAAAGCTCGGCATTCCACGAAATCCCGCATTCATCCTATTTGATGCCAGCCACGGCGTCCGTGCCGCGGAAGCTAATTAATGGCTCATCGACGAGCCGAACTTTATGCGTCAAAACGCCGCGGTTTAATTCGCGCTCGCGGACAATGCGTTCATACGCGCGCGGGATTTGCGATCGCGTCGCTATGTTGCTGATTTACTTTTTTCACCCTCCTCCCATTCATGAATTTCGTCGCTGGTCGCGCGTGAAATATGATTTTAATGTTACGCAGGATCCCGAAAGCGCTTCCTGTAAATACTATTAAATATCGCAAAATATTTCCGCCCGCGTGCGTATCGAACGTTGTTTAATGCGCTTCAGTGTGCAAAATAAAATTTTCCCGCTTTTAGGGGCAACGCCGCGCGCCACGTCCATAACATGAGAGAATAATCGTTACGATGACGAGAATTTACGCGAATTACTAGCACATTCTTTATCACATTTGTTGTTCACTCATTTGTATAGTTAAATTGAAGTCAAAATTTTCGACTACTAAAATTCATTTTAGCGAAATATGAATAAGAAATAAATGAAAATAACTCTTGATTTGGGTGTCATTTACTACTATATTTGAAGTGTAGAAAATCAATAAGTAATACAAAACTTGCGAAAAATATAAAAGTTCAATATAGTAGCAAATAATATCTAAACTGTGATCATTTATTGTTTTCCCTGAAATAAATTTGCAAATTTCGCCCTCGATTTAACCATAAAAGTTTCCTGTCTCTTTTTAAATTAAATCCTGCTTTGAAGTATGACCTCTGCAGAATTTAACAAATACAGTTACCTTTCTGTTCTTCTCTCTTTCTCTCTCCGTCATTCAATAACCCTTTATTGGGGCATCTCGGAGATTATTACGATATCTGTGTCAAAGATATTCCAGCCCCTTTGAAGTATCGTCATTTCTTCAGCTAGTTTTATAATTTCGCTCGTGTCGTTCGTAGCTTCATTTAGCTATGTATTTACGTTATACCGCTCGCAAAAGGTGGATCGAGTTCCGGAGTATAATAAATATTGTCTATCCGTCCGTCCTCTCCTCCGTTTTCCATTAAAGGAGTAGAAAGGAACGTGGAAGAAAAAGAATCGCGCGCGCGCGACGTAACTATTTTCTGCGTTTTGCTCGACGCGCAAATATCCCAGGGAAACGGCACTTTAATATCGCACTGCCGCATGAAAATTCACGGAGAACCGACCGAGAAGGAGAGCGAAAGGAGGAGGAGGAGGAGCAGGAGGAGCAGGAGACGGGGTGGGAGAACGGAAACAGACACGTCGGTCGGTGGAGAACTGCAAAGGAAGGAATTGGCAAAAAAAAGAAAAAGAAACGAAAAGAAGAGGGTGGCGAAGAGAACGAGAGAGAGAGAGAGAGAGAACCGTAGAAACAAAAGTTGAAAAGTACGATCGCGTTTTCCCGCAAACACGTACCGCGTATGTGCATGCCGCGTGGGAAAGCCGTCCGGCCTGCAATTTCGCGGGGCGTATGTTGTCCGTCGGAAAAAGCGCCGATGTACAAACACGATAATCGCACACTAATTCGTATTTATCCGCGCGTGACGCCGATTATGTACGCGCGGGCATCGGGAAATGCAGCTCTCCGGCCGGGCGGGGGTCAAAGGCACGGATGCATCCCCCCGCGTCCGTCGCGTCGCGTCGCGGGGATGCATCCATGCCTATTACCCGAACATCGTGTTTCCTTGCACCGGGAATCGGCTTAAAGGACGTTAAATATGCATGACGATGTTGAATCGCGTTGACCCCACAATCTCCACGCGTTGTATTAGCGCCGGCTAGGCTTATCGTCGATATTTCCATATGGCAACTCTGACGAGCTCGTATAAAGAACCCGGAGGCAACTATACGATCCCGGGGATGCAGGAGGGATGTTATCCCTGATACGTGGTTACGTCGTTACGCGAATGTTACTCGGTCCGGGGGATCTGGTCGTGCGCGAGTCGCGCTGGGAGCCGCGAGCGTAAAAGCGGTGTTGTCCGCGATTTTTGAAATAAACGACGGATTTCGGATTTTCGCGAATTTATGAGACAGTGATGCGCGCCGCGTTTTCCCCGATATCGGATGATAAAATGCGAGCGCTCGTGCAAGTATCGGACCGCGGGATCAAATAACATTTGTTATATTAAATGCCACGGACAAACAGGTGTAATTATTCGGCCGGTCTGGTCGAATGCCGAATAATTATCAAATGCGTACCGGCGGCAAAAGTAGGTATTAAGCGTACTCGACCCGAACTAAATTATCACGGCGCGGGGCGCGTAATAACGCATGGATGCGTGGGACTTTGCGAATCGATTCACCAGCTTGTCCCGAGGACGGCGCGGATGGACGAATTAAAAAAAAAAAGAAAAAAGAACAGTGGGAGGGAGCGAGAGAGTTTCTATTTCCGAAAGACAAATCGAGATATGATGCTGCTGCCGCTGTGCCGGAGCGACCCCGGGCCAGCTGTCTGCGTGTGATAATTAACTATCGATCGTGCCGCTTCTCCATTAGCCGCTGCATTTTCGGTGGCCTAATTATTCTCTTGTTCGTTCTCCCGCGCTGGAGGAAACGCCGCAATCGACGCGCTTAAAAACGGAGAGAATAATCACCGACGTAAAGTTTGCGCGATCGTTTTTCGAGAATCAGTAAGAACCGACAACTCGGACAAACTGCGAGAAAAAAAAGTCAATCGTCGTGATCATTACTTTGAGACTATGAATTGTATCATTCAAGAAATTTTATGGTTGGAATTTCGGTTTGCATCGGAGAAAGAAGTTTTTTAACCGAGAACGCGCCGTAGATGCGTGTACTGTATGTGTACAACTGTCACGTTGTGGTTGCGACATCACAAAATCTTGTTTCAACAGCACTCAAAGAAGTATCCTCGTATATTAGGATGAGACATTTTAATTGAAGGAGGGATACATTTTGTAGAAACTTTCGCATGGACCATAAAATAATGTATTAAAGTTGGACGTATGTTAATGCTTACGAAAATGAATTATAGTATATAATTCGAATATTATTGATTCATTATCGAAACTTATTATCGATTTTTTCTACAATTGCATCAAATAAGATTAATGATTGCAAAATGTAGCTCAGTAATTTCTCTGCATCTAGAACGTGTTGTTTAAATTTAGAGATATAAAATCAAGGTTTTTTTTTACGTCGAATCGAATCAAGTCAAATTTCATTGAATCGAATCATTGAAACGTAACTTTCAATTAACAACATAATTATTGTTGGTTAGAATACTTATAGATAATAAAAAAGATTTCCATGTAAGAAAAATAATATTGATTAATTACATAATAAAAGTCATTTTAAATATAATTTTATAAAATTGTTGATATATGTAATTTGTATTCGAATTTGTTAAATTTGAAATTTTTGAATAGTTTGTACATCTCTATTTAAATGAAAGGGTCGGATTCTTATCTGCTGTTTATGTTACGTATCGTGAAAAATCGAGAAAAATCGTAATCATAAAAATATACAATCGCGGTACCTTCCCGACAGAGCGGCGGGCACGAAAGAGGGATGAAACCGCAGGCGCGATAACGCCATGGATAAATCGCAGTAAATATGATACCGCGGTAAACAGTAAGCGGCGGTAAAGCCGCAAAGGAAATATGAGGAAACGGGGTACCGCGGATAAAGGAAGCAACGAGGAAGGTAATGCTCGTTTAACCGATAGTCGTGCCGCCGACGTGTTCGTCCGCCCTTTCGGGTCTCTTTAAATATCCTCTCAAAATATAGCGGCGCGCGGAAGAGGATGAGGCGGCCTTCGTGCCGATCTCCCTGCGATTGAGCGGCGAACGACGAACGACGCGTCATGAAATCTCGTATTCTTAACCTGACCGAAAAGATGATCTCGCATGTATCGGTCGTAGGCGTCCGCGTAGGTCGGGCGCAACTTGGCCGCTGACTCTGCTAAAAGACGTCACCCCGGAAACGAGACACCGTGGAAGGTGGAGTCGTCTCGCCGGTACGCGAAGAAATTCACGGACGCCCGGCGAGGGGGGAGGGGGGCGACGAGCTCGGGAAGAGAGGTAACTGGAGGAACGTCTTTTCCTCTCTACCTCTCTTTCCTAACTACGAGAGCGAGCTGGAGCGACGTGCAGCCCGGGCGCGATAAGGGATGAGGAGAGAAAATAGAACGGGAAAGAAGGCGGGAGGCAGAGAGCGAGGTCGCCGCGCGGTGTTTACGACGACGAGGAAGAAGAACCTTTTCGCCATGGTCGTTTAGAAGGAGGGCCTTTTAACAGCGCAAAGAACGATCCGCCGCCTTTGTGCTCCCTCGCCTCGTCCACCATCTATCGAGCCATTTAACTGTGTGCGTCTGTGCATCCTGCGCCCCTAGCCCCTATCGCGTCCGACCATCCCCTCCTTTGACTGCCCTCTCATTTCCCGCGCCTCTATCGTTCCTCCGTGTATCTGACTCTTGCGAGTTTCATATTTCCTCAGCGACACTTTTGGCACACTCGCGCCTCGAAATGTTCCCGTAGACATGCTTTCCTCATTATCAACCATTCATTGATTATTAGTGAGCACCAATTATTATATCATGACGTTTCGCAGGCTATTATTTACTAAGCATTGTCATACTATTATTTAGTAATGCTATTATTTAATAAGCATCAATAATTATACTGATGATATCTGTAATCGTTAATATATCCATTTAATCGATTTTGGTGATTTTAGAACTCGCACGTTTTTCGGCCAAAGTGTCGCTCGACTACCAGCCCATTTCCCAATCGTGATTTCCATCGCTCTTTACACGCGCACATATGCAACATCGTAAGATTTCTCATCAAAGGGCACATAATTACGTATCTGTTACTAACATTCCTCTTGCATGTAGTAGGAAGAGTACCGCGGTCGAAGGCTACGCTGCGCGCGATCGAAGTTACGATTCCCGTGTTCACGATGAAATTTCAGACCGGGACGGTTGGTGGGGTCAACGAGGGTGTCGACGTGCAAAAGGAGAAAAGCAGAGAGAGAGAGAGAGAGAGAGCGAAGAGGGGAGGAGGGTGGAAGTACAGGGGATGGAAACATAGACAGAACGAGCGGACGATGCTTCGGGGCTAAAACGCCGACAGAGCAACGGGAGGTGGATGGAGATGGGCAAGCAGGAGGAAGAGAAGGTGAGCGGTGCGCGGGAAGGGGTTTCGTTAAATAATTAATCGATCCGAACCACCCGACTGCCGAGAATTCCTTCCTTTTCCTGGTTCCACGTAAACGATGCATTTTCTGAGGTTTTCCGGCCGAGCGAGATGACGAGTCGAAATGGCTTCTATGCATCGAATACACGGAGTACGATGAACGCGTATTTTTCCCGCGGAAGCAAAATACGGGAGAGTAACGACCAAAGTACGGGTCGAGGAATCTCTCTTTAGCTACGAACTTTCAGATTCTCGCGCGCGCGTTTCCTAACTTTATCGTTAAATCTTGGGAAATTCTTTCAAATTCCGAAATACGAATTTTAATCACTTGTGTCATTAAGACATTTCTCCTCTTCGTCCATATTTTTGAATCCCTGTCGTTAAACGTCGGATCTTTCGCAATCTGAATCATCCCTCTCGATTCTCCTCTTTTTCCGGCGATACGTAATTTTGTTCAGACAGCTGACGGTTTATGGCGCATGATAAAGCATAATGATAGCGTCATTATTATTAAATGCGTAATGACGTTTATGGACACGCCTGCGGGAAGGAAAAAAAATCGCTTAACCGTGGCGCCGCGCCGTGTACGCGCGGAGCGATCTAATATTAATGATCCCCATATTTTGGACTCATTAATCTCGCTAAAATACATAGTTAGTCGGTAGCATAATACGACTGAACCGCATTAACTTGCATGTACAAGCGTATCGTGAATAACGCACTAGGCACGTTCCGCGATCTGTGTCGACATTCATTGCGCGCGCGGTGTCTTTCTCTCTCCCTCTCTCCCTCTCTTTCTTTCGCTGAGAGTTATTACAATATTTTAATTTTTAATCGCCGCTGTGTATTATACGAGGTATAATTAATCGCCAGCAGGCATGAATTAGTGAAGCACGAGCTGCATTTGTAAAGCGAATGAACAAGCCCGCATGCGCCGCTGTGTAACCGCTGCAGACGTTTCGAATCTGCAGACGAAAATTGCCCTTTATTGTAGTGGCCCCTTTCTCTAAAAATCTCGCGTGAATATACCTAAAAGCATCCGTTGTCCGGCATAATTTCAGTTATTATCTCGGCAATAGTATTCAAGACTTTATATATTATTTTGCACGCGCGCGTTGCGCGTTAATCCTTACTTATACAAAAGCCGCAATTTATCAAATTAAATACCGACAGAAATACGAGTGCATGCACCTTTTAAAAAAATTCACGGTTTCTATCTTCGGTTGCCTAATAAATTGCCATTAACAAATATAAAAATGGAAATTAGTGAAATTGAATACTTGCTAGTATTTTTATAATATTTTTTTCTGACAATTGTATGCACGATGGCTCATAAGTAAATCTCTGCTTCCATTTTCGTATTTAAGTCAGGCTCGCAGTGCTCTCGCTGCGTTTTTGAAATTACCACATTTTAGCCCGCAAATCCCGGTGTCCGTGCGGACTCAACATTTTTGCCGGAAACGCCTCGGAATCCGATGACCTCCGGTTTTACCGAGAGGGACACGTCCCGAGAGCGACGCGGACGGCAAAAACGTGCATGTCGACTAAACATGACAAGGTGGATGCCCTGTCGAGCGCAGGGGCGCTTCGGAAGTTTCGTTAATTATTCCACAAAGAAAAGAGTGACGAGGTCGCTCGTAGTCGGAGTTTTTCAAAGTTATGTCAATTCAACGATTTCGAACTTAGCTCGCGCACGAAAGCGCGGACGCGCCACTTTCCGCGGTGGAAAAAGTTTTCTCGGCGCCGCCGTCATAATCAGTGAAATTTCCATTAAGAAAATAGCGGATTTCATAGCGCGCGGATTCTACGAATACTTTCGTACGCACGTCCGTTCAGATAACAAGGACAATTCTTATCTTCGAGAAACTCCGGAAAATATATCTCGTGTTTTTTTTTTTTTTTTTTTACTCTATAAATCCCGCTTACGTAAATTTTGTTTTGTGTAATAATGATTAAGACTAACTAGAATGATTACGAATATAAATTCACTTTTTAAAGCTTGAAATGCGGTATTTAGAAATGATTAGTGGCTTTTAGTTTTCCAAATCAATCCTTTTGAGAATGATGACACTTGAATATTTTCACTTTAAGGTGTGATTGCGCAATGAAATCACTCGAGTCAAGAGTCTAGTTCCTTATAAATTCGCGCATAATTTCTGTCGCGACGGATTAACGTCTGAAATGAACTTGTAACGGCTGTCTCGTTTTTCGCTAGTCAGTTAGAAGCCAAGGGATTAGATTTGCGCTTAACGATGTCTCTAAATGTTACTGCGAAATGGAGCGGCAAGTTTTTAATGAAAAGCCGAGTTTAAAGTTTTTAATAGTTATAAAGCAAAATGAGAGCCGCTTTTATTACATATTAATAAAAGATGGATATGTGATATCAAATTAAATTTTCACAAATTAGATCAAACTTGAAAACATTTATTACTGTAGTTTATTCATATTTTTCTATGGTCTGAGTTGTTTATTGGAAATGGTAACAGAAATTTACTGTATTTTGATTTAATCCTCCGTAGGAATTTATCGTCACATTCGTTATTAAATTACTGAATTAATTAAAAAGCTCTTCAATCTGTCCAGCGCTGTCTCGAATAAAACTCACATCGTCTTTGCACTTTTCTTTTCGGATTCCCTCTATGTTTATTGTCGAGATCCTTGATAACAATTACTAATAATATTTTTCTCTAATTAAGCAATATTTTTCTCCAATTTTCTCAATTGTTTAATAATCAAGGGCGAATCGGGCTACAAAACACACGCTTCACGCCAACAGCGTGGAAAAGTTAGCTTTTTGACAAGCACAGTAAGTTAAGTTAAAACCGGCGGAAGTTAGCCAGAGCATGCGAGCTTTTAATTTAAAATCTGATTCATCCTTTGGACCGATTCATCCACGCCGCGCGTTTAATTTGCGGTTTCCATGGAGATGCAACGAAGCTCTGTGAGGCGCTCGAACGAGCGAAAGGAGGGAATGAGTTTTTTTTTTTTTTTTTTTTTAAATACATAGAAATCAATAAGGTTGAATTTGTACGAAAAAGAAGAAAGGAAACGTCGCAACGCGAGCACACTTACGCGCACTCACGCGTGAGCAAAGTGTCTAGCGGAAACAACGTAGCGAAAATAAACGAGGGAGCTTGATTTACATTGACAGTAACGAGTCATCTCGTCATGCACAATAACGCGCGCGTAGTTTCGCACAAAGCCACCGACGTTAGGTCCTTGTTCCCTTTTTAGCGATCTCGTTCCGACCTATTTTTCGTTGCTCGCGAGGCGGATAACCATTTCATTGTTGGGCAAGTTTTCGACGCATTGACATCGATCGATGGTTTGTAATGTTAGCGATGGAAGTGTGACTTGGAAAATCAAGAAACAACGAAAGTGAATAGAGGGAGATTTGTCGGAATCAGTGATAATTTCTCGCGACTTTCTCGCGTTGTAACATTACTGTGAAGTTTTTCACGATTGTAAAGAGGACCGATCCAGACGAATCCAGCTAAACCGTATTAACGTTTATTTCAGTCTGATTAGATCGTTTCGTCGCCAATTATGTGGCAATAAAAGTCCTACCCTATTATATAAAGCAGATTAGATCTCGATTCAGCGTTCGTAGACATCGGCAACGGGGGCCTTTTTATAATGATGAGCGTTATCCGGTCGAATTGCAGACACCGGCTTGTCCCGTTTCGCAAGAGTATCGTCGTTCGATCCGAGTGGCATCGTTAAAGGCATGAACGCTTAGGCACGACATCCTCTCCGGCGCGGCGTCACGCCATGAGCGGACGTGCTATGAATTTTTTGTATCTGTTGCGGCTACAACAAACGTCAGCGAATCTAAATAATAGTGAGAGAAATTAAATTTTAATCGCGAAAATCTTTCGTTAACGTCAAACGTCGAATAATGTGTGGCGTTAATGGTCGTAGCTTCAATTCGGCGGTTCAAATGTGTATTGTGTTTGCTCGATATTTTTCGGTAAAAGGTTTTTTATCACACTCGAAGAACAATGTACCAATGCTCGATATCGTTTTAATTGTTCTAACAATAATCGCGATAAAAACAATTGGATTTTTCGGATTTCCGTGAATCGTGTTAAAATTTACCTCGGGCAGAATAGGTTCAATTTCTGCGTGTACATACATATTTCCGTTCAGTCGATTCCGACGTGAGATCGAGCATGATGTTACATACGCTGTCTCTAATCGCACGGTAACGTTCTTTGAAATGATTATTATAATTATTATTTCAGTAAGTAAGCGTCACTTCATATAAATGTGATTGGGGTAATGTCTGAGTAAATTCCTACAGTTAATTTCTCGCCATCCGGAGACGTGGATCACTAGAAACGTCGCCAGTCTCTTCACGTACGTCTCGCGCGTCGCGCGACGATTGCGCGAGCTCCCGGCGTGGCGGTTTGCACACCGAGCGTGACCTCGCGCTCAATCGCGAATCAAACGGACGACGGAGAATTCGAAGTGAGAAGCGAAGCGCGCGCACTCCTGCGGTCTTCAGGACCTTGATGGTTCCTGAAAGAGTCGCTCTCTCGACGTCTGAATCTCACGATCGTCGGTGACTCGGCACGCGTCGGTCGGTCCATCAATTTCGAGCTACGTCATTTTTTTTCGAGGAGCAGTCCCGCATACGCGGCGGCCGAAAAGAACGAAAATGAACGCCGACGTCTGATCCGTCTACCGCTACTTCGGGGCGCCACGACGAAAATGAGGGAACGAAGATTTATCCTCGGATAATCGCCCGAGATAAATCTTCCACAGTTGCACCGCGTGATAGATGGTGTTCCTGT
This sequence comes from Solenopsis invicta, assembly GCF_016802725.1. Taxonomy (NCBI): domain Eukaryota; kingdom Metazoa; phylum Arthropoda; class Insecta; order Hymenoptera; family Formicidae; genus Solenopsis; species Solenopsis invicta. The sequence continues at coordinate 24,942,189 of NC_052669.1, forward strand.
AACGAGTTCGCGCTTGTAATGCGACCGACAGCGCGATGCATTACCGAACTTCTTTCGCGGCGGATCGCGAGCTTTTTCTCGTACTTTTCGTACGTTCCGGCAAAAACTAATTGATTCGCGGCGTTACGCATCATCGTTCTCTCGCGAGCTCTTCCCCTAACTAGCGGAAGTAAGCCAATTACTCTGTTCTATACGAATCGTGTAAAATTGATTTCAGTCTCAATTTTTCTTCTCATTTTAATTTAACGAAGTATCTAATTTTAAGATGGTACGCTTGGCTCCTTTGTGATTTTCCTGTTATTCTCAGTTAATTATAGTTTGATGTCTTCCCCCACACTGATATTATCTTTCTCCTCTTTGCAAAATTAATTGCTGCATTTTTCACAAACCGCGCAATTTTACGGGGAAATATTATTACCCTTTATCCGACGATTATATTCGCGTCTACCATGCGCCGGTTTCCATAGAATTTCTAGATCAAGAACTCGCTCACGGCGCTTCGGGGGAACGCGCATAAGCTCACAGAGTACCGAACACTTATTCGTCCCGACAGTTTCCTTCTTGCGTGCCCGAGAGAGGGGTTCAAGGATCAAATACTCACGCGCGTCCCTCTCGGCGCCTTTGCGGACCTTTTGGTGCTCTGACGAGAGCTTCGCGACGTGGAAAGAGAGTATGACGAGAGTACGAGTACGAAGTAACGACGGGATACGGGGAGAAGAAAAGCGAGTGATGTATTAGATTCGATATGCGAGGAACCGATACTTCAGTGCCATTTTATAGATACGATAGAATGCCGAATCCAGATATTATCGACTTTCCTCCGCGTTATACGTACGTATGCAACGCCTCGAAACTCGCACGAGCTTGCGAGTTCTCAATGCGCTCGACATCGTGAGATTCATGTAGAGCTTGCTCCAGCTGTATTTCGATGTATTTAGCTGATACAACCGTGTACGTGACAAAAGCGTATCGCGACGCATGTCCCAGGATCTTAGAGCATCTATTAATTGTCTAGACACACACTCTCTCTGAGATTGGAGGAGGCTTGCGCGTCATACACGCGATTGTCATAATTCTCTTCAAGCTGCCGAGTTCGATTCGATTCTCAATCGTATTGCGGGGTCAGCTCCACGTGCCTGTCATCCTACGCGCGAACGTGAACGGGGACGCGGCGTGACGTCGCCGTGGCGCGTTTCCCTGTGGGAGCAACCGAGGCGGCGCGCCGCAGCATAGGAAAACAGTAATCATGGAGTAACTCGTAGAAGATGACTCGAGGTATAGGGAGAGAGAGAGAGAGAGGGAAGAGAAAGGGGTGTTGGATCGAGTTGGCTGTACTGTAATACGGATCGCAATGCATACAAATGTCATTTCCACCTCTCGAAGAACGACTCTCCTTCCCTCCTTCCTTCCTTCCTTCCTTCCTTCCTTCCTTCCTGCTTCAGCTGCGTTCTCTCTCGTCGGATGTTTCTTACTCTATCAGGCACGCTCTATCGGCTAGCGTATCTGCAAATGCTCGCGCGCGTACCGAATCCGGTAACAATGAGACCTAATATCGGCTACCGAATTATGTATTCTCTCCTTCCGCGATTCTGGATAAGACGGGGAGGAGGTAGGGAGGACGACGACAACGTCGATGAAGAGGGCACGAAGCAACCGTCGCCTTTGCGTCCAGTGGGAGTAATCGAGATCGTCGTTACCGCGAAATCGAAACCGGTGAATTTTCCGTGCTGTCGGCAAAGCTGCGAGGGAAACGCTGCACTGTCGCGCGATACACGAAATCTCGCCGTCCACGTATCGCTTAAACGAGGACGAGTTTTCTGGACAAAGGATACGAGAAAGCGTCCCGCTTAACGGCTTCATTTTTGAACGCGAAAACGCTCACGCCTGGAATGGAGCCCACTGTTAAAAGATCTCGCGTCGCCTTTGTCAGCGGTGTACGCGCTGTGATAGTGGTACTTTTATTTGATCGACGACGCGATCGAATCAAACGATAGACGCGTAATCTTACGAAATCAATTTAATTTATCGTGCAATTCAGCAAAATGACGAATTGAAATGATGTACAGATGCCTTTTATAAATTTTGAAATTTAGTAGTCAATTTCGAGATGCATATATTAACAAAATATATATTAACAAATTAAAGAGTAATTAGAAACAATCAATGATATATGATACAAAATGTAATTAATGACTTTTAATTAGGGTGTAAAAATTATCTCAGGCGATCGAGTTAATGTATTTTTTTTAACAATCGCACTGATCGTAAATAGGCACAATCGATCAAATAAAACACTTTATGAACACTGACGATAGAATAAGACGTGCACGTTCGGAAGCGAGAAAAATGCATTTGTCGCGCACTGGTAAATTTCCAAATGTAACAAACTGTATAAAAGAGGAGGGCTGTTCGCTCATAGCCGCCGCTGTTTTGTATAATGTACTTCCCTCAGTGTTATTAAGTACATGATGTAGCGCGGCTCACGCATACACGGCGTAATGAGTGTCATAAAAGAAACAATGCGACCAGACGCATCGAATGCAGTGCCGCGTGCGAGGTCCATTAGCGAGGTGCGCGTGCCCCCGTCGAAAGAGGAGAAGGGAGGAAAAAAGAGAGGAAGAGAAAGAGAGAAAAAATATGGAACCACCTGCATCTACAAATGGAATTGTATCGCGGAATTCAAAGGCAGCTCGTCACGCGGTAACGAGGTATAATGCAAATTTCTATTTTTCATTTTTGCGACATGTATATATTTTCTCGTATGCAGAAAAGCGTATGTTTCTCTCTCTCTCTCTCTCTCTCTCTCTCTCTCCCTTCACTTTTTATTTATTTTTTGTAAAGTACACTCGATTTCTTTCAACGAGGCACACTCACATTCTTGCATCCAGTGAACTTTCGCATCATCACCGTTCGATCTTACAAGAAAACATGCCTTCGGAGGTTTCGCGGAAGGTCTCGCAATTTTTTCCTTAAGAAGGCACGAACGTGAGCGTTTCTGATGTCTCTTGACTTTGCATTAAAGTTCGTATAAACATCGTGTCTCGCGATTCAAACTCGGATTCACGGATTTCGTAAGCTCGCGTAAACGAGCACTCCCCTCGACCGAAAACACGATCTAAGCCCGTTTCGGCAACAGTCGTTTCGAACAGGGGGAGTTAACCGCTATTTTGGAGGCACTTTGGTGGGAAATAGAGCCTCCGGCGAGGGATAGTTCCTCTTCGCTATTTAACCTTGTTCCCGGAAGAGTTTCAACGCGTGTTATCTCCAACCATTGCCGGATTCAACACCCATATTCTGCACAACGTCATTTGTAATTACGAGATAGGATGATGGTTTCTCGGCCGAAAGCATCAACTGAAATTAACGGCACCGTGTGGCCTAATAAGGTATGCTTAAACCTGACGGTTTTTACGCTTCACGCAAAAGGCGATTCGCGGATGCGCGAAATGGAGTCCAGGGACACGCGTCTCGCCTCTTCCAAAAGCTCCTTTGAGTGTACCGGCAACCGGCTCTCGCTATTCTCTCGATCAGACCCGCGACCGAATACACGCGTACGGGACAGACCACAGGCCGGTTTATTGACAGAGAACCGCGAAACGCTAAAACCTTACGTAAACGAGCCTCACGGCCTTACGTAATCCGCAGTCCACGCTGAAGTTAGACGCGCGGTGAAAGATCTCGTGACGCCGCAACGCGAGAGCGTAACCGAGTGCAGCGCGTCTCTCCGCGCTCTCTCCCACCATCATTATCTCTTTCAATGAACATTCCTCTGCCTTTTGTTAAAATTCGATTCTCTCCGCGCGACTGTGCGAACCGTTTTATTCGTTTCGTTAACGCTCAACGTCCGTGATTTATTACACGCTCTCCTCCAGATCTATCCAGGAGCTTCCTGATGCCGCGATAGAATTGAGTCGTTACGCCGCGTCCCATAGCGACTTCCGTCTAATTACTTCTCGGCACAATAATAACGAAGCAAAATATTAACTGTTTGTTATTTACATCGTTACACTTGCGCCGAGATAGGCGTTGGTACGAAAGGTTAACTCGTTCACACGCGTAAATCTGCGGGCGATTTGATAATGATATACGTATTCCCTGGAAATGTACTGAAAACTGAGGGCACAGGTATTTTAGAGTGATATCGAGGGAAACATATGGGAGGACCGACTTTCGCGCAAGTTTTATGGCTTTACTAACCCGGTACTGCGGTGTAACTGTCTATTCCCTTTTTTTTTCCTCTTACAACCAGCCTCACGTGGCAACACGTGGCGCAAATGGAAAGGATCTTGGCGTTGTCTACGTACATGTACAGCTTCTTCTTCTCTCGTGCCTTCGAGACCTCCATGGGATTTTTTCTACTTGCCCGAGATTTCCGAGAATCAATCCGGGTGAGAGAGCCACGACGACGTAAGAAAAGTCGTACACGCAGGGGTGCTGAAACCGCGGAAAACCTACGTGTAGCATGGCAATTGCGCGGCCGGTTTAATGCTACAGGAAGGCTGGTGAAAAGGATTGAGAAAAGAGAGCCTGAAAGTGTGGTCGTTTGGAGGTCGCGGCTTCATTTGGTTGCAGAGAGCGTCGCGTGTCCTTTTTCGTTCCTCTCGTTTTTTTTTTTTTTTTCGTTTTCTTTTTCGCGCGACGCGTGCATAATGCAGCCGTCCTCGCGTCGCTAGTTGCCGCTCTTATTACGCCGTATATGCATAACAAAGAAAAACTTTAGACGGAGGACACCCGCCGCGCCGCGTGTGTCGTTTGCCAAATCGCGTTATACGCGACGCCCCAAATGATCCGCGGCACAGATGGCCGCGGGCGAGATTTTGATGTCGCGTCTCTTCCTCATTTTTTTTTTTTTTTTGCGACACAGCGATTCCATATAATTCATGTCCGACAGAATCGATCCACGACGTGAATTGCGAACAATTTAAAGGAAATTTGCTTGCAAAATCGCGTCGTCTCTTTTCTGTGCGAATTTTGGACGCAAAACAGAAACGTATGACGACCAATCTCTTCGCCTATTATAACGTGCTCGCTGTTAGACGCATATATCGGATTTAGCTGTGCGGGATCAGTTGAGAAACGAGCTTAATATGGTCTCGAATTGTATTAAGTACTTTTGCTTACACCGCCAATTAGGGACTTCACAGTATGCGCCGGCAGAGAATATCCACCCGAATTTACCCGGATATTATGTAAATGGCTGGCCGAGAGGTGGCATCCAGGTACGAGCTATCCTGACGCAAACGTACGAATCCGTACGATTGCAAAGTATTACCGCGTTCGTCTTGTCGACGTTCGTCTTTTTACGCGACGTTTTAATTAGAAAGGCTTGAATTATCGCGAGGCAACGGACAGCGGCGGCGAAATAATTATTCGGACAATCGTGGCACTATTGTTACGTTTGATAGCCGTGTCGATTATCCCGACGGAGACGCGGATAATTTGTTCGCGATGGCCCGGCGATCGGATAACAATTTGTCGACGCTAATGGAAACAAGTTACTCGAGGAACAACGCCGCTTTTATTAAATTTAGGCCAGCGATGTTGAGATGTATATATCGGAGTCGTTTGTTCGCGGGGAGATTTGCGTGAGCTGAAAGAAAAGCTCATCTCCGTCTCTCTTTCTCTTTCTCTCATTCAAACGCCACGAACTCTTTAGATTTAATTCCGTCGAACGTCTGTAGCGGCTTTTTTCGAGGCCGGATATTAACGTGCAAAGGAAAATGCATTAAGTGTATAACATTGTTTTCTTATGTCTTGGAAAGCTCTCGCAAGAATTAACATTGCCTTAACTACATTGAGAAAAATGTGGATTGCGCAATCGTGTTGCGAAATCAGTTTCTTATCATTTATAAGTAAATGTATAGTAACGTTTTGTCTATGTATATATTATAGATTAATAAATTAAAATAAAATTTAATTAGTTTATTAATGTTAAATCTTACATATTTAAAGTCTTGAAGTTAATGAGATAAAATTTCGATTAGAGTTGTGCTCGAAAATGTTTCTCAGGTCAAGTGCAAATCATGTTTACGAGTTCATGCAACGCAAACAAACTATATCAACTTTTTATTATGATAGCTAATATAAATTATATATTTCAATAATCTCTGCGATTTATCATATGCACACAAAAGATAAAAGTTCCATTTTTCTCTCTCTCTCGTACACAATTTGGACACACTTTTGAATTATAGGAAATGAAGGCAATTCTACGCTTATATATTATACTACGTAAACCTTTACATTAGAGACGTTTGTAATTCTCTTTTCTTTTTAAATTATCGCGGCATCGTATCCTCGTGACATTTTTTGAACACCCGATGAACATATAATCGACGTCTCGCGAGCTTTCCTAATCCTTCGAGCAGCCACGAAGGGAACGACCTAAGTTCATGGAAGTCGTAAGAATCACGGCATGATATAAGACTGGGAACGCTCCACCCCCTTTACGTGCACGTAGCCTGGCCTTTAATGACTTTCTGGGCTAAAAAAGAGACTTCGGAGTCATTGCACGACGCCCGTGGAACGATGTGCATGCAGGTGCAACTGCTAATAGTGTGACTATATAGTCGATACAGTTTCCGAACATTTTCCACACGAGATCGTCCGAGAGAGTCTCCAACGGAGATAACTGCCGTCTGCGGTGAAGGCGTCGATTCGCGATAGCCCGCCGAGGCGTGGATCTCCACGAGCGTGCCTGAAATTTTAGCACGCGAATGTAATACGAACACCGAGTAGTTTCTCCTGGGATTTTACATCACGACGTGAGCGAGGTGTTGGGTGAAAATACCAGTGCAAAGGCCAGTCGTTCTTGGAATTTCTCGCTTGAATATCATTTAGAATTACATCTGTTAGTCACTTGTACCCAATTTGTTAGACCTCTAACTAGATAACGAAATTAGCAAGTTTCCGTAGGGATTAGAAATTAACGTTGAGTACGTCGTGTTATTCTCGCGTTCCGTTCCCCTTGATTTATACGTTACAACAGACGTAGATCAGCGCGTAATCACCGTTGCGATAAGATTTTGCGCGCTGCAGCGAAGAGCGATTAGTTATTTTGCCACGTAAGTGATAAATTGCCAGAGTTTTTAGCCGAGACGTCGGGACCGAGCGGTCAAACTACGCGCATCGTCCTTTCCGCCGGAGCAGGAGCAATCGCGCAGGTGATTTATGGACGCTCAGGTACGAATCCACTAACAAGAAGCTCTTCTGTTAGACGCGTAAGATATTCGGTTGCTTAACCGATTATCGCCTGTCTCTTAATCTTCACCTCGATATTTAAACGAAGAGACGGTCTTTCTCTCCTACATGGAAAGAACGGTTTTGCTAAAATATCTGAAAATTTAGCTCGATACAGATTTAAAAATAATTTTGTTTGACCATCTAGAGCTTCTCGCTATTTCTTACTTCAGAATGTGAACAAGAGAGAAGATTTTTACCCGTGAAAGTCTATTTAAAATCAATATTATGATGTTATCGACATTATTGCTGAAAGAATTGCCAGCTTATAATTCTAATTTCTCGGCCTTTAATAATTCACTTTCTTTGCGATTGAACTTATTCAACAGATTTATTCATTTAATAATTTTTAATGAAATATTTTCTCATGACAATATATAATTGCTTCTGTCTCTTTGCAAGAGGTAGAGAGAGTTTATTGAATTCTTGAAATAACTTATGTAGTCGTTTCCTGTCGAATACGCGTCGTTATATCTCGAATCTTTTTGCGGCAAGAGTTCATCGCCAAAACCGGAAATCTTTGTCGACGTAGGAGGACATAAATCTTGTCCCATGAGCCTTGATCAAAACGTACGCCTGCGAACGATCGGCCTCGCAACTCCGACTTTCCGGCATCCTCTTCTGCTTCTTCGTCTTCTTTCGCGAGGGCTACGAGAAGCGTGACACGCTCAACCACGTTCGCGAAGCGTGCGCGCGCGGAGAGAGTCGGCGCGCATCGAAATTCCGTCGCTTGACACGGCGACGACGTTTCACAACGCTATCCGACTTTTTGCGCAGCCAGACTTTGTTCTCGCGATAAAATTTCGCGAGCACGCACGTCCGCGCTAATATCCCGAAAAGACCGATGACCGAAAACTGGCACAGAGACTCTTTCACCGACTCTTTCTTTCTCTCTCTCTCTCTCTGCGAAACGCAGTAAGAACTCTGCTTTTTTTCATAGCACATCAGAGCTCGCGCTATTAAAGTTAGAACCTTCTTTGTACATCGAGATCCCGCAAATTGATCCCGTTTGCAATTTAAACCGCACCCCCTCTCGCTTCCGAAACTACGAGAAATTCCGGTCTTTGACGTTTCGCAAATATCTCGTTGAATCGTAAAGATTAACCGCGGTGTGTTTCCTGCCCCTTTTGCGAAAATACACATACTCTTCCTATATCTCTCACATCCTATATTCCGCTCATATTTTATGTATACATGAATTTCGTGAAGACAGTTCTACAAGAGATTCAAGCTAGAGAGAGAGAGAGAGGAGAGAACGGAAACTGAAAGACGTTCGAGTCCGCGATGCTAATCGGATTTCGCAGCAGTAATTCTCAATCTGTTTCACGAAGGTGCCAGGGCAAATTTCCGCCGGACGAATCATCGTTTTCGCACTGTTTGTCCTGTCTTCGTCCCGGAGACGTAATAAAGAGAATAAAACGGAGAGAGGAGATGTTAAAGGATGCACGGTCGCGGGCTGCGGCGCTAATCGGATTCCCGATGATTTCCGAAACCTTGCAAATGAATTAGTAACGGACTTATGTGTGTGCGCTTGCACGTCGTCCCGATGAGAGGCTTAAATAGACAAATTCAAGAACCGAGCAACAGGTTACAGGCATAACCGTTCTACGAGAGAAATGCTCATTGCCCCGACATCGTCGAATCGCCAGACATAAGGGTGGCGACGATGACGACGACGTCGTCGCCCCCTGTATTTGTTTGGCACACCGTTACTCACGCCCGAATGCTTGCTTTTATTCGAGCGGGACGGGCATAATGGAATGGATACAGGGGGAAACCAAAAGAATCTTGACAGACGATCGATTTCCTTGGGCGGACGATGCTTAAAATAGCATGCCGAGGCTCCGAGCATGAGAAATGGAAATGGTAGACGAATTGCTACGGCCTCGGAGAGAAGCTCGTAAAATCCATTAGATTGCGGCCCGATACGACGTCTGACGTGTACGGATTGAGTGACTATCGCGCTCCATTATGCTCCTGGTCTATTATTTCATGTATCGCCGCGTGTTTTACTCTATTATATAATATACCTTCTTCATTCCGTTTTTCTTCGTCCTAATGTAGCCGTTCTATCCGCTCGCCGATGTTTCCGCGCGTATCCATCATTACGACTCGTCTGACCGGTCTCTATCGCTTCATCATCGACTCTCGATTCCCCGCGCGTATCAAAAACACAGCGCAGAACTTTCGCAACCTGACGTAAGACGGACGTTCAGTACGCTTGCAAATTGACAAATTAAACGAAAGACACGTGGATTTCGTTAACGTTATAATGCGGCAATTCTAGTGGCGAGCGTGCTCGGCGCCGCACGTCGTCATTTGTACGTATATTCGCGTTTTTCATCTTCAATTTATCTCCCACGTCTCGTCCACAGTCTGCCACCTCGCCACCTTGCTCCTTTTGCAATTTAGCTATTTTGCTATTTACGCGATTTGTTTCCCCGAGTTCACGCCTTGTGCGGTCCCGAGCGTGGAAAATGGAGTTGCGTGGAAATTCGAAGCGGGAAATGCTCCACGTGCTTCCCTCCTCCTCCTTTCTTTCTTCCCCCGCGAAATTTCTTGAAGACATCGGCGAAAATAGCGCGCGACATGATGAAAGAACGTACGTACGGAAGATTGCGTCGGGTCTGGTTTGAAACTCTCGTTCAAACTAGTTCGAAGGCTGGTTCTTAACCCTTTTGCCTATTCCTCTTGAACGCTTGATCGCCTTTTCATGTAGGTAGAACAGTGCGCATCTGCATCGTAAATGCGTCCATCTGTATTCATCGATACGCGAAACCGTGTTTTATCAGACTGATCGTTCTTCCATCGAGCTTTGTATCAAATGCAGTTATAAAACTGAAATTTTTTGAAAAGAGTAATGAAAGAGGTTTCTTTTAGGTATAAAAAAAAAGGTGAATATATCGAAGCTTGTGGCAACAGTTTTGCCTCGATTTTGCTGAAACTTTCAACCTTATTTGATAAAGATGTGACAACTCTTTTTGCTTAATAGATTGCCCGCTTAATAGATTGCGCGATTTCGAAGTCGTTAAAACTAATAATGCGTTGCAAAATGGACTTATTACAAAAGGATCGGCGATTACGTAAACTCGAATTATCGAGTCCGCGTATATCGTACCCTAGCCGGCGAATAACGAGTGAAGAAAAGAAACCGAAAGTTCGCGAATCGAGCGAGTCGACTGCTCTCGAAATGAAAATGCGCGTAACGCCGCTTCTGCCGCGGCATAATTGGCCGCGTTTCTTCTCGTGGTGAAACGAGATCTCGAGACTATGAGCGAAGGCGTATGTACGCTCACGTATGTACGTACATACGTACGTACGTATCGTGCTGTCGGTCGCGCATGGAGAAGTGAAAGTTCGAGGCTGATGGACGATATCGCGCGCGCTCTCGTAATGTCGTCGTGGAGCGTCAAACGGGCGTATAATACGGCGACGTGTTACACACGTCGGCATTCGCATCCACTCGCGATAAAACAAAAAAGTCCCGCGTATTCGCCACGCTCCGTTCGTCGAGGAGAACGCGGTAGATTTTTTTCTCTTTTATCTTAGCGCTTCAAGTACACTTGAAATCGTGCGAGCAAAGAGAGAAGGATCGAGCGAGAAGCCTCCTCTTGCGAAACGAGCAACGCGCCTGTCTAACTCTTTGCTACTCGCGAAATTATCCGTGTCGCGCTTCAGACATCTCGTAACGTTACGTCTCACCGTCGTAAGCCTCGTAAACACCTATAGATAGTGATGGGATTAAGTACCTTGCGAGTAGCTTCGCGAATCTACTTGCCTATATAATTTTGAACTCTTTTTGATTACTTCGAAAAATAAAAGCGCCGTACTTTCGAAAAGACTCGAATCTGAACGAAATAAATTTGAAATTTCCACGAGTACCTCGAGAAACAAAAGTGTTACGTCCAAGTGGGACTCGAATCCGAAACAAATATATTTGAATTTTTTACGACTATTCTACTGGAAAGTATAATTACATTTCGAATTCTCGCAAGTATTCATTCTAAAATTCGAAAGTACATACTAGTCGATATCGATCATTACTTCGCAAGTAGATACAGTGTTCCAAATGTTGTTACTTATATTACTCGAATCCTAGAAAATGAAACTCAATTATTGAAATTAATTTTTAAGGATTTTTAAGTACTTGTTGAGCTTGTGGGTCCCATCACATATACCTTTAGGATATGTACTCGCGCTTCGCATTCGCGCAGAATCATCCGCGAGTACACGTCACGGTTTTGCCCATATGGAGAAATTCGGGACGAGAGCGAAGAGCTCGCTCTCGCGATTTGCACAAGACCTGCTCCAGATATTCTCGATCTATCGAGCGCTCTGACGCAAGAGGATCGTAATAGCCCATCTTAGTTGGCGCGGCAGCGGCGGCGACGGCGTAACGCTGACGCGTAAATACGAAGTATCGAAACGCTCGCGGCTTGTATGAATGAACAAATCCGTGGCGATAGTATCTACACGCCGGCGGCCCGAACGCGAAGCATTCGGCAACGGGGTCAATGTCGCGCGAGAGCGTTTTCTCGTTCTTTCTGCTCGAAGGCATTCGAGGCATTATGCAACCAGGATACGCTATAGCGCGAGCTGGACGGACGAGCTCCTGATGCGTTTCGATTACACCTGCCGTGGTCCCTCGAGGAATGGAGGCACTCTATATCGATGTTAATTTATCAGGAAACTGTTAAAGCATTCTAAAAAAGACGGTTTATTAAAGAAATGATTAATTAAATTACATGAAAGAATAATGATCGAGTTTACCGCAAATGAGAGATAGAGTATAAAATTGAGACGATAATCAATTTTTTTATACTTTTTTTTGAATACAAGAATTTTTCCAGAATAGAAAAGAGTGATTTTCTCGACGATCGGGCGCTTGCAAGTAGAAATAACAGTTAATTTTTTGTCGTCGTTGTGGATCTACGACTCGTAACGACACGTTATGGGAAACGGTAAATTACACGCGATAAAGTATTAGAAAGTCAGATCCGCGTCAGAAAATCTCGTAAATTAAATCCTAATGCCAGTGTTTACCGGCATTAGCGTGACTGCCGAGAAGGCGACAGTGATGGCGACGACAAAGCGAGCTATTCGCATCGTCCGTCCGGCGGACGGCAGTGTATTGCGTAAAGCTTGAAATTTTTATCAAGTCGCCGCTGGAATGCACGAATAGATACAAATCCGGCGTTTCACAGATAATTTGTCGTTACTCCCGGAGGATTGGTTACACAAGTACTTTTCGCGCATCAAGTTTTAATCGGCTTACCGAATTATACCTGAAAGATTCCAGTTTCCCAGTTTTGTTAACCGTGCTGCGACATATAATCGGATTTAACACTTTCAAAGCGACTACATCGACATCTGCCGGGACATTGAATTATATTAATTTTTGACAGCGCTTTCAATGCGCGTTTATCGCTCGACCGCTCGGTACAGCTTTAATTAATGTAAATTAATTGCTTGCCTTTCCCTGAAGGAAGGTAGGCCGCTCTATATTTTTTTAAGCTTCTAACAAACTATCGTTAATCACTCATTATCGGCCGTCGAGGAAATATCAAGGAAAACGCAGAGAATTTTCTCTCTGAAGAAATAAAAGGATTCGATGGAAGGAAAAGCGAAGCGGCAGCTTCTCTGTACGGTGGAATCTATTTTCGACAACTCGCGATACTTGAAATCGCCGGCAAATTCTTGCCACCCTAGGAAAGAAAGTCGTCGCAGAAAATAGTCCCGCACAGGGGGAGCGTTTTTCACAGAGCGAATCGGTCTGCGAAATTTTCCGAGTTTTAAGAGTCGCATTTAAATTTCCCGTTCATGAAACGTAACGGCCCAATAAAACGTAGTTATAAGAAGAAACGCACTCGAGAGGATTCTGCCCCCGTCGTGGTCCAGTCTCCCTTTTTCCCTCCAACCCTTCCCGTCGTACTGTTGGCATAAAAATTAGATCAACGCGGATTGAGAATAAGTCATCCAGCGTTCGAGCTCTCTCTCTCACTCACTCACTCACTCGGAACGTCGAAATTCCTTGATTGAATTCCGGAGAGTCCATGAGAGGGAGGGAGAGCGAGAAGGCTGTACGGTCCCGACGATACTTAATACTTCCGCGGAGCGACGAGAGAAGAAAAGGGCGCCAAGGGTGGAGGGCGGTCCGGGGAGGATCTGGCGGGATTGGAAGCGGCGGGATTCGACGGCGGCAGTAACCCAAGGCTCTAAAACTAAAGCGGCAGCTCTGACAATTTCGATTTTACTGTCGCGCGTCCCTGATCCCCTCTCGTCACTGGAAAAAGCCCGGGCGCGGCGAAGCGGATACTCACGTTCGGGGTGGCCCATTCGCAATTCAATCGCCGTCGATGATTGTCAGCGAAATACGTGTAAACAGATAAACGTCCGCTTCCGTAACCGAAGAATCGATGACGTTCTATTCGATTATTAGCGACTGGCGGGTTTCGTTACGACGCGACGCACCGGCCGCAATCTCTCGCTAGAGTTATCGTTCTTTTGTGAAACTCCGCGGATAAATTTCCTTTTCTACTTAAGGAATAATTAGAAACGCGTTATTAAGGTCGTGATACTGAAACGAGAGACTGAGCGGAGTTGCGTAAAAAGGCTTTCTCGGGCTTGCTTCTTTCCCAAGCGTTGCGGTTCTAGATCCTCTTAAACTTGCTGGCTTAATTACGTTTAACGTTATTTACATCTGGATTAAGCAGCTACGGTAACCGATCATGTGGAGAGCTCGACTAATCCCGTGGCAACGAAACGATCGTCGGGATTGTCGCGATGACAACTCTGGCTCGTAAGCAGTCGATGACTGGTGGCGAAGAGAAAGTCATTGGTTTTCCCGTCGAAATGCGGGCGAGAGGCGCGCCTTCGTTCTCGGGCCACCCTGTATATGCGCGTGCACACATACCCGGATCCGTACTACTAAAGCCTCGTACTTTACGGGAACTGTTGCAATTTCAGTTAATACTATAAAACCTTTGGTGCACGTACCACGCCTGCGCCAGTCTCGGAAGTATGGAAGTACGTCCAGGAGGCGTATACACGTTATTCTCGAGTTGAGCCAAGAGTGAAGGAAAGAGATAGAAAGAGAGAGAGAGAGAGACGTAGAATGCCCCTGGACTCGTCCAAAGTTGTCGATGGAAAGCTTCGCTTTATGGCCTTTCGTTTATACCGACGCGAAAGTATTACGTACAGCCCGGGTGAGAAGAAAGCACCTCCAGCGAATCCACCAAAGTTGCTGATCTTAATGACCGCGCTGTATAATCGACGATCCCCGTAATACATTAGACATCAATCTCGAATGACGAACGTGCAATCTATAATAGTCGAGAAGCAACGATGGCAGGTCTTTTTAAACGTCAGAGTCTGTTTTTGAGGATCGCTTTAGAGGAGGATCTAGGCAAAACATGTTGATTCATCATCCGTAACATGCTTTTGCAGATAAACACGAGAAAAGATTAATGATATTCCCGCAGGCGGGTGATTAAAATGCGGGGATACTTGCCAAGAAATTTATCGACTACTTTACGCACCACGCAACCGACTTTCCACGGTGACGGGCGAAGCCCATGAATGAGAAACCGATTGGCGGGAAATATTCCGGCTATGCAGATGCGGCGCGTTCTCTATACGCGCCGATATTGACTATGTTCGACGACGTTTTGCATTTACCGGTATGAAGCTTGGACGTTTTCATTGAAATGAGATTTTTCCCCTAGCTAGGCTTTCCCCTCTTCCTCCAAACTGCGCTCGTCGGTATTTTGCCGCGCCGACTGATTTAAATTGCCTTCTCTTAACATTCCGATGTTTTATTTCCTCGCTCGCCTGCAACCATCAATCAATACGAATCATGTAACAAAGAATCTCTCGATATAACGCGCTAAGCAGATACCGGTTTAAACGACGTGTAAAAATCATTTCGTTACGTTATGCCGTTGTACTACACGGAAAGAACGACTTTGCTTATAATATATCTGAAAATTTTGCTACATTAAAAAAGTGTTTGGTAATAAGAAATAATCAAGTCTAATAGTTAGTATGCTTTGGTGAAGTAATTTTAATTAAATATTTAGTAGCTGTTTAGTAATCGTTTAGCAATCGATTTTTTACTGTAATTACGTTTAATTACTATTAATATAATTATTAAATATTGCAAAATATTTGGTTATATTAATCAAACGTTTGATTGAAATTATTTCACCAAAACTTAATCATTATTACCGAACCCTTTCTTTCAGCGTAGAAACAGATCTGAAAATAATTTTAGACCATCAAAATAATTATGCACAGGACATTCTAGTAATCAAATTGATTGCTAGAGTGTCAAAACTTTGTAGCATTGCTCATTATGCTTGATTGAACGTCCTTTATAATTATTTTAATGATCCAACAAAATTACTTTCGAATCTAGCTAAATTTCTACGATACTTTAGCGAAATTATTTTTTCTGTGTACGGGACATTTCTTCGTAGAGAGAAAGGAAGAAATTGCAAAGTCGAAAATTTTTATCTTTGTTTATTTCCTGACGAAGCGGATGTCTCTAAAATCGTTGGAGCTTGAATGTAACGGAGACAAAGGCGCGCCACAACAGCGGCTTCTGGAATTCTTCGATAAGCAGCCTTGTGACTTGTCTTGCGCAATTAACCCGTTCGCGCTCCTAGCCCGTGGCGCGTATTTCCTTGTTGCGTAGACGTAAAAATGAGTCACATTTAATCATCCGTCATTCTCCACGCGGTTTATTTTTGTCCGTGGAAAGGCAGGTGACCTGAAATAAACCGGTTTCTCGCGCGCTCCGATCTCTCGGCATGAAATAATAGATTAAATTCGGCAGAATTATAGATTAATAGCAGCAGGATGTGACGTTACGCAATGTACATCGGCTCGAAATTTACAAGTCGTTACGATTCCCTCGTTATTATCCTAACCGCGCCGTTTCAAAATGCGCCGCCGAGCCGTGTCGCGGCCAAGATTTCTCCCTTCCTTCCTCCCCCCCTTCCCCTTCATTGCGCTTGATGTCGTAGATTCGGAAACGTTGCGATATTAAATTGCTAATCTCAATTTCAGGTTGGCTCCACGAGAATTCGTAGAACATTAATGTCCCGTAGATTATCCTAATTGCACTCACCGTTGATTCCAAGCCAGGATTCTCGGATTCACACAAATCGGGCAAGACTAAAACGCTAAAATCGCCAGACTTTGAAATCGACCGTAGAAAATATAATCTTGATGTTAGGAGATTGAATTCTCCTCTAATGTCATCCTGTTCTTCTACGTCTCTTTACGTGAACTCGACGGGAAAATGAAAGAAATGGCGGGAGAGGAAGGAGCGGTGCCAATTGTAGAGCGGAGTGGCGCGACCGAAAGGAGGGAAAATAAGAGGGGGAGTGAATTGAGACGGAAAAGAAGTGTGTGTTTGCGCCTTCGCGTTTCTCGCGGAAAACGCCGATTCGCGAGAAGTCTCTCGCCCAGTTTTGCACGTGCCTGGCCGGTCGGTACCGGAATCAACGTTATTTCGACGAACACACCAAGTTGTACCTCTGCCTGCCTGTCGCGCTTATCGCGCGGCGCTTTTATATTTATCGGGGATGTTGCTCCACACGTCGAAATCACGTGCTCGCACGCGGTCGAGAGAAGTACGGAAAAAACTGGCCGTCGGCGTCGGGGGGGTTTGCGCGCGGATTGGGACGCCGGACGTTGCGCGCCAACGAGGAATTTTCGATCGGCGTACTCGCGAAATTCGTTTATCGACTTTCGATACGCGTCGACGCGACGACGGCCAATGCGACGTTCGCAGATCCGTACGCCAGACTCTTAAAGCGACTCTGTCGAAAATCGTGGATGTAAATTCGTTAACGTTGCCTTCGGAGCAAGTTTTATTGATTAGGCGCGTGTGGGCGGAGATGACGAAAGGATTGTCCCGTGTTAACAACCGATCCGAATGCCGCAATCTGGATCAACGAAATGGATCGTTGTTAGAGATCTGTCGATCGTTCGAAGTCATTAAGGCCTGTCTCCTCGGTTCGAGGTGAGTCGAGGGGATACCAGCACGCCTCGATCTCACGATCTCTCGATTTCTGATTGATTTCAACGCAATACTCCTTTCGTGGCAGCACGTAGGATAAGGTCGATCAATTTCGTAACGTCTGCACGCCGTCGACGTTCACGAGAGAAAAAGACACAATGACGGGCGAGGTAAGAATCGGGCAAGAAATTGACGTCTCCAAGGCGACACTCGCCGCAAAAAGCGCGCCCAAGGGTGTTTAATTAGATGTTAAAGAGAGCGTTATCAGGAAACGGGAAGTTTCTGTCGCAAGGAAAATTGAGAAAGAGGTTGCGGATTAAAGACTCCGTTCAGAGCAAGAACTCTCGCTGGAAATAATAAGTCGTTAAATGTGCGTATAGCATAAATTCCGGTGTAAGATTAACGGCGTCCGAGGGACCTTAGAAAATGTGACTGCGAATGAAAATGCGTGGGCAATGTTACGCGGCGGAAATCACGAGCGCGTGTGGGCGCGCTCTCGCGAATTAATACGCTCACGTTGCGTGCCGTTGCATTATACAGGCGCATACCGCGGGGATTGTAATTTTCGCGTTATAACTTTGACAGTTACTACTTACAAGTTACTGGCCGTGCATAACGGCTGCATAACGCGCCCTTCTCCCACTCCACCGTCGTCGATGCGATGGGATTATTATCGAACGATACTCGAATACTCTGTTATTGGCCGCTAACGACGCGATACGTTGATGCGCCCCCTCTGTTTTGAGCACGTTCGCTCGAAATAATAATGTACGCGCGAACCCTCCGCATACGTAATAATTAATAATTCGCGCGCGATGACGCATGAAAATGGGAGAAAGAATAACACGCGCGACGTCGAAATCGTCGAATTAATCGCTCTTGTTGAAACAAAGCGGCACCGAGCGGCACTTATCCCCGTCGTACTTTAATCTGCTCCGAGCCTGAATATAAATTTTTATTGCCAAAAAAATCGGCGGCTTATCTCAGGAAAAGTCATAATAAACTTCAACGCGGTTTCTATCCAGCTTCGTAGCCGACCCGTGGCGATCCATTACACGCTCCATTTAGTAATCTGACCCGAGGGTGCCGATGTTTATAACTCTTTATGACGGCGATATTTGCGCGCGATATTGCCGGAACCGGCCGGAGGTATATATTCTCGTCGCATCCAATAAGCGCGGCCGACGATCGTGGTCGGGCCTTTCTCGGTCAGATATCACGCGGGTGCCGCCGGTTCAAGGCTTCCCCGTTGGTGATCGCATCGCCGAGTTTCGTCATCGGTCGATTTTCGATAGCGAGTTAAGAACGGGAAAAAGTTTCAAACGACTCGCCTACGCGACTCACTCGCGGTTAATAATAGCCGTAAGATGCGCCCGATGGGTAAATCGCGCGATCAAGGACGACATCTTCGTTATACCTGATCACCTTTAATTTAATACATTTGGGAATGGAGGTACATTCCTCTTTGTGCTCGGCGATTTATTATCGCGACGGTATCGTCGTCGTTTCCTTTTATACGCTCCGCGAGGACAGGATAATCCATCGAGGTCACGTACGAGTTAATTAGTCGAAGAAAAAGAAAACTCGATTAATATTCGTAAAGGATGTCGCAACAGAGAGCGAAAGAGAAGACAACTCCAGGGCGATTCACAGCTACGTGCAAGTTTTAATCTAAAGTTTGCTCCGACGTTTATTTGATTTCTGTCGTAAAAGTTGATTTATCGCGCGCCCTCGTCAGTAATATTAATTTCCCCGAGTTTACACGTACTTCGGTTTTATAGGATTAATAAGAACATCCACGGGACGAGGCGGGCTACCTGAGAGAGTGCGGCCTTAATCGGATTACTCATGAACAGAATGCACTCCCCCGGTCGCCTTGATAATCCGAGAGCTGCTGCAACATCATTGCGCCGGCAGCTTGACACGGAAAACGCTGCTCTTGCCGGGAATAACGCGTCGCGAGTTCGAAAGTTCGACGCGTTGGGGAATTAGACGATCCCCGGGGTGCCCGGCCGCCACGATTTATCTGGCGAGATACGGTGTCGTATCACCATTTTCTCTCAATCAAAATCGGCCAATTATCTTTCGCGGCGTAGAAAGTTTCGCGGGTCGGAAATGAGGAAAATCGAAAGAACGACACGACGCTGCGATGATGAGGATGACTCGCATAATGCCGTGGATAATTCGGCAAGTGCGCGTTTCACGGTGGATAATCCTCGCGTCCTGGTACCGTTCGCGAGAACGGCCGTGCCTTTTATGAGATTTGTCAGAGCCGTCGTGGCGTAGCGAATGGAGGGAGGTGGTGGAAAGGATTGAAAAGAAAGCATGAGAAAAGATGCGCTAGGAACGGGAGGGGCGCAGATATCTCGGAGAAAAGTCGCGAAAAATGAAGGAGAGGAAGAAAAGATGTGTATCCGAGGAAATGGAAAGGGGAGGAAAAGGACGGAACTTGGAGGAGGCTCGCAGGTCTCGGAAGCGAGTTAAAGAGTTGCCTCCTAACGCTCGTGCGTTAATCTCTTCCCTGCCTCCTCTCCGCGTGGCGTGTAAAGTAACGTCGACGTACGCTCTCACGTCGCATTAGCCGCGAACGTGAAATTAAATCCCCGCACCCCCACGCGCTCGTGTTGCTCCTCCTCGGATCTCGATCTCGCGTGGATAATCGCCTGTGGTCGCGCACTGTCGAGGATTCGCGACGTGTCTTCGAGAAACGAACGAATAATTGAATCGAGAATCGTGTTACGTCGAAACTTCCTCTAGAGGAAGTCGGCGCGAAGGCTTGTAATGCACGTCCAATTCAACGAGGGAAGAATCGAGAATGAGTTCTCGTGCACGCGACAAACTTTCGCGAGCTGACAAAACGAATTCCGCCCTCTTTGTGTCTCTGTAAAATCAGCCTTTAATTACCTTCATTAACGTGTCCAAGAGTCGTAAGAGATACTGAGAACTAGAAGAAGTTAATTATCGATGAACAAGTTTGTGAAAATCGCCATCCGCTATTAGCGGAGCTCGGACAAGAAGAAACGGGCGACGGTTGAGCGAAAACGTCCGTCGGTTCATTGATGAATATAATTCTTGATAATTAATACCACTTCGCTAATTAAACCCACTGTCGTTATTTCTATAATAACTTGGCGTTATTTCATTTGACTGAGTAAAGAGCGGCAAAAAGTCAGACGAGAAGAAGGAGGGGTGAGGAGGAGGAGGAGGAGGAGGAGGAAGAGGGAGGAGAGATGAAAGGAAAATTGCGTAGATGCGATCGTGGCGAATAACGTTGTAAGACAATGAACAATGACTAGTGAGGGAGCGAGTCGTTTGACTTGTAGAACGCAGAGGTAGACGGTATAAACGCTCGTGTACATACACGTTCGCGTTGTATCCTGTTTAGTAGAGCCGGGTAGAATCCAAAAGGCGAAAATTGGCATATCGCTTTGCGCGCTCTATAAATCCTAGTTATCCGAAACCTTGTAATTTGTAATTGCGTCAGCTCGAGTGTTCTTCGAACGCTCTGATTAATCTGGGGCAATAGGCAGATTAATAAAAGCGGTCGTGGAGTCGGTTGAACGACCAGTCGTGCGACGCAAACCGGTCGGGATCGACTCCGCTCCTCTCTCAATGCACTCGCGCAAACCCGTCGTGATCGCTCTTACGTTCGTTTCCACCAGCGTAGATTAACTTTGATCTCGGTTTAACTTACTCTTTACTCTTTTTTTCTCGTTCGAAGAATTATGTAAAGATAAAGAGCAAGTTATAAACCGAGATCAGAGGTAATCCACACTGATGAAAATGGACATTGACTTCAGCCAAGCAGAATGCACTTCTTTGTTTACCGATCTTGGCTCTTCTCTTCTTTTTTATATATTTTTTTTTTCTCCATTTGTCCCGCTGAAACGCATCGTGCGCCTTGCGGCGCAATGCAATGCACGCGAGCGAACACACGTAACCTCTTGATGCAATCAGAAAAATATGCCGCCCGCCGCCGCGTGGGAGGGGAAATAATGCATTTTTCCTTTCACCGTGTGTAACGCGTGATCGCGAGCCCCGTTACGAGACGGTAAAGCGCGCGTTCATCCGTGGCGCGGGCGCGCGCGGTGGTCCCTGAGATCTGGAAAACGGTGCGGCGCGCGGCGCGATGTGTCCCGGGATATCCGCGCCCTGATCCGCGGTATCTAGGCTACAGTTACGGGAGATGCGGGATTGGGAAAAAGGGGGAAGAAAAAGAAAGAAAGAGAGCGACCGGACGGATTACACGGCGCAGCGCGGCGTTATGTGCTCGCCTTTTATCCGCTCTATGAAAATCGTGACTCGGGCGGGACCTCTCTTCGTCGCCGCGCCGCTCTCGAGAGCATTGCAGAGTCGTTAAGTTCTCGCATTCGGTTCGAGAGGTTGCAGTTGCTCCCTCGCCGATTGACGACGACTCGCTTTCGTTTTCGTTTTCCCTCTTGCCATTACGTGCGCGTAATTTTCCCCGCTCGGACAAGCTCCACGGCGAATCCCGGACACTTTCGCGGATCCGTTAATGCGTGACGCGCGCGCTCTTCGCGCGCGGCCGCGCAAACCTGATTTTCCGGAACGGGCCCGACCTTCGCGGGACAGGCGCGATATTTTCCAATGCAAATTTCCGATACGCGCGACGATGCGGGCCAGGGTCATTGACGAACGTGGCGCGCGCGCGGGATTTGCTCTCGACGGAGACGACGAGATTACGTGACCGACAACCGAGATCGGACGGACGCGAACGGAGGCTGAATGAAGAGAGGAAAGAGAGAGAGAAACTCCGTTCCGTTCCGGTCCGTCACCTCGCTAGGCGAGGCTTTCGCGGGATTTTCAGCATGATATATTTTTCCAATCATCCTCCGGCGATTGTTTGGGAAGATAAAACGTCACTGCTTTGCTGCGACGAACGTTTCACGAAACAATGCGCGCGTGCCAGCGGTAGATGTAATACAAAACGCTAAAAAAGAAAAAATGAATAAAAGCGAACGCATCGTTTCAATCTCTCGCGTTAAAAAAGAATCGTTCTCTCGTCCTCTGACGAAGTTCGTACGGCAATGACAGTGATGTGGGATACGATTTAAATCCCTCTACCCCTCCCTTCTCCCTATTTTCTTTATTTTTTTCATTTCTATCGCACGTCTATGTAATTTTTACTGATTTACACTTTACCGTGTAATTCAGTGATAAGAACTTGGAACAGTTTTTAACTGGATTCTCCGTTTATTTCACGTAAATTATTGCTCTGCCTCTCGGCGTTTGCGCCTCTCGTCTTTAGAGAGGAGCCAGGCTATATCTCCGCGGTACGTATAAGCAGGATTTAAGCGAACCGCCTCGTACCTCTCTCTCTCTCCGGCCAAACAAAACGCCGGATTACAAACAACGGGGGCGTAGCAAACCGTAGATTACTTCTTTGAGTGCGGCGCTAATCTCCGCGGTGGGATGTTTCGAAATTCACCATCTTCACCTCGTCCTAGGGCCGTCGCGATCATCGCTGTTGTCGTCGTCGTCGTCAATGTTAACGCACCGGCCACCGATTTTAATTAATCAATCCGTTCTCGGCCGCCGATGGAAAAGGATGCGTGACGCGAATGCGCGTGTGTCACGCCTGCGAAAAAGTTGACAATTATAAATTTCGAACAGGTCATACATCAGCGGCAATAAGCCCCGGATATATCATCTATTATGATTACAGATTAATTATTGCTAATAATTACCATGAATAATACGCGCCGCGCGACGAGAGTCGCTTATTCATATTCACCACTGTGAACCCGGGCAAGTCGTCGTGAATATGTTTATTAGGCGCACGCTGGCACGAAATGAATAACTTCCCTCTAACTGATTTCGATAGCACAATCACGAGCCCGGCATCGATCTCGCGAATCGACACCTCGGCAGAGCCGCTCGCTATTGCGCGCGCCTGGTCGACGCCCATAAAATAATATTTGCAACGGCGTCATCGATCGTTTTATATATATGTATATACGCCTCTCCCAAAGACTCGCCGTGAAGAGATGAAAATGTGTATGCGCACGCGGTAGGATTGTAATGGAAATAGATTTCTCTTTGGCAACGCCGACGGACGAACGGAGATCCTGGGAGATATAATTGGAGCGCATTCTTTTTACCGTTCCGTTAATAACAACGTTACCGTGTTACTGTAATGAAATTCGCGCAGGGGGAAAGAGGCAGAGACGATACTCTCCCCTCGTTAGTTCCACGTTTGTTTTCTGCGCGTTTTATGCGAGAGGATCGCGCAGCTTCGGTCGGGCTTTAGCGGGTCGAAATGAAGTTGAAAATAAACTCCCACATTTCTTTTCTTTCAGAAGAACGTATCACGAGAAACACGTACGAAGAGGAATGTTAATAGAGACGATCACTTTGTTTTTGTAGATTTACATTATCGGCCACAAACGCTTTAACTCAAAATGCCCTGGGTGATTTGCGTTATATATAATCAATCAAGTATGGGAAAAGTTTTTATTATAAAATCGAAATAATAATATGAGTTTTTGAATGAGATTTGAGTCAAAAAGCTTGATAAGCTGTTAATATTTTTATGTTTATACTGTGCGAAACAGTATATCGTTTATTTTTATTGAAAAATACTTCATATAATTTTTATGTTTATATAATATAATAAATGTAATAAAAATAAACTGTTTTTAATAATTCTGCAAGAGCGAGTACAATATGAATATGAAAATGACTTACTATTCAGTCCTTATTTTAAATTACTGTAAAATGGATGTTATATATTTCGTTTTTTTTTTCTAATAACTTTTTGAATAATATTAAAATATACAATATAAAAGCTCTTTATTAACTAATTTATTTTTTTTTTAGAAATACTGTTTGTAACAATAGCTGATTAACATACTTCTTTCATTTGTTTAATGTTATCTTCATTTCTTCTTGCTTTTTTCAGAAAATATTGATTAAATCTATACACATAATATACTTAGATATTAATAAATTATAAAACATTAATAATATATACAATATGCAAATTAATGGCAATAAATTTTAAATGAAGTATGAAAGCCACCCCTGGTGGTCGTTTACGCAGAAGGAAAATAGGATGACTATTTCTGACTGTTTATGTTGTCACAGAAGGACTCTTTAGATCTAGGTGGTGTCTAGGGATTGATACAGTTCCACCCGCTTTCATTCCTGGGTTAATGCCACGGTGAGGATCTTGCGGTGTCGTGCTCGCGGACACGTGGACACGCAAACAGAGAATTCTCGCAAGACATCTTTTTTCCCACCTGAAACGCGTCTCTCTCTCTCTCTCGGGCGGGAACTTAATTCATAACTCGGCTCACGACTGCGGGTTTCCCCGCGGCTTGATTGTCATGCACGATCTCGCGAGTGGAGCGTGGCGCAAGCGAGCGAGCGAGCGAGCAATCCCGCGAGTCGTAATTAGTACACGCGCGTTTACATGCCCGGATTACGAGGCCCGCACGCCTTATTGTCGCCGTCGCGATGTCGAAACGTAATTGATCGTCGCGATTACGCGCGGTGAGTCACCTGGACTTCGAAAGATCTATCACCTCACGATCGGATTCTATTGAGAACAAAATTTAATGTTCGTAAGATCACAGCGAATCATCAACGCTGATGATTAGGCAACGGGAGATGTTTTTCCGATCGCGCGTCTATCAAAAAATTGAGATTTCCTGCCGAGTACGCGAGATCAGAAGGTAAATGTCTCAGGGAAGGATATGTAACAATGCACAGCCACAATTATTGAATTTTTTTTAAGGTTTCACAACATAAAGTCTAATTATAAAATTCATTGAAATATGAATTATATAAAACGGTTATTATTAACATAAAAAATATGAAGAATTTTTTAATTATTCCGAAAATAATAAAAACTTGTAAAGCATCTGAATGAATCAGAATCACAATTTAAAACGCTTGTTTTTAATGTCTTAGATGCTTGTCCTAAATAATTGTTCTTAATAAATTTTTTTGTTACTTATGAAAGAAATATAAAATAAATATGTTGGCAAATATATATGTTTTTTAAAAAATATTAGGAACATTGTCAGAATATAAACTTTAACCTAGTTTTGTTACAAATTGATTTTTTATAACGTTAATTTTTATAATATTTAAAATCTATTTTACAAAATATTTAAAGATTACAATTAAATTTAAATGTTATGAAAACAATTAAGATTAATAAGTTTTTGTGTAAATATCCGGATATAGAAATATATATTTGGTCAGCGGGACATTTATCTCGTGTCAAAATTTGGTCGGACGCGCGATGGTCACAGATGAACAATTTATACGTGCGAAATGTGCACCGGCGCATTCACCGAGTAATACATTATTCTTGCGCAATATTTACCTATTCATTATCGTCAGCAGGCATTTCGCACGCGGCGAAAGACATTACGTTTTCACTATGCGAGTCTCGCACGAGGCGCGGAGCAATGCGATTATTATAAAGGCAGATTTGTAACAAACAGTCGACGTGACTTTGTAACCTGGAGTAACGTCAGAGAAAACGAGGACTCATACATCCCACACGAGAGAAAGATAATCTGACTATCACGGTAAAATCATTGCTGCTGCTGTGTATTTAATGGGAAAGGCAAACGAAAAATAATACGAATCGAATAATCGTGGGAAATGTGCTTTCTACGAGAGCTTACGATCGGGCTTCTTTTGTCCTGGCGAACGTTTTCATGTGACATTAATCCGGTTTGCGTTTTACGCGAAAACGCAACTCGCGTTTTTGTCAAACAAAGCAACGCGAATCGGACGGATGAGACTATTCCTTGTTGCGCAAACTGGGGAAAAATTCAGCCGTCGTGCACGCTTTTTTAACGTCATGGTTTACACTACGTCGGGCATTTGGAGCGCGTGATTTTTATTCAACCGATAAGGCTTAAAAGTTGCGTTTCATAGTGACGTGTTATGTTCAAATAACGCGCGCTCAGCGCGAGCAATCACAGAATAAGAATGCAAATTATGCGATGACAATTAATGGGATTGTTATCTTAGAGAAATGTACGCTGTAAAATATTAATGGATCAAATTTAAATTAATTCTTTGAGTTAAACGTAACAACATTTAATTATTTTTAACTACTTTGTCGCAATTATTTTAACATGAAATACATAATTAAGAAAACAACTACATCTACCCATTATTGTGAATAATTGCTTAGTTTTAAAGTAACGGTGTTCAAATTAACGAGAGTATTCATCTAGTGAAAAATACAAGTAAAATTCAATTCATAAATAAATTTTAATTTAAATTTAGTTAACTTGATTGTTCTAGTTAAATTAACGATATATTAAGTTGAAACAGTGGCAAAGAAATGATTAAAAAAAGAAACTCAAATTGTGTATTACTACGAATTTAACAGTGTAGAGAGGCAAATGAACGTCGTTGAAAATTGTGGCCCATCATCACGCACTGAGAGAATAAAATGATTGCAATTACTATTTAATTATAATTTTAATTTTTGATACCAGCTATAAATTCATAATTTTTTTTTTTTAGCCATATCTTGATATTTTATGATACATTGATGTTTAAATATTACCATATAATTTGTAATAAAATTTTTTCCTGATATAACTATAAACACAAGTTATTATTACTAATATTATCGTAATAAAAACTATAAAAATGTAGCTCCTAACCGTAATTATTCTACCATATGATTACAGTCACAAATATTAAACACTTTTCTCGGTGCGCGTGATTTCATTAATTATATTCGCTTTTCCCTCATGCACGCGAATCCAGGGAGACGAATCTACTCTAATCATCCTTGAAAGAAACGAGGTTGAGAGACCGAGAGATCCTTGAGCCTGTGTTTCTCTATCTAGATCGTCCGAGTAAACAGCTCGAGGTAGAACGCCTTTCGAATCAATCGCGGGACGGATCTCCCCGATTTTTCCGCAGGAGCTGCCGCGTGTGCAGGACCCGTAAACGGCGACCGTAAAATAAATACTGTTGATATAGTAGAGCGAAATAAGAGGGACGAGTCTGTATTCCCATTGGCATAATATTATTGCATTAATAATTGTTACTTTCTTTTATCAGTACACGAGGAACCTCGAGGAATAAAAGTTTCGTTTAATTTAAAGCTTAGATACTCGAACGATGGAGGCTAGTAACAACCGCCGTCCTGCCATTAATTTTCCCCATTTCGTTCGACATTCGTCGGGATATCGCAGGATTCGTCGGGTTTTGTCATACAAGCGGACCCGCGACCTGTTCGCGGGACTCGGAGGGAGAAAATTCCTCTGGAATCCGTCTTTGGAGAGGGATGTTCGAGCGGTAATTGAGACGATGTCCGATGGGAGTTTGTTTTCAGAAAAAACCCACCGTGTTACTTCCATTCTCTCCCATCTCGTTGACGTGTTCCGGTCTTAGCTTCCGCGCCGGGCTCTTCCCTTTTTTTCCTTTTCTCCTTTTGTTGTCCTTTTGCGTCTGTCGTTCGATCGATATCGTGCCCAAGGGATGATGAAAATAAAAAGGGCGGAGATAGAAACGGAGAGCGAAAGAGCATAAAAACACACATTGCCTTCGCTAACCAGCCAATTTTTTGCTATACGCGCGCCCGCGCCCGCGTGCGGTTATTGCTTTTTAGCGCATGAAACATTTTATTGTCCATTATACTTGGGAGCACGTAGATAAATAAATAGATGGATCGAGGGGCGACAGGATGGGAGAGAGGAGACCGCGATGTCCACGGACATTTCCGTCACAAACGACGGAAATAAAAGCGACGAAGAGATCGTGACCGATACTCTATGCGGCTCGAGCTTCTGCCTCGTCACCGATTGAATCTTCCCTGTTTATCATCGATTATCACTTCCTGATATTCTTCGGCATGAGTCAACGTCGTCGTAAACATCACTTTTCTGATTTATTCGCGCAATGAACTTGAGGGTGTTGTAAATACGAGACGACTTGGCACGTACGATCCTCTAAAAGCGATAAATCGATGTAACTGAAGAAAATCTCTTTCAGTTTTAAATCTTGCATGGGAGATGTTTAGCTAATAATTTTTAAAGAAATGCCCACTCGTGACAAACAGAATTTACTAAATAGTTATTAAAAAAACGTGTTTTTATAAAGCAAATAATTAATTGATTTTATTCACTTCCGCAGTAATATGTGGAAAAGTCAAGTTGCTGGTTTTCATAGTTAACTATAAAAGGAGATGGTAATTGAAACTAAGTAAAAAAAAAAGAAAGAAATGCCCCAGAGGTAAAAAGCTGTTCCAGACATCGTCACGATCTGTAACTCGAACTCCTGAAGCTTTTCTTCACGAGGAGAGTCGGCGCCGATCTTGTTTAACCTGATAAATCGGCCGGCAGAGAACTCCTTTTAGCGTCTTCGCGGTGCGGCGTTAATTATGCTGCACAAATAGTCAAAGGATAGCCCGGAAGGAAGCGGGCATCGGCGCGGTTTGCTTGAACTGGGAAGAATGAGTGGGGGCAAATTAAGTTCATCCGACGAAAACGCATCGTCTGTGAATTGGTCTACGGTTTACGCGCGTTTAATTAGAGAACGCGTGCGGAGGATTAGAGAACCGATGGTCTTCGCGAGCGTCTTCGACGTCCGTTCATTCTCAGCACTATATAATAATTCAACGCTCAAGGGAATCGCGCACATGCGGAGGCCGATCCGAACGAGTGAGCTGAATGGGGTGAGCCTGAGATGAGGGCGATTAGTAAGAATTTCAAAAAGAAAGACGAAAGAAATCAAACGCGAAGGAAAAGGCTTGATGAAGAATAATCAAGAGAAACGCGCGCAGCTTTTGTTTCAAGCTTTTTCGATTTTTTCTAGCTTTCGCTAGTGGTCTTCCGCAAAGTCTTGGAGCGTTCGGGCAAAACTCACTCACCTGAAACGATTGTCAAGAGAAACGCTGCACTCGCGATGGCGATTGCCACGCAGAGAAGCCTCATTATATATCCCTCTCGTCTCTTCCGCTTGTCCGCTTCTACCCTCTAACTCCTCGCGACCTGCGCCTCCGTGTTGGCACCAAGGAAGAGCCTACGATCGCGGACGCATCGTCGCGAAGGTGGACCTACCGCGGTACGAAGAAGGCACGGAGACGCGAGTGTATCCGCGCCGGCGAACGGAATTCGCGACTGTCTTGCGGTTGGATGTGCGATCGGTCGCTCAAGACGTGAAAGACTGAGGAAAGGCTCGTGCTGGCCAAGTGGTATTAGCCTCGCACAACGGCCCACTCGTGTGCACAGGGCCTCTCCCAGCCGTTCTCTCCGCTCCGATGAGAGAGGAACCCGGTCTTTCTCTCTCTTTCCCTCCACGGTGGAATCCTCCTCGAGGCGAAAGAACGACGCGAGCCGACCTTCTGCCTTCGCGCGATGCCGATCGCAACAACGATCTTGTCCTCGTCCTCGCTGAATCTGCAGTAAACCTGCAAATATTTTAATAATCGACCAGCACAACGGAATAAATAAATTGGTAATAATACGAGAATACAGACCGATATGTGAAACACAACTAATTAAAGATGAGCCTTGTTTCAGAATCGTGGCTGAATCTTTGTGCTGATATTTCCTGTGTGATTTTATATGCATTTTCAAGCTCATTAAACTACGCGTCGAATAATAATAATTTTTCTGAATTTTATACATTTATGACGTGTTTGTCGAAAATTATTATTAGATACAAAACTGTAATGATAAAAAAATTCATTTATTCTCTGTAATTGACATGAGTAATAGGATCGATACGCGGAAAATTTAGGGGACCTTTGCGCTGCTCCTAAAGGAAAATCAGTAAATTCTAAATTCTAATGAATAATCGAGCAAATGCAATGTATCAAGCACATAAAAGTCATCGATTATAGTAGCGGTGAGTTTTCGCGATGACGATTTACTGCAAGAATCTTTCGAAAACCACGAAATGGCACGATAGTGCATAATGTTGTACAGTTTGTTGATCCCGCCGATTTACTCCGCGAAAACGAAGCGGAGTAACCTGAGAGTTTGCTGAAGCAACACGACAAATTTTTCTCGCGAACTTGAATCGAAACTCGGGAGGGAAGTGTCTCTTTCACGATTCCGCAATAATAATATTTTTCCATATCGAACCATTTGCGCAAATGGACATGCATACATCTCGCTGATTCTCACATCTCGCTTATTTTCATACTCCATTTCTCGTTCTCTAAATCGAAGATTTATCTTGTTACTTTACATATTTTGTAAGGAAAACCTGTTGCAATCTTCTTTTCAATATAATCTCTTATTTCATCACTTTATTTTGACATTTATATCTATTTCTTTATTCTGTTTTGTAAAATTTTCTAAATGATCATAATATTAATTACACTCATATTTCTATACATTTATCTTAGACAGATCACGATATAATGGAAATAGCATTAACGAATTATATTTGATATTGTTTCAGAAAGTAAATTCGGTGATTACGTCCAATATTGACAACCTGCAAAATAGCGAAGCCATCGAGGCATCAATCACTCAACATTTCGCGTATCTGCACGGCATTCTTCAAAACATGGAAGCGAAATTGATAAATCAGCTGCAACAGCAAAATAAGGACCTCAAACTGAATTTAGAAGGCATACAAACACAGCTTAGATCGCAGGAGGACAAGTTGAAGCTGACAATGCAGGTACGTTTTCCTCAAATATAAAGAATTATTATAAACGTTGAAAGAATTTCTTCACCACTTATTTCAACTCAACTTATTTCAACTCAACGCTGTAAACTTCAAGTTATGCAATCTGCTTCTTTCGATCATTCGTAACTAGTTTTAACTTTGTAGAATTAATTATGTGTAAAAACGTGGATAAAAGAATGTAATGGATGAATGTAATTAAAAACAATTAGATAATCGATGGAATAAAAGAGGATCGAATAAAAATAACGCAACATTAAATTAAATTCTGATTTCTGTCCTAAATTTACTGTACATACATGAAAGAACTTCTTTTTTAAGTTAGTGGTTTAAGTTGAATTTGATAACATTTATCTTCAGATGGCTAGATACGCGAAAGACTTCTTCCACAAGGTGGACATACGAAACGTAATAAACATCCTCACGGATATGGCGGATCTCCCTTGCCATCTGATGTACAAAGATGCGGGCCAGAACTACAAAGCAAAGTAAGTAATAAAAAGCGAAGTAGGATCAGTGGAATTTATCAAGGCGTATAGAATTTTTTGTTAATTTGCGTATATGTAAAATTTCTTTTGCTGGCTTGCACGTGATCGTTCCTTAGCGATTGGTAACGTGAACATTTCCGAATATGTTTTTGAAAATTTCTTTATTATTATCGAAATCTATAGTAATAATGGGGGCGAGTGGGACTGTCAATTCCTGTACATCACCCACATCTAAAAAGTTCTTCTGTGACTCCTGCTAAAGATTACGAATTTAAAAATTCATATATATGAGATGTATGGGATGTGTGTCTTAAACTCAAGACCTATTACTTAAGAATTCGTTCTCATACGAAGTCACACGATATCCTGCGAAATCTAGATTCAGGGCACATTATTTTTACAAATATAAATTGTCAAGGACTAATGAGCGAAAATAGATTACTATTATAACCAAATTTTAATGAACTAATAGTCACCACTATTTGACCTGTATCACCTAACTTGACTTTGCTCATTAGCCCTTGACAATTTATATTGATTTTAAATTCTTAGAGCATGTATATATATATATATATATATATATATATATATATATATAGATGTATTTTTTAACTTTAATTTTTATTTCTACAAAAATATATAATCGCAATTATTCGAATGATTTTGCTCGTACAACAAGGTTTTATTAGTACAATAAGATTTTTCCTGAGCAGGTTTATCATCGATGACTCAATCATTGAAGCTATAGAAAATCACTGTACACTCGAAGTGCCACTAGTCTCGGCCTACAGCCTTCTAAGAAAAGATGAACTACCTAAGAATTACATAATGTCGCCTTTACCAAAGAAATCACGTACAAGTAAGGACATTGATTTTATCGCGATTTGAATAACTTCTCCAAAAATGAGACATCTTTATCTTTGGATTTCCATGTGACGCGTTCCATTACATTCTGTAATTTTTTTCTGATAAATTACAAATCAATGTCTTCGATAGATTCAATAAGATTATTTTCGTAAAATCTTTTACTCTATTCATATAATTAAACACTTATGTGAAATAAAAAAAAAACCACAGTTAAAGAATTATAAAATGGTATTGATAGAAATCATTGAGATACCGCCTGTACCATCTATATTTGTACCATCTATATTATCTGCACAATCATCACCACGTGAAGCGTCACCATCGACATTCATCAAGACAGAAGATAAAGAGGAGGAAAGTAAGTTAATCCTAATTTTAATCTTCAGTTTAATCAGTCTAATCATCTAATCTCATTTTCTTTCAAGGCATTTCCGAGTTTAAAGTAGAGGTGTCGTACGCTGTTAATCCATCATTGTTCTACGTCCAAAAAGTAGCCATGAAAGCGGACTTTATGCAGTTGGAGAAAGAATTATTGTCACACGGAAACAAATGCCGGGATCTGCCGAATCCGATTAATATTAAAGAAGGTATTTACGTGATTACGATCGTTCGCGATGATGACAGTTGCGTTCGGAAGATACATCGGTTGAACAAAGATTGATTTTTGCCTTTTTAATTCTCTGGATTTAAATGTATGAATTAATTATAATATTTTAGTTATCTACACGCATATGTGTGATAAGACTGGGCGAATGCCCCAGGCATTTCTGTCTTTACTCGCGTCTTTACAGGTACGGTATCAAATTTAACGTCTTCACATACGCATAACATCCTTTACAAATTACTGTTTCGCACAGACTTTTGCTCTCGCACAATTACACATCACTATTAAGATTTATTTAAAATTTCTCATCCGGAATTGACAAATTCTTTTATCTCCAATATAAAAAAAATGAATTATCTAAATTATGACGTAGTCCTAATATTTCCCTTTTCTAGCCGATCTTCAGCGTTAATTCTTTATGTATCATTTCGAAAATAAAATCGTTGTCCAATCCGAATGCTCTGTTTATTTTGCTTATGCATGTATTCGTTTCTTTTCGCTGTTCGAGAGTCGTGGCAGTATATACTCGCCACAGTATATAAAGAAACCCTGACGCTCACCGAGCTGCTTTTTGTGCTGAACGAAGCTCGTTATTTGTGAACGCTGCTTTATCATTTGTATTTATATTGTTTGTATTTATACTTTATAGGTGACATGTGTATCGTTGAACAATGGAAAACCGGGTGGTACCGGGCACGCGTGAAGCTAGTGACTAAAAATAAAAATGGCGAAACGGTGTACAATGTACTTTACATAGACTATGGTTACGAAGAGTATAATATAAAAGCCTCAAGAGTGCGAGAAATTGCTGAGCATCTACAAATATTGCCACCGCAAGCAATTCGATGCAGCTTATATGGCATCGTGCCCAAAAATATGAACAAATGGACACACGAGAGCACGAACGATTTCTTGAAACTGATCAACGAAGCGTAAGTTATTTAGCTGATCTTATCCTCTGTGTACTTGAGGAAAACACGAGTCTTTTTCGTTAATCGAAAAAAATGTTCTATGTTACAGCGATTGTACGATGTCTGTCATTAAATCCACTCCTGACATGCTGTACGTCGACCTGTGCTATATCCTAAGGAATAATAACGTGGGCCCACAGTCAATGTGTAGCACTATGAAAATTATGGACCACGCGCGTTTGGATATAGTAAGCAATTTTCGAAGATATATATGTTACACTATTATGATACTGCAGTACTAATACTGTTATAGCGCTCTCTTGCATTTAATTAGTATTTTAATACTCAGATTTGCAGTCTTTCCTTTAAAGCTGTCTTAGAAAGTCAAATAATTTTATTCTGTTGATTACTTTTTTTGCTTTATCACACACACAATGCCCGTATTTCTTTTGCAGACGCGTTCACAGAAAAATACTTATATTTATGAGAAAGAAGAACTTCCGTTAAATAAAACAACAACAGTTAATGTTACTTGGATTGAGTCACCACACGAAATTTATGTCTCTAAGGTAAAACAATTGCAATCATATTATAATATTTTGGAATTTGCTATGATCTCATGAGAGAAAGAGAGAGAGAGAGAGAGAGAGAGAGAATTTTTAATTTTATCCTATTTTTTATTATTGTATTTTATTAATGACTTTTTGCAGGCTGTCTTAAAAAATAAGTTTTTGAAATTAAGAGATGATATGAATGAATATTACAACAACAAGAAAACAACTGGAGTGAAAATAATTGAAACACCACAGAAAGGTTAGTCTTATAATTACAGATATTTTTGAATTGGCGAAATAACTATTTCGTAACTCCTAGTCGACAATACTAATTATACACCCGTAAATCAACATTAATAATGTTGATTTCTAATCAACATTATTATACTACAATAATTAAAAATATTAGTTTAAATAAAATATGTTCTCAATTTCTTAATCATCTTGAAATTGGAAAAAATTTGATATTGTTATATATATATATATATATATATATGAATTTTTGACAAATTCTATCAATTCTATTTTTTTTTTTTTCAATTTCAAGATGATAAAGAAATTAATGACACATTTTAATTAAACTAATATTTTTACTATATATATGTATATAATTATAATTGCAATTTAATAGTCTTTAACTTTCTTTAAAAAGGTTTTATCTTAAGAATGTAAATTTATCAGGTTTACCATGCGCTATACAATTGGACGACGATATCTGGTATCGCGGTGAAATCACTGAAGTAGTTAATGAAAATCAAGTTAGAGTATTTTGCGTGGACTGGGGACGTACCTTGCTTCAAAATCGCGACGCATTACGAGTGATTCCATTTGAATACATCAACTTTAAGATGCAAGTAAGTCAGTCAGTCAGTCTCTTTTCCGTATACAGAATGACATAGGCGGTCATATTAGTGTCGGTCCACAATCTTGCTTTAAGAGGCTGTAAAATGACTAACCACAGTTGAATGTGAGGAGAATAATCGACTGTGATTGGTCAATTTTTTACGGCCTCTTAAAGCAAGATTGTGGACCAACACTTATCGTTTTCTTTTGTTCGATTCAGGCTATAAAAATATCGTTGATGTATATAATGTCTCAACCTGATGGGACATGGAAACGGGAAGCTTGTGAAACTTTGATGACTCTTTTCAATCAAGCAAGGTGTATCACGGTGAATCCAAAGAAAAAAACAGAAGACGGATACCATGGATTGATGCACAACGATATGTCGACTGTCGACATCAGTCGTCAGTTAAAAACCGCAGGCGTTGTTAACGATTATGTTATTATGAAGTGAGTACAAGTGTTATATGAAATTAAAAAAAAAAACTGTCTTCGACATGCGGTACTTGATTTTTTACTTTTTATTCTTTCTTTTCTCTGATGTAGCAAATTTAAGAACAAATCTAAAAAATCAAGTTTAGGATACGGAACAGATTTAAGGATGCCTAAGTTCAGGGAAATCTTGAATCCTTCAATACTGGAAAAATCTGATACTACTGTCAAAGACTTCGGTATTTCACTGGATGAGACCGTGACTAATAAATCGGAAAAAGATGACACGCTCAAAGATCCGTTCAAGGTAGAAGTGCGTATTCAACGAGTGCTTACACCGGACTGCATCTTCGTTGCGCAGACGGAATATGAAAAATCGAACACGAAAATGATGTCGGCGATGCAAAAATTCTACGATAACTTTCTTTCCGCACCGCGGAGCAATTGGAAAGAAGGCGCATTGTGCGCTGTTTATTCCGCAAAGGATAAGTCCTACTTCCGCGCAAAAATATTGAAGATAATATCTACAACAGAGGTGTTAGTTTATTTTTACGACATGGGTATCGAGGAAACGGTGACGATGCAGGATATACAAATCCTCCATTCGAAATTCGCGAAGGAAATGACATACTGTTTTAAGGTGAAGCTGGCTGGTATCCTACCATGTGGTGGATCAGCCATGTGGCCGACGTTATCCTGCACAATACTGTCCGACATTATACGAAACAATATGTATTGCAAATTTTACATCACTAAACCGGTAAGAATCTGTTCATCTTTTTTTCTTCTTTTACGCTAATTTATTTGACGGATTATTGTTTGTAAAAGTTCTCTTTAAATAACAATTTGTGTCAGATTTTAGAATAAAATTTCATTAATAGTTTTATATGCAATGTAATTTGACGTATGTATTTTAATATAAATTTTATATATATGTATTTTATCCAATTTTCTCTTTAAGTATTTATATTTTACGCATAATATTACAAATAAAATTCTGTCTTCAATTCTGACACAATTTATGGATTATATAAAATGTATTCAGAGACTATTTGATGAAAGTTATGTGAAAAAATAATATTGCAATTGCTGCATGCAACAAAGTTGATTACGAATATAAAAATATATAAAGTTACTCGTATCGCATATGTTAAGATTCAAGAAGAAGTTTTGGATGACGTGATACCTGTTGTACTTTGGGTAAGACAGTCTAAGGTACCAGGACCATTAGCGCCGACTAGAATAGAGGTCAATTCTATCAACCGAATGTTGGTGGATGAGGGTGTCGCTTTGCCCATTAAGAAGTAAGAAATTAATTCAATACAAAAAGAGGTTTAATTTGCATGCAATGTTCGAATTATAATTTCTAATCTAATTCAACAGCTACTTCGCACAAGCAGATTCAATTCTCGCTGCAGAATTTAAACAGCAGTTAGAGAGTAGTAATTGGGTCACGCCGTTCAATGAAGAAGTAAAGTGGTTTAACAAAATGGACGAGAGTGAAATGGATGATACGATTATATCGCATCAAACTGATATGTCAAATTGTAATAATACTGATATTTTAAACACTTCATTTGTGAGTACCATTTGCGATACGACGATAAATACCGAATGTGCGGTAAAGTTCTCGGACTGGTTACCACCAAAAGAAATAACGGAGGAAGTGTTTCATGCTATACCAACATATGTGGATAACAAATGCGTCGTGTATTTGCATCCTAAGAAAAGTAGTAAGTTTGCCTTGATTGATAATAGTAATCTACATAAAGTTCCTTTCTAATCTTGCACAGAATTTTGCATTCATTTGTACCTACATATTTATTACCTACATCATTTACATCTTTACAATATAGCAGTCTTATTTATTCGAAAACTATGCTTATAATAACCCTACCGTTTCGCTCTTGTCGTAGATGCTGATGTGCTGCAGTATATAGAGTCCGAGTTGCAAAGTCATTATAAAAAGGTTAAAATAAACAAACACAAAATATGGAAAGAGGGAGATTTATGTATCGCCCAATATCATCAGAACCAAAAATGGTACAGGGGTAAAATTGTAAAAGATTTAGGAAATATATTGCAGGTAAGAAATAATAACTTATTATTTTTAACTATTGTTTTTGCTTTTTTGATCATATGCTCTGAATCTAGGTGGAATTTGTCGATTATGGCAATGTGGAAGACTGCGAGAGACAACATGTAACGGATCATATTAGACTGGGACATATTCCTATCCAATGCACAAAATGCATCATAAGTGGACTAAGACCGGTAATAGGATTTTTTCGGCAATAATGATCTTCTGTAATTTAGATCTTTTTTGCCCAACCCAAGTTTTTTTATTGTGCTTTCAAAAAATATGAAAAAAATTAAAATTACTTTTCAACATCCATGTTACATTACCAAATAATTTTTTTATTTAAATGTTAAATCTTTATTTAATAAAAATTGAAATTTGAGTAGAGATGTTTAAGAATGAAATTTCGCTTGTGCTTCAGATTGCAAACGAAAAGTTAATGTATAATTTTGTATTCGTAATAATTTTTTTTAATTTCTCTTTGTGTCCTCTTCATACAACAGGCATCGCCAAATGGTAAATGGATGTTGCATGATCTAGACCGCATACACGCGCTCCTCGTGGATCAGGATTGCAAGGTGTCCATTTTACAGCGCCAGTCCGCATATTTAATTGTAAGTTATGTCCAGATTTATGTCAGTAATAATGTACGAATATAAACAAGTCTCTAATATAAAGCCTTTAATAAGTTTTGATAACAATTTTATTGTAATAATGCTACGCATGCAATAACTCATTATCCGTAGGTATCGATAACATTATTACGGCCATGGAAATGTGATCTTCTGTTATATCTTGTAAATCACATGAATATGAGTATCAAGGTTGAACGTAAAGAGTGGAATGATTCGGACATTTCCGAAGATGAAAATTCGAATTTGGACTCTACCAGAGATGTTGTGATTGAAGATACAATAAGCGATTGCGAGAAGCTATGCATAGCCGATATTTCCAAAAAATCTACCTTAGAAACAAATATGCAGGATATTACATTAACCGAGAATATGATGAGTGATAATGTAGCGGAAATTTCAAAAATGGAATTGCTGGATAAGCACAAGAGCAAACAAGCATCCGACACTGAAAGCTCATCTTCGATAGACATGAATTTGACGAACGCGCATCTGATTTCTTCAACGCCGCACCTACAATCGGAGGAAGAAGATTATTTTGTTTCATACAAACGATTGATTATTCCTCAAGATATAAAATACATTGAATTAGTATTATTTTGCAACAGAGATCCCATCACTTCATACGCGCAGCTGGCTGAAAATAACGACGACATATTCTCTAATGTGGGTCTACGCAAATTTATTATTAAATATCTTTCACATAAAAAAAGTGTTGATCTAATTTATATTCATTTTTTTAGGAGTTTCACGAATATTATTTGCGATACCAATCCATAATGGCAGAGTTACAAACTGATACTTGTTACCAACCATTAATTGAGACTTTTGCAAAAAGTAAGTAATTTCTTTATAAAGAAATAAAATAAAATAAATATAACTGTACATGATCGAATTGGTACGCAACACGATACGTTCAATAAAATTGTCAATAGTCTTCATTTTTTAATTTTTCTTAGATACTCCATGCATTGCGAAATTTACTGATGATATGTGGTATAGGTGTGTTATCACGAATAGCGAAAAAATTCCAAACACTCCTTACGTAAAAATTTCACTGTATTACGTCGATTATGGTAATCATGAAGATAAAAAAGTCCACGTACTCTCCAAGTGAGTTGAGCATTAATGATATCGATTTTTTTCATATTTGTGCAATTTTGTGCCATTTATGTAACAAAAATAAAATTTATATAGAGACCACGATTTACGTGTACCAAAGGAAGAATGGCTGGAATTACCCGCCATGGTTATCAAATGCACATTTTGGGGATTAGATTTCGTCTCCAACGATATTGATTTGTTAGCGTCGAAATTAGATGAAATATACAATCAAGCAGTTGTGGCCAAAGTTAAGGTAAGCCTGTTTGAAATTCATTTGTTTAAATCACATGAAAATACATTAATCACACATCATCGTAGGATATTAATGATGGAAATAATCTAGTGGTCGAACTATATAAGGATAAAACATGTAAGGAACTTTTTTATGCTCATTTAATAGAAGAAGGTTTATATCGATTTAAGTACCCAAGGAAGACCGAGGATGACTGATAGTTATTTACGACTTCAAGTTTTTACTTAAACCACTGCATTTATTTTATATGATTTATATTGATTTAAGTAAATCGAGAAGGAATTCATAACCATGGATAGTTCATTTTTTATACGTATAAAAAAGGTTATGAGTTTCTAAGACAAGCGTTAAAATCTTATTGTAAAATCTCATTTTATAGAAATACATCACATATGTTATTGTATAAGAAATATTTTATATAATTGTCTTTCTTACACTAACGTTGTGTACTCTTCGCAATCTGTTCCTTTAGTACTAGGATACTTTGTCTCTGCTCAGGCGGAAGCATTGCAATTTGCTCGTCTGACAATTGCAACACTTGCATTATTAAAGCCGCCTGTGAAAAAAATTATTTTATAGTCTAAACGTAGCTATAGTAAGCATATTTTTTTACGTATGTGATAAAATACAAGGGGACATGTAAATTAATGGCTTATTGAGTATTTTAGATTTATTTGAATATTTTGATGCGTGCGTTGATATAGCTCAGTACTGATCAAGATTTGTAATTTTGTACTTGAAGTTGAAATGAATCCATGTTCATGCTTATTATCATTCTTATTCTCAATTTCTCATAATACGCGATTCTTGTTCTCAGAAACAAGATTGATCTAAGATCATTAAACGTTTTTGACATATATTATTTATTGTTTAAAAATATATTATTTTACTAATATAAGACACTATTATTCTTAAAACAAGATAAGATACATGAGCATATGTAATAATACTTACAGAAATATAATTTTATACTTGTATGTTTTAAGAAAATACATTATTATTATTATGAAAATACAATATTATTATAATTGTAATGTAACAAAACAATCTATATAATCATATGTACATGTATATAATTATATCCAATGTGCATTAACAATTACACATTAGCTATTACAGATTATCAATAATACCCCTCAAAAGATTTTTTATGACTAAGCCAGACTAAGTTAAACTAGTCCCGTCTCTGAAAAAGAGTATCACGCACTACAAAAAAATAACTATAAAGTGAGAAATGAGTACGAACATCGATGCGTTTTAATTTTAAGTTCAAAACTACAAAACTGGAGCAGCACTGATGTAGAACCAAAATTTGTTACGCGTTCATATGTGTACAATTTTGTTTTTATTCATAATTCTTATTTTATAAAAAGATAATTGTAAGGACATTTTATTTGTGATGACTTTATCTTTTGTAATCAAATTTCAAATAAAAGCATAAACTGCAACGTACCTTTTCCTGATCAGATGCGCCGCTGGGAATATTTCCCGCTGGAGACATTCCGGCCACTAGTCTCGTAGTTGCAGAACTTGCGGGCTGCGAAAGCACGGTTGCAGAGGAGCCAGTTGTATTGTTAGTTACAACACTTGATGCTGGCACAGTTGGTGCAGCAACCGGTCTCGGAACGATCGGCGGCGCAACTGGAGTCGCTACGAGTTTTATAAAACAAAAATCCATTAACATTCGATCCACCAAAAAAACAATATTTACTTTGACATATAAAAGCAATAGACTTATATAAAATGCACAGGATTGGGTAATAACTAATTAGAAAATTAAAAGTTAAATAATAAAGTTAAGAAGTTATAACAACTTTTAACTTAGGCTGATATTTATAATTGAATCTTATTTCAAGACTGTCTTGAATAATGTCTTAAAATGCTAATACGGCTCTGTGATTGGTCAATAACATCTTAAGACAGTACTTCAAACTTAAATATAAGAATCGACTATGGATACCAACTTTAGTTAATTTTTAACTTCAATTAAAATTATTTTTAAAACATAAACTTTAGCTTATTAATTTTTTTTTTCAAAAATTTATACAAAAAAAATACATTCCAACATATAAAAGAACAATATTTCTTTATTACTTTATATAAACTTAATTTTTCAAATAAAATATTAAATACTTTTCAAAATTAACTTTTCAAGACGTTAACTTTAACTTAATTTAATAATAATTAATGTACCCAATTCTGAAAATGCATATGTAATCACATGTATAAAAAATAAAATAAAAACATACGATTAGATTTGGTAATCCTAGGATCGATGGGTATCCGGGAATCTCTAAGTTCTCTCGAATCTCTGTTGAATCTATCAGACCTCGGATCGCGATAGAAACTGAAAATAATGTTGCTTTGATGTAAGAAACAACGATTAAATTCAAGAGATATATATATATATATATATATATATGTATATGTATATGAGACCTCTCGATTCCTTCCACAGGAAGAATGCTATAAAAAAGAACTCTTTCAATTACGCAGTTTACAATTGAGATCTACCAATCGACGCAAAGCGACTTACTTGTCCGTAATATTAAACGCGTTTGCCCCTCTTGGATCGGCAGTAGCCGGCATCACCGAGGGCGCACTAACCGGCGCGGGCTGCGTTTGTGGCGATCCTCTCAAGTCCTGATCCATTCTAGCTACACGCGGATCTATCTGTCTGTCTAGTCGGAGATCTATGTCCTGACCTGTTTTTACGGATTGAATGTCAAATTTAAATTCCTTGTCCAGTGATCCTCTCGAATCTTGATCCATAGCTACACGCGGATTTATCTGTCTGTTCAGTCGAAGATCTACGTCCTGACCTGTTTTTACGGATTGAATTTTAAATTTAAACTCTTTGTCCAGCTGGTCGTAAAGACTTCAAAGTTCAAATGATACGTACATTATGAAACGTGGAGAAAACAATAGGTTCAATCAAATTAAATTGCATCACTACATTAATAAATCGTTACTTTCCGTACTCGAATGGTACTTTACGGAAAATCAATGAATACAATTTCAAGATTTTAGCGCAATTCTTTACGACTAGTAATCACTAATATAATTCTTGAATAACAATATTGTGACAAGACAGACTTTTATCGTACCTGCGAAAATGGGCGCTGGAGCATTGACAGGTGGCGGAGGTCGTGGCGCCCATGGTTCCTCGATTCGCGGCTGTACCTGCGGGATCGGCTTCTCGGACGGCGTTAATACACTCGGAATGGGATTGGCCTTGTGCAACATACTGACAGCTGTATGTGGATCCACTATCCTCATGACCACTTGTGCTTGAAGCAGGGCGTACGCCAGCTGTGGATTCTGCAGAAGCATCTGACGCGCCTCGTTCGGATTGTTTTGCACAC
Organism: Solenopsis invicta; assembly: GCF_016802725.1. NCBI lineage: Eukaryota > Metazoa > Arthropoda > Insecta > Hymenoptera > Formicidae > Solenopsis > Solenopsis invicta. Next base: position 24,985,238 of record NC_052669.1, read on the forward strand.
AGAGTTTCATCTGTTTCATCAGTTCGAACATCTGCTCCGGTGGCAGAGACGCCACGGCTTTGCTTATTGCCTCTGGCGCCTTATCCGACTGAACGGCTTCTCCATAAGGATTCTCTGTATTCTGTCCCTGTAGTAGACTTTGCATCTCCATACGACTTTTCTCTGTGCAAGCATTGTCCACGCGTAAAGTTCGTCCACCAATCTCATATCCATTTAAATTTCTCATGGCACTTAGAGCTGTTTCCTGATCTTTATATTCACAGAAGCCATATCCTTTGGGCTTACCCGTCTCGCGATCAAATACTAATCTGTTTACAATTGAATATATGAATAAATACAAAAAAAAAACTAGAAATGAAAGTAAATTACATTTATAAAATATCACTAAATTTATTTTATGCTAAAATACATAATTATGGAGTACAGAGTTGGATTTTCTCATAAACAGGTGAGAGTTTTCACTTCTAATTGAATTTTCTCTAAAAATGTATAATATATGATCAATTTGTAGCATAAATTCTTAATATTTTGTATCTGAATAATTATTTTTGTGACTGTATATTTTTTTGAAAAAGAAAAAAACAAGTGTACAAGATATAAACAATACATTAAAGAACTATATTCTATATATTTATTTACTGCAAAGAATTTCTTTGTAAACATTCTAGACGATAACACTGACAAATTTAAGTTTTAGTTTCAAGTTTATTAAGTTCTATCTTAATTCTTATAACATTGTACTATTCTAAAACTGGTTGCTAACATTTGTATCTTAAATGTTAAAGATACATCGAAAGATTCGGTAATACGATTTTAATAAATTGTTCAATGCAATTAGCATTATAGTGAGCAATGAGAAACATGATGGACTCACTTAAACGAAAGCACAGGTCCAACCTCGCTGAAGATATCCTTCAGATTCTCTTCCGTAGCCTCGTACGGGATATTCCCGACTGTAAAACAATTGGAAACGTTGCGATGTCACATTATTATTATGCAGACGCAATAAGCAGCATTACAACTCGTACGTTAAATTACTCACCGAAGACACTTCGCATCGACTTGTCCATCAGCGATTGATCCGAAATAGTTGAATTACTCATTTTTGCGCTTTTGTTTCCGCCTAATGCGGGGCAGACACTCAATACAATGACAACACTACACGCGTGCTTTAAAAGCACGAAACACTCGATCCGTTGAATAAACTCGACAAAATAAAACTTGCAGTACTTGCACACGTCTGCCTACTATTCTGCAATCTGCTGCAATGCTGCAATCGACTAACCTAAATCTGCACCGTAAAACCGGGAGGAGATTGGATATGCCCGCGTCGCTCCGGCTTTTGATTATTGAATACCTCGCTGGGTAATATCGCACCCTTTCTTACCAAGAGTAAGCAAACTTCTAGAATATGCTCTCGTCTTTAACAGCAAACCTGTCGATATATAGATTTGCAATTGCCATGGCAACTGGACGAACGCCAGATTGAAACATTCTCGTGTGTTATAGAAACATAGAATAATATTGTTGTAGGCTGATCCAACAATATTAGACAATCTGTGCTGAATGTGACAATGAGAGCACATCCAGCATGGGTCGACAAAGTGCAGTCGGATCAATGGTAAAACTCGAGTAGATCAACAGTTCTCTCTCAGAAATTATAAATTAATTTTTGTAAATGTACTGAATAAGAATGTGAGGAGTGAAAGTGTTAAAGATTATTAGATTGCATAAAAGTTGCCTTGTTGAACCTTTATGAGACGAGGAATTGAATTATAAGAATAATATGTCTAATATTAATTTATAAATTATTGTATAATTTATTATCTATATGATATATAAAAATGAAAAATAAATTTCTAAGTTTATATTTTACTATTTGTTTCACAAAGGCTTGAACTATTAAATGCTTTTTTATCATTCAGTAACATCCTAATTCTTTGATGTTACCTCTCATTATTTCTTTCTTATTATATATTTTTTAGTATATACGATCTTTGCTTCAATCCGGATGGTACACAATTAGTTGTTGCTTCTGGCAATCAAGTCCTTGTGTACGAGACCAGTGATGGTGCCTTGATTCAACCATTGAAGGGTGAATTATCTTAGAAAGAATTGTCTAGCTATTAAAATAAAATAAAAATTCTTTTTCTCTATAAATGTAATCTTGTGTTCATATATTTTATAGGGCATAAAGACACAGTATATTGTGTGTGCTATGCAAGAGATGGCAAGAAATTTGCATCAGGAAGTGCAGACAAAAGTGTTATTATCTGGACTTCCAAGTTAGAAGGGATATTAAAATATTCGTAGGTTCTATTTCTAGCTCTGATAAATATGAATATTCAATAGATCTTATAATTTTCCTTTGTTTAGACACAATGAAGCTGTACAATCAATGCATTTTAATCCTGTCTCGCATCAGCTTCTCAGCTGTTCGCTCTCAGATATTGCCTTTTGGTCCGTGGAACAGAAAGCTGTACAGAAACAAAAGTCTGGTGGGAGGGTCAATTGTTGTGCATGGACAAGGGATGGCCAATACTTAGCTCTTGGTCTTGCAACTGGACATGTATCTATAAGAAACAAAGTATATTGCTCATTTTGTCTTTATAATGTTTTATAAATTGTATTATTTAAAAAAATATATTAAATTGTTATACAATTTAGCGTTAAATATAATAAATATTTTTAATATATTTAATAAAATTATATATATATATATATATATATATATATATATATATATATATATATATATATAATAATAGTGTCTTTATGCTATTCTATGAACTAATCTAAATGTATCAATATTTTTCAGAATGGTGAAGAAAAAACGCGCATTGAACGACAGCTTGGAGTTCCAATTTGGAGTTTATCATGGAATCCTTTACAGTACCTACAATCTTACATATTAGATAGATACATATAAAATTAAAGACGGAAGAAATCAGAATATTTTATTGATGTTTAGGGACGAAGCTACAGATATTCTCTGCATTGCTGACTGGAATGGAATCATCACATTTTACACAATCGGTGGAGAAGCTATCAGAAGAGAGAGGTCATTCAGTTTTATACCACTTAAAGTCACTCACTTCCCAGAAGGTCAATACCTTCTCGTTTGCGGTAGTAATAAACAATGCCTATTGATGACGCACGATGGCATACAATTGGTTAACGTAGGCGGTACCTTTTCGTCATGGGTATGGAGCTGTGCCGTTCATCCAAACGCCTCGCATATTGTAAGTTGTAACACAGTTTGCGCGGCATTACTTGTTTTAATTATCTGCTATTTAGCGATTATTTTCAGGCACTCGGTACTCAAGATGGAACGATAACGTATCTACAACTTTCCTGGGACGTCGTACATGGTCTATATGGCGACAGATACGCGTACAGAGAGAACATGACTGATGTAATAATACAGCATTTAATCACGAGTCAGAAAGTTCGAATTAAATGTAAAGATCTGGTAAGTACAATGTCTGCAAAACGTTAAAAACTTTAGACAAAAAAGTTAAGATCAATTTTTGTAAAAATATTCAATTGGTACCTCACATTTGTAAATTTTTATTTTTTTATTTTTTTCCATTTAATCGGAACTCTTTTTGAAAACTATAAAGAACTCTAGAATTCTTTGAAGAATCTATACATATTAATTATATCACAATTTTAAAAATAAGATGTTAATTCATAGTGGTTGCAAAACATCTAAAGAAATGATGAAGTAATTGTATTGTATTACGACTTTGTAATAGAAAGTGTGTTATTAAATTTAAATACTTATATTCTATTCCAGGTATGCCGGATTGCGGTGTATCGAAACAGGCTAGCTGTGCAATTATCTGAGCGAGTAATCATTTACGAACCGTCTGGTGCAGGCGATGTAATGCATTATAGGATACGAGACAAGCTTAATCAGACATTGAATTGCAATCTGTTGGTTGTCACGTCGAATCACTTAGTTTTGTGCCTGGAAAGACGTCTGCAAAGTCTCTCGTTCGCGGGGATAATAGAGAGAGAATGGATACTCGATGGACTTATCACTTACATCAAGGTGGCGGGTGGTCCTGCCGGACAGGAATGTTTAATAGCTGGTAAATTTTGAAAGAAAAATTTATTATCTTGATAAGCCAACAGTTTTAACACGAGTTTTGATACTAGGTCTGAAAAGCGGACACGTAATGAAGATATATCTTGACAATCCGTTTCCCGCACACGTCGCAAAAATCGATGATGCCGTGAGATGCTTGGACATCAGCTCTTTGAAGGAGAAAATGGCGGTAGTCAGCGAAGCTGGTATCCTCTCCGTGTTCGATCTGTGCACCGGCGAGAAACTGCAGGAATTCCACGATGTCAACAGCGTCGCGTTCAACATTGCTTTCGAAGATATCATGTGTTTCGCGGGCAGCAACTACCTCGCGATAAAAGTCGCAAACTTCTCCGAGTATAGACAAAAATTCTCTGGCTTCGTCGTAGGGCATAACGGCTCGAAACTGTACTGTTTGAACGGTTCATCTATCATGACACTAGAGGTAAGTTCTTGCAACGTCAAGTGGTTTCTAAACGTTCAATGTTATTGCACAATATTTAAATACTGCACAATATTGTTGATCGTCTGAAGACTAATTTGTTTTAAATTATCTGAAGAAATATTGTATAATATTATTATATATAAAATAGCACAACGTTCTTATTATACTTTGCATGATATATTGCAGGTGCCATTATCGTTGTTCATGTATCAATATCTAGACATCGGTTTGTACAGCCACGCTTACGACATAGCGTGTTTAGGTGTGGCCGAATCGGACTGGCTCGCCTTGGGGACGGCGTGTTTAGATAATTTGGAATTAAACATCGCATACTCGGCGTTTGCGCGAATAAAAAAGCTGCGTTACATAGAGATCGTGTCAGAGGTGGAGGAGAAATTGAAGTCGGGTGAATGGGGACGAGAAGCCTGCATGGCTACTGCCGCGGCCGCTATGGGAAGACTACGCGATGCGGCGAAGCTCTATCAAAAAGCTGGTTTACAACAATATGCTCTCGATATGTACTCCGATTTACGGATGTTTGACATCGCTCAGGAATTTATTGCCTCCGGCAACACGCAGGTCCGTTTATAATCAACTAGGGGTGTGCGGGTATCCGAGATTTCAGATTTGGATCGGGTCGGGAATTTTTTTCGAGATCGGGTCGGGACCCAAAAGTTTGTAAAGTTTGAGTATCCGAAATCAAGTCGGGACCCGAAATCGAGGTCGAGACCCAAAATCAAAACGGAATCCCAAAATTTTGTAAATTTTGAGTACTTCGATCTAAAGTCGGATCAAGTAGCGGTCAGAGATCTAGATACTTTATACACACTGATATGAGAAAAAAATTACTAAATTTACTTAAGACATTTTGTTTATATTGAATTACTAAATTTGAATACTGCTAATGAAATATTTACTTACAGAACATAAGTATTTACTCAATAAAAAATGATAATTAAATTAGTGGTTACTCCTGGTATTAAATAAATATATATTTACGTTTGGAAAAAATTTTATTGGGGCAATATTCAAACAAATAATTATTAAAATTTAGTAATTTTTTTCTCACATCAGTGTATAAGGTATTTAAATCTATGACCGCTTCTTGACCCGATTTTAGATCCGAGTACTCAAAATTTACAAAATTTTGGGATTTTGTCTGGATTTCGGGTTCCGACAGGATTTCGGGACCCCACTCGATTTTGATTCCTGACTCAATTTCCCGACTCGATCCCAAAAAAAAATCCCAACCCGACCCGAAGCTCGGGTACCCGTAATTTTGGGTATCCGCACACCCCTATAATCAACACTTTAAAGCTTGAGCTTAAAATGTTGTGGTTCTGGATTAATATATAAAAAGCAAAATAAAGTAAAATAATGACAGCAACTAACAAAATAATAAATGACTGGATAATATTCATCATTGAATTTAACGATTTATTTGAATCTTTAGGATCGTACGGTATTATTGCGGCGACGAGCGGAATGGGCGAAAAGCTTGGGCGAGCCACGCGCCGCAGCCGAAATGTTTCTTTCAGCGGGAGATATCGATCGTGCCATCAGTATTATCGCCGAATACGGTTGGATTGATATGTTGATCAAAGTAGGCAGACAATTGGATAAGGCGGACAGAGACAATCTGTCCATGATCGCCAAGAAACTTAAGCAACTGGGTGCTTCGCATGGCGCGGCGGAGATTTTTAGTCGATTGGGAGACGATCCTGATGTTGCCGACGTGCTTGTGGACGCACAAGCGTGGCCCGAGGCCTTCGAACTCGCAGAAAGAAATCCGAAATTGAAGTCACGGGTATATGGACCATACGCACGATGGCTGGCGGAAACCGGACGATTTTCCGAGGCTCAAGAAGGTGCTGTGGATTACTGTAATATCACAACGGACATAACAAGTATAACGTCGAGATATTTAACATTTAATGTATGTTACAGCGTTTCAAATGGCGGGACAACCGGAAGAATCCATACTCGTACTTACGATGCTAGCTAATAACGCTGTGATAGAAAAAAGGTTTCGCGATGCCTCTTACTTTTACTGGCTTTTGTCGCAGTTGAGTCTGGATTTGTCAAAAAGCGTGGAAGAGATAAAAATTATGTTTCTCAATTATTCTGATAAAGCGGATATCTATTATGCGTATCATGAAGTATACAAGTATCTGGTACGATCGTAATGTGAAATGTGACATCTTCTCTGTTATACTTTTTCTTTATAATATTGATGTTATTCTAGGAGGAGCCTTTTACATCTCTAATGCCAGAGGCATTATTCAATATCTCGAGATATTTGCTCATGAAAACGCAAAACATGCGATTGGATGGCATCTCGAAGATGACAATAATGTACAGTCTGATGAAACAAGCGCGAATATTGGGTGCCAACAAGCTGGTTATGCAATTATTGGACCAATTACGTTCGATGAAGATTCCTACGAATCTTCAGACGCAAGTGGAAACGTCGACTTTAGTTGCCAGATCTTATCCTTATCGCGATCCGGAAGAGTTACTGCCTCTATGCTACAAATGCTCCACATTCAATCCTTTAATGCCGACAAATAATGTATCTGGTAGTAGTTGCACGCAATGTGGCTTAAAATTTCAATATTCCTTTGTTATGTTCGGTAAGTAACGGATTAGAGTACATAGAAATTTAAGATCCTTAAAATTCTTGTATTTTCTGTAGATTTTTTTAAACAATTATCACTATTAAATTGGTATTCGTTTATAGAAATTTTGCCATTAGTCGAGTTCGAATTAGAAGACGATATCACAGACGAGGAAGCTGAAAAACTGATAGAAGAACCATTACCTTCCCCCGATGACCTTGCAGTTAGCGATCAATTTACCATGACTTCCAATGAGACTGACCTCTTCACCGCGCGTCTAATGAGATACGAGGTAGTGACAAAGATAATATATAATTACATAAAGTGTTAATTTTATAAAATAAAATTTAAAAAATGATTATTGTAGGAAAAATCCAATAATTCTACAGTAACCGTTGGAAGAGGGGTATTAAAAAGTATGGATCCATCCACAGTGATAATTATTAAGTGGCCTAAGCCTTTTAAGACTAGATACTTCAGGAATCTTTTGCCCGATCTGCAGGTCAGCTTGTGCAAATGCTGTTTAAAGGTAAATTACACAACACTATTTTAAAAGATCAAGTTTTACAAAATCCTGTTCTATATGACCGTGATGTTTCAGTTGTTTCATTCGGACGACTACGAATTAGCGTTGTTGCGACACGGGCACTGTCCATTCTGTCGGACACCAAACGTGACTGCAGGTTGAAATAACGTAGAATTAGAAATTTGTTACAGATCAGGCATATATGTATACATCTTCATATATATATATATAAATTGTTAAAAATATTTTAGAAATGTTTTAATCTTTCTATTTAGGGCCGAATCTTGTATAGTGCACTGTTATACATATATACATATGGACTTGTTTTTTATATGCGAAACTTTTTGCAACTGCGTTATTTTTTCTATTCACGTTACTATCACAACTGTATTTTATTCGAATAAATAAAGTAGGAGTACTTCACAGAGCGTCGTACAGTTAAAGGAACAGTAAATCCGAGGGTTCGGTTATGTGCTAATTGCGGCGATCGTTTGAGCATACATATTCCGTTACCGGTATTCCCTGAGAGCCAGAGTAAAATTCTTGAAATCAGTCACGTCTCCAGACATGATCAGTATACTATTAGTCGGCTGTTGTACTTTCGTGTGTGTCATAAGTGCTCAGGCTATTAATTTGGACCGATCCTTGAAAAATAATGCTTCAGAGATCAAATCATTTAACTCCCGTTCCAATCGTCAGGAAAGGTGTAAGTCATTTAAAGAATAATGAGTATATCATTTAGATATATATATATTTTTTAAACGTCGTGATGCATCTTCGCCCAGTCTTCCCGCTATTCAGCGTCGTACGTTTCGCTAACTCCGAGTGCCTGTCGAGCATCGATCAACTTAATGGAACGTGCTTTACAAGACGGGAGTGCATTAATTACGGAGGTAATCCATCGGGACCATGCGCCAACGGATTGGGCACTTGCTGCGTGTGTAAGTAGCATAACGGAATTAATTATAAAATTATAATTTGTCGATCATAAAATAAATGAATGTGCCTCACGATAAAATTGACACGACGGAATTTATACGTATTGCAGTTCAAAAGTCTTGCGGCTCCACCACCAACATGAATAATACGTACTTTGTAAGTCCAAGATATCCCATCACTTATCGAGGTGGAGAACGATGCACGATCACGGTGCAACGCTGTAATTCCAACATATGTCAGGTAACGCACGCGTTATGCATCAGTTCCAGAGAGTAAGTCTTTAAGTTTCTCACATTTGCAGTTGCGGCTAGATTTTCTGGAGGCCACCTGGGCCCAGCCTAATTCAACTGGATTTTGCGATTTAGATGTGTTTTTGGTATCGGGTGGTTCGTCTACGGTGCCCAGAATATGCGGAGAGAACACCAACCAGCATGGTAAATCAAATTTGTGAAAATTTTCATACAGATTGAGAAGAACGGAATTAACTAGACGTAAGATTTCGTTTCAGTATACGTTGACTTTAATGGAGCAACGCCAATCACGATATCCGTCGACACCAATGCAGATTACGCGTTCGATCGACGTTGGAATATAAGGATTCTGCAAATAGCATGTGATTCTGTATGCAGAGGTACGCGAATATTTTCATCATCGTTCTCAGATACTTACAAATTGTCTCCGTTTCAGCTCCTAATGGATGTTTACAATATTACAAGACTGTCTCCGGCACTGTTATGAGCTTCAACTTTGGTACAACGGAAAATGTCCGAGGTACACTTCAATCGAATGTCAATCAAATGCCATGAATTATAAATGAAGTGATCTAAACAAAGAATTGATTCAGCTCCTCAGATAGGAACGCGACAGATGGTGAATCACCATTATGGCGTGTGCATCAGGATGAGTCTTGGATATTGCACTATCGAGTGGTCGCAAGTTGATAGATTCTCCTTTTCCGTTTCTGGAGACACAGGATCGTTTGATCCAGATATAATAGGTATAGATCGATAATTTTTCCTTGAAAGTTTTTTGTAAATTTAGCAAAAATTGTTGATTGCGTCAGATATACTTTATAAAACATGGATCGCAGAATACCTTACCATTTGCCACGGCGTTTAGTTATCATGTGTATTAACAGGCACAGATTTGGTGGCAGAATCTGGAGCTAGCTGCACCAATGATTTCGTGATTATACCCGACCCGCGTGAGAATGGCGCTTCCGTTAATACAGACAGATTTTGCGGAAATGGATTTATAACAAAAATATGTAGGTAATCATTTAATGCTACGTTATACATTATAGAGATACTATATATTTTTTCATGAAATTTTTAGCGGACTTGAAACCATTTGTACTTTATGTCGTTACTAACGGCGATGAAATGCAAGAGGCTCAAAACAAAGGCTTCGCACTTATGTTTCGTCAGCTACCTTGCGCAGTTTAATTTATAATTTATACTGTTATGTATATAAATGGTAGGGCCTGCACTAGTCGCTTGAGTAATTACCAGCAAATGACTATTTAAAAAAATCTTATAATAAAACTTAAAAAAAAATAAATTGTAACTCGACAAATTCTTTTTTCTTTCTGGCGATCATTTAATTCAGATATAATAGGTAAATAGGACTAATTTTTGTTTGAAAATTTCCTATAAATTTAGCAAGTATTGATATTTTTATTTTACATCTAATTTTTATACATATTTGATTAAAATTGGTTATTGAATGATTTATTTGACTGGTGCAGTGACCTACATAAATTTTTTCTTAGAGTAATATTATTAAGCCACATCGTAATATTCATAAGTACGATTTATTATGTAAATAAATAATTCTATACATATGGGAGAACAATATATTATCTACTCAAACTCGCGTTACCAGAATGTGCATCAACTTGCTCTCTGACAGCATTGTACCAAATGCCAATCTTTGTATGGGTCAGCAAGTCTTGGAAAGCATCACAGCCTTCGATACTCTTCAAAATTCCGTACACCGCGAGATCGGACAAATCGGGCTTGCTACCGCCCATGAATGTAGTGCCACGTGCCTTGATACCGCGCAGCCAGTAATTTGCCTCGTCGTATAACGACTGTCGCACATCGTCTTTTAGACGATGCCTCTTTTTAAGTTTCTTTCCTATCAACCACATTGCCATCGCACCCACGTTTACTATCAGTAATCGCTCCCACGATGGAAAATACTCCTCCCATTTGCCAACCTAGATTAAAAATTATTTTTTATTTACATTATTGCTCCTACGTGGTATTACTTTTCATCAGTGTTGAGCTAATCGCTTAATTTATTTGTTAATTAAAAATTCAAAATATATAAAATTATAATTAATATAATCAATTAATGAAATTAAATGTTAAAACAATTTTTTACAATTAATTTTTAATCATATTTCAAAAATTATATTGATAACTTTTAATTGATTCAAACTTTAATCAATTAATGCTCAAAATTTATTTTAAAGCAACTGAAAAATTTTAATCGTTTGTTATAATCAAAAACTAAATTCTTAATCGTAATTATTAAATAATTGAAAAATTGATTAAATTATGCAACACAGTGCTTTTTACAGATTCACTCACTTCTGAGAACCAATTGAACGTCTTATAGGATTCATTGATTGTTCTGTAGACATTTGGCGAAAGAGTGTGAATGAACACCTCGTCTGCCCACTTCCTCCAGTTACGTTCCTCGCTAAACATAAAAGAACAGTAAAATGGTATAAAATGTGTGATTGATTATCCAATTATGTATATATTAGATTTCACATACGTAATATCGTTCATCGATCTATCCTTTGGAAGCTGCTTATTGAACATGAGAAAATACTTGTTTATAATCTCATATTTAAATTTGCCATTTTCTTCATGCATGCCTATACTCGGATAATAATTGGCCAGTTCTTCGATTTTGTGAGATGTGTTGTAAAAGTAGGAGGCAAGAAGCGATACTATCATGGTGCTGTCATTTAAGGGCTGATAACCTCCATCCACTTTGGTCAAGAGGATTGGAACTTTTTTGTACGAGGACCATCCAATTTCTTTACGAAGCACTGGGTCTACCTCCACAATGTCATAAGATATCCCATAATAATCCAAGAATACTCTGACCTGAAGTATAAATAATTCCATTCAGATTTTAATTCGGTAAATTAGCTTGTCATATATCTGTATTATTCTGTTATAATACAGATAGAATTATTGACTTTAGCTATTGAAGAAATATCGAACTGTGGAAAGAGATGAGATTAGAGAGAAATTATACAATTAGAAATTCTGCTGTCTGCGATTTCTAAAGTTTTACCCACCTTACAGCAAAAGGGGCACGTCTGATACTGGAATAACGTAAGTTTTAAACCTGTGGAATCCACCGGGGATGTAATCTGAAATAAAACAGGTGCGATTACATCAAGGCAAGATATACGCAGCGTGCAATCGTTCACGATCATCGGGATACCTTCCGGGACGGAGTGATAGGCGGCTTGTGCTTGAGTAATGCAGTCTCCAATTGCGTTCCCTCCAGGGCGATGTTCTTCCGAGTCTCCTTGATCCTGCGATAAGCATAACCCGCACCCACTGCGGTGCCGGTCACTGCGCCGATCAGAGCAAATTTCACCAGACCTGACCGCATCCTCTGCGGCTGCTGCACCATCGTGCAAAATGACCCTTGGGTGCCATTCTGATTGATAAAGTAACACTTACTCAAAAATTTCGCCCTTTCTGTGAACCGGGCGAATCTGTGTACCGCTGCCATTTTTAGGTTAGCGGATAAACGTTGTACAAATTCAAGGACCTTGCTACGATATAAACACGTAAATCGTAAATTATGGATACTTATACAATCTTTTCGGGATTGCCTAACTGAAAGTAAAATTATGTATTTATTAAAGAGCAATTACGACAAATACTCTGCATAGTAGAAAAAAACTTACTACAGAATTAGTTTTCAATTATCATTGATATTATATGAAAAAAGTGTCAAGACTGTCTTTAGTTTCTAAAATATTTTAATTGAAAATTGATGTAAGAATTCCAGATAAGTTACTTATATAGCGCGTATCACTTCGTACGATGATATAATCGCCGTTTTAATTTTAAAGTCGTTTAGTATTCCAAGCTATTGCTTTTAAAAAAAGGCAAAAAAATAATTACAAAACAATAATAATTAAAAAGTATTGGGCGTAAAGCATTGCTTAAAATACTTTGTTATATAAAATTGCTTGATTTGAATTTCATGCCAGAAATATGACCAAATGTTTTTTTTTATAATTATGTTGAAAAAGCAATGAATTAAACTATCTTGTAACAGCGAATATATTTGCATATATTTGTTGATATAACTTTTCATATATCTACATTCATCCACATACTTACATGAAAGATGCATGCAAATATCATATATTTAAATTATTATTTAAATATATTTATTAAAGATATATATTCGTTTCAAAATCTACATGAATTCGATATTATATTCTATATATTTAGTTTCATTATCTTGATTTTTTAATTTATATATAATATTCACAATATACATATTTGGCGATATACAAGCAGTAAATGTGTCACCAAACATTTTATAAAAAAATATGCTGTCTAATGTATGTAAATAACACTATTCTATTTTAAAAAGTGCCAACGATTTCGTCAGACACGTCCAAATAGATAAAATTCAAGCTACGTTTGCTATTTAAAAATTTGTTTTAGAGATTATAAATATAAACATGCACTTCTACAGTACGTTCTATATGAGTTTATATTAAATATAAATAGTTAAAAATTAGTCCCTTTAAAGTTTAATTTAGGCAGTATTCGTCTTCTGGAACATACAATGATACAAAAATATTCTATAGTTGTTAATAACAATTCTTCAGGCAGTTTAATAAATATAGAGATTCTTTAGGCACTATTAAATCTGGATGTATTCCATTGCTTCTTCTGACTGCGTTACTTTTTCATCGTGTGCATCTCAGCGCTTCATCTTATCGAGGATCGGCACAACCATGTCAAAGGACGGTCGCTTGCCCGGATCTTCGTTCATACAAATTCGAATAAGCTTTGCAAGATGTGGAGAAATGCCCGGTGGGATGCTCACACGTAAGTCTTCCAGAGCGATCTAAGATAAATTATTAGTTATTAATATAATGCTTATAATGCTTAAAAATTTAATGAGGATTTTTATATAAAGTAATATGTATTTTTTTTGCTATGAGGTATGAGAGTTAATGAAAGGAAACCTTAATGCATTGAATTTCTTTTTAAAGTAATAGATTATGTATTACTCGCCTTCATGCCACATTCCATAGGTGACAGATCCGCGAATGGCACTTCTCTGGTCGCCAATTCCCACAGAAGAACGGCAAAGCTCCACATGTCGCTAGCTTCGTGATTGATGTCTGCCGGACGCTTGCTCAAAGCTTCCGGCGACATCCACGCCGGCTCATAAATTCGCCCAACTTCTTGGAAGGAGAACTTTGCATCCGCCATATTCACACGAGCTGTTAGATCATCGTCGATCTGAAATTGAACATAGTACGTATAAAAATAACCATAGACTTTGTATTCAGGCTTTACATATCTTTTGTTTAATTACCGACTATCCGGAACTTACCATTATATGCTTACTGTTGAGGTGAAATCTGCATCTATTCTGTCGATCTAAACCATGAAGGAATGCCATAGCTCTGGCGACATCAAGAGCTAGTCGAAGAGCACGTGCCGTATCCACAACAACACCTGTCCCGCCGTGCAGAAGTCGATGCAAGCTACCTCGTGCCATGTACTGGGAGACGGTTGCCAACTGCGGGGGTTGATTCACGCAGCCAAGGACTGGCAGAACATTCGGGTGCGAGAAGATTCTCAGCTTCGGGAACTCCTCGTTGAAGTCCCTGGAGATACGCGCGGTGCAGTCGCGGATATTCAGTATCTTGGCGACGATATCATTGTTCTGCCAACGGCCTCTCCAGGTTTCCCCACTCGGTGTGCTCGCGAGATGCATATGAAGGGCCAGATCAGCCATACTGATCCCTTTGTGCCTCGAAAGAGTCGCATCTCCTGAAAAATAATATAAAGAAATTAAAATGTACCTTTTTAGTATATTATCATCCCCTTTTTAAAGATTTAAGAAATACTTACGGCTTCTGGTCTTCAATCCTAACCAGCTTTGATCTTTGAATTGTATCTTCTTCAAATCCTGTCCATATTCCACTGCTAAATCTAATGAAACAAGAAATATATTCGATGTGATATATGAAAGGTGGAAGAATTAACTCAGAATGTACATATTTTTATGTACCGTGCAATCTCTTGGCCACAACACCTCTGGCTTTATCGAGAGGAGTGTCGCCGTCCTTGTTGGCAATGGACACGAGAGCACCAGCCGCAACCAATTCCTCCGCAACCGCTTGGTCCCCCCAGAAACAAGCATAATGTAAGGCAGTATTTCCATGTTCGTTTGTGACGTTCACGTCGGCACGGTTTCTAAGCAACTGCAAATCGAGTTATGTGTTGTATGCTTTAAATATATCTTAACATTCACAAACAGCATTGTTAAATCCATTTCTCATTACCAATTGCACTATGTCTTTGTGTCCATGCGCTGAGGCTAGGTGCAATGGTGTGTCATCTCCTCTGTTGGTGGCATTAATACGTGCTCCTCTGCTGACCAATAACTCTGCCAATTTTAAGTGGCCTTCTTTACAGCACCAATGAAGTGGACTGAATCCATGATCATCTCTGCACACAGAACATGTTCAATGAAATATTTTGAAGTATCTTTTTATAGCAGGTACTAAAATTTAAATTATTATATAAGTCAAATATAAGCAGTTTCTTTAAATATTATTTAATGAATAAGATTCCTTAGAAACGTCACAGATAAAACCAGAGTTGTGATGTACATTTCAAAATTATGTCTACATAAATTTATTATTGTTTACTGCCAGAATAAAATTAGGCAATTTAATAAACAAGTATAATGTTTACAATACAATGATAGACATTTTGACCTTTTACATTAAAGTCGTCTTCAATTGATGTTACAAATTTAAACTAATAACAAATTACAATTATATTATCCCTAATGATATCATGATAACATTAATGCGAAAGGTTGAAATGTCTGTTATTGCGTTGTAAATATTAATTACTAACTGTCCTGGCTCAATTAGCCCTACTTGTTAATTATTGATAATATTAAAAAGAAGCCTATTGCTTTGTTTTTATAATTGTTTTAATAAATCTTTTTTTTTTAGATTGTAAACAATACAAGTAATTTTAAATTAAATAACACAATATAATTAAGTTGTAAGAAAAAATAAATAAATTATAAGATGATTATAATTTTAGTATTAATAAAACAAAAATATATATAATATTAAAAATTAAAAAAGATAGATAATAGAATATAATTTTTACTATTTCTGATGAAATTTATATCTTTAGTAATCCATAATAATTGCTTGCATAAATTATTCATTAAATATAGTTTCCATTATATACATGTAATGCGGATTATTTATATTTTATATGTAAACGCCCAACTCTGGATAAAACTTACAATCTGCTACAATCACAGTCTTTTCAGTTATCTTAACAATTACTTAATAAATTTCTCATCTTCTTGGAATACCTAAGAAAAGCTTCTTATGAAAAATACTTTTCACAGAATTGTTCATCCAGCCAGCCTAATTATAGAGTCAGAGAGACTACAACGTTCGACGGAACGAGTCCCTTCCAAAAAAGGAGTTCTGGAGTAGTTACCCCTGGTTCATGTCATGCTCGGTGTCGTCCAGCCAGACGCGAACCTGCATAGCGTTGCCCTCGCGACACCACTGAAATATATCCTCCATTTTCGCGCTGTTATCATGTACAGAGGCAGTAAACACACAACAGGCGACGCCGTGAACGAGCTATATCAAGTCGGTCTGAAGTGCTCCGAAACTGCCAGCCGTCATACGCTAAATATAGCCATGTTCCTGACACTAACACCAGCGCGGCAACCTCATTACTCGCCGCGTGCGTATATAACTGTGGCGTTTCTCTTGCAGAAGTGAGGAAAAGAAACACCCCCGTATCAGTTGGAATCGCGCATCTCGCGGATTCGACGCAGCCCTCGAAAGTCGCGTGATTGCGCGCCGATTCACGGTGCGGGTGACCATATACGAACCGACGGCGAGATGTATAGAACGGTCGACCCACACCAGCATCGCGGTGGGCGGACACCAACCCAACCGTCATGTATACCCCTTCACGCCGCATCCTGCTCAATCTTGTTCCACGAGAATCCAACGGAGCAACCAAGCAACAGATGAGAAAATGGACATCTCCCACGAGACGCCGTCTAGGTCTGTTCTCATTCGCCGCAAGTTCGTGGCGAGATTCGTGAAGTGCGGTCTACTGTCGGTAAAATCCATCGCGTAGCTTTCGTGTCTTCCTCTACACTCGTGCTCGCGTCTGTCCCCATTCTCGGTACAGCGGATTCACGCGCGAATCAACGGCTACGAGCTTATCTTGTATCCCTAGCAACCAGCGACGCGTAAAGTGAGGAGTCAGCAAAAATGATGACGGGTGGGCGTCCGACGACGATGGCGAACAGATGATCGTTGACACTCGAGTGTGTGACTGTTCACGTCGACATGGACGAGAGCCTGGAACGTTGCGTTAAATCCCTGGAGGAGAACACCGAGGATGTGCGTGACGAAGCACGGCGCGCGCTGCTGAATATCTGCCAGAATGTATTAAGGTCGCCGGGCAATTACAGGTCCCGTGAGCTGCGCCTCGACGATGAAGTCGTCATCGAGAAGCTTCTGCCAGCTGTCGGTGCTATGGAGTGCCTGTTTGACGTCGGCTACGTCGAGGTCTGTACTCCTGAGAGCTCAAAACCCCCTGATTTCTCTCTCTTGATTACTACGCAGAAAAATATCAATTAAGTACTAACAATAAGTACTAAGAGAAGCAATTACTCAATTTATTCTTCTTCCTTTAAGAATTTTTATAGAAAACAAAGATAAACAGAATATTTTCTTTATAACAGTCTAAAAATATACTCAGCGCAAATTTTATAAAAATTCATTATCATGTGCATTTAAAAAAAAGAATTTATACTTTCAAAAAATATTACCAAATTTTATTGAGGAAAAGTCAAAATAATAAAACTGACTTTCTGTTTTAACTTAATATTCTTGATTGAAATATTAAATTATTAATTTTTGATATAATTTGCTTATATGAACTTGTGAAATACTTGAAACAAGTATTATTTACTTAATTCAACTAATTTATAGCAGATATTTTTTTGTTCCAATGAAACAGCAATATTGCAAACTAATGATTCAATATGTTTGCTATTTTGAACACTACAGGCATTTGTCAAAATTTTTGCTAAGCTATTGATTATATGTAACAGGATGGAGAACGGATATTTTTACCACGAAACACGTCCCTTTTGAAGCTGCAGAGCTTATCGAGGCTACTATCCACTACAATAGGGAACAGCCCGATAACCGATGACATCAACAAGAGCTCTACTGTACAGAAGGCATTCTTCGACAGAATTGTGGGACATTTCCGCGATGTTATGTACTATGAAAATCCGAATTTACAAAGAAAGGCCAAGAAAGTTGTGCCTATTGTACAATTAGAAATTGCAACGATGACGAAGATAAGGGAACTACAAAAGTAATTTTATTATTTCTGTGTATTTTTATTTTTCCTGTGATAAAATGTATCTTTATATTACTTTAACTTACTCTTTTATTTATTATATATATCTGGCATTCGCAGATCCTTAAAGTCAAGCAATGCAGCTGAAATTACTTCTTCGCAATTCGAGATGGAATTGATGGCTAAAGATTTATTCTTGGTCGAGCTTTTGCGCTGGTTCAAGTATGAATTTTTCGAATGGGTCAATAGCCCGATGTGTCCGACGTGCACCACTGAATGTACATACGAAAATGTGATACGATCTACGAATCCTCATTGCTCAAGGATAGAGATACACAGGTAAAATTTCTCTGATAGAACATTATTATTGAGTTTGCAATATCACTGTGACGTTAATTCAATCTTAGATGTCAAAAGTGCAATATAGTTGTCGAATTTCCTCGTTATACGCATCCAGAACCACTGCTGACCCTGAGACGCGGTCGCTGCGGAGAATGGGCTAATGTCTTCACCCTTTTGTGTCGATCGTTAGGCTACGACGCTCGATTTATTTGTGATGAGACGGATCATATCTGGACAGAGGTACATCAAATTATCATTTATTAACTTTAAAATTAAAGTACAAGTATTCCTCTACTTGTGTGACTTCAATCGAAATGTATAAGTCAAACATCAATTTAAGTTAATATAATATTGGTATATTATTTTATACAAATAAAACATTAAGCAAAATAATGATTTTATTACAAAAACGATGTTAGATCTCTATTTAAAAAAAAATTACAAAACAAAATTATTTCTTTCTAACAATATAATTTTTAATATAATATTTGCTATTAAAATTATTATTTAGCGTAAATACACAACACAGACGTAACTTCAATAAATGATTAAAAAACTTTTCTTTTCAAATAACTCTTAATAAAATATTTATTACAAAATTAATATTTAATTCAAACCAAGAATCAACAAGGGCTTGTAATTTAGTTCTTTATTTTCAGATATGGTCAGCGTCGAGCAAGAGATGGGTTCACGTAGATCCGTGTGAAAACGTCATAGATAAGCCGTTAATGTACGAAAAAGGATGGCAGAAGAAGCTGTCGTATATAATAGCTTATTCCAAGGACGAAGTGCAAGACGTCACGTGGCGTTACACGCGAGACCAAGAAGCCGTCATGAAACGACGAAAAATTTGCACCGAACAGAGTTTAATACATTTGCTCCAATCGTTGACTGACCAGCGGCAAAATTCCGCTGGTTACAGTTGCGCGCGTAGAAAGTACGTAGTCAAACGGAAAGTGTTGGAGCTTGCCGATATGTTATATGTTCCAAATTTGCGAAACAAGACCGCTGACGATGAGATCTACGAAGGGCGAACCTCGGGATCTCTTATGTGGAAATTGGCACGAGGTGAAATTACACAGGTAGGAATATACAAAAATTTTGGAACTGATGCAAATCAAATTTTAAAACGTAACAGTATACAATTCTTAGAACATTTTTGATTCAAATAGAATTTAGATGTCATATCTAGCGTTTTATTTTCAAGATATAGAGTTTCCATTACGTTACTCAGTCATTAAATTCTCTTTATTAGGCCAACATGGGAAAGAGCTACATTTGGGACATTTCCAAATACGGACAAGCGTTCGAACTGCAATATAACATCGTTAAAGATCTATACCATATTGTGCAAAATAACGATACTGTTTTGGAGCAAAAATCTGGTTGGCTGGAAGGGATGAACGCTACAGAAGGTGGGATCTTTCGTAAAGTGGAGAACGATTGGAAGATGGTTTATTTAGCGCGATCACCGGAGGCGGAATACGGACGTGTTAAATGGACCTTCGAGATCGCGGATTCCAAAATGTGTTTAGAAACATTTACTCTGACAGCTAAGACGGAGGTGTTTCAAGGTGCCAAAGTATCCTGTGAGATCGAAGCTGTTTTTGACAACAAGGCAATTGTTATAGCTGTTCCTAACTGCGATAGTTTCCACACAGAGGAAGTGAGAAATGCGGTGCGATTGAACTTGATCGTGACGTTGTGCGGCGGACAAGGTGCGGAAGCCTGGCAACACGCTCAACTCTTTCGGCAAAGTTTGGATAACACCGAGGAACCGTCGATGATAATTAATATTCAATTGAAAAATCATTGTGTATGATTCTGAGTCTATTCACTCTCATTTTATCGTTCCTTTCGTAGATGAAATTATTTATGTGATCTTTCACAATGAGATTTACGTTATATAAAATATATTATTGTTTTACATATTATTTGTCGTGTTTCATAAAAATAAGTAGTTGGTATATAATGGTAATTAATCAAATCAATGTCAAACGTCTGCATAAATAATATATATTATAATGAGTATAGGAGCAAGATATTCCATTCTCGTTCGTTTGCCTGAAATTCTAAATTATTCTATAACTAAAAATATTCTTATATAGATATTATGAAAATATTATATTATAAAATATAATATTTTCAAATTGATCAAAACACACGTCGTGCACGCATTTTTGAAAACAGGAAAAGATGAATTTTTATTACAATTGTAATTTTATTTAATAATAATTGAATGTCATAGAGTTTAATTATATTTTAATTGTAATTATCCAAACAACACAAAACATTATAAATCTTCATAAATATTTTAAAAATTTATTTTCAAAAAACAGGAATTTTATAGAAATATTTTATTAAGATTTTGAAATAGAATCATTACCATTGTATAAAATATATTTTAGAAATGTATTGAAAAATGTTTCTTACATATAAAAATGTTTATTATCTTTTTGATACTTACAATTTCCAAATACAAGAATATGTACAATTAAAATATTTATATGTGTATATTTAAAATATTTTAATTTTAAAAATATCTTCTAAATATTTTGTGATGTCTGAATAGTAAATTTAACTCTAATATTAATTGAAATTGATTTCAATGTAATTTTTGAATTAATTGTTTTTACTTTTTGTTCCTATTACTATTATTTTCTGTAAAGTTTGCTTAGTAAATGCATATTCATGGTACATTTACATATTTTAAAAGATAAAGTCTGTTTAGAAGGCATTGAAAAAAGAAGGTGCCAAGTACACCTTTTTAAAGGACATAATCAAAAAATATAAATTGATATAAAAAAATAGGTAAAATTACAAAAATTCGAATATATTAAATAAGGAAAAATTACCTTCCCAGTAGTATTGTCAGAAGCAAAATGCCAAGCAAACTCCGCAATCAGTGATGATTTAAACGTGCTCGCGGCAAAATAATTCTAATTACATTATTCGCTTCATCCTTCCATACGTTCAGCGATAAAACATTAACATTTTTGCTCGTATTAACGAAACTGTGCAAATATTGCACCGTTGCAAATGAAGTAATCGCCGTTAGTTGATTGAAGTTCGCTCAAAGTCGCGAAAAAGTCGTAAACGCTCGAACGATTTCTCGCTGCCAACCGAATAATCTGCAAACTTCAGCGCGCCCGACTTCCCTATACATTTTTTTATAGTTCCGCCGCCATTTGAATCTTTGAATCTCGCGTTCGTCGTCGTCGCGTCATTGCGTTCAAGGCTTGAGGAGCCTCCGAGAAATCCGCGCGCGACTCGCGCGAATTTCCGTAGTGAGTGGGAAGACTGGTGAATCATTCGTCGGCGCCGCGCGGAGTGGCGTGCTGAGGCGAGGTTAAACCGGCGAATGGCGCGTGCCCTTCGCGGAAAATCGATCGGACCCAGGTGGACCGCGCGGTGGCGGAGTGACTCCGGCTACGTTCTCATGCCGTCGCGTGACCGCCGTTGCCGTACGCCGTAGCGGCCGTAGTGGTAGACAGTGGTAGAGCGCGCGGCGCGGGCGGGTTGGGTGAACGTAGGGGGGCCGGAGGGAGTTTCGGCCGATGGCGGCTGTCAACTCGCGGATCTCAGCCTTCGCACCGACGGTACTCTGCCGTTTCTCGGTAGTGGTAGTTTTCACGCCTCGCCCGGTCCGAGAATAGCCGGCGCGCGATCGCGTTGAATTGCGACGCGGCACAAGATTTACGAAAGCGAAACGACGCGAGTGAACGCGGCCAGCCACTTATATGACATCGGGCAAGGAGACAATGGGGTAAGTAAAATGAATTCCGGCCCGAGGCGCTTGGCCCTTCCGCTTCTCTCCTCCACCGCCGTCGCCGCACGCCGCCTCCTTTTAAGGATGTGTAACGTGGCCCGCGTGCCCGCCGACGCGACGCCGATCAACGCGCCTACGACGGGATTAATCCGCGTACCCTCCGCCCTCGCTGAAGAACCTTGCGTGTGCGTGCCGCGCCTGTCGCCGGCATCCCCGTGTCGTGCCGACTCGTGCTTGTACACGCCGGAGATGCGGAAGACAGACGTCTGCCCCCTTCGACGCGACGCAGCGCTGCGTATATTCGTCTCTCCCCCCTTTCCCGACTTGATTGCCGGTCTGATTGACACTGATGCGCCGCGTATCCGGATAACCATCGTCGAACTATGCACCTGCTCTTTCTTTCTTTCCCCTCCTTTTTTTTCGCGAGAAATCGCGGCGAGACTCCCGTTCCTTGTCTCATCCAGCCGATTACCGAAGCAAGAGGGTCGATCTGTCGGGTTCGCGCAGATTTCAAAAGCTCCAAAGCATTTTCTACGCGAGATTATTTATGTACAAGAGCAATGATGCATTAACTTTTTCCTTTCGTTGAATAGACAACATTTATTCGAAGTCGTTATTAAATCACTTGCATTTTATTTAAAAAAATTTATTTTTTGAGAAATTAAAAGCGACAGGAGATTCTTAGTAAAATAATATGTGTAAAATAATTAGTAAAACGCCAGGTGAAAATTTATTTTATTTGTTAACATTAAATATAATTGTTAGAGATTTATTTTTTTTTGTTTTTCCAAATTTTTATTTTATATATTTCTTTTCTTTTCATAATTTTATATAACAATTCTGTAATGTACATGTTTAAATATGCTCTTGCGTTAACTAGGTCGGTTAAAAATAGATGCTTTGTATCATATATGGAAGATGGCATATGCACTCCCCTCTTATTGTTGAAATTGATTGCAGTGAACAACCAATTTTTATGTGCAAGGCGCACGTGTTTCACATTGATCCTAAGACCAAACGGTCTTGGGTACCGGCGTCATCAGCAGCAATATCAGTATCATTCTTCTATGATTCCACTAGGAGTTTATACAGAATAATCTCGATTGAAGGAGCAAAGGTAATTAAAAGTGGCTAGTTTAATAAGATGAAAACAAAACGAATCTACATCTGAATAAATATTCCTTGCTTCTTTCTTCAGCCTGTCATAAATAGCACAATTACTCCAAACATGACTTTCACCAAGACATCGCAGAAATTTGGCCAGTGGTCGGATGTTAGGGCAAACACTGTGTATGGTTTAGGTTTTGCATCCGAAGCCGAATTAGGAAAGGTATGTCTTGCTTACAATCTTACAAAATGGAGATTTTTGTATATCACGCTCTCAGACGAGACGTTCTTTGTTAACAGTTTATCGAGAAGTTTCACGAAGTGAAAGAGGCCACAAAGCTGGCCAGCGCAAAGTTACAGTCGAACAGTTCATCAGTTACGCCAGCCACCAGCGCGAACGTCAGTCCGATCACGTCCCGATCGGGCATGCCGTCCTCGGAGCAAGATCTCATAGATCCACCAAACTCCTCGATGATTAACTCCAACGTGTCATCAAATAACCAAAACCAAAATGCCAATATGATTTCCGCTCAGAACAGTGTATCTTCGGTAAGCAGCAGTCCTTTACCTGGTAGTTTTCAGAATAAGGTGGACGACGAATTGAAAAACGCAGTCCATTCAAGATCACAGAGTATTTCTCAGAGTACAGAAAGTCCGCAGCATCAAGGGAAATCGGCGCAATTGAGCTCAACGCAAAGTGGACAGTCAGCTGAGGTGCAGCTCAAGTATGAAAACGACAGGCTGAAACTAGCACTAGCTCAGAGTTCTGCTAACGCTAAGAAATGGGAGGTATGATCTGGAAAACTATTCTATTTTTACAATTACGAGTAATGTGTAAATAGTAAAATACTCTGTATGTTATTCACAGGTTGAATTGACTACCCTTAAAACCAACAATGCAAGATTAACGAGTGCGTTACAAGAGTCCACGGCTAACGTTGACGAATGGAAGAGACAGCTACAATTGTACAAAGAGGAAAATGCCAAAATAAAACTTAAATATGCCGATTTGGAAGCTGGTAAGATCGCGGAGGGAAATTGCGAAGCGTTAAGATTAAGAGTCGAGGCATTGGAAAGCGAGCTGAGAACGCGAAACGACGAAATCAAAGCTCTTACGATGGCCAGCAAAAATAAGGATTTTGTGGTACGTATACACATCTTGCTGAATTACACCTGAATTAGACGATCGGTTGACATCGTTGTTTCATCTGGTTTCATCTTCGATTAATAAATATTTTTTGTTTCGCAAGGCTCTGCAAAAGGAGAATGCCGAACTCCGCGAGATGTTAAATGTAGTTCATGAACAATTAGAACTTGCGTTGAGTGCAAATAAAGTTCAAAAACAAAATTTGGATACGCTAAATGCCAGATTAGCTGGCTATATACAGGATTTGGTAACTGTACATCGAGAAATCACAAATACACTGCAAACTTAAGTTTGCACCATAGGCGAAAACCTAAGAATGCCTCTCTTAGGTCTTTTGTATTTACTATAAGGGCGATGTACGAATGGACGATGTAGATTAATAACAAAGAGAGAAGTTCCGAGAACAAAGAAAATTGCGAATGAAGATTAATCGAGCAGAAAAAAATTATAGAAGATTACTGAGATAATTGTCTCGAAAATTAGTACACTACAGAAGAGATTGCTCCCTGAACATGTATTTAAATTTGATCAACCTGATCTATTTAAAGCTTTTTTTTTTAAAGATAAGTTTTGTGCCATAATTATACTATTGTTATACAGAATAGGACACTGACTTTATCATCCGCTTTTTACTTTCTACATATTTATGTAGATACATGATTTTCGAAACTATAAATCTATTTAAATTTGCATCGACTCCGTTTTTTTCTCGCTAGAATTAAAAAAAAGAAAAAAAAGTTCCTTGTGCTTTTTTTAAACAAAAGTTCCGGAGAATTTTAAAAAACTGATTTAATGCTTTCCTAGATATTCTCTTCCTGCATATTGCATTGCATTGAAATACTCTTGCATTATCCACAGTCTACGAGATATATTATTGCGGTAACTTTCTTTGTAACAATTATATTATTAGACTCTCATTCTAGAATATATAGTAACTGTATAAATTTTCTCATTCTAAATACAGTAATAATAGTTATTACTGTAGTCGTAATTTGATTTGTTCATGTAACGTATAGCACTTTCATAATCGCATTGTTTTGTAACTCTCAAAAACTGAAAATTAAAAGAGCGATTTTTTTTTATTATTCTTTTTATTCTTTAATGTAGATTTCTAATAATGTCGAGATTAAATCTTATGCATATTTCGTAAAATGTGAATATTACTAATAAAGAGCTCACTCTTGACGAATTCACAAGTGACTTAATAGCAAACTGAATGGGAGTCTAGTGATTTAAGGAGTACGAACTCGAATCATGTCATATGTCGACCAGATACTGACAGATACGGGTAATACGTAAGAGAAATATTTGTGAACACTATAGAACGCATTTAAATAATTTAAATATTTATACTGATGAATAGAAAGTTTTTCTTAATGTTCCTGATGTTTTTCAATTGATAAACACAAGAGCTTAAAACTTTCTGTCGCAATAAATGATATCTAAATTATTTAAACTTGTTCGAGTGTTTAAATGTATTAGTCTTTTTATGGATCATACAGGGTGTCTAAAAATATGCAGTCAAACTTATACATTGTATTAAAGTGGAATCGAGCATGTGAAGGAAGTTTATATTGAATCTCTGTCCGAAATTATATCAGTGAAATACACGAGATCGACAGTTTTTTAGTAAAACTGCTCTCATAATTTTCTAGATGTGTTGCTAATTCAAAAGCAAGTGCATGACAGTCATTCGCACTTCTGCATAGTAAAATTACATTTATTTAAATAAGACATTACGAAGCTCCGATAAACTTATATAAACTGTAGCAGACGAATAGAGTGCTTGTATATATAAATAGAAAAGAATATGGACAATAAGAGAAATCAATTTCAAGCAATTTATATATAGGAATGAAGAAAACATGTTATATTAATACTCTTTTTATATTTCTTTTATCTGCGTAATTACTTTTTCTAATCTACTTTAGATTATAAATTTACTATTTTATAATTGTATAATAGCCTTTGCGTTACTTTTTTACTTTTCTACTGCGATTTCAATTTTAGAACAATATTAGATGTAAGACAATGACAATGACAAATATGAAATTACCGCAATTTTTAAAAAACGTTAGCTTAACTAAGTGAACATAATAATCCTTGTCTTCTCTGGAATATCGTTCAAGAATCATTGTTTCACGATATAAAACTATCTTCGAATTTTATTTATTCAAAACGTTAATATCATATGTCTAACTAATTAACAATGTGCGCGACACCACATTGATATATGAAATAGCATGTCTGTGATAATTTTTAATACATACGTTTTTCATATTTTGTTTCTCTTGTGAATTAAACATGTATTTTGTACTTTTCTTCTTTATTCAATTCAAATGTAATGTCAATTATGTTACAAAAAATCGACTTTCCACAACAAGTTAACATTTGCTGGTATGATCCATCATGAAATATTTTACATAGTTGTTTCTGTCACGTTAGATTGAAGATATTTCAGATGATAAAGTCAGATGTCCCACTCTGTAGAAGATGCATACAATTGTTGAATTTGTCGTATGCGAGCACCATTCTTATGTATAAAATACAGTAGAACGGCGACTGTCCCAAGTGTGTTTGTGAGAGAGATGTTTTCATAAGAGCGTTCTTGCGAATAAACCATTTGGATGAGAGAAAGCACAAGAAAGAAAATGATATTCTTCCAACAAAGATTACCAATATCAGTATGACAAATATAATACTGCTTCCCCGAACGCATCATCTAATATTAAAATACGCATCCTTTGCCTCTCACAACTACTACGTTTTAATGCTAGCATATAATATATATAGAAAAAAAATGTTCAGGTGTCACGCAGTTCCTCTCGACTACGAAGTCTTTGACCTAGGCGAGTGATTAAAGAATTTGTAGATGAAAGAGAATGCAGTGAATCTGCGCAACATTTTGTACATACGTTTATTTCAATTTTTAAATCCTGCAGTACTGATGCATACCATGCCATCATTAAATTTATTAGACTAGACAATATATTTTAATTATAAAGATTATTAGAAAAATTATTAATTTTAATTATAAATATTTTAATTATAAATATATTTGTTTCGTCCAGCTTTAGATTGTATATAATTTGACTAGTGCAAGGAACAAAATTATGCATGGATTTTGCATGTACAGCTTATTATTGGATTTATTTAATTTATTATTAGTTTATATAATGAAACTTATATCTTTTAAATGATATTGTTTAAATCTCGTGTCATCAAATATAATATGTGTCCGTGAAGAATTTCCTGTGGACAGTACTGAAGGGTTTAAAGCAATGTTATATTTATCGACGCAATTATATTAAATCTTGTTATTATAGAGAGAATTTATGTTTTTAAGGAATTATACATGTATGTATTTCTTAGTTTATACTAAACTACTTTATAGATATTATATTTTATTATAAGATTTTTTACTAAAAAATTTTTGTTATCCTTATTATACTTTGTATTTAATATGTATGCCTCTATTTAATGTTTTTATATTGGAATAACTGTTCTTCGCATCAGTTCTCGTGTTAATTTATATTCTCGGATAATCGACGTTTTACTGTACACATTGTAGGAATAGTTTGATTTTCCATGACATGTACCGAAGTTAATAATTGTCGCATGAACGCGCGCATTTATAATTAAGTGATTAATATATGCACTTACGTATTGAGTCTATCGAAGAAAATGTGTAGTGAGTTTACGTCACGTCTTTTGGCCGCAGATTTATATAGTCTTTTGCAGTCCGTTTTTACATAGAAATTTATGTTACATGCATGTTTGTTATATTTTTTCGTACAAATATATTGAAACATATTATTATTATTGTTGCTGGAAGAGCGTTACTATTGTCATTGCTATTGCTGCTACTTCTACTATTGCGATCATGATACTATTATTAAGTCACACTCTCTTAATCTACTATTACTATCGCTCAAAAAAAAAATCTCTTTCTCTCTATACATCTATTATTGATATCTTCATTATGTATTATTGCGAATGGCATTGTCGTTAGAAATATTTTAATTACCGGTAATTGCAAATACATTGTATTAATTGCGTCTGCAAAAAATGTTTAATAGTTAGATACATAAAACATATCAAGAACGTCACGATTAGCACAACATGCGTTTCTCGAAATCTCCCTTTTCTTTTTTATTTTTATCCCCTTGTAATGAATTAACAGTTACCAGTGAATACATAATTAACGTTTACGCATTTAATATTAATAATATTTAACAAGTTCCCGATTATGTAACCAAATTAATTAATTTCATTGTTGTATATTTGTATTGCTCTTGCACACAATTTCTCTTTGTTATCATTGATTTATGAGAATCTATAGAATGACCGACACGCATTGTATAGAATCGTTAATAATAGCCGGTTTTGATTGTACAAGGTGGTTATTGGCGACGCAATTAAATAATTTTATTTAAAAACAAAAAATTTAATGAAGAAAGTGCAGGATAAAATTTTTCTATATGAAAATTTATTTACAAAATTTTCAAATTTGAAAATTGAAAAAGTAATATCTTTTCAATTTTAAACTTGTAATTTTCATTAATATTGTGTCGTCAATTAGATACATTTATTTTTAATGGCTATCAAAAAATAATGAAAAATGTGTAATATTCTCGGTAAGAAAATAATCTTAATATTTTATAAATAACGTATATTCAACTTCAATTATTCTTCACTATTTTATTTATGTATTTTTTTTAGTTGAAAAGATGAATCTATTTATATTTCGATTGTTTCAAGAAGATAATAACTGGAAGAACCAAGAGAAATGGTTACAAAAATATACAATTAAAATTTGAAGATTAGATAATCGTTCTAAATGATATTTCTGCCAGGGAAAAATCTACTTCAAATTCAATCCATCAATGTTGAAATTAAGATTGCATATCGCAGAACACCTTGTATAGTCGAAAGGTAGATGATAAGTAAGATTAAAAAATCACACGTACGATTTGGAAATGTGTATAAAATGGTTCATTTGCTACGCACAACTCGGAATCATCAAATCAAGAAGATCTGCTCTGATGTATTTGACAAAGGCTTTTCAGTATTGTATGTTGATTTTTTTTATAAATCCTTATATACGGTATGTTGGAAATATACATTTTACTGTTAAGTCAATGTATCATATTCTGCAAAAATGTGAGAAATTCATTATCAGAATATTATTCATGGTTACGAATGATTGCAGCTCGCGCATTCTTCGCTATACTTACTGCAATTGTATAGCGCGGACATGTAAGGGAACGTTTCGTACAAGGAGTCTGAAATCTCTCAAAGTGGTAAAGGTGATAGACAAATTTTTAGTAGATAATTTAGATAAAATAAGTGCAAGATGTGCTAGGAAATGCACTTTTTATCGAGAAAAGTATCGAGGAGAGATGGATTTTTAATTTGAAGAATTGGAAACGGAAGCCTCGCTTGCCATATGTAATCTTAATAAAACATTTTCAGACGGCTTCTCAGTGTTTTTCTTCTACCATAAGCTATAAACTTTAAATGTTAACTCTTAATAACAAAATTAATAAGTTAATAATAACGTTTTTATCCGCACGTTAAAATAGAGATATTACAAGAACATCGTTCAATTCTTCAATATATTCCCTTTGCTTTTTAACGATTGATCTTTATTGTTAATAATGATTCTTAGTAAATAATAAATAATAAAAACTAAAAAGTAGTAGTATAGTAGATTCATCGAATTCCTTTGGCATATGTCATATCTGATTACAGTGTTGAGTGAATAAATTTTTACAAGTATGCAAGTTATGCAGTATGACATCATGCATGCACATAGAGAGTATAAACACAGGTACAAAGCACAATGTTCTGTGCATTTATACACAATTATATAATTTAATATACATAAATGCAAGAGATCACATATATTTAATAAAATAATACTAAAAGTTTATAAAACTTGTAACATTTGATTAGAATACATTAAACCGATAATAATCAAATTAAATTAAAATTTTATTAAAAATTTGATTAATAAGATAAATCGGTTTGTCATTTTGGGCACTTGCTTGTATTACGTTTGTTAAAGATTATGTGATTACTTTTAATTAATGACGTCTCGATATTACAATACATTTATTTATAGTTCAGTCTCATTCTATGGTTCACAGGAAAACGCGTGACTTCCAAGGCACTCCGTGCGTGCCAATTCCGTCACGCATTCTACGTGCGAAAGACCGTCACAATCTAGTTTCATTGAGTCAAGGATTATGAATCATTCTAAGTGCTTCGTGAGTAATATCCATTAAAAAACGAAGGAAGTACGTAATAAATGATACATTCCGAATTTCACGAAGCATTACAGGCAAAATGTATTCAACGTATAAACTCTCATCAATAAATTACAAACAAATTGCTGATAATTTTCTTAAATTTAATTTTTATATAAATTTTATTAAAATATTTTTTCTTAATTTAATTATGTTGTTTTTATTTATCTATTATTGACTGGTAGTGACTCTAATACTAGTTTATAAATTAGTAATCAAATACAATTTAGTAGCAGTTCAATATAATGTAATACGTTTGGTTTTTGGTATCTATATATATATACATATATATATATATATATATATATATATATGGACGTTGTTTTCATTGTAGTTTTATCGATTTTATATATGGTATCAATCCAACTCGCCATCTTTTGGCTCGCTACAGGATATTCCGTTCTCCACGTCATTATTCGATGCTACGTCGACCGGGTTGTCCCCACCAGCACCCATTCTCTCTCTCTCTCTCCTCAATGCTGTCCTTAATATCACCGCTGTCAGAACATTCCCACTCAGTCAACGAAGTATTCACATTCGTGTAGAAAGTGCGACGAAGAACTATCTGAAAATCGGCATCCTACACAAATTGTAAGTAAAATTATAAAATATACATACATATATATTACATATGATCCATTTTAAATTTTATATACATAACGTAAGTAAAAATGATTTAAGATGGATCATAATGTGATCAATCAGCATTTCACATGAACTGTCACTAAAAAGTTAATACAGAATTATTAAAACAAAAAAAATATTTAGGGACTATAGTACATTATTTTAAGGGCATAATCAGTTTATTAAAGTGATATGCAAAACATATAAGCTGACCTATAAGCTTTATTGACTAAATTGTATCAGTATATTAATCATGTAACTGCTTGATAATCCTCAATAATCTTGAACTGTCAAATTGTAATTTCAGATAAATTTTAAACCGTTCGAAATAAAAAATTCAGTGCAACTTCGAGAAATGTGTAGATAACATATTTTTCTCGTACAAAATATGATATAATTAAATTTACTGAATTACTTAATCATTGCCATTTCAAGATTCATAATGAAAATTGTTCAGATCATATTGAATTATTTTTCTTAAAAGTGTATCATGTATTTCTGTTCTTCTACGAGCAAAAAACGACCATTAGTTTGTATGAATCATTGTGGAAACCACAGATTGAATAAGAAACGAAAGCTATAACGTACTTCCGCCATCATTAACAATTATATTAATGAGTTACCTATATATATCTGGCACTTAAAATTTAACTTCTTAAAGACACGTAGTTTATCATCAATATTTTACGTTGTAAAACCAGCCATCAATATAACGAGCTAAATAATCAGTATCGATTTCATGCTTCTTGCATTAGATCTATTTCCTGGCACCGTATCGCTTTAATGCATCTTTGGCAGCGATCGCCTTTAAGGGGATAACTCAACGCTGAAAAATCAGAAGTTGTTGTGCTGTTAGTGTCAGATTGTTGGTAAAAATAAAAAGCCAGCTGATATACCGAAAGTTGAAATTAATTCCGTTAATTGAACATTATCAAAATTAATTTAATTAGTCATTACACGTATCATTATTCAATATCGAAAATAAGAGAGGCCTGAACAATATAATAATATTCACGGCTCGATAATTCGAATAATTAGAAACTACTCGTGGTGGTGTTTCGCATTTAAAGACCATGTGAGTTGAGTTACGAACCGATACCGGTACCGGTACCGGCTTATTCTGCATTATGTTATCCAATTCCTACCGGATTCATCCGGCAAAAAATATCAAACCATCATCTGGTGGCTCTCGCAGTCAACGAACGCGTATTCGCCCCACCAACAAATTCCTTTCCTCTTCTCTCTGCTGTGCTGCTGCTGCTCGACGGAAGAGGCTCCCAGGCAATGGAGAACGGCTGGGTGCGGACCGTTAGTTAGTCGGCCACCAGATACGAACCGATACTGTTCCCCTGAAAGAACATACCGCCATTGAAGAAGGTAAAGCCACACCCCGAGCAAGTCTACGATCGATATGATCCTGCAATATCCTGATGAAGTTAGCATATCCTCATCTTCGTCATTTAAATCATACAACAGATTCTCGATAATCATCTAGCAACAGGCGAATGGATGCAGGGTATTACTCGATGAGATCATCGTCGTGAACGTGAGGCGTATCTGAAATGAGTCAAGGACATAAACACCCGTGTCGTCGAATCGCGTGTTTGCACGGCATTATTCGTCATAGATGATAATTATCATTACGGATCGTCGCTTTTAATTTAATAACAATTATGACTTTCACGCACCATTCAATCATAATAAAGAATTTTAATTAAATCAGCGTTGATTAGATTGATACTAGCAATTCATTAATAATCTAACATGTAGAGATTAGATGCTGAAAAGTCTAAGGCAGGGCAAAATCACCCATAAATCTAATAAATCTAATAATAAAAGTTTTATTCCCAAAATGATTATTGGTCGTTGATATATAAATTAACAATCCTGAATTTTCAATCTCCTATAAATATGTTTGATATAAAATGTATATTAAAAATGTTTTCAGATAACAAGAGAGCGAAATGGCTGCTAGTCAATATTATCATGTACAGGTAATTTATATGTTAATGTTTTATAGCATCGCAATAAGTTTCGCAATAATGGCTGAGTAAGATGAATGACTCATCTCGCTATTTCTATACTGTTAATTTCTTATCCATCCAATTAATCGATTTTTATAGTGTTTTTAGCATGTTTCTAAATACACAAAAAGAAAAGATATTGTCTGATCGAATTATTCCTATCGAAAAATCAACGTCACTAATAAAAAAAAAGTTATTTATAAATCTTATTAAAAGTATGAGTCATTCATCAATATATTCGATCGCGTCATTGCTTCTCTCCTAAAATTAAATACATTAAATACATAATTTAAAAGTTTAAAAATATTTTTCTTACATTATTATTAAATAGATATAAAAACTTTATCGTATTTGTTAAATAAAATAAAAAATAAGTTTTCAATAAAATCAAAACAAAATTGCTTCGCGTTTCTGTTGTGCTTTTATTTAAAAAAAAAACCCTGATTTTTTATTGTTTAAAATATACTTGAAAAAAAAAACGGTAAATCTTTCGCATTAATTAAATATTTTTATATATAATTAAAATTATTTAGCATGCTAATTAGTGAGCATATCAATATCATTTAAATTAATTCATTGTAAAACAATTTGTCTGTGATTATTTCATACGAAAAGATACAAAAATAAAAAAATACTTCTAGTGCACGCCCACCGTGTATCCGGCCGATCCTTTTGATCCCGAGGCAGATGCCAATCTTCTACGAACTGCGATGAAGGGTTTCGGGACCGATGAACAGACCATCATCGATGTTTTGGCTCATCGGGGCATCGTGCAGCGACTGGAAATCGCTGACAAATTCAAGACGATGTACGGTAAGGACCTCATCTCCGAATTGAAGTCAGAGTTGTCCGGAAACTTCGAGAAGGTCATTCTGGCCCTGATGACACCTCTTCCCGAGTATTACGCTAAGGAATTGCACGAAGCCATTTCCGGCATGGGCACCGACGAGGGTGCACTCATTGAGGTCCTCGCGTCCCTGAGCAACTATGGCATCAAGGCGATATCAGCCGTTTACAAAGATAGTAAGTTTAAACGCAACGTAATTTTTTCGGAGCGAATTTTGTTATTCATAATACTGCATCTTATTTAACATCACCTTTCATCCTGTGTAAAATATGAATTTTATTTAAAGAAACATATTGTACTTTATTTCCTAGTTTTGATTGTCTCTAAGTTATGTAGTTTATATTCTCAATTAATTTTTCTAGAGTACGACTCAGAACTGGAAGATGATCTTAAGAGCGATACCTCTGGTTATTTCAAGAGACTTTTGGTGTCATTGTCTTGCGTGAGTAATAATTAGAAAACGTATAACTCTAATTGTTCCGTCAGTTTTTCTCTATTCTTCGATTAACAATCAGGCCAGCAGAAACGAAAGTCCTGATGTCGACGAGGCGGCCGCACGTCAAGATGCAGAGAGACTTCACGAAGCGGGAGAGGGACAGTGGGGTACCGACGAGAGCACTTTCAACGCAATCCTCGTTACTAAGAGTTACCCTCAATTGCGAAGGATCTTCAAGGAATATGAGAATATTTCCGGACACACCTTGGAGCATGCTATCAAGCGAGAATTCTCTGGTTCTGTTGAAGACGGCTACTTAGCTGTGGGTAAGAAGCGATAAAATACAATAAATGTATAACTTATTATTACTTACAAAGTTTAAAAAGTATTCGTACAGAATATTTTAAAAAACTCAATTTTTAAAAATAAATATTAATTAACAATGTATTAATAACAAATACAAGTGTTCGTTACTGATACATTGTTAATTAATGTTTATCTTTTAAAAATAAAGTTAATCTTTTAAAAAATATTCCCCTGTACGAATACTTTTTATAGTCATTCTATATTTAGTAAATTATTTGTTATCAAGCTATTAATCATACCTCTTTGTTTTCTTTTTCCACGCATATGTACACATCTTCGTCATTTTAAAATTATCAACAATCTTCTTTTAGTGAAATGCGCTACCGACAAGACTGCTTATTTCTCGGAAAGACTATACAAAGCTATGCGTGGAATGGGCACGACAGATTCAACGCTGATCCGCATCATTGTAGCTCGATCGGAGATTGATCTGGGCGATATTAAAGATACATATGAGAGACTTTATGGGAAATCCCTTGCAGCAGCTATCGATGTAAGTAAAATACATTTTACTACTTCCTGAAACAATAATTTCATATTATTTATTATTCTAGCTGTTTTGTTGCTTCTTTTATTGAATTTTATTTATAATTCTTGATTCCATAGCAGAAAAAGACAGAGAAGCACAATAAATAAATATACATAATATTAACAATAAAAATACATACAAATCCAAACAGAATAATATATATAACTTTTTAATGGAAAATTCTTGGTAAATTTAGGAAGTTATTAATTTTCTCAATTTAGATTATAATTAGACTCAATTTAATCCCAGCGCTTCAATTCTAGGCTTTTATTCATTCACTCAATAATAATGCTTTATTTCCAGTCGAGGGATTAAATGACGCATTCACATCACATAATTCTCTCACTTCTATAAACTTATATGCATTTATAATCGCTAAACTATAATAAAACTAAATAATAATAATAATCTGTTAACTTACATATACACTCTCAGCATTCCATATAACGTTCCATAAATTTCAGGACGACTGTTCAGGCGACTACAAGAGACTCTTGCTTGCTCTTCTCGGATGAAAATATTTTAATCGTGCAACAGCCTTTTTTTATTGAAAATTCGCGGAGATTATATAGCGTTATATATTATACTGCAAAGATCTTGATTAATTTATAGTTCCTTATATTTCGCTGATTGTTAATGGTGAATATGGTTTATATTCATATTATTTCTGTTTTGCGTTTGATGCAACGTGTGTAAAATGAGTTAGAAAATAATAAAAAAAGTGTACATCACTGTACACGAGTATTTTGCGAAAAAGATCGAGCGAAAATCGGTCTATTGATTGGCATATTGTACATTAAATATAAATTAAGTTTGATTTAAACAAAAAATTTGTTGTCCCTCACTAATTCCATTAATTTGATCTATCCATTTCTGACTGCATGCATATCTGTATTTAGTTGTATGTAAATACACGAACATGATTTGCATTGAGTTGATGTTTTAGCTTTAATTCTCCTACATTCTTTTGCATTTACAGAATGACTGCAGCGACGACTTTAAGCGGCTTCTGATCGCGCTATTGAATTAATAAGCTCGAAGAGATGCTATTTTTGTTACTAAGAACCCAATCAGATATTTAACACGGGTGTCAATAATCCAAAAGAAAGCATGTAAATGTAACACATACATTTATCTGCAATAAACATATGTATTCGCAAATATGTCCTCAGCTTATTTTACTGATAATATGGAAGATTTTTGTTTTCTTTTCCAGGACGATTGCACCGCCGAGTGGAAAAGACTTTTGATAGCAATGTTGAATTAAAAGTATCTACAACTTGTGCGAGATAATTATAATACAAAAAAATTATGTTTGAAACAATGGAGTATAAGTGTAAAAAGAAACATTTGTAATGTGTAATCAGTCATTTAATTAATAATAGGTACAGATCTACAAGAGCACAGAAATAAAATGTAATGTTTGTAACAAAATATAAAGAACATAAAATATTACAGTATTACTTTGCATAAACAAATATAAAAAAACGTTATATTATATAAAGTTTAAATTACCATGCAAGTATAAAAGCGAAAATAAAAGAAGCATCTTAGATGTACTTTGCATTGACATATTCTGAAAAAAATGTAGTTTATAAATATGAAAAACTTACAATACTTCGTATAGAGATTCTTTGTACTGAATACATTATACCATAATTACACTAGGTGTATTTATTTTTGTTATTTTGCGAAAGAACGGTAACAGATTGTTTTTAACCTCGTTTTTTACATATTCAGTCTTCTTACTTAGTTCAGTCTGGACACAACCTAAATGTATTTTAGTAATTTTGAGTTTCATTATTTTTCCCAAAATCTCGAAACACGCGCGAAACTTATCGTTTTTAATCGGTATGTGTATATCATAAATATGTAAGCAAATTTCAATGTCCAATGCATCTACAATGTCCTCCCCAAAGCAAATAGGTGGTGGATTTCGTGCTAAAAATATATATTCTATTTAATAAAATACAACATTGCACGTTTTAATTTGCAATCAAATATTACCTGAAACTGTTTCATTAATAATTGTGAAATCATTAAATGTTAATGTAAGTGAAATTCCATAATCATTCACGAGATAACTTGCATTTGCGCATACTGTATATAAAAATAAGATCAATAAAATATATTAATTGATATCAAGTGTTACAACACAAACTAAAAATTATTATACTCACATATGCCATCCATAGAGATTTCGTCCCATTTTAGATGCTGACAGCATCCACAATCATAATTAAAGCATTTGCAATTATTACTTTCAGCTTTTAGTTTAAATTCATCTAGAAAATAAAAATAATTTCTTCAGCTCTTATACCATTTATCCTTTATATGTGCATTTTTTTTTATATTGACATTTTATAAACATGTAATGGTTAGAAATTTCATATTATAAAAAACATTCAGAGATTTTATAAATAAAATAGATTTTAATAAAGAAAAATGTATCTTGCAAGATATATTTTAATTATATACAGATAAATAAATGTTAAGTATTCTAGGGATGCATGAATTCCTATCAACCAAATATTTAAAAAAGTTTATGCAAACATAGATCCAAAAATACTATAAAGTTTTTGAAATAGGAAGGATTTTATTGTGAAACACTGAAATATTTTACAAAGCAATTGATTTTATATAGAAACATC
This sequence comes from Solenopsis invicta, assembly GCF_016802725.1. NCBI lineage: Eukaryota > Metazoa > Arthropoda > Insecta > Hymenoptera > Formicidae > Solenopsis > Solenopsis invicta. The sequence continues at coordinate 25,023,686 of NC_052669.1, forward strand.
TGAAAATTGATTTTATCAGTATTTGTTAGCATTCAGGCCATACAATTTTTATTTAAAATGTTCTTTTGTCAACGGTTTGATTTAAAGATAGTCCACTGTTTTACAGTAAAATTATTTCTCCTACCTCAAAAACTAAGACCCATAATTTTCTATGTTTATATACTCTTTTTTTCATATTTGAGACTGGGGATACATCCTTACAATATTTGACACTTATTCATTTACAATCTGTACATCAAAATATTATCAATATTATATATATGTATTTAAAAAAATATATGCATATATACTGAATGTCTCAGTGGTCTTGATGTCCAATGACGCAGGATTTGTCGTCGATGTTATCATGTCTTGACCTGTTGCTCCCGCGATTCTGGTACAGAATATCCCAATAACAACAATATCTATAATACCAACGCAACGTAATCCCTGCATATTTTTTAGCTCTATTTTCTTAATCACTTGATTAGACAAATATCTTTTCAAAGACTATTTTCCTTTTCTTCTCTATCGTAGAACAATCGAGAATCTCTTTGCTTCAACTTGCTTCAACTCCTATTGATACTCGTATCGGGACAGCTTTCTTGAATATATTTATAATCTTTAAATCTTTCAAATGCGCAGCACAAATTCAATTTATAAATACAAATTCGATTTTAAGAATACAAAATTGTTCTTACGTGGTGTTGGCTCTTACAAACAATCGTCAATCTTGGTCAATCTTTGAACAATGAAATACATTGAAATGCACTACTTAATTATCTGTGAAATACGAACCATATGAACGGCGGACATAAGGCAAAAATAATTAACTCTTGAATGTTGTGCTTTTCCCCCAGAGTGATCCAGGGAATCCCACTGTAGCAGTAGAATATTGGAGCATACGACACGAACAAACCTAATGCGATGTAATAAGTATATCGCTACCGCCTTGCTTTAGCTGTATTCCTGGTTTTTTTTTTTTTTAAGTTGAACTGGCCGCACCAATTCAAAGATATATTTTTTCCTTTTATATTGGAAAAAGAAAGACTTTGAACTATAGTTAGTCCAGCTAAAAAGAAAACTTTTGTGTTTCAAAATTCACTGCTAGTGTTAAAATCTATAATTTACGTTACATGCACTATAGATTTTTTTTAGTGCTAGCAAAATTTTGTGGAACACAGTCTTCAGAAAGAGAAAAAAATTTTGATCAAATTTAAATAACCAATTAGACTTAAATAATTACAGTGTTGAATGTAAGAATAATCGATTATGATTGGTCAATTTATTACGGCCTAAAGCTTTTATTACACCTATTGCAAATCGGGACCAAAGAGTCACTTTTGAATCAACTTCGATTAACTTTAATCGACGATTAACGAAGTTGGTTCGGACTTTGCAGTACCTTATGTATAATGACGTTTGTTTGATAAGCAAGATCGTAGAAGAAAAATAAAGAGATTCTTTGAATAATTTGTATCTAAACTCTGATTGAAACCCACTAATTTGATTAATTCGGTCATTGCCTGTTCTTTTTATTTAAACTGATTTATCTTTCCTCCTTTCTTTTCTCATCTATGAAAAAAAGGTAATTAGAAGTGTACAAGAAATTCAGGTGAAAAGAATAAACTTACAATTTGTACATTATTTTAAATTAGTTGGTTTATTCTTTCAGTTGCATTTCTTGCGCAATTAATCTTTGTTTTCTATGCACAGTATAAAGGAAAAAAGAAACATTGAACCAAGAGGAACTGTGCAAGACATTCAACTGAAAAGAACAAACCAAGTATAGAATTCATACAAAGATATTAGCGCGCCCTTTTTTCATTCTATATTAGTTTGACAAGAATAAAGGTCTATATTTAAAACGCTGATTGAATCATTCTATCTCTATTTTGCGTCTTAATGACGATTAAGATAGAGTGACTAAAAATTCAGTGAGAAAAGATAATAGAATCAACGTCGAAATTATTAAACTGATATATATCGTTTCGATCTCAATTCGAAAGGACGTTTCTCACTAGAAGCGCGGCTATTATTTATAAACGCATGACGTAAGATGTATAAGTACCTCGGTGTCTAATCAAACAAAACAAAAAAAGAAATAATTGAGCAAAAAGAAACAATTTATCTGAAGATATACAGTCTGAATCATCGTTCTGCGTGAAACTAGCGCGGATCGCGCGGATAAAAGCGTCGCCATTATTATCGACCATTTTTCCCACGTTCGATATAATAAGTTTCTGAATGTAATATCTACGGTTTATGATCTACAATGCAATTTTACGATTAATTTATATTTTATGTAGATTGCCTATACATTACGAAATAACGTATTAATTTTTTTTTCTTTTTTTAATAAAAAATGAATAAGGAGCGGATGTATACGAGATGAGAGAGAGAGAGAGAGAGAGAGAGAGAGAGAGAGGGAGAGAGAGACTGAGAGAAAGAGAGGGAGCAAGACAGAGCGCGATAGAACAAATCGCGGGAATCACCGCGATTGAAGCCGCGATCTTACACACATGACACGCGTAGAGCATATACGAGATCAGATTATGAGGGGTCAGAGGACGAAGGGAGAGAGCGCGAGTCAGCAGCAGCAACAGCATCAACGGCGAGTAGCACTAGCACCAGCAAACGACATCAGCAGCAGCAGCAGCGGTAGCGGCAGCATCGGCGGCGGCAGCAGCGACCACGACGGCGACTGCCATCTTGAGCGTGACGCGCAACTCAGAGGTCGTGGGCTCCACCAGTGACGAAGCCACTGGAGTTTTGACGTGGCTGCTACGTACCTGCCCGACTGCCCACTCCGATTGCAGCAAACTTGGTGACGAGAAATACGTAACTGGTAAGTGCCCCAGCTGGAGAATAATAACAATCGGGCTGTGGACCAGCGCGCGCTCCTCACGCGACGCGGGGATAGCGCGCGCGAGACGGAGAAATGGTCCGTGCGTCCGCCGTCCGCGTTTACGCTCTCCGCGTTCACCCCGCGGGACCGCGTTACGCATACGCGCGTTTTATACTCGTCTGCTGCGCTTAACATGATGCCGCGAAATATGGCGACTCGACGGGCCGTGAGGAAGAGAGACCGTGCGCATCCGCGTTTGCTCCCGACGACAGACACGAGGTGGGTTACGCTGATCTCGCGGATCGCCCTGATACCCGGGGAGGGGAATACCGTCGTATGTTACGCGGTCGCGTATCCTGGGAATTGAGGGTTACTCTCATCATTTACCCGGGTGATGATTCTATCCTCGATTCGTTCCTTGTCGAATGAGGAAGAGCGAGAGAGAAAGAGAGAGAGATAGAGCAAGAGTACCTCGAGCGCGTGTTTATTGTCCCCTTCCCCCTTCCCACCCCGTATTATTTTTAGCTCCGCTTATGTAAATGACGCAGTAGCAATCGTCCCGCTCGCTGGCGGGAAGTTTAAATGACTTGCGTCCCGTCGATCCAAAGTTTCTCTCGTGTCAATTGAGTCGTCCAAATAAACGTTACCATGCACTTTTCTCAAGACACATTTGAATTTTCTCTCTTTTTACCAGTGTCCCGTTGTTCATATTACAGAGTGTGTTTATGTTGCAGAGCTCGCGAGGTAGCCGGGCTATGGAAAGTATGGTCGAGGAAAATGGATCAGCCGTCGATCCGTTGTCCCAAAGCTCCCAAAGTGGTGATGCAGCACCAGCAATCGCAACCTCGGTACAATCTATCGATAGAACGCATCAGCAGCAAACTCATCACCTGGTAGCTTCTACCAGCATTGTGCAACTGACGCTACCCTCGTCGGGAACAACACAGGTATACAGGAGATTCTCCTGTGTATCTATGTCCGATAATTTTGTCTTTTCCCTTTATTTCGGAGCATGTGCATATACAGTTTATTTATCCTTTATTGTTTCTCTAATGTAAGTGCGAGATTTAGACATTCAAGTCTTGCATAATGCTGGTCATTTCTTGGGAAGATATAAAGGTCTTCCCAGGATCACTTTCATCCTTAGGCTGTAGGACGTTGGAGTATTTTTTTTGCGAGTATATAATACTGTAAGGTCTGTTTGCGCCAATGTAGCTTAACTTTCAATTTTTCAATTTAACTTATTTTCCATCTTTTTTTAGTTTTAAGGATTAGAAGAAAAATAGGTAGTTAAACCAAGTTGAATCAAGTTTACATCAATATAGCTTAAATAAACTTGATTTAACTCGCTTCCTACTATTTTCTAATTTCCCAAAAAGAAAAAAAAAAGATAAAAAGTAAGTCGAATCAAGTTTAAAGTTAAGCTACATTGATGCAAACAGGCTTAAGAGATATATTAGTCATACATTTTGGGTATACATTTGAAGTTTTGTAAATAAGTTACCACCTTTGTTACAGCACACAACAAACGATATGTACATTATTCCTTTCTATCATAACACTAATTTTAAGCCTGTGGCAGATTACACATTAGAGATTGGGGATTATGAATTAGAGATTAGAATTTAATTACTTAGAATGAAATTGATTCAAATTATCTGATTGATAGAATTCTATTGGTATAATTCATACAATGCTATATACATTTCTGTGTAAGGAATAATGATCACGTGTACATGTATCTGTAATTAGTTTTAACAATATAATGACTAATTTAATCATCTGTAATATTTGACATATGAATCTTGCATAGGTGCAATCAGTCATACAACCTAATCAACAGTCCGTGATACAAACCGCCACAAACATCCAACCTGTCGCAATCTCCAAAGGAAACGTTATTCTGGTTAGCAAACCCAATTCTGTTATACAAACTGCACAAGGCAGCTTACAAACACTTCAGGTGAGTCATATCAACTCTTTATAACTCCTAAAGATACATCACCTTGTCTAAATTGTTATCAATACGTGTAATGTGACTCACAGTTTTTTTACTCAAATGCACATTATATATATATATATATATATATATATATATATATATATATATATAAATGTGCATTTGAGTAACTATATATATATATATATATAAAATATATATATATAAAATATGTATATATATATATATATATATAAAATATGAATATATATATATATATATTCATACATATACATATGTACATATGTATGTATATAGCACATTTGTATATTTTAAATAACAATAAATATTTTAATAACGTTTGAATTCTCTTTGTTAAGGTGGTTGAAACTGGTAGCGACGATAGCTTTTCAGACGAGGATTCACCCAAAAAGAGGAATATTCTAACCAGACGACCATCTTACAGAAAGATTCTCAATGATTTAGGCGGTGGAGAAATTACAGGTAAAATATGACGTTTCTCCTTAGATAAACTAAATCTCGAAACGTGCCCGAGTAGATATTCTATCGTGCAACAGAAATTCAGGTCGCGACATAAAGAATAAAATCTTGTATTCGTCAGTTCCCATAACTGTGTACTAATTATCTCATCCGCGTAATTTGCCAAGCGATTCGATGCGAGTTCTTATACATCGGAAATAAAAACAATTCGCGCATCTTACTTAATTACATAAGACGTTTATGTGCATGTCAGTTCATACAAATCGATAATATATAAATGTACAATGTAATTCTATAGTTATATTTTGAAATTGTAAATTTCAACTGTAAAAATATCTCTAGTGCTACTGATATTACTGTAAATATCTTTTTTCCCTTTTTAATCATTATATTACACAAATTTGTCTTTTAAATATGTATATTGCTAATAAGCACAATATACATATAATATTTGCTATGCAAGAGCCCTTCAGCACTTTTCTAGTTTAAATTGTAAATAATATCAATTCTTTTAGGGCGTTCTAATTAAGGTTTAGCGCGTAGTTAAGATATCTGTATTACGATCTTTTTTTTATATACTTACGTTGAGTATATAAGAGAAGTATGCCATACCAAGCTCGTAAAATACTATACAATATTGGGAACGGTAAATTAATTTCAAAAACAAACATGGGAGATTATTAAGATTAAGAAGTTGAGAGTTTGGGAGGACGTTTGCGCAGATTGTTTCTCTGATCCCATTATCTCAACATTACATTAACAGAAAAAAAACTTAGGAAAAAGAAATTAACAAAAATGTACACGATTGAAAAAGATAAAACTCTTTATCTGGAACGGTAAAAAAGGTCTGAACTACGTTGAAAAAGAAATAATTTTGCAAAGATTTGTCGAAAAAGAAATAATTCTTCAAAGCTTTATCGGCGAACACACTCATGTCCACCGCGATACACTACGGAGCATCAAATGTTACTGTAATTATCGCTTCAATGTTTATGTTAATTTAATCGTTACTATATAAAGATGAAAATAAAATGCAATTGATGAAAGTAATAGAAATAGATGTCAATATAGTATATATATATTTAAAAAAAAATATAGATAAGGAAATTATTATATATTTAAAACATAAATTATTTTACCGAATTAATTTCTTGAACAACTTATAAACTTACTGCATGAAGTCATGACCCACTGCTTTCCCCACTCTTAATACACCCTGTATATTGTTACAATTTATCTTGTGGAAATAAAATATATTGTCAAGTAATTATATAAGATGCATCGTTTTCGCAAAGCAGATTTCATGTTGTTTTGTATGTAGAACAATTAGAGCAATTTATGCAAAATTAATCTTTTATTTTATGTTATTTATACCCGGAATTTAATTACTTCTTTCTGTTTAATATTTAATAGCTAATTATATAATGAATAAACGTGTCCAAGTATTTCCTATTTCCTTTTTGTATGAGCTGACTGCACGCAGCGTAATGATGAATATGTCGTATAATCAGCAGCCAGAAAGGAAATAGCTTAACAGATTGTGGTCATACAATGAAATTCCGTTTTATTCTTATCGCATTTACATCACCCTGTTATAATTTTACTTTCTGGATGCGAATATTTGCGAGTAATTCAGAATTATATTTATTAATAAGGACACAGTATTATGATTTGGCGCTCTTGAGAAAGAAAAAAAAAGAAAGCGATATATTATACATAGTATGATGCACATAACGTTAACGACACGGGTTACGAGCTAATTGTAATGGGGGTTTGGGTTGATTCGGTGTTACAGACGGTCGTTTGCCCCCCTTAGAATCATCCTCCGAGTGTGATTCTAACGTGGACAGTGAAGTGTCTTCCCATTCGCTCCATTACCAAACAGGTTGGTTACTTTAATCTTCCTTTTATGTATCTTTTCTGGCTGTATATTACATTCCACAGGCTGTCCGTATATAGTAGCTTTTGTATTCTTCTGCATACCGAGGGAGATGATGTTAGAGGAGTACTTAATGAAAAGAACGAAAGATGAAAAAAAAGGAAATCTCTATGAAATCATGATCCATTCGCATTTACACAATTGTCTTCCATCCCTGTGTGTACTGCCTAACGTGGTATATATCATTCGTCATGATACTCGCTTGGTGTGGCATTCTTGCTTATGGGATGATATCGATATAGATTTGTCATTCGGACCACTCAACAAAGGCACCGAAAAAAACTCGGAAAAATTCTCTCTTGTGCGAAACCGATATCATTACGTATATCACACATATAGACTCTTTTTCAATGCAGATGCATTATCATCTTTCTGGTACATTATCAGTGCACTAGACGGCACATAGCGTCAGTTGAAAGATTTTTTTTGTTTCTTTTTTTAACACATGCGTTTATATTTCCGATATAATTTGTTTTGCAGTAATTCCTGCCGGTACTATTCAAATTGCGACCCAAGGGGAGGGAGTTCCGGGGCTTCACACGTTAACTATGAGCAATGCGGCAACGGCGGGCGGAGCTATAGTGCAGTATGCACAGGGCCAGGACACTCAATTTTTTGTCCCAGGTGTGCTTTTTGCATCATTTCCTATCAGAAAGTCTTGAGAAAGCTTTTCATTTTCTTTTACTTTCATTATATTACAATATTGTATTGAGACGATACATTGCTGTAATATATATATAATAATTTGTTATGTCACATTTATATGTAATTGTTATATATAGATGTGATATAATAGATTATTTTTTAAAGAGCAATTTTATATTATTGCATGGAATGATGTATTAATTATATAATTAATTTAATTAATGTTAAGTATTAATATTATTCTTTATAAAAAATTGCACAATGACACTTAATAATATATAAATTAATAGTATTTTGTAGATTAGATTGTTCTAATAAATACAATTCTTAGCGAATAAAACAAAAGCTGTCTAATAGAAAATCGTATAAAATTTTGATGCGCGTAACGTAAAAATTTGGAAAGTGCAGTCTCTCGCAATGTTGCAGCTTACACAGGCCACGGAGTGGTAGTCGAGGATGCGGCACGAAAGAGAGAGTTAAGGTTGCTTAAGAACAGGTGGGTGATAAGAATAGATCTGCCACATACAAAATAACATCTGTATTCAGATATAATTTTGTATATATACAGATATTTTATATATGTAGAATTTCCTTATCTTACACACAAAAATGAGAAAAGATGAAATCCCTTACGACGAAGAGTGTATTCTTATCTCTATTTTTAATGTGTACAGAGAGGCGGCGCGCGAATGCAGAAGAAAGAAGAAGGAATATATAAAGTGCTTAGAAAATCGTGTTGCGGTGTTGGAGAACAGAAATCAGACGCTAATCGACGAACTGAAGTCGTTAAAAGAATTATATCAGCAGAAAACCGACTGAGATTGGTGTTTAAAGCCTGCGCGATCAGTGTATCGAAACTATTATCCAGTCGATGAACCTGTACATGTCTTGTTTGTGTACATTATCCTAAATGTTGCTAGGGGTAAGCGATGGTGATGTACATGCATTCTTATAGATATTTCTCTGTAACATACTGTATTTAAGTACGAAGGCTTGTGAAACTTGCTATTACTAAAGCGGGAAGCCAAAGTTATATGAGACACGGAGGCAGCAAACACGTAGGCAATATTTCGTACATCGGTCTCTATTTTGGATATAAAACACAGCGCGCGATTCATACTCGAAAATTAGAATCTGTATAATTGAAATTTCGATCCTATAGACTGGAACAATTAGATCGCATTAATAACTTAACTGGCGAACAATATTCGTGTTTGTTTAGCATCACTGTCTACCGACCGTTTGTTCTAGATGAAGGCGTGTCTTGCTTCACTACGATACGCTGCAGTTTATTTCTCTATATACATATGTAAAAAAACAGATGTATATGGAAACGTTCATGCGCTATAGTTGGGAATAGCGTTCCGATTACCTGCATGTAAATATTTCTGAAACGTGCCGTGGCTTACAACAATGTAACAATATTCAAGACCATTATTGATGGTAGATTTATCAGACATCTGTTTCGTATCTTCATCTTTTGAGAAAATTATTTTAGATAAACAAATTATTTTTTAAAAGTCTAATTTTTCCTGTGAAAAACATTTTGCAAAAGTATTATAATGCTGTATAAATTGCGATGTTTTTTGACGTTTTCTTAACAATGTAGGATTGACTTAAATTAATAGATAATAATGCAGCTGTTGAAAACAGTACAAAGATAAACAAAAATCATTTATCAAATGAGTGCTGTGAGACCGAGTCTCCTTTCAATAGAAATAATACGAACGGTTTTTTTCTGTGCGTGTAAAAACCGTGCCATGGCGAGACGCGCTTCCATCTATCGTAAATAGATCCTAATCTTTAGAGGGTCGCAAACAATTTTTTTCTTAAATTATGCAAATTTTGCTGTAACAAAACATACAATGAGTGTAAAAAATATTCACATAGAAGTTATTTTTTAAAAACTTATTTTTAGAAAGTAAATATTAGAGCAATTATTAATGAGTACATATATTAATAACATATATGTATATACATACAATTATGTTATTAATAAATTGATAATTAATATTTACTATTTTCTAAAAATAAGATTTAAAGAAACCATACGAATACTTTATACTCACTGTACATACATGTATACATCTAGCACATAATCTTATGTAAAAAACGATTTCGAAATTATATTTGGCGACTCTTTAAAGATTAATGTACAATCAAGATGAAACTATATCTGTTTAGTTTCACAAAAAAATTGAAAAGCATGCAATGTTGAGAAGGTTTAAACGCTTCTAATGAAGTTGCTTTAAAATTGAATGCTCTATAAAAAAATCTTGACATCGATGTAGAGAAAATGGTAAATATAGTTACACGATATTCGTGATATAAGAAAAGAAGAAAAAAAAGAAGACATCTGTCATTCTCCCATAATGTGTCGCCTCTTTTGTTTGCTGTATAAACGTGCAGGGCGATATTACGTCGATTTTAAAACGAGTAAAATAACCATGTTTTATGTCTCGTCGGAATGCCCCGTTCATTAAATGCTGGACAACACAACTTGTAAAATATGAATGTAATATACATCTGGAGTGCCTTGAAGATTTATGATACTTGTGATATACATATGCATATGTTGGATACAAAAGAAGAAACGCGCAACATATGCATGTGTATGTATATACGTATGAAGGAAATTATGTTGTAGGTAAATATGGGTAGATTATATATATAAATATATATGATATTTTTAAAGTACATCATTAATATAGTTTTATGTACTTGACACACGCAACTCTATCACGAGAATTGTATTATTTTTGGGAACATAAGTTCTCACGTAATCTCATTATTGTCGAGTCAAAAAAAAAATCAATTACTGATATATACTGACACTGCGCGCAATGTATTGTGGACAATACGCGTGGTTTTATCATGAAGAGATAGCGTTAAAGACCCAAATAAAGAGCATAATTTTTTTAACAAAAAAACATTGCAATTGATGACGTATTGTGAATTTCAGTTATCACTCTATTGGTGCAAGTAATCTTGAATTAGTATGGCGTGAGCGTTATCGCGAGAAAATGTTTACTGACAAGTTTTCTAATGCAATGATACGAAAATTATTTATAACAGAGTAGTATGTACCCGAAAATTCGACGCAAAACACATCATTTAGAAATTTCGTATTTTACCGGTTTATCTTAATTATTCGTAGTTTTGTAATGCTAACGTGCATAATGAACATTGTCAATTTATGAAACATTGCTTGAAAAAAAAAGAAGAAAAGAAAACAGAATGAAAGAATCATTAGAGATAATAAATGTGCCGTATCCTTTACATGTGCATTTCATTGCCGCCACTGCATTTTTAAATTTTTGATATTTGTTAAATGTTTATTTTTACTTATTAGATTTATGAAAAGTGCCTTCTCATTTTACATCTCTCAAGAGTAGTGCAAATGTATATTTTCGTTTATTTTATATACCTCTTATACTAAATGTTACCCAGAGAAGTAGAAAGCTTTATTCCTAGTGCAATATTAATTTTTTAAATGCGAATCTTATTACTTCATTTACTCTACAATTCGACGAACATAAATAAAATTAGTCAACTTGTTGGCTCTTAATTCCGCAATATGTTTCGTGACGAATATCGACCTAATCAATTCATTTTTTTTCTTGTATGATTAAAGTATTTTATTTCTAATTATATATAAGGTTTGTTTAGGAATAATAGATACATCTTTAATATTTATTATACAACGTATAATATATTGACACACGCAATATACTACGTTATTAATATTATATACATATAAACACGAGTGTATCAAAGAATAATAAGACAAATTTAATTTTTAATAAAATATTTAATATTTCAATTAATCTTTAAGTACTTTCCCTGCATTGCATGCATTTGTCCTATTCCTTCCATCATACTTAAAATATGTATCAAGAGAAATTTAGTATATAAAATTGCTTTTGAAACTTCAGTTTTTAATTTTAATTAATTAAAAAATTTTTTTTATAAACATTAATCTTATTTGTTTTTGATATACTCTTTTCTATAATTTATGTACATACTTACACCTATTACTTTTGCATATTACCAGACTTTAACCATTCTACTTCAGAGAATAAAATATCTAGTAGATCTCCATACAAATCTTTATATCTGAAAAAACATAAATCTAAATTAGCATAGTTTCTGACAGTAATATTTTCTATGAAAAAAACTTGATTTATCTCAGTTGGTAGTGCATGTAAAAAATAATCATAATAGAATGAGATTTTTTAGAAAATTTCATTCTGTTTTTTCATAAACAAATAATGTCATCCTGTTATTTAAATTTATATATATTAAGATGCATGTAAATTACAACAGTAATTCTTACCAATTCGTTTAGCAGACTGTGGATTATCTTGCGAATTTATCTTCGTACTATAATCCTGAAATATCAGAACTAATTAATTTATATGTCCAAGCTCTTATCTCATAAATATAAATTAATGTAAAATGCCTCAGATGGTAGTGCATGTATGAATATAATCACGACTTCATACTTAATAAAATTCATCATATTATTTCACATTTTTTACGTAATATGACAAATATTTGAACAATTAGGATATGCAAATATGTAAATATATATTTAAAAAAAAAATATATATATATGTTAAGAGCACATAAAATTATAAATAGAATTTGATTCTGACAAATTCTAGATCCTAAGAACTTGAGTGCAATCACTTTTTTCAATTTCCAAGTCAATTAGAGATTAATAATAAATACAACTAAAACTCAATAATTAGAATTAAATTCTATATCGAATGTATACATTAAGATACGACGAACGATTACGGTGGATTCATGTGGATTACAAATTGCAACGTGGTCGGTAGTTCGGAGAAACCGGTATCCTTCAAGCTCCGTATTTTAATTATCTATTGTAGTAGACGCCGAAAAATTGTTGGAATCATTTTTATTTATAAATTCTTTTGCGACAACAGTGTCGAATGTCTAATTTTCTTACCTCTTGCAATTGCTGCACAATTGTTTTATTTCGTTCTATCCAACATCCAGTTTCGTCTTCGCCATTCGCCATTCGCAGCCATCCGATCACATTCGACATTCGGCATTCAATGTTCAATGCCACATTCGATGCTGATTATGGCGGTTATAGGCAGTTATAGGTTGGTTCACAGCAAGAATATACCTACCCAGCGCGGACAAAAATTCATCTGCTTTGCGCATGTTAAAGACAGCAACCAATCCACATCTTGTACACCGTTGTCCGATTTCATACGGAACGGCACCTGCTGAGTGCACCTAAGTGCAGCGTAGTGCAGTACAGAGTGCAGACAATGGAGTAACGGAGTACGGTGGGGTTGACAGAACACGGAATGACAAAACATCGAATTATCTTATAATGACTCATTGAATCTGCAAGGCGTCGACCAGACATTGAACATGATCTTGGAGTAGTATCGAGTCGCGCTCCCCTGTCACGTCGTTACGAGAAAATCTCTCTGGCTTCCGCAAAGCATGATCGGCGAGTGATTATGGCATGGCCGAGATCGCGACAGTAAAAGTCAATGAGACGAAACGATATGGACGATTAGCGCGCGATTTTCTCGAGAAAGAAGCTGCGTTCAAGGATCCGAACTCTGTCCCCGGGAATAACTGACTGGCGTTTGCGTAACTTCGATAAAAGCTGACACCTCGCGTGTTGGTGGGACGGAAAGAGATCTAGCTCTTTCTAAAAGGTAGTGACTGCATTTCGTAAAGTGTGTCGTGCGCATGATACATCACTTACTTTTATTCTTCATCGAACATTAAACAAGGAGTATAAATAATATATTATGCGAGTGATGCACTTCATGAAATGCAACTATGAGCAATGTGCTCACATACAACTTTCCCTGTGAAAAAAAAACTTTCAACAAAATCAGCTGGGCTCAAACCTGCCTGTTTGCCTCTCAAATCAAGCATGAAATATGGGTCTTTTGATCCTCAGTCTTCTGTCTGATCAGTTGTGGGTCCAGTTGATAACATCACATGAATAATTTCATGTATTATTTATTAAAATCGTCGATTTTGGTGATATGATGGTTATTGTGATTATTTGAGAAAGAAGGAGAGAAATGTGTTCCTTTTAATTGCATCTTTAGCATTTAAAAATTCAAACTTTAAGCAGGGAAAGAACGAAAAAATTAAACTCTGAATATAGGATCTAACATATACCACAGATAATGGATAGGGAAACAAATGCTTCTTGTATGACTAATCAGGATTATGTATACACAGATCACAGATAAATGAAGCATGCAAAGAATGTTTGAAGCAATCTGTTAGAAAAATGTGAAAAACCTGTAACTTTTCAATTATTTCTTGCTCCAGGATTCAATTATTCTTTGCATTCCTGTGGTTTAAATTTAAATCAATTAGAGAATGTATATATTCCATAAAAAACATTGAATTTGATATTATTAGATATTAAACTTAACTCCATTACATTATCAAACTTGTGCATTTTAGTTCATGTATAAATAATAAGTGCCAAGGTTTGTCATTATACTTGCAATGTAAAATTGTAATTAAATCTATGACTTGACAACACAAAATGTTCTTTCTTTGTATACATTTTTTGGAATCCTTGGATATCTCAAGAGATTAAATATTTTAGCTTTAACCCGTTTTTATTTTATCTTTGTTTTATCTTTGAAAATACTGAACAAAGTTTTAGTTTGATTCCTTAACGCATAGTTTACCCTGCCCAACTGAAAAAAATATTTTACTTTTTCCTTAAACACAATAATTTGGAAGTTTATGTAGAAATTTTCCTCACACTGTTTATTTTTTTAGTTACAAATTCTCTCTTCTTTATTACAGCTACGTGCAAATAAAATATCAAAAACAATGCCTCAAACGACCACTATTGAAACACTCACTGTAACCAGACCACTTAAGGTAAGGACCACTTAATGTTCAACCATTTTTCTTTTTGTTACAAATAGAATTTGTCCATAAGTTATGCATATACCAATGTCCTCATAGGATTTCAAAGCTGAACTTTATGCTAAATTGATAAGATTGATTATTTTTCTATAAACTGCAGTCATGTGACATTACAAAATGTACTTGTGACGCTTACAAATAAATTATAGAATTGGTTTTAAAGTATTATTAAAAAAATAAATTTCTGTGAAGGGTGGCATGAAAAACTGTTGTAAAATAATGAGTGCAGTGCAAATTTATATTCACAGTAAAAGCTTTTTGATTTCTATTTAAATTTCCATTTGAGTACTCCAAAATAAACTGTCCTAATTTGTAGAGAAGTGAGTTTAATGTGTGACATACATTGTAGATTATATATTGTACAGTAAAAATAGAGTTCATGCATTTTGCAAAGAGAAGAGACATACTTAAATAAATTGCGTATTTTGTCAGTCGATAATGATATAAATAATCACATGCAGGCTGTCAGAGTTGTGGACTATTATAGAAGAACATGAAAGGGACAGATGGATTGGTTAGAAAGAGAAAAAAAGAGATGAGGAGAGGGAAAATAAAAATAGGGAAGAGAAAGAAAGGGCGAAGGAAGAGCGGGAGAGCGCAGAGATCGGCGCTCGCGCGCATTGCGCCGCGACCTTTAATGGGCGCTGATGGGCGCAGCCTCCCTGGAACCTGGAATCCGATTGCTTCCCACCCCAATCCCAGTCGCGGAGAGTCAGTTGCTCCCGCTTGAGACGGCGCGGCTGCCTCTCATACGCTTTCTCTCTCCCTTTCCCTCCTTCCGTGCAAGTATCACGGTCATTAAAAATCGTTCGCGTCGCGAAGGAGGGGAGGGGGTCACGACCTGGAACACTGCCATCGATCTGCGATCCGTTCGCCACGCAAAAAAACAGACGAAAAGAAGAGAAAAAAAGACAGAAGATAAAAAAAAGAAGTGCAACACCCGCGCGTTACAGGGGGTTGCCCTCGTCCGATAATACGCCGCGGGCCCGCCGTCAGCGCGACGAAGCCATTGACCCGCGCGTCCGTTAATCAACCCTCTTCCCCCCTTCTTATCGTCCATGCGAATTCGTGATCGTCGCGCAAAACCCTCGACACGCGTTATTCCCCGACGTGCGTATCCCGACATCCTTTAGAAAAGGAACGAGACGAAAAGGGTGGATTCTCGCGACTCCGTGGATCGCCGATCAAGGTGTCGAGGGTGGAGTGATGTCTCGTGCGCGCTACCCTGGAAGGAGCGTGTCATCGTCGTCGCGCGTACGTCTTTGAAGGAACGTCGCGGAGGTGCTTCCCCCGCTCGTCCTGACCGATCCTCGTCGCCGACTCGCGCGTGCTTCTTTCTTAACGGATCGTGATCGCAAACTCGGAAGTGAAATGATTATGTACACGGTTGCCGAGGATCACATGGGCGACAACGAGATCGCGCAGGTATCGTCGTGTTTTCGAGGAAGAGAAATGTTTTTTTCTCTCTCGATATCCTGGTTCCGCGATGGCGTTTAAGCGGTGACTGACGAATCCGCGACGTTGCTTCGTCAACCGTTCTATAAAATGTGCTTGTTAAGAGCAGTTGTATATTCATTCTACTAAGTAGATCAGCTTTGATCTCGGTTTTATTATTATTATTTTTTTTTTATTTATTTTTTAATTCTAAGAATAAGAAAAAATCGAAATTGAAGTTGACTTATATTGATAGAAATGGACATATTGCGCCTTACACTTTACAACCACTCATGACTACTATGTCTCTACTATTGCAAAATGTCCTTTATACTCAAGCTCGTCTCTTTGCAGGTGATCGCATTTATATGCGGGATCATAGTGGTGTTGCTGATGATAATGGGCCTGGCGTCGACCGATTGGCTGATGGCCCTGGGATGGAGGCAGGGCCTATTCGCTCACTGCATTGAGGAAGGTGCTCCAACACCACTCCCCTTCAACATGCCTGATCCTCCGGGTTGCTACCCAGCCAGAGACAGCGGTACCATTCATTTTTTTGCTCAATATAGCTTTACTTTAAACTCAGTTTAACTTACCTTCTAACTCTTTTAGTTCTAAGAACCAAAAAAGAATAGCAAGTTAAACAGAATTTAACGTTAAACTATGTTGGTGCAAATAGAACTAATTCGCTTCTGTCCAGATTGTAATCCTACATTTTATTACAGCCTACATAAAGGCGGCTGCGGCTTTGTGTGTGGTATGTCTCATTACGGACGTCGCCGCGACGATTCTGACTGGTTTGGGTTTACGTACACAGGATCACAGGGACAAGCACAAATATTACAGATTTGCAGTATTCTGCATGGGCATTGCACGTGAGTATTATACGAGCGTCTTTTTCTTTTCTCTCTAATTTTTGTATCTCTCACGTTTGTTTGTATGTTTCAGTGGTGTCCCTCCTAATAGCGCTGATCATATACCCCATATGTTTTGCAGCAGAACTGAATCTCGGTAAGCTTTTTTACTTCATACATGCAGGGTGTTTGCTATCTAGAAGAATCAGAAAAACTTGAAATTTTTTAGAGAATTTCTTTTGTACTTGTAGAATTTTATTGGGATTTATTCAGGGAAAGATTTGGAATTTTATTTTTCAATTTTAATTCCATCTCTCTCTTTTTGACAAAATTGTTTCTTTATTTTTTTATAATACAAAATGTTAATAAATTAACAGTAAATGACATAACATTAATATATGTATGCACATTATTGTATGACTTGCGAATTTTTATTTAAAAAATTATTGACAATAAATAATATATCTAAATACTTTCTAAATTGATGTGTGTTTAATCATCTTTCGAATTCTGTACTTCTGATGATTAAAATTCGTGTGGATACCCACAGATTGCTATATGCCATTTTATATTATTTCTTTTAGTACTCTTTCAAATTTAATAATCAAAACTTAAGTGGTTGCTTTTTGTGATTGTATAATTAAGGAATATTAAATAAAAATAAAATAAATTTATTTTGGAGAGAGAACTACATTATAGAAAATTCTGTAATCTTATCTGAAATTTTTAATAAAATTCTTTGAAAATCTAGAAATTTTTTTACAAAATTTAAGTAAACTGTCTGACATATCTGCTATGTGATTTGATTAAATTAAATAAAAAGGCAAAGTGAAAGGTCAATATGCATTTGTGTCTATGGTCGATTTTATAATTTTTTTTTTAGGAAATCGAACCAACTGGGAGTTCGGTTGGGCATACGGTGTTGGTTGGGGCGCAGTCATTTTTCTGGTTGGAGGAGCAGTACTGCTGTTATGCGAGAAGGAAAGTGAAGAAATTTACTATAAGGAAAAGAAAACCGTTCGTGATGATATAGGAAGTGGCGGTTCCATGATTGGTATGGGACATCACGGCGGACGAAGCGGAACGCAGCTAGCCTAGTGGCATTGCTCCCTGCCCGATGTTGTTCTCTAGGTGATTTGTTTTATCTTTTTCTGTTCTCACAGTTCAACACACATGCGCATACGAGAAGATATACAAGCCTGTAAGAATGATTTTTTGATAGGGCGTTTTTGGCTAACGCAAGGGAAATTACTTACGGATTCTCCGAGCGATCTAGCGTGGATGTCCTCGATACACAAAGTATTGAGGTATCAGCAGCTTCTTAAATACATATAAAATGAATAATCTTTCACACAAGAATAACAAGATGAGAAAACATAGGTTAATCTTTTATAAAATTTCCAATATTGAAATTTCAAAATATTTAATGCTGAAAATTGAAATGGGAAAAAATAGTGGCACATGAGTGTCTCGCGAGAAACAATCACTTTGAAATTAGTCGAAGAATCCGTCAGTCGGTTTTCGTTGTTGTTTGAAAATATATGAAGTAGGTGTAATCTGTTTATTAGATGGGTGTGTATTCGAGTTACGATTAGTTTGAGATAGGGTACATCATCTGATTAAAGAAGTACGCATTTCGATTATCTTTTGTTTCGACTATTATTTATTTAACGATCAATTTTTATACTGACAATTTTGGGACCATTATTAGCTTGATTCTGTTCTCGTATTTCTTACATTTTGCATGATCTTGGACAATTTTATATACACGAGTATAATATTTTTATTGTAATTTAAATTATAACGATTTATAACGTGACGACACTGCATTTATTGTCCATAAATTAAATTGATAAGACTCATATTTCCTGAGTCTGTGAGATAAAAGACAATTCTAGCATGGATTTTACGTTTCTTTCGCGTAAATAATACGTGTACACATGCACAGTTAATAATTTGTTCTTAGTGAAAGTTTGATTAGATTCAATTTTTTTCATAATTATTTATACTTAACATTAAATATAAAATGACTGAAATGGCGAAATAGAGAGATTATGTTAAAGCTCATTTTATATTAAATGAATAACAACGTTTCTCTTAGCTTTACCTCTAATATTTGCAATTGAAAATTCTAAACTTTAGAGGCGCAGATGTAAAAATAGCTTTAGTTTTTCTTTAATTTCAAATAGATTTATTTTTAGCTGTACTTTGAGGCTTTATCGTTGCAGATAGACGTTGTCTAATATAATACAGTGCTCGATTAAAATTTGGATTCGTAAAAAATATCAGTTTCAAATCGGGATTTATCCCAATGCTCTAGACACCATCTACACATATAACATAATTATGTGTAATTTATTCTATAATTTTTTTTCCTTAGTTATTTCACAATCCATTCTTTTTTACAATGACAAACATATCACATATATTGTTCAGTTTTGTTAATTTGATTTCTAATGCAGGTTGTCCCAGAGAAAATATCATATCATTCTCTATGGAGTACATATTACTTAAGAGATTTTAAATAAAATAATGTTACATTTAGATACAAGTTTATTTTAAAAAGGAAATTAAAATTATATTAAAAAGACAAATAGAAAAATTATTAGTACATTATTAAAAATAGAAAAAGATTATTAATTCAAGCAAAGCTAAATCTATTGAAAATAGATTTTGCAAAATATCTACTATAAAATTTCATCAGCAGAAATATAATTGAATTTTGCCAGCAGAATATAACAGATTGATTGCAGAAACTGGACAGAATCTATCATTTCATAAACATTTAAATCGCATTTTATTTAAATAGTTACAAAAGATCAGATTCTGCTCGGTTTCTTTTGGCAATTATCAAATTATGTCAGTAGACTCTACTGACAAAACGGGGACGTCAATTTATTACAGTTTTTTTGGAACCTGCTGATAAACTACTAATGTTTTATTAACATTTTGCTTGTTAGATAAGTGTACAAAAATGTAGAAATTATGTCTTTTTTGTTCAAAGAAATATAGTGTAAAGATGTAACACATATGTATGATTACATGCAGTAGAAACTCAGCTTTGCACTATATATCTTATTAAATAGATAAACTATTTATTTTACTGAACATCTCTCTTACTAACTTTGAAGGCTGAACACAAATATTTTTTCTTAACATGCTTAAGACGTAATTTGAAAGCACTCGAGTACGAATACCGTCCAAACGTTCAGAATATTTCTGCTGGGATAGCCTATGCATTTGTAATTGAAATTTTTAAATATTCAAATAATTAAAGAGAAGATATTTACAAATTATTGGCCTATCATCAACATTTGTTCCTATTTTTGTAAGAAATACCGTGACTGGAAAAAAGCAAGATACAAATGTAAATCATGTAAAATTTACCATAAAAGTCCAACTTTGAAAAAAATGTATTAAAGCTCTGTTTTTTTTATTTTGTAGCTTGTTTCTTGCTTTATATGTTGTAAACTAAGTCCTTTCTTGGCATATAAGCTGAAGTAAATAAATATAGCATATTCTTGCTCGAAAGTAACTACAATTGGAGATGTATAATTATTGTATACTTATAATTGCTTTTAAGTAGTTTCGTAAGATATAAAAATAATATATTTCTGCTTATTATCTTTTTCCAGTCGCCGTTTTATAATTATGTATTATTAACATTTTTTGTTTTTGTTGAAAAAAAAATCTCCAAAGGATAATCCTATATATTATTTTTTTAAGCTTTCTGTAAATGTGTATATATTATATAGATGCTAGTAATTTATTATTAATTTCTATACACACACATATACACATTATTTTTCTTTATTTTTTTAATTTGTTCCTTCTTTTCTTCTCATTTTCCTTTTTTCTTTTACTTTATATATAATCACGTATACTAATATATACATATATATATTTATACTGAAATCTGCCAATTTTATTATGCATGTCATAAATTTTCGATGTGCGTAGCGTGTGAGGGCACACACCACGAGAAAGGAATAATTTACTTAATATATATCAATTTGATACGAACTTAAGCTATACATAAAGCGCTTCATAATTTTAGCTTTACATTTTATTGTTGTAACGGCTGTAAATTCCTCTTATTTATAAGAGGCTTTATTATGGACTGACAACTCCCTTTTATCGTTCGAATGTATTAAAACGATAGTGCGCATGGCTGACGTGGTGTATAAGTCTCGTCTGAGCCTTACGAATCATTTGTGAGTGTTTCATTAGTTATTCATCAAAAAGGAAAGCAATGAGAAATGAGCGTGCACGTTGACGCGATAGAGAAAACGGCTTGACTTAAGACTTATCGTCATAATGTGTACCGATCGTCATCCTCATTCGTTTTATATTGTCAATAACATTGATTGCGAGCATTACGAAGAAAAAAAAGACTGTAGTAGCATATGTATCGGAAAAAGATTATATGGACCCTGTGCAGCATGCAAGCAAATGAGTCTTTTTCGAGCGCTTGAAGGCGAAGCTCTTACCTTGCGTAGCGATATCCACGTATCGTTCGTATCGTAGCGTATATATCTTTGAACTTATTACCTCATGTATTTAAGTTAATTATAAAGCACAAGACACATTTTTTAAGTGCAGGATGGAACGGAGGCAGCTCGGGCAGATGTTATTTATTGCGTTATTTGCATTAGATACGTGTACGTAATATGTGTATATACATATAAATATATATATATAGATATAGTATTTTATAAGTACGTGTAGTTTATAGCGTTATCACATAACTCGCAAATGTAGCAAATCTGTCGCATATACAATTCGCAGTATATGGCGAGTACGGTCTACATTGATGCGTTGAATTCTTCATCGCGATACGATTTTCATGTGCTTTCGAAAGCAAGCATAGTGACATATGCAGAAAACCCGTTTGTTGAAATATTTTCGGTCGACGTGATATTAAGAAAACAAGCAAACCGGGAAAAAATGAGAAACTCAAGAGACTATTAAGAATTGAGTACAACGTTGTTACATTATATTCCGCTTATACAGTAGATTTTCTATTCTTTAACCGCTTAAACAACTTTACCGCATACATAGTAATACTTTATAACATATACAAGAAACAATATTACAGTATAAGGAACTAATACGTGATTACAGAGTGTATGTAACGAATTCGTGATTTCTATATATCGTAAGTAAAACATGCACATAGCATATAAGACAATCCGTTATATCGGTCCTGTGTATGCTGACTGTAATTCTGTCGTCTATTCGCAAGAAAAGAGAGAGAGAAAGAGAACACATTCAGATCGACGTAACGATCGACAAGATAAAAATCTGTTGTCTACAGTAAAACATATCGGAATAAACTTTTTTAATAAAATTAAATAATCGATGTATAGATTGAATATTTAAGATTTTTGAAATAGATTTGTCTACGTAATTAACGGCGATATGTAAGTTGTATACTTAAGTAAGTTTACATGTGTAAGTTTATAAATTGGAGAGCTTTCTCTCTCTCTTTCTCTCTTTCTCTCCAGCCGCACTTTGGCGTTTGCTAATTGCCGACAGATTTGCGACCGCTATGTAGTCACCTGGTTTGCCATTTTCTACTCTATCGCCGGGCAACTTTCGGTCGGACAAAATTGTCACAAGCAGTCCGTATAACGAACGGTATAAAAGATCATCATGTATCGTCCCTGACTTAATTACACAATTTAGGCATGAATTTTAGCAGTAATACAGCAGTTGTATAGTTTCAAAGCGTATACATATCGCATTACGTATACATATATATGCCGTAATAAGTATACCATTATATATAAGTATATGGATCCTATAATATAAATTGATATATTATTTGTGCGCCATATTCCAATGTTAACGTATTGTATTGTACAAAGAACAAAATGTAACGTTAAAGCTATACGATGCCGTGTATTTATGTATGCGTGTTTATAGCCCATTTAAATTCTATAATTTTGTGTGCTACGTATTTTGATATGTGTATTTTAATTTTTTAAAATTAATTTTTATATAAGTTTTCATTAATTAAAATATGTTTAAATAATTGATTTTTACTTAATTTATATTTAATTTTAATGAAATTTATATGTGTTGTTTTTAAACGTTTTCGTGTTACTTGAGGCTCAAAGTTATAAGTTATATATCTAAAATGAACTTAAACAAGATGAACTTATGCTTTTCAAATCATTTCCTTTACATTTTTAATTTGCAGCTAAATTAGCTGACGGTAAAAAGTTCTTTTTAAAGCTATTGATCTCTAGATATTTTTAAAATTGTTAATTTTTCTTTTTCTTCGATATTTAAAAATTGTTTTAAGAAACATGCAAGCTATGCACAAATTTTGCTTCCAAATTTGATCTTTTTATTCAGTATATACATTTTTACATTTCGAAGCAACAACATGTATGGGAAAAGGCTCGTAAAATTTCAAAGCTCGATTTATCTATAAAATTCGCATTCCGTCAATTTTTTTAAATTCTTCGTGAGCTCAATCTAAAGCTCCCGCCATTTATCCAACCAATCCGATAGCGAGTCTCGCTTGTCGCCGATTGGAGGATTCGCTCGATCATTTCGAGCAATCGAGATCCTCATCTCGAGAAGCGCGCAACGACGCCGCGTCGAACGCAGGAACGCGAGGAACGCTACGCCACGCGCGCATGAAGCCGCATATCTCGTATACGCGCGATCGCGACCGTTGGGAAATTGCGCCATTTTTCTTTTTTCAGTTACCGAGCGAGTTGAATTGTTTGGCGGTGGAGGAAGGCCGAAGGCAGCCGCGCAATAAACCGAACGGTGTGGAAAGAGAAACGAGCCGGGTGGTGGTGCGCGTGTGATCGCACACACACGGTGTGGTTTTACCGGAGCCGAGGGTGAGCTTGGTCGTGCGGGCGCATAGACCGGGACACAGCCGGGGCCACGGTCGTCCACGTGCGTGAGGACGTGCGAGCGGTGCGAGAGGAGCAAGCAAGCGAGCGAGCGGGCAAGCAAGCGTCTCTCGCGCGAAGGCGGCGGGCGGCGAAGGATTGATCATCGATCGAAATAAACGTGAGCGGAGCTGAAGCAGCGGTAGGCCCGCGGAGCGAAGCAGCGCGAAGACGTCTCGCAACGTCGTGATACGAGCGTCGCCGGTCGGGCATTTCTCTTTTCAAGCCGGGTCTCGCCTCGCTCTCGGGAACGCGATCACTCGCTCGTGAGACAAGATGTCGGTGGACGCGCTCAGCGATTCCGAGCTGCGGACGAAGTTGAGGGAGTACGGGTATCCGGTGGGACCGGTGACGCAGACGACCCGCAAGATACTCGTCAAGAAACTGAAGAACCTTATGGAGGCCCGTAGCGGTACAGGGGGAGGAGAAGGATCCCGCCATTCGTTGGCCGCTAGGTGAGCGTTTTTCCTCGGGGAAGATACACCGACACGAATTTTCATTCAGCTATGTCATGTTTATATGCTTGAAGTAAGCTCGAGATTTGGACAAAAGAGAGAGGAAGAAGGAGCGAGTAGTTCGAAAGATTAGTACGATCTCGCCGAGGTTTCAGATTCACGCGAGGTCACGGCATGTGATAACGAGTCTTAACGTTCCGACACGACTGGAGACGCGATGCCAAGATTCTTTTCTCTGTAGTACTTATCTATCAATTCTGAATGAAAGAGGGTATACAGAGCTGCAATGTTTACACTCCATTCTTGGCAATGTGTGACACAATGACGCTTAGTTCATTATGCTAATTGTTTATAGGATGCAGCTACATTTTCTTTGATCTCTGACTAATTTCTATGAAACTGTTTATTTTAGGAGCAATAGATTTTTAAGTAACTGCAAATTCTATTACGAAAGTTCACAGAGTTTAAATCATGTTTAAGATTTTAGTCTAAATGTTTTTTTATACTTTTAATTGAATCACAGTATATTGAACACACAAAAATTGCTCTGTATCTATATCTTGATATTGTTATTTTCATCTGTGCGTTAGATATAGCAGCGATGACACAGACGACGACACAAAAACAAATGTCGTCAAGAAGAAGAAGAGCGCAAACCTGCGTCGGCAAACACTGGCAAATCCGATGCCACCACCATCGATTATTCCTCCTGAAGCTACGAGCACGACAAAAAATCCAATCAAGGAGACTCTGATGTCAACGCATTCTGAGTTCAAAGATCCCAACATGAATTTTGATAGCTCAAGCATACCTTCGACGACTCGCACAACTTCAAAGACTACACAGAGCAAGTTTATCAAGACTCAGAGGACCTACGTGTCTGACGGTTTGGAAACTGGATCAGATTCTGATGTCGTGGAGGATACCAGCAGCTCGTATGGACGGTCATATGACAAGTATCTGTCCAATCCAAGCAGCAATAGACTGTACGATTCTCGATATGATCGCGGAACTCTCGATTACGATCAGATGTCGAAGACCAGGCCTACCTATGTGATGAAAGACAGCAAGTACAACGTGTCTCCTATGAAACTCTCTCCCTCTCCTATGAACGTCTCTCCGACGTTCCAGATTCCAAAGGAGGATGTGAGTGGAAGGGATAGTGCGAATCAGAGAGATCTTCTTGCAAACTATGAAACCCCATTTTTATCAGAGTTTACAAGAAGGCTCAGTTCGCGAGTCAGTTTAATAAACACGCCGCCATCATCGTCCACATTGCCGAGCTTAAAAAGTAAGTAATTTTCTTGATGTGCAATAAAATCTAATATAAGGCATTTATTTTGAATTAAATTATTGGAAAACTGTTGTTAGCTAATTTTATTTATTTTGTTCGGATTAAATTATTAAAAAATATTTAATCTGTTGGTTCAAAATAAGAAGTTTATTCTGTATTAAGTATATAAAATAACATGTGCCTAATTTGTTTTATTTCACATATTACATACTTAATTTTTTTTTTAATAACTTTAGGTCCTACATTACGCCATACTTTGTCATCCGGTTTACCAGAAGTGAAAGAGAGAGATTCAAATGGCCACTTCTCTTCCTTAAGGAGCATGTATTCGAGTCAGCCAAGGTATATATGAATTATTATTTCTGAATTATTTGTAACGTAACCATAAATGCTATTTAGCTCGAGACACAATGCATTATCCACCGATAGAGTTCGGGATATTTTCAGTAGAACGACTTACAAGCCATCGACGTCGAATACCAACAGGGAGGATGTACGGAACAATCAGAATATTGTGTCGATGGCCCTCGTGGCGGTACTTGCCCTATTCTTTGTAGTCCTTGCAATAATATATTTGGGACTTGGTGGGAAAACAGAGACGCTTCCATCACTTTCATCGGGTAGGTATGCAGAGATATAACTAGAGGAGATTTCCGAGAGACATAATTTAAAAGGAGAAGAAAGATTTCTGAGAAATATGTTTGATTGTCATAAGTAACAATGCGCAAAGCAAAATGTATTAATATTCTATTCTCAAATGAAGTTTGAGCTCATAATTTGGAGCAAACTATTGTTATATATTTATTACTAATTATTACTAACATTCAATCATTCAATTATTTTTATAAAGCTAAAGTAATTATCCCGAGCTTACTAAATTAGACACGTACAAGAGAATCTCTTGAATATGTACTTTGCTTTCTCTATATATATGTATAATAAAAATCGCATATCTCTTGAATTAATTTGGATATTTTATTTCCTTTTCCCGTTCTTTCTGTGTATCTATTCCAGTGTATTTCAATCTATATTTGCGGACACGCATTTTGTATCATTTAATTTAGTCAATAATAATAAGATGCTTTTTGGTAGATAAAGATAAAATTTATAAAGAGCTCGGAAAAATACATCAATCGTGTTAAAACATTTTTTTAATTTTTGCAGAAGAGATCGACCTTAAAGTTTAAGAATGGAAATTATTTGTTGCTCTATCAAAAAAATGGTTGAGTCATATATATTTTTTATTGTATCTTCTATATTTTGTAAAATGTACAAAAATATAGAAAATTTAGTGAATTTTCAATCTTTTGTAAGCATTTAGATATTCTTTCCAATCTATGCATTATATATAACAAATATAGTTTATTTAAAAGAATTAATTTACATTGTATACAGGAGAGGAAGTAATTTTGAACACAAGACTGAATTTTTCAAATAAAGGATTGCCATTTTCATTTTCAAAGAGAAAATACATTTTTCTGTAGTTATTTTTTCCACCTGTTACTTAATATGATTTTATCTGAAAAAATGGCAGTTTTTCATTTGAAGTATACTACTAGATAATGTTTTTCGAGAAACTTATTTATAAATAGTTTTTTTTTTTTTTTTAATATATGTCATATATCTTTATTTATACTTCCATATAACCTGTATTTATAGATAACAACATACCACAATGTTTCTTTGATGGAGCTCCTGATCTTAAAGCGCCTGGGGTAAATTGCATAATGAAGGAACATATAGAATCTGTATTGCAATTGTTAAGACGCCTGCAACCCATCCTAACGAGAAAGGCAATATCAAAAATATGTGAGAATTCGAATGAGAACTCATATTTAACAGATGCGGATATCATAAGGATGTTTACAAGCGATAAAGTGGTGGGTTGAGGAATGAAATTACTTGCGTCTTATGATACAAGAACTGTATATAATCTAGGTATAATCTTCGCTTTTAGACGAGCCTCGAGGTGAAGGATGATCTGCACAGCGCGCAGTTCTTGATCATTAAAAACCCGAAATGGGGCATTTCGCTTATCGATGTGAATGATAACGGAGAGACTACAGAAATATTGGATACTTTAGTAAATATTATCATATGTCAATCTATATCTCGCTCTTTTTTTTTCTTATTATCGAACTAATATATTTGTTTAATTATTTGCAGGATAAAATATTTTCCGCTCGTCTAAATGGAAAAATCGGAATGGCGGTATTAAATCCCGAGCTGCCAATGCAATGCCTCGTTAAGAACAAACTTTTTACCATCTTTTCTTCTCTCCTTGTAGTGGCAATCGGTAAAGTTCTAACAGACTGTTTATTTTGAGAAAACTTGCTGACTTTCATTATGTGTTATAAGATTCTTATATGCATGCTGTTAAAATGTGTATTCATAAGATTATTATTCACTATCCTTTCATGGTGTAATGTAAGCTATACTTTAAGTAAATTAGTTGCATTTTAAAACGATTTTATTCAGCGAAGTAATTTCGTTTTTAATATGCTATCGTAAACTGGAATTACTTTGTAACGAGGAGTTTCTTTAAATTCTGAAGTACATTGGTGATGCAGTGCTATATTTTTTTTAAATATAGAATAAATAAAAACATGCTGTTTTATAAGAAAGCAACTTGCAAAGTAATATCTGTTTACGGTATTGCAATGCTTATATAGATAGAAATACATGTATCGAAAGATTTATAACGGTGGCTGTGCATCTTCAGTCTTATTAACAGGTATTGGAATTTATAAATCATATCTTTGGTATCAAAGATATAAGAAATGTACGGAGAGAGAAGTATTTAAGCTTGTTAGCGATATTATAAGTATCGTTGAGACACATCATCAAAATGCGTCCACGCAACCTGGCGCGCAGGAAAGTTTCCTCGCCATAAACCACGTACGAGACAATCTTATTCCACCAAAGGATCGTAAAAGAATGTCAGGTCTTTGGGAAAAGGCAGTGAAGTTTCTAGATGAAAACGAATCCAGGTAAAAAGATCTTTCGTGTATTTCTATCTTTTTTTACTTAACGAAAAATAACTAAATATCTTGATATATTCAGAATTCGAAGAGAGGTGCAGCAAGTGGCAGGAGAAGAGTTTCATGTATGGCGATGGTTGCCGAATAACACTTTGAACAAATCTCCCATGCAAAACACGACTTTAGGCAAGAAGCCAAAGGTCTGGCAGGGACAAGCATTCGAAACGATGGAGGGATCGGTTAACAGTTTGACTTGTTCGCCAACGCCTTGTCTGAAAATTAGGCACATGTTTGATCCAGATATGTAAGTAACATACTAGTATATAATTTAAGATCGATTTGTAACTTAAGATCGGATGACTTAAATCGCTCTCTATATCACGATATAGCGAAACCGAAGATGATTGGGAGACGAGAGTGCAGGACGCTATCTTAGAGAAGTGTGGGGAAGGTGTGAAGATACTTCACATTCGAGTGGACATTGGTAGCCGTGAGGGCTGCGTTTATATGAAATGTATGTCGCAGGAGGATGCTGGCAAAGCTTACAGGGCATTACACGGTTGTTGGTTTGATGGTATGTCCTATTTATTCTGTAAACTTCTTGAACATTGGCAGATTTTTGGCGTGATCATAGTAAAATTTTCACAGAATTTAGACAGCATTAATAAGAAATTTATTACGAATTACACATTATATGTGTATCTATATCTTTTAAAAAACTTAAAAATTTAATTTTTTTTAATTTAACATTTTTTTGTAATTAAAGAAAAAAGTTTGTTTAATGTAAAAATCTTAAAGATAATCTTTAATAATATAATTGTTGTTACAACCTGCGTCAGCGTTATGTTAGTTTTCAATGTACAGACTATAATGTCATGCTTTCTTTATTTTCTTCTTAGGTAATTTAGTGACTGTGAAGTACCTGAGATTAGAGCGTTATCACGAGCGATTTCCGGACGCCGCCCGTTGCGTGACACCTCTCAAGCCAAGTAACAATCAAAGATTGTCTATGCAGGCGCATTACTGGCAGAGCCCGGCGGAAGCAAATTAAAAGAGTTCATATTTCTATTTGGACATTCAGAGAAATGCGAGAGCTTTCATGTTTAAATCACACACACACACACAATTATCTCGTTCTGACCAGAACTTACAGAATCTTGTCGACTTTTTATTTATTTCGTGACGACACACCTACATGTCGTGCAGCGCAAATATATATAAGAGACACTTCTATTTTATAAGAGCATTTTTTTTAATTCGCTAACTTGTGTATTATATTCTACTTTACATCATTTATGAATGAGACAAAGGGAGATACGTGTTTTTAATAGTTGAGTAATAATAATTATAATCATAATAATAACAGTACACAGTAACATTAATATATAATTAAATATGCTTTCAAAGAGCTGTAAAAAATATTTTAATCTGAGTTTTATAGTATTTTCAAGTAGCAATATACGTGCGTAAGCATAACGTGCATTGCGTTTTCTACAGGCCTATCCAAGACTAATTCGCTAATCAACTACGTAAGGCATCTATGCAGAGAAATCAATCAGTCGTATATCTAATATACAGGACGTGTTACAATGCAGTTTCTTACTGTGTTAGGCTTGCGATCGCGAGATCTCTGTGCATACAGTCACACGTAAATATCGATTTAATTAATTAAGATTATATTAACTCCTTTTTTTTAATAATCGCATAAGAGTTATTTTTTACAATGTATCATAAAAATGTACAGTAAAATAAGATTAAATCACTTTGTAAAAAGACATCGTGTTACAAAAAAAAAACGCACAAATATCGATTATGCTATAGCGTGTTAAAGAATATATATGATAAATTAAATAAATTAAAAAAATTACGTGATACGTTGGATAAATTGCAGAATATTGACATTACCGAGAATTACTATCGTCAGAAAGAAACCTGAGAGCGGTTATGCCGACCTTTTTCCTATAACGTTCGAATTTCCGACGCACTAATTAGTGCGAGTAGGGGTAGGCTGGTACATTTATACTTTATTTCATAGTCGACATTCTCTCTGGTTTGTAGTGTCTCGCTATATTTTTGTGTATGTATAATTTTAATAAGGATGTATTAATATTAAATTATTAAATTATTATTAAATAATAGAAACATACTCCGCATTTGTTGAGGTGCTGGAGACATCGTTAAAATAGCCAAGAGATTAATTACGTATTATAAGATAGGTTAGGAGAGAGTTCAGTTTACAGTCGTTCCGGGAAGAAGTCTGTGATTTCGGGCTCGAGAAATCGCTCCTGATACGCGGAGATCATGCAGAGCAAAGAGGTATGAGAAAGTAAACTAGTACTTACCCTGTTTTATTCACTTCCTACTTTACCGACTTTCGATGACGGTGCCGTAGATAATCGAGTGTCATGATTATATCTACGGCGCCGTCATCAAAAGTCGGTAAAGTAGGAAGTGAATAAAACGGGGTAAGTACTAGTTTACTTCCTCATACCTCTTTGCTCTGCATGATCTCCGCGTATCAGGAGCGATTTCTCGAGCCCGAAATCACAGATTTCTTCCCGGAACGACTGTAAACTGAACTCTCTCCTAACCTATCTTATAATACGGAATTAATCTCTTGGCTATTTTTATGATCTTAGCATCTCAATGAATGCGGAATTTCTCGTTATTATTTAATAATAATTTAAGATTAAATAATATACATCCTTATTAAAAATATAGGTACATATTAAACGCAAAAATATGGCGAGACGCTATAAACCTTTCCATCTAATCTTTTAATGTTCTATATAAAACCGCAAAAATCCTAGGAAATAAGTACAAAATGAGCAAATAAAATAAATCGATCTATTTATTCAATCTAAAAATAAAATTTAATTTTTATTAATTCCACATACATCCAAATAAATCTTGTAAAAATATACATATATGTATTTTAATCGTTTGGAATTCGGAGACAGTATTATATAATACTGAAACAAAAAATATGGAAGGAATATTGCATTTAATTACACTTAACGTTAGAATTACGTTTAATGTCAAAGTACAGGCCATTACTACAATAACTACAATAAATAAAGAATTAGAATATTTCATTAAACTTGTGCACTTTTAGTATAGCAAAAAATGAATAAAACAAAATGTACTAGCTTATAAAACGAATTTATTTTTTATTTTTTTTTCGATTATCTATAGCGTCGTCATAGAGAGTCGGTGAAATAGAAAGTGAATAAAACGAGGTAAGTACAAGCAGAGACGTTCCTCGCTGCTATCGTTTTTGGTTTTTTGACCGTCCAGTATTACGCTTTTAATATTAATTTCGATAGGCGTAAATAAGTAACCTGAAATTATTTTGCAAGCACACAATAGTGAGCGATAATCTACCGAGGTATATCTTTTTCTATAAAATAAAATATTTTTGTATCATTTCATTACGTATCTTGTTTCTTAAATGTCGATTCACGTACTGTTTCCCGCGATCGCGACACTCGCCGAGAGGGCGTCGATTCACGGGCAGTTTCGGGCTATTCATAATGTGAACATAACCTAAAATCGTCGCCAAAGTTTATTATCGAGAATAAGGACTTTCGTGCTATAATTCAAAGGTGGGTTGAAGGCACTTGAGTACCCACCAGTCAGTCAAAACTCTCCTTTTATTTCCTCTAGAAGTTTTACAGGGCTATGTTCATCTGCTAAGAGTGACCGCGCGAATTGTGACAGTGTGAGGTGTGAGCTGTCAAAAAAAAAGCGAAAATGAAGTATTCCACCTCGCCGCCGACAAGTCGGTGTCATTCACCTGTTCCGACAGAATTCTCGTCGTCGTTACCGATGCCGATCGTTTACAGGTGATGCAGTTTACAGATATACGTCGTTTCTTTTGATAATTTATTACTTTTTAACCCTCAAAGCCCAATCATGGGTATTCTGTATTTCAGACCGATTTCTATTTGTGGAAGTTTTGAAATTTCAAAGATAATTAAATTATATTGTTTTATTATCAATTATTTTTTATTGCCAAATAAATGAAAAAGTGGTCGAATGCAATACCTATGTTTGAGCCCACGAGTCATCCTTTTTCCTATTGCATCATAAAGGTCAACATAATTATCATTCAACTTAACATCTTTTTACAAAGTAATTTAATTTTATTTTGTATTATTATTTTTATTATTATATTTTTATAACTTCTCAAAGTTTAATTGTATAACTTATCCTTGTTACAGACACAACTGCATGGGTGCGGCAACCAAGTGCTATAAATATTTGAGAAAATTGTTGAAATTCGAGCAAATGGACTTTGAGTTCGCAGTCTGGCAAATGATTTTTTTGTTTATAGCACCACAGAAAGTATACAGGAACTTCCAAAACAGAAAACGTACGTGTTACATTAATATATTGGATATATTATAATCATATAATTTATTTTCTTACATCCATGCATGTTGGATTCTTGCAGAAACAAAATCGCAATTTGCAAGAGACGATCCTGCATTTTTAGTGTTGGTCACATGCTGTCTTTGCATATCCACTATTGGTTTCGCTATAGTACTGAGCTTAGGATTCTTCCAATTTGTAAAGTTGTTATTTTATATGGTCTTCATTGATTACATAGCCGCTGGATTATTAATAGCAACAATATTCTGGTGAGTATACTAATTATCTTTAGGTTATGCCTTTTCAGCCTTATGAAAGAAATTTTAATATTCTAAGTTTGCCAATTTAAGGCTAGAGCTTTAATAACAACTTTATCTTCATTTTTCAATTCTATATATTTGTTTGTAGGTTTATGACCAATCGATATCTCAGGATAGACCGAACACAAGACGTCGAGTGGGGATACGCATTCGACATCCATTTGAACGCAGTATTTCCACCATTAATCATACTCCACATTTTACAACTATTTTTATATAATGGTGAGACTTTGCATTGTTTTTTGTCGTCATCAAGTGTGTCGTTGAGTTTTATTTAAAGTTTTTTTTGTTTGTTTACAGCTTTGATAAATAACGATACGTTTTCGGCGCGATTTCTTGGGAATACTTTCTGGTTCATAGCTATCAGTTATTACATTTACATTACGTTTCTTGGTTATGCAAGTAAGTTAAGATTGAATAATTCAGGTAACACTCTATCTCTTCTCTCCTTATTGTTACATTGTATTTGTTCTTATTTCAGATATCGAAATACTCCATAAAACGCATCTGATATTGTCTACTCTGCCCATATTGCTGTTAACATACATCACTACATTATGCGCTGGTATCAACATTAGTTATTTAGTTATGGAATTCTATCGCTACCGGGCTTTGTAAAATATTTTTATCAAATCTATCGTGTATGGAGATTGAAATAACATCCTGGCTGTACAGTACAGTAACCTGTTTTGGAATCGGCGAGAAACAGAGTGATGTGTTGTCTTGCTCTCCCTTCAATCCTCGCTCTTATTTTATGTACAGTAAAATAAGGCATCGTGCGCTCCATATGTATCTCTTATTTGTTTCTTGTTTTACGATCACATGGCAAACAGAAGAACAGTAGAAAAAGTTTCAAGAAGAAAATTCCATAGAGAAATAGCTGTTTCCAAATAGAATATTATTTGAAGACTTAACTGTAGACTTTTCAACAGTCTTATGATCGTAAGATCGATTTTTCACGATACATTTTTTATTTGTATTTCTAAGGACCATTTGCAAATTAGCTTAACTTTAAACTCTGTTTAATTTTTTATCTTTTTTTAGCTCCAAAAATTAGAAAAAGCTAGAAAGTAAATTAAACCGATTTTAAAATTAATTACATTGATACAAGTGAACCTAAGAAAATTATCGAACGTCACGTGTGTATATATATATATATATATATATATAATATTGCAAATATAATCCGTGTAGCGAATTTTTATGCAACAGCGTTTTATTATGAAGTTGTATTTTAATTCGCCAATAACAAAGTAAGAAATTGAAAACACTTAAAAAGATTAATCTGAATTGAATAAATATTATTTTATAACAAGGTTGAGCATTTACGCGTAAAATATAAGTTATGTTTACATAATGTAAATCGTGTAAATCGTTAACTTACGTGTCATTTATGTGAATAGTAATCCATAGATCACAAATTTAAATTTTGCCCAAAATTGTGAAAATTATATTCCATTTATTTGTAATATATATTTTCATTTTATTATTACTAAAGTCAGATATAACAATTTTATAATTTGATTACTTTTTTTCTGTATTACATTATCCAACTTATAATAATTTACATTACTTGTATTGTCTGTAAAAGATTCTTGTAAATATAACGTAAACAATATGCAAATGATTTGTGTAATCTGAAATTTACGACTCTACTTTACAATTAATGTGCATATTTATAAATATCGCTCTTCGTCAATCTGGCGCAATAACCAATCACTTTTTGTAGTATAATTGACCAGCAAACTGAGAGTGATTGACCGTCGAAGTTTCTCCTCTGTCGCGACTTTTTGATCCATGTTTGACGACAAAACCAGCGCTATCTACGGCGCGAGAGAGCATCGCCGAACTAATCAGTACGCTTTAAACTGTGGAATTTTCTGTTAGCTCTGTTCACGGTTTTATTTTCGCTCAGCTTCACTACTTTTTCTTTATAAAAAGAGAGAAAAAGTGTACGCACGATGAGCACGCAGACCTCCACGGTGAAGTTGAAGGAGCTGCGCCTACCGATCTCGAGAGTGAAGACGATCATGAAAAGCTCGCCTAGCGTCGATACCGTTGGCCAAGACGGCTTGTATTTGGT
Organism: Solenopsis invicta; assembly: GCF_016802725.1. Lineage (NCBI taxonomy): Eukaryota > Metazoa > Arthropoda > Insecta > Hymenoptera > Formicidae > Solenopsis > Solenopsis invicta. Next base: position 25,059,209 of record NC_052669.1, read on the forward strand.
TACAAAAGCAACGGTAAGACATTTAGAGGTTAGAGATATGCTTCAGAATAAACTTATCGAGACGATTTATCAATTTAACTTAATCAATAAATAGCGATTATATTCAATATGTCACTTTCGAACATAATATTAATTTTATATATTTTAAATATTAATTTTTTGAGCAGAATCTTATGTCTAATTGTTGTTAATTTTATATATTTCGCTCTGGTGCTTTAAACTATATATTGATTACTACTCAATCTTGCAACATAATTTCATTAGTTTTGTTAATTTAGCATTTTTACCTTATGAGATCCTTTGCAGGAACTCTTCATACATTACCTGACAGAAGAGGCACACATGCAGAGTAACAAGGGATCCTCGCTGGACTACAAACATTTGGCAGAGGTGGTACAGACCAATGACACACTGGAGTTCTTGCGGGAGATAATGCCCAGGAAAATTACGGTCCGACAGTTTAAGGAGATGATGGCAGCTAGGGAGGCATCCTGTAGCAGTTCCTCTGAGAGCAGCTCGGATTCAGATAGCGATAGTGACTCTGACTCAGACTCTTGTTCGGACAGCGATGAGACGAAGGGGGACAATTCTTCTAGCAGTGAACGAGAGAGCGAGACCAAGGAGAACGGAGCTTGTCATTCGGACAGTGACAAAAGTGAGAGCAGTGTAAAAAGTGACAGTGAGGAGAACCATAAGAGATGAGAATTTTTAGGTTTTCACTTTTAGCAAACTTTAATTATTTAACAAACCCACCTAGGTTTATTTTGTGTTCTTTTATAAAATCTCACGCATGTATGCCTAGAATAATTTATCTAGTATCAAAATTGTTCGTATATATTAGTAAATGAGTAAAACAGACACAGTCAGCAATAATGACTCATTTTGTAATAGATTATGAGAATTTGTCTAAAAGGAGCAGATATTTTTTATACGCTTAGAAATGACGAAAGTACACTATCAAAATCTTTTTTGCACATATTTCTCTCTCATATATTTGTGTGTGTGCATATATATACACACACATACATAAACTATATATTTCTCATAATATTCATTATTCATGCATTCAATTATATTAAATGGATTAATGTAAGAAATTAAATCTCTTACATTAACAGTGTATTTATTTATAATCATGTCTCAGATTTTTATCTTTGATAATAAATAATGCCATGATATCTTGTTTTATTTGATCTTCAAGGATCTAATATTATATAATTATCATAGAAGAGCGATGTACATTTTTAACATTTTTGTACAATACAAAGTTAGCGAAAGTAGCTTGCGTATTATTTTATATTATCAGCATTTTAAAACTCTTTTTGCTATAATATATTCAATATAATGAAATAACTGAAAACGCTTGAATGTTAGTCTTGGTGTAATTTTTTAGAATTGGACGTGACGTCGAAACCATTCTCACTTAATTTTAGAGCTAAAAAGTAGATCTCTGCCAGCGCTATGATTAGCGCGCAAATTATACCTAGAAGTAACCTAAATCCAAAGTCTAGGTCCCCGATTATAAGTTCCACCCCGATAAATCCAAAAGCGAAGCCAGCTATCACAGAAAATACAAATTGCGCGACGGCGATCAGTTGCTTGTTCATTTGCTTCACTGCAAAATAAAAATGGCATTAGAAAGCCACGTCAAATTTTATTTTATAAGCTAAGAAACAGAAGGACAGTTAAGAATATTATGTAAAAATATCTTTTTAAATATAAGGGAAAGACGCCGATACAAGTCAAAGTGGATCTTAATCCTAAAAATAATTTTGTGCAAATGGTACAATATGTACTTTGCATAAACTAGGAATTGTATAACTCAAAAGTATTAGGAACCAAGATAAGCTTTGACCAATATTGGTTTCTTTCGCTGATGTTTATATTTTTTATTTTACTTTGATACGCGAGGGTGTCCTCTGGTAGGAATTTCCGCACGGAATCGATACTTTTCGTCATAGCCTGATATTCCCGAGTGTTTTGTTGCGCCGTTAATTTCTGTATTCTAGCCTCCAATTCTGGATTTCGTGGAGTCTCCTTCGGCGTCGGTAATATCACATCGGAATCGTCGAAAAGTTCATGCAGGTAGATCTTCTCCACATCAGTTTTCCTATGTTCCTTTAGATATTTATTCAACCATCTAAGGTCCTCGATTTTTAACGTGGCATTTGCCACCTTTTCTTTCTTATGTCTTTTTGATTTGCGCAAGGAGGCGATGCCATCGGGTGCATCATCCGTATCTTTTACATCGTGCAAGATAAAATTTAACAATTTCTTAGACGGTTTTATCGTTACAGTAGGATCCACAATTGACTCTAGTGGCATATCTAAATAGATTTAATGTCTTAATAGAATTAATTACAACTCTCTATCTTAAGAAAATTAGATTTTTATACTAAACGTCGAAATACTAAGAGAGAGGCAATAGCATAGATAAATAGACCTCAAAATTATTGTTATTCTTATGGCGTAATATGCAATTTTTTTTCCAGGTCAATGTAGAACTCCTGTATTTCGTTTTCCTTCTCCTGGAATGTCTGATCTACTTTCTGACATTTGTCACTCATATCATTTATGAATCTTTCCCACTCCTTCTTTCTAAGCGATCTGTTTTCGCTCAAAACGTTGTCCTACACAAAATCGAAGTACCTATGAATCTATTGTCTTTCTTGCATTACGAGATAGATGAGAGATGCAAAAGTTGACATACGTACGCTATCAAAATTTTCTTCCCTTTGTAAAACACTATTGCACATACTCAAAGCGACATCCACGTTCGCTTTGAGACTGGGTAAATGACAATCGCCCAGCTGCTCGATGCGATCCAGCTGACTCTCCTTCAGTTCGGTTGCATATTCAAGTATCTTAAACAGGCGTTCTACCTCCCTGTCAGATCTTCTTTCCTAAGAACAGATGTATCTGTCTAGGATAGTAGGATTATATTGAAAATCTATTACAATCATACTATGCACATTATATGCAGCATTTACAAAATAAGTACTCGACATGCAATAGTTTATAAAATACAGAAAAAAGATCTATAACATTTTTAGGAACTATATTGATTTATAATATCTTAATATTTTATTGTATCTCTTATAAATATTTGTAATTTAGAAAAACTAGTTCAACTTTATGATAAAAGAAAAATATTAAAACGTTTGTAGTATGCAATTAAGAGCAATTATAATTTCCATCAGTGTTTTTGTTTGATCGCGTACTCATAGGTTATGTCCAAGCATTAAATCTGAATCTCGACAAAATATCTAATTAAATTTCAATCTGATTTATTTTTATCAGAGTCGACATAACGGTGCCGCAGTCGTGACGAGTCTACGATCTCAACGTTCGCTCACCTGAAACTCTCGCAGAAAGAATGTGACCTCCCCCTGAATAAATGGACGATGGTCGAACAATCTGCTCCAGATCTCGCCTGTGTCTGCGGAAACGTATGATTCAGTGACAATAGTGGTAGTAATGCCTAACGTAAATACGTTAAGTACATCGTCCACTGAGCGTACGTGCATGCGTTTTAGGACGATATCGTGAATGCCGCACCTTTGATGACAGACGCCATGACGGGGCCAGTGGAAACAGGCGGACAGACGGTATCGACGGTACGTCGTCGGCTGACGGTGTGCCGTCACGTGACCGACTGTACTACTGAATCGGCCGCCGCACGAAAGGGAAAAACAGTAGAAATTCTCGGCCAAAAATCCGAAACAATTTAAAATGATAAAGTAAATTAATTAGAATAAATGCGATCATTTCATTGTTACAGTTTGATAATAATTAATATTAGTGTTATTGATTTCTGTTGTATTGATTTCAGTTTTCATCGTTCTTTCCTTCTAAATCGTAAATATTATAAAACATTTTTTTTCTCAGATCACTTTAAAGCAAAACCTTGTGCTTTTATATTAATTTGAATATATCATTCCGGTATCTCGTAATTCTTTCAATATATATATTTAACTTTCAATATATATATTTAGAAAAAATTATTATATGCAAATAAGCATACGTGTTGTTTCTAAAAAGCTATAATTTCGCTTATATAAATATTTTTTATTGATATTGTACATTTATATATACATATATATAAATACAATAAAATTTATATGTAAACATGAATACAATATTTACATATGTATCATTGTTATTTGTAGAATTTATGATAAACTCTATTGGACGCATTAATGTACATTAAACGCTGCGATCATAAAATATTAATTAACTGTGTATAAAAAGGCACATAATATATTGAATGTTCCAAATCCGGCGAATCATTTTCTATTTCCAGATGTTATTTTATTTATTTATTTATAGATCGCGATTATATTTTATCTACTACAATTCTAAGATTCCAATTCACAGTCATTTCTCAGGAGAGATTCATCGAAAGACAATTGATTTTAAAATTAGGATGATCGAAGAACAGAGAACCTTTTGGAGACCTTGGCGAAAAAAGTATGTTTATTAAATATTTAATGAAGAGATGGATATTTATGAGATGGAAATTTAAACATGGAATTGTTCATGAGATGTTTACGACTGTTTGATAGATGCTCTAAAAGTTATATTTGTTTTCGGAATGTTGCAAATGTTCAAAGGATGTTTTCAAAATGTTGCAATTGTTCAAAGGGTGTTTTGTAAAACATCCTTTGAGCATTTGCAACATTTTGAAAACGTAGAACACTTTTCGAACGTCTATCAAACAGTCGTGAACATCTCATAAACAATTCCACGTTTAAATTTCCATCTCATAAACGTTCAATAAATGTTTAATAAATATACCTTCAAAACTCCAATGAAACATCTACGTAACACTTAGGCAAACATCTTATAAACACACTATTTTCGGGGATTGATTTACGAAAGGTACGAGGCACAAGCATGCAACTTTAAGCAGACGTTACAAGAATAAAGTTGATCAAAATAACATCGCGTTGCGTGCACCAGTTTTATTATTCTACATTTTCAAACCGAGCTAATCTTATATACGTAATAAAAATGCATTGTACTGTTTACTTTAGGATTTACATTTAGCTTTTCGCAAATCAGCATTGGTGCCTTATCTCGAGCATCTCCAGCCTAGACATTCACAATTTCGATATTATATTTTAATTCTTTTTATCACTTTATTTCCTTCTTTGTCAACCACTAACGTGCTCGAGAATAGAAAAAGCTGCCGTCTACAATTATTTATGTGTATTCCCGATTGAGAAATAGACGGTGTCCACGTTAATGGGAGTTTCGCGTAATATTTTTCGCGCCGAGGCCGATAATGTACGTCGATGAAACGGAACGCGTACACGCGTTCGACGATGGGCATATTCTCGGGTTACATTACGCGACAGTGATTATCTCTGTGGGAACGCGGCGCTTGGGTATCGACGCTAAAATTCGAATCACCGCGAAGAGGACGCCCGCAACTAACAATGGTATCGCGTGATTACGCGTGCATTCCGCTGCGCGCACTTACGTTCGTACGAAGGGGAGAGGATCGGCGGGGCGATTACGCGAGTCTACATATGCCGCATGCCGCTCGATCGTCCGTGATAATCGCAGGTACGGCTTGTTCTCGCGGATAAGGTGACGATCTCAACGTGAAGTGTAAATTCAAGTACAATGGAGGCAGCGGGACGATTATTTCTCTTGATGGCAATTTTGCGTCTCGCAATGTAAGATAGTAACATTACGAATACTTATTCAAGTATTTTGCTTGCAAAAGTAGTAGTTGCAAATTTCTTAATAAGTTGTGATTGTAATAATTATGATATATATATATATATTAAAGATTATTATTATTTAATTGTAATTACATCAGATTATATATTATAATTATATTATACGAGGCACAACCGAAAACGGAAGACAATTTTTAAATTACACGGGAACTGAAACAAAGAGAAGCTAGCAAAATGCAACATACGCATATTGTCCGCTAGATAGTTCGATCGCGCACAATGAATTTTGCCTTTACTTTTGATTTTTTCTCTTATAATGTATTGTAACTATAACTGCAATTAAATTATAATTGTATCTCGAAGATAACGAAAGTTAAAGCAAATAAATCTATTAATGCAATTCCCATTAATATGTACATGGATAAAACGGAATGACAGCATGATTTATTACAATATTAATAATCTCTCTCTCTCTCTCTCTCTCTCTCTCACGTTGGTTACAAAGTCATTAGTTTAATATAAAGCTCCTTTCTCTTGGAAATAATTACCATCAAATGAATTCGCGAGTCTAGTAAATTTCTTTGAAATGTATAATTTTATTCTCGCGCAATTGAGCTCACGATTATTGTAACATTTCACTTGAAACGAAAATTGCGTCCTGCTAGGCAAGAGGAAGTCGCGAAGGGTGCGTGCAATTGCGGGGTATTTCTCATTCCGGAAACGAAGCTGATAATAGATCAAACGCTGCACTATAATGTGAGCTGCGATCAAGAAGGCGCGAAAACGTGTCAACAATTATGTATCGCTTTGGTAAGTGTGTATTTTTTGTTTCTCTACTGTTTCTGCTGCCTGTTGCATCACTTTTTCACTGACTACGAAAAACGTGATATCTATTGTTCAATCGGGAATATATGTAAATAATTGTAGACGCTAACTTTTTCTATTCTATAATCAAAGAAAATAAAGAAGTACGGAAAATAATTAAATAATGATAATTGTGTAATGTCTAGGCTGAAGGTGCTCGGGATAAGGCACCGATGCTGATTTGCGAAAAACTGAAAAGCCATTTCGAAAATCTCAAGGTAAGCGGTATATACATTTTATATTATACATACAAGATTACATCCAGAGAAAAGTTATTTTTAAATTGATGAAATTATTTCTTTAACTTGTTTTTTTTTTTAAATTGATGTGATAATATCTTTTAGGAAAATAAAAATTTATTTGATTCCAAGAAATGACGTTATTAGTCTCTTTTAAAATAAATTAATTATTCGTTTAATTTAAACAAATAATTTTATTTAAGAAATGTAAGAAATTATTCAGTTGTTCTGATTTTAAAAATATATTTAAAAAAACATGCATTGCACAATCAAACTATTTCTTTAATTATAATAAAAGGAATAATTAAAAAATTTCTTTGAATCAAAGAAACCTTTTTTAACTGTATAACAAAGCAAATTTCTTTGATTCAACCAAATTTTTTTTTACTCAAAGAAATTTTTCTCTGGGCGTAGTTTCGATTGAAAAATGAATAAAAAAATATTTTCTAAGCAAAATTGAGTGAAAAAAGAAATTTTGTATCTTTATGTAACTCGAAAAAATAAACAGTAGTATGTAAATGTGATTGGAGATAGGTGGGTGAATAATAAAAACGTATTATTTCACATGAATGAAACATGATTGCATCGCTTCGGTTATTTCGCTTTATCGACGTTTTTTGGATGGTAATTTTCGCAGTAACAAAACGATGCGTTTTGTTATTTCATCTTTTTGCTTTTCATACAGGTGGCCGTATACATAAAATCGTGTAATATGGCTCTTTGGATACCCACTGGTTTGGAGAGCACCGAGCCCATTTGCTGTCACGAAGGGAAGGTAGTTATTTGTGACGAGGCGATGTCGATGATAGAGAATTAACGAGCTCGCGCAGCCAATTCATTATTTCCCGCTTATTTCCACCGCTAACGGGTATCTTACTATGGATTACGTAATATCCTACCGTGTAATTAATATACCGCCGCTTGTTACGCTAACATATTATACGCGTGTACTTTCTAGTTCAACATTCGCAATTCGCAATTAGTAATTAGTAATTTTCTGCGGATTTATAAGATCATCGTAAGATTTATATATATATATATATATATATATATATATATATATATAATAAAGTAAGCAAACAACAAGAGCAGGTTGGTTGAATTTATGTAGAATTCGAAGAATTCGGGAGCATTATATCCGATATGCATTTATATCCTTTGTTCTCCTCACAAAGCCCAGATGCCGAGACTGAGACCGTCAAGAAGTCTATCTACCATTGAAGTCTCTATATACATGTTAAAGCTCGAGAGCTTAAAATATAATAATATCTGCAACTCTAAAGTGCGCATGAAATTTCTCGGAATGAAAACCTGCTCGCCGAAAAATTTATTTGTATTCCGCGTCACATTTTATGTAAAGAAATTGTGTGACTTTTAAATAATGAATAACAATAAACTATTGAAGACTGAACTTCTTTTACAAATGGTATTTGCTTTTGGCAAAGAAAAACTCATTTGTTAAAAAAAGAATTTACTCTAAACGAAGAGAATCACGTGTACCGTAATTAGCGACCTTAATTCTATAGATCCTGTTTGGCAAGTTTAGAGCTTTTCCTCAATGAAAAATTGCTAGTATGACTTGCGGATAAATGTTAAATTGTTACGAGTTTCACACAAACTTACATACTGCTACTTAAATTTAAAAGACGCTCCGAACTTCAAATTTAAAGATTATTTTCTAAAAAAAAGCTCGCAAATCTAGCAACAAAGCGATGTTTTTTCGCGTAGTCTTTTCATTTAATCCTGTTTTCAGTTGTTCACCCTTCCAATTGCCAATTCAATTCTATTCTACACTCTCTTTTATCTACCACTCTTTTATCTATTACGAAAGCAAGCCAAACAAAACAAATCTCTAATAGATATCGTAATAAGAGTATTTAAACAGACATTTTAATTCCTTTTTACCAGATGTGCATTGGATTCTTGTTTTATATAAAATTCTAATTAGGCTTTTACTTTATACAAAAAAGTAAATATAAGATAATTTATTCAATGATACTCAAAGATACTTTGCTTTATCTTAGAAATTTAATTATGCAATAAAAATAATTAACAAGCATTTTTGTCGAACTCTTTTAAACGATGCGAAACTGTGTATTCGATAGGAGTACTGCTTTCCACATTTTTCACGATATTACCAATGAGTGTCGATTATCGGCAGAGATTTAATCCCACTCGTGCTCTCGCGTATCTACAAGTCAAAACTCACTCCGAGGCAAGCACGCTCGAAAGTATTAAACGGCATTTGTTCCCGACCGAATCTTCTTTCGCAGAGTACATACAAACGTTACAGCCGATTGTACGAGGTATATCGTGGAAAATATGGAAATCGCGCGTGCACACAGCTCTTGACGAAATGTGCAATCGATTCTCTCCTCAGCGAAGATTCGAACTGGATTCGTTAGTCTAATCGAAAAACGATTTAGCGTTAGAAATAACACTAAGGATTGATCGGTTTTCGTTGAATCGGATCTCGAGGTGACGGTAGAACAGAGATATAATAAGATCTCGCCTCTCAGTCAATTTCGTCTTGCCCTAACGGAGATTTAATCTCGGGCTTAAACGCGGAAATATTGAATTCGCGTAATCCCCTTTCGATAAATGATAGTCCTCGATGAAAGTTTCTCGCCTCGCTGCGGAATCGACTCCGAAATTACGCTCGAGCGTATTCGAGTTCTCGCGTTCCACCCCCGTGTACGTCAAGCCGATCCCGGCCGCGCGCCCCGAGGGTGGTATGAGCGCGGTGCGAGTCCATTGCGCGCCGGCTCAAGATACCTTCTATTTCGACGATGGCGTTCCCAGAGTCTTGTCCCAGAAGCCGCTGCCATTGAACCGGACGGTTTGTTATCGCCTTCCCGTCTCTCTCCCGACTTCCTGAGGACGAGCCCTTCACCGAACGCTGACGGTCTTCTCTATATAGGAGCTTACTATGGGAGGGCCATTGTGCAATGTGGTGGTTTTGTCGTCTTTACCTCGCTCGATTTTAATGACTGCACCGAAGGCGAGTCTTGATCGCCGTGCGATTCCAGATGGTCGATACGCCCAAGCGTTATCTTCCTCCCTCCCCGCCCTGCCGCGTATCAATTAACTGACCAATCGTAAAATATTGGAAAAAATTTTTCTGCGAAATGTGAAGATATTTTCGCGCGATAAAATTGCATTTCTAATAAAAAATTGAAATTGTCATACATTCTTAAATAATAAAAGAATAATTATATGCGTCGAAATCGTCAGTTGACGATCAATAAGCTCTTTGATTTGTGTTTTCACAGAGATTTTTAATCCGGATTTTTAGATCTAATTAAATGGGAGTTTAATTTAAAAATTATATCAACTAAATAAGACTGTACTTGGATTTTTACTCTTTGGAAATGAATTCTATTTATGAAAGCTGTCTTCCGTCTCATATCTCCAGCACAAACCCTACAATTTGGCGATATCCTGCGCGTAATTTGCCAATGATTCAGAATTCATTCGGCAATCCACCTTCCTTTGCGTTCGCGTCGTCTACATATATCGGCTACGTCGCGTCCGTTGTAACGGCGCAAATTAAACGAAACGGAAATTGAGCTAACTAATTGCGGGTTTCCGGCTTTAGTCTCTCTGCCACAAGGTATTACGCGAACGCACCCACGCACAAATACCCATGCGTTGTTACACACCCCGGCTCGATTAAATCCTTGTTACCTTTCCGCGTCCCGTCACGTGCCACGCATCGAACGTTGTAAAGGTCCGATGTGTCTCCACTGTTACCATCGCCATGGCGATGGCACGTGAGTCAATCATCGACGGACATCTACATCGGCATATAGGCTTGACGGCACTTATGGATCGCGCCGATATGGAACAATTGACGAGGCATCAATGAAACGTTGATTTCGTCGAGCGCAAGTTGCGCCACTGAACAAAGCGAGTCCTAAAGTAGAACTTGGAGTATAAAATCAGACATTTATAAACTTTAGCGATTTTTGCCGCATTTTTGCAAATTATTAATTTTTCTGATTATCTTAATGACGCCTCTGTTTGGCCTACACGACGTGTCAAGCCATTAATGCAAAGTCACTAGCAGAACTGGAACATAATGGATGTTCTCGAACAAAAAAAGTGATTGAAATAAAACGAAGGTAGGGAGGGAGAGATTTAAGACGATGAGGAGGATTAAGTTGTCACTTATAAAAAAGACCGTCCCGAAGAAGAATCTATAATTAGGTGAATTCGTTTAATAAATTATCGGCGAGAGATAACGGATGAGAGCCACAGAATCAATCATCGAAAATGAATGGCTGACGAATAGTCTGTTTGATTTACTAATGTTACAGGATGGTAGAACGCCAAATATCTCGTTAATTTCAGACGAGTGCGAATTGAGATAATTTGCGATAATAAAAAAAGATTCGCACAATATGACTTTTATTAGGCAAAATTATTAAAATAAATTCATTTCCGGAATGAAAATTATATTGTACATTTTATCAAATTACTCTCACAAAGATACAAACGGATCTTTAATCTTTTAATTGAATCTAAATGCTTAAATTACAAATTTCCGAGGACAAATTAAAGCGAGTGTTCGTTAAAACTGTCAATCATTTATCGTTGATTTTAATATGTATAATTTTTCTTTTATCTTTATCTGTAGCATGAATATTTAAATTTAACTTGAAATTATTAAATTAGTATAGAGAGAGAGAGAGAGAGAGAGAGAGAGAGAGAGAGAGAGAGAAAGATCGAAATTACAAATTATTATTATCATCAAATATAAAAAGACTATTCATCAAACTCGTGAACTCAGTACTTATCGCTTTTATAAAAGAAATAAAATACACAAAATAAATATTTGTACGGTGTGTCATATTTTTGGAATCCTTGTGGCTAGGCAGATAACTATTTGCGTGTGCGCGCGTTTTATTTTTTTTATAAAGAAACGGAATTGAAAAACTCTTGTATTTTGACGCAAAGCGACTAAAAGATAAATAAATTCTAAAATTGTAATGAACGGCTTGTTGGGCTCATTGTAACTTTTTAGAAAAAAAATTGAAATTAAAATATAAAAATTTTTGATATTTTTAAGTCGTTGAAGCTTTTCATTTAAATTTATTCTTTGATTTGTCTCTACGTACCTCGTACGTAAATACCCGATTATTGGCTTTAATCCGAGGCTTTTGCCGAGGAAGTTTGGCGTTCCCTCGATGTAATTTCGGTTTATCTGGACCAGTTGGAGCATATAGGCAGGCTGCTTAGCGCACACACATCTTCCATAGCTAAGGGTATGTTTATGCACGTGTGTTTACCTATTAGCGACACGTCGGTACGTCCGACAAGCTTTGTGATTGTTCTCACCTTGCAGTTTCGCACCTTTGCATATCCATCTATGCCAAGCCCCGCTTAGCCCCTGCTTTTCTAGCGCGTGCTCGTTATCGCCCGTTATTTTCGCACATTCCAAATAAACAGCCCGGTTGTTTTAGTTTCCGTTTACGTGGGTCTCGCGTAGAGCACGCGATGCTCCGAAAAGTTGTAATTCTCAAGTATTTGAAAAGTGTAACGATGCCTCGAAAATGTTACAATTTTATATTATCTCGAACCGGAATCGTTCTAATAAGTGATAAAATTATCAATTATATACAGTAAACAATTAAAGTAAATAATCCCTTTGCAATAGATGTAGACAAGTGGTACACTGAGAGAAATTGTTTAGTGAGTTCAACTAACGCGCGTTTGGTTGAATAGTGATGAAATAAATTTTGTAGTTACTGGTACAAAAAACTTGGTTACATTTAACAAAATTTTTTGTAATTTGTTGTATGAAAATAATTATTTGGTTAAGACTATAAATTGTTTGGTTAAAACAACTATATATTTATTAATTATAACTATAAAATTTATTTTATTACTATTCAACAAAACGTTGGTTGATTTTATCAAATATTTCTCTCCCAATCAACGAATAATTGTTGTAACTAGAAAAAACTTCGTTAAAAAAGTTGAATAATTATCTTCTACAGTCAACCGATTTTACTCACATTTCGCTTTCGGTAGAGCCAAGATTCTTAACTATCTAATGGCAAAAATAAAGTTGGAAAAAGTTAAATCGTTTCAGAGAGATCTTACGGACAAACGATAATCGAATCAACACTGTACAATTATAAAATATGTAGTTTGCTACGCTGCACTATTTAATAAATAAAATATGATTCTTTCTCGTATCTAAAAATAAGTAAAAATCGTTTCTCAAATGCATGGCATACACACCTTTCTGATTCAAGAAGCATGAGCGAGTTCGATAGAACGAGCAAGATTTCCGGCGAGCATTCTGATCAATACCACGGCGCTAATCGAGCGTTCGGGAGAAGTAGCGAGATAGATAAGTCGGCAGACAGACAGACAGATAAAGAGAGGCGGGACGGGGGAGGGGAATACGGGCAAGGGGGGGGATATCGGTTGCGAGCAATAGTTTGGCAGAACCCGTGGGGTTGATAAGCATGCCTGCGGGGTAGCTCCGACCCGAAAGTGGAGATTCCTGCTGCGTGAGCGCGCCCTCCGTTCTAGCGTGCGCTCTCCACGCCGTTGGCTCGCCCAACGCTGTAACCAACTTGGTAACAACGGAAGACACACGTCCACGGGAGGGGGGAGGGCGCATTCCAAAATCCTGGGAAACGGGGTTGACGGGATGAGCGCGATTTCCGAAATTCCCGAGAGAGTAGACCCTGTCAAAGGCAGTGATGAGCAATTTCTCTACGATTTCTCTCAATTTTCGTAGCTGGAAACGAAATCCGCGATCCCTCCCCAATCCCCTTAGCGCACGGTACTGGGGGCACGATTCGCGTCGCGGATATCCTGGATACTCGCGCGTGGGTGTGTGCACGCGGATAAGACGCGTCGGTGTAAGTTGCTGAAGACAGCGGCGGCTCAAACTCTAGCCAGGACTCTCCCGGGGTCGGATGCTCGATCGCGGGTACGAAACTTGGCGCGCGCGGCTCCGCTTATTAACTTATTGCATCCTCCAAGTTGCCGCTAAACTGATATTAATTATCGCGCTCGTCCCGGTGCATCGTCCCTGCCAAGGGGGTTCTACTTCGAAGGGGTTTCGCCCGACTTTCGGGCGACCCACTTTCCACCGAGTTTCCGTCGTCACTTCCGCCCACATGTTAACCTACACGATGACTTCCTCTCTTTTTTTTTCCTTCTCCGCTGCAGAAACCGGTTGCGCAACGTTATATTCGCGATGGAGCAACGACCTACCGCGAATCTCGTCAAACGGACGATCAAATATTTCGAGTTTCTCTCTTTCCGATTATTTTATTGTGAATAATGCATTGTTTCACTTTTTACCAGCGAATTCCATAATACCGCGCGCGCTTCCCTCTACCCAAAAATTAATCTTCACGCTTGTCCAGCGCTTGAACGCGCTTGAGCGCGTCGAAACTGAAATGGCACGACGACAATTCGGTACAAACGTATATATTTATTCATATTGCTGTGAAAATACGAAGCATAGCAAATCTTATCGCAGGATTTACTTATAGCGAACGAGATTTTTCGTCGTTGCGTTCGCGCGCAATAATCGGACAACAATTTTACTCGATTCCGATCCTCGACTCCTACGCCTCGAGCGCGCAGTTCCTATTGTCTAATCACGAAGCTTTTCACGCACGCTTGCATACGCGTATGCCTCGACAAGGCACCTTATCAAGATGCATAATTCATTACAGTATGCGCCGGGTCCAGGATTCTCTCTCGCCACACGACGAGGGAGAAATAAATAAATACATAATACATCAGTTTTTCGTGCCGAGTCGTGGTATCTCGAGTGCGTTAAGGGCGTCCCGTATTTTCCGGCTTATCTCCCGGGTATACTTGACGGACGAGGATCGTGTTTGCCAGTGGAGGACGGCACCCGACGAGAGAGATAGGGATAGGAAGAGAAAGAGAAAGGAAGACAGCTTCCTGGACCGTGAGGGCGTGAGCCGCTGCCGAAAATGTTTTCTTGTTCCGCGCCGGCTGTTTGTCCGGGTATTTGCGCGCCGGCTATTGACACTCGCTCGCAATCGTCGTAGGTACTTACTCGCTTCCTTCCTTCCTTCCTTCCTTACAGCGGCATGCGTAAAACCCGGCGCTTGTGTCTGGCGCGCTGCGAAGTTAAATGGAAAAGCAAATTTATTGACTCCCGTAAGAGACTATTGTGTGCGGAAAAATTTAAAGGAGCCGCGCCACCGGAAAATCGGAAAGATACCTTCGCGCGTTCTCGTCGCGGTGGATTTCCGGGATTAAAGGGCGGATTTCGCGCGGAGAAGTATTAGCATTTGTCGGATCTAACTTGGTAGTTTTCCGCTGGCTTTAACGCTTTACGGTCTGCGGGCTACGGTCAGGTCGAGGTCGTCAAAGACACGCGGCCTTTTGAAAAACTTCTACAAGTTCTAGTATAAAATCACTCAAGACAATACTCGCGGAGAAGGGATTGGACAATAGAGTTAAAATGTAGCTATGGCAACCAAGATGTGTCCGTAAAATAGGAATATTGTGTCAAACGTCATTGCTAAATTTATTAGTTGTTAAAACGTAGTAGCTATAATACATGTAGCAAAAAATATTCGTTGCTAGAATCAAATAAATGTGGTGACGTCAAAAACAATTGCGATTCAAATGCATAGTTTTTTATGCGCAAAAGCTATTGTGGAAAAGCTGCCACTTTCTTAGCTATTTGTGTTAAAGCACGCTTTTAATTTTAGTTAATAAAGTTGTGTCTTGCAATAAATGTGTTTTATAGTCAACTTTTAGCAAAGTGACAGAAAAATTCGAGCAAGCTACATTTAACTAATGTTTCTTAGTCATTTCTTCCCATGTAGCAAAAAGTATGTTGCGATAAATGGTGGATTAAAATGTTGAAAATTGATGGCGAATATTACATGTGTTTTGTAATAAACAATTTTTTAAAATTATGTATTTAGAGAAGGTTTATTTAAGAGAACTTTGTGACTAAATAATTTATATTTATAACAAAGTTTTAGGAAAAAATTGTACTATAAATTAAATTATAATTGTTTTCCTTCTAATTTAATTCAGTTAACTAACAAAAAGTAATAAAAACATTTCAAATAATGTTTTATAATTAATACTTTAACTAACAGTTTAAAAGTAAAAAAGTATCGGTAAATCACTTCTTCCTATAGTAAAACTTTGTAATTAATTCAAAGTAAATATCAGTTGAATTTTAATTCAAGAGGTTCAAGAGGTTATTAAACTATAAAAATACATCGTATTTCAGTAAAAATCATGGAAAATATTGATAAATGTTAATATTTTTAGAGCTACCCTTTCTGAGAAAAAAAAATCGACTCTACGTTAATGAAAATATGCATTATTAAAAATGATACTGCAGAAGTGGAATAATGGAAAAAGAAGTTTTCTTATCGCTCTACTCCATAATTTTGAGAGAAAGAGCAAGCACGAGTGCGGTCTGCGCTCCGGTGGATACCGTGATTTCGCGTACGAACTTTCGCGTAATATGACCCTGATTGGCTGCCGGGAACACTCGTGATAGCGGGCAGAGCAAACGTCATATCCGATTTTCACGGTGCGATTGACCCGGTAGTCAGCCGCCCTGCACGGCGAAATGGCGGTAAAGTCAACACGTCGATAAAATCCGTCCTCGTCATCGACAATGGCACAGCAGCCTAGTGCTACCGTCATGACTATTAAAATATTAGCGAGCGTGCATACACGCTACCTCGCTTTCGTGTCCCGATACGATGGAAGCGTGACGTGTCGAGCAAATAAGCGAGATTGCAATTAGAAAAGTAGAGACTTCCTGGTTCGATGGATGTAAATTTATTCATGGAGTTGGTGAAACGCTGCGCGCCGAATCGATCGATATTTTCCCGAGGATCCCGGAATTTCCGATTCAAATTCCAGAGAGTGCTATTTCAAAACGTACGTCCGAATAATTTATATTTCGGTGTAATTAGAATAATCAAAACTCCTACCGTGAGGAGCGAGATACAGAGTGTTCCAGTCGTGTTACATCTTTAAAATGAAGAGAACGTGGTACTTTTTATCGCGGATTTAGATTACACGTCATAACGATATGTCACATTTAATCGTTCCACTTAAACATATTGCTTTTTAATAGCGCGTTCTCAATTAATTCAATCTTTTTTTCTAAACAAAAGAACAAATAAAGTTCTATTGTATGTATGTGTGTGTGTGTGTGTGTGTGTTTGCGTGCGTGCGTGCGTGTGTGTGAGTATACATACATATAATAGAGTATATAAATATATATACATATATACACATTTATATAATCTCAGAATAATTGTGTATTTCGATCTTACGTCTTCAAGATCGTTTTAATCTGCTTATGGATAGTCTAAGAGTAGTAGGTATTTCATCCAGACAATGAAGTGATTTTACAAGAAGATTATACTGAGGATAATTTTGAACACAAGATCGAACACAAACTATATGAATAACAATCTTAGTGTATTAAAACTTTTTTATTATTAAACTTGGGCAAGTTAGCTAAAACATCATTAAAAGATATTTTTATTAAAATATGTATTATTCTTTCCTTTAATGTAAATTAACAAGAATATCAAATTATGTGCTTCATAATTTATAATATTCAGTTTATTAATAAAATAATTTATCAAGTGATATAAATTGATAATTGTAAATTGTAATTGATAGTTATTTAAACAGAAAGCAGTTGAAACACAATATTGTTAATTAATTTCTTATCGCATTAATCAGAACTACTTAAAATTAATGATGCAATAAATAGATAATTACAACTCTTGATTTCAATTTAATAAGTATTAAAATTAAATTCTTGTTAATAAATAATATCGAAGTTTTAATCTTGTTCTTCATATTTGACCGCTAGCTTTAAAAAAAAAAAGAAATAAGAAACCGTTGATTCGAGCTATCTCTCTTATGCAATATGTAATATACATAACGTACGTAAATAAGTGATATCTTTTTAAAATAGTGCAATTGAAAGTTTTCCTAAACCAAAAACCAAACAAATCCATTTTTTTTAAATCTGGGTTACGATGCTAAATCATTCTCTATCAATAGCGTCACATCGCAAACAATTTTGTTCCGGCAAGAATCAAATAAAAAACAGGAAACCTAAATATAAATAAATATAAATTTATCAATATAAACAGGAAACCTATCCTAAATATAAATATAAATAAATCGTAAATATAAAATTTCTGCAAGAACCAAATACAGCCTTTTTTCTTTTTTAATAAATTCTCACAAAAAATTAAAGCTTAAAACTTTATTCTTATACTTATTACATGGTCAAAGAAACATTTCATATTTATAATATATAAAAAGAAACAGAGAATAATATTTTCGTTAAGAACAACTTGTAAAATTTTGTAAATAAAAAATAAAACAATTCATTGTCTTACGCTTTAAATAATATTTCCTTCTTCACTTTTTATCATTGTTAATATTATTAAAAAAGACAACTGTAAAATATTACATGATATAATTACATGATATAATACATATAAAATTCCTTGAAACTTTTTTTTATTTTTTATATGAATTCTCACAAAATATTAATCAAAGCTTAAAACTTTGTTCTTATTCTTATTATATGCCCGGAGAAAAATTACCATATTTATACACTGAGTTTAAAGATGAGAAGAGTTTTTGTTTCCCCTGAAAATATAACTTTTTGGACTTATTTGGCTTTAGTAGGAAACCGTTCAATTATAAATAAATTTTACTCGCGAAATAAAACCGCAAACACTTTTCGGAACGACATTCCACGGAAAGTCGTAAATATGGAAATTCACTATGAATGTGGAGTCTGCTGAGTTCTAAAACAATCTTATTTCGATACACACACACACATGCACGCACGCACGCACGCACGCACTTATGCCTTGCTTATCTTAAACGCCTAAATTCATTTGGAAATGCATCGATGCAGTTGTTTGTTCGTTTCGTTAACACGGGTTTTCTGTAGCTCGTAGTATTGTCGAAATTAAAAAAGGGGACGGGATAGCAAAGTCGAAGATGTCGAGTTTAATTTAAGCGAGAGAACGATCCGCCGTTGTTCCTCTCGTCCTTCGTCGGCGGTAATGGTCGGACCCCGCCGTCGACTTGTACCACTTGCTGCAACGCCGATGCGGCACGTTTCAGCGAGCAGTTACTGCGCTCTCTTATTTCACGTCGTCCTCGTCGCGGATTTACAGAGAAATAATCATTGTCCCTTTCTTTCGCACGTTCTCGCACGTTGCTACATAAAAGAGACAAGAACTCGCGTCTGCCCGAACGAAACAAGTCGGCTTAACCGCGCGCTCGCGCTTTTTCCCCTTTCCCTCTTCACTTGTGGTTCATTAAAGTGTCGTAATTGACCGACTGACGGCGTGGATTTTAAAATCTACTTTAACACGACCCGTCTACAAGTATATACGTCACAATTTTCCTCCGTGCGAAAAGTTTTGATACAAATTTTCCCACCGCGATATGTATTAATTCACGAGCAGAAAAATGAGGAGCAACGCGCGGCGTAATTTTATTACGGCGAAAATATCGTGGAAAGTAACGGAGACGAATGTTCGCGCGTAACGTTACGCATACAGCACGGTGAAAACTAGTAGTTTCAAAATGTTCTTTGAAACACTGTTACGCTATCATTACTGTATACTTCTGCGCTGTTTTCACATGGACTTTCCGCAAAAGCGCTCGCGTAATTGTTCGATCTTTCGACGTAAATTTTTTTAAGTACGTATAGTGTTCCACGCTAAGTAACTGCAAAATATATTTTATTACTTTTGCGCATTAATGCAATTATCGCTAATCAAAGTAACGATAACGTCACAAACAGGCGAGCTCGCGGATCCAGGGCGAGTATTTCGTTTAGCATAATAATGAGAACAAGCAGATTTATCGCAGCGGGCGTACGTAATAACGGAAATGAAGTGAATGGTCCCGCAAGTATTGTCTGACAAAACTTTAGCTTTCATTAGCGGGGGTAAATCGAGAATGCGCGCGGTGCCGCGCGTTTTGATTCCGCGAGTTACATTTCCCGTGTAACGGCAAATATTTAACCGTCGAGCATAATTTTTAAACTAAACGTAACAATAATTCGCCCGCCCGTACCCGCGAATGTTCATTAACGTTAAAGGAAATATGCCGGCCCCGTTTATTTCGAGCAGTTAATTGGTATCCCCGTACACACGATATCCGGGCGCATTTGATAAAATTCTGACAGGCAGGATAAGCGGTTCGCGCCGCGAACAAATAATAGAGAGAGAGAGAGAGAGATTTGAATTGCCGTTCTCGGCAGACGTCGCGCTCGCTGCCAGTTTAATCTGTAAAATTTAATTATTCATAATGTCGTGTGCGTTCACTAAATACAAGTAAAAAAATTATACGAGCATACGTACATACATATATTTATATTTTAGCCTTTGATTCGTGCCTTTGATAAACTGCATCGAACTGCTTTATTAAAAAGAGGAGCCTTTTTTTTCAGGGGAGGGAAGAAAGAGGAGAGGGCGACAAAAATTAGTGTGTTCTCGTTGCGGCTTGTCGACGACTTCCATCCTCGCTAATGCTCGCGCATAATGCGTTTCCATTTTTCAAAACTGCCTTGATAGTACTCGGTACAGTTGATAATCTCCTGCTTTAATTAATCCACTTGTGTAAAATGCAGGCAAGAAGTGCATTTCGACGAGAGATCGGTGAGGGTGCGCAAAATTTCGAAAGAGCGCGTAACAAGCTTATCATATTTTCATGCTTTTCATACTCTTGCCGTTATTTCGAGCGATCGCGTTATTCCGCGTTTACATCGCATGCTTATTATATCTACTGTACCTAATCATTATAAATTTTGAATAATTCCACGACGAGGAGGGGGAGGAAGTGAGGAGCGGAGAAACGCAGCAAAAAAGTTTATTTTACCATGCTGATTTACCTTTTCAGAACGCGGAAAAGTCGGGGAAATATGCATGAGATGTGCTTTCTAATTAGCATTCGGTAAAGCTTGTAATTCTATCCTTGTCCGGGAAATGGCCAAGTGTAAAATATGAAATTGCCGCGTATAAATATTTACGCTGAAGCGAATGACGAAGGATTCGTTGATGGAACGTAATTCGGTATTGATCGATACCGATGCTTTGTATTCATCGAATATCATTAATAAATACATCGTATTTGACTGCGTCGCACGTGTGACACATAAATATTTAACGCGTGACAAATAGTTCGACGCAACAAAATTCTGCCGATCGAACACGCGGTACGTTTAACTTAATTCCTTATTAATATTTCAATTGAACTCTTAAAAAATTATTACCTCGACACGTGACAGTAGGGACGATATTACGTTTAAACCGCGCTGCTCAATTTTAGTCGCACGCATTTGTAATTCGTTATAAGACTAAAAAGTAGATAGACTAAAAATAAAATATTGCTGCTAATACAATCGCGAAAAAGAGGAGGAGAAAGGAGAATCGCGAAAATTGAAATTATTGTCGTATTGTACGATAATAAGGAAATAATAATTTTCACGAGTCACGCATTTTCGCTCGCGTCGATTAGTCATACTTAGATTCGCAAACTTATGAAATACAGTCGTTCAAAAGCAAAAAGGAATGGACCTGCGAACGCTGAGTTAACAATCGATCTCCTTGGAGAGCAAGACTGACAGCACGTCATTCCGCTAAGTACGGGCTAACAACTTCGGAGTGTAGTTCTCCGCTGAGAATTCGTGACGTCTCTGAAGCGAGGAGAATTAATAATACCGTAAGCCGAATAGTAGAAATTAGGATGATAGTGCATTTCGCCTTTGTTTTCTTTTTGCTTGAGAAGTTTTTTACTGCTATATCGCGAGCACAACAATTATTAATCGTAGAAAACGCTAGAACGGATAATTTTTTAAGTAATGGCAACACCACTTCCAAATGGATGTATCATAGCAGACCAATCTACCCAACTAAAAAAAATTTACAAAATTTTCAAATCTCTCATATATTTTAGTGTTTTATATTGCTATAAATTCTGCAGAATTATACGAACCATAAATTTTTTCGAGCAAATCTGTTTAATGAAGATATAGTAAAGAATTTTATTTACTGTTTTATTCGTACTGTTTAGTATTATTAATGATTGTTATTTTAATAAAATATATTATCGGATGCAAAAATATTAGTCCTTTTAGCCAGTGCTAACCAGTAGGTACAATGTATCAGCATTAGCAGATATTATGTCGAATTATATACTGAAAAGGTGATGCCAAGAGCTGTCCATAGAAAAAAGTTGAAACGACTTGCGTTATTTATGCGCTATTTTGTGTTCAGCAAAAATGAAAGAAAAAAAAAACATTTGCGTGCGATTATAATGAACAAAAATGACGAATGCTGTGAAAAACATTTGTGATTGGCATTTGGGAAATACCTAATGTTTCTTACAGCCTTTACCATTTTTTATCCTTTCTAAAACTCGTACATTATAATCGCAAATATTCTTTTTTCTTTTTGACTCATTTTCGCTGACACAACGTAGTATTGTAAATAACTCAAATGGCACCAATTTGTTTTTATGGAGAGCTCTTGGCGTCATCTTTCCAGCGATATATAATTCGTCGCAATATCTGCCAGTGACATACTGTAACAAGACCAACGTCATCTCTTCAAAAAGAGCCAAGACTCTTGTATTCAATAATAATACCAATTTCAGCTAAAAAACTGTCAAATTATCAAATAACTGAAGAAAAATAGCATTTTAATCTATTGACTTTAATCGATGTCGATTAATAAAAGATGTGGCTTAATATTTATAACTTTAAAATTTAATTTAAATTTCTGACATTTGCAACAAATTATTCATCAATGTTAATTATAGAAAAAAGTCTATCTTTGAAAAGATTTCTTAAATGTAGCCCTATTTTTCCGCGCGAGAAATTATTTGACATTGACATGTCAATCGACATGTTTGAATATGGATGATTGACTCGTTAATCTATATTTCAGATATCTTGAAAAAGGTAAAAAAAATAGGACTGATATTCTTCCATATGCTTCTGCGTATCTATTAAATGCAGATAAAAAAAAACAAGAGAAAAAAAGAAAAGATTGAAAATGAATAAAGAGATGAATAAAACAGCAAATTTTTCTATCCCGCGTCCTTGATTTAATTCCACGTGGCTATTGAACAAGTACTTTGCTTCACGCGACGTGTTACATATCGCATGTGTAATTAACGCTTTAACAAGACGCGATATAAATCATGGATTTAATCACATGCAAAGTGTGTAATTATTTCATGCTAGAAAACGCAATTAGGTCCCGCTAGGTAGAGTAGCGCAATGATCTTCGACGCTCCCTAAGCGAGTTCACGGACACATTAAACATAAATGAACTCCGCGTGTGTAAATGCGCGTTATCCTAAGCGACGTGAAAGGTCTTTACTTTTAGCACCCAGGTGTGAAAAGCGGGAAAACTTGGGAAGAGACATGTACCTATTGTCGGCCACTTTAAACCGCCACTCTCTCGTGGTGAACGGTGCTCCATCAGCGCTATCATCCCGTCCCGGACATCTTGGCTCTCGAGCAGGCGCTCTCGATCTCATCGTCACCGTTGCTCTATCAGCGATGGCAGCACGCGGACTGCGCCATACGGCGCGGTCTCAATGAACGAATTAAACTCTCATTGTAGCGATGCGGTCACCGGCGATGGACTCTGCTCGTCCGTCCGTTCCCCGCGTCCCGTTTCTCATTCCTTTCGCGTCTTATTGTCTCGATCTGTGTGCTTCGCGAGCTCTGTCCGTCTCTCTGACGCTTCCGGCACTACGCTTCGCTCCTCTCCCGTTTCTATTATTGCTCGCGCATTTCTCTTTGCGGACCCAACGTTTTCCCGCGTTTTTTTGACTCGCTGCATTTTGTGCGAGGCGAACCATGAAATTGCCGGCTTAACGATTACAACTGTGGAGACACTTCTTGTTACACTTGAACCGTTGCAATTAGACATCGATAAGGTACAAGAAACTATTCATCGCGTTTGTGTTTTTACAAAAGAAAAGAGAGAAGCGAGAAAATTTACAAATGCAAAGAGAAATATTTATGCAAAAGTCTAAGTAGAAAGATGTAAATGCAAAAGCAACGGTTGGCTTTTTTGGGAGCGAAAAGCTTTCTGAGCTTTATAAAAATTCAAAATCACAACCGTGCACTTTCAAAATAAATTATGCAAATAAATACGTATATGTAGAGCTCTTACGAAAACCGACACAAAATTTCTGATCGACTGGAAAGATTGTCACAGACCTCATAGGCACAAAGAGCGTCCACTAAAGAGTGTTGGACATTTTTTCTGAAATATCGCGTGATTTTCAATCGCGATAATGACAGTTTAGCGCGCTCCCACTTTTCCGCGCAACGAGGCGTGAGGCATTAAGATGTCGGTCAATCAAAAGTCTTATCTTGCCCGACAGAAATTCCCGATTCGACCATTGTCACCTTACGAGCGCGATTTGGAGTCCAAGATATTTGGCGCGATCGATATGATCCCGATGATATTGTTGCAAACTCGAAAGTAGAAGTTTCGAAAATCGAGGCTCGAAATTTTCGCAAAATTTCCTTCTCGTAATCCTTTTCCTTTCTTACATTCTTGCACATTTCTCAAATAATTAATTTATATAAAAACAATTATATGTAAAGATTAGAATTATGGAAAGATTGATTAAAAAATTTAACGGGGATTTCTCATAATTCGTTGATCATCCGCAGAGGTAATCCGCGGAAATCTACTATTTCTTTAAAAATAAATCCGTTAGGAAGACGAGAGGCTTTCATTTATGAAAGAAAAGGTGTTTCACTTATCCTAATATTTATATATTATGTATGTCGCAAGATCGTTGAGTTAAAATTGTTTCTCTTCAACAGCGCGGAGAAAACGTCGCGCAGAAATATTATTCCGAGTTTAGAGAGGCTCGCATCTTTTATCTTTAAGGCAAAACACCTCTCCCAGGATATTTTTTTAAATATAATATTCACTTGTAAAATACAATAATCGTGCCTTTGAAAAAGTACATCCCTTTAAAGGATCAGAAGACTTTTTAGGAAATTGAAATTCTCTCCGCGCCGCACAATTGCACGTATCAGTAAAGTTACAGAAGGTCTGCAGGTCGGTTTCTATTCTAGCAGCGTTTATCCCTCCCCGTTTCGTATCTCGTAATTTGCAACATCTTTATCGCGCGATACAGGGTTCCACGAGACGACCACGAGTCCCACGGCGAACGGCGGGGAGTAACAGTCCCGTCGACCATCCCATATTGTCTCCGTTTTCAGATTCCCTCGCGATCCTCCGTCGCTCTTCCGCCCACCGTCGTTATCCCCCGTTTTCCCCACTCGCTTGATCCTCCTCTCTCCCACCCCTCTCTCTTTCTCTCTCACTCCGTTCGTTCTAGCGTCGCGACGGAGGAAGGACGGACGTGGCGTGCCGTGCTGTGCCGAACGAGGACCAGCGCAGCACAGAGCAGCTGGAACGTCAGAGTGCCCTCCGACTTCGTCGCGTACACATCCCTCCCAGCGGAGATCGTGGCTACTCGTCGGCGACGTGTTGCCAATCGCGTTACGCGATCGTAGGCATACGTGAGAGGGAGTGCGGCAGTACCGGGACCCATACGTCTCTCCTTTTATCCGCCTATCGCACGTTCGCCGGTGGATGCGTTCGTGATACTGCGACTGTCCGAGAAAGCCCGCTCGCTTTCGCAGTCACGAGAAGAGGGAAGGGGAGGAGCGAAAACGGAAATTGAAAACGACGGTGAAGCAATCCAACCGGTGGGACCGGAGGGAGAGAAACTGAACTTCATTCCGCGCGGAATTGCGGAGCTCGCCTTGGAGTTTCTCTCGATTACATCGCCACGGTATTTCTGTTCGTATCTCAGGAATTATCTCTGAAGATCCGTCGACGGAAACGTCCGGTCTGATTATTGGGGATTTTATTACCGGTCACCCCGGTGAGAGGATACCCCGACAGAAAAAATCGCTCTTCTTCCAAGACACCCGCGCGAGAGAAGCGCTTCGCGCAATCGTTCGTAGGATTTCGGAGCAATCGCTACGTGATAACGGCGACTGTCGTCTCTGTTCGATATAATCGCTCGATAGGAATCCTTGGTGAAGTGGGACAACATCCTTTATAGTTTCCTCGAATAACAAACGAAAGGTTCAAGCGTACGGTGGTCGAGAGATACTTGATCGATTTAGGATGAACATCTGGAAGAAACGACGCTTATAAAGTTTTCGGTGTTGGTGGTGCGTCTTTTTACGCGCGGTGCTCGGATTTTTGCTGAAAACCGCGTGCATTAAAAAAAAAAAAATCAAAGTGTGTGGAAGAGAGTGGTGGAAGATCGCGAGAGATCGAGCACGATGCGCTGAAGGAGAAGCGTCGATTATTGCGGGTCAAAAGCGGGGCGGCCTACAGGCGCGCTGAACATTAAGTTAAATCGCTTCAGCAGCGAGAGCGGGACTGGTAGATAGTGTAATAGTGATAAGACGCAGTGAACGAGGGTGAAAGAGAGAGAGAGAAAGAGAGAGAAAGAGTTGGACAAAGCGAAGTCGCGTGACCTGGTCAACTTGATGATCACGATATCGCTATGCTGCCGCGAAGTAGCGTTTTGCCGTTTGAATAAAAAGAAATCTACGCATAACGTGACGCGCACGAGAAGAGAATAATACTCGAATTACTTTGAAATATCGCTCAGGGGGAGCGATGCTAGCGGCAAAAGACACGAAAGTGAGAAGTACCCGCAGAGATCTCTTTTGAAGCGCATTACGGGGTCGACGATAACGGTGATAGAACTGAACAGATGTAACTGAGTACGCGCGCGTGGAGAGGCAACGCATACACGCGCGTATAAATAGAAACGTACGGACGGTAGAAAAGATTGAGAGAGAGAGATCTGACGTCCGTGCGGCGCGGGAGCGGCTGTACTAATTGCCCGTCGTAATTGGGTTTTGTAAGGCTCACGCTTAATTAGTTCGTGGTCTAACGTGAACGATGAAGTGGTGCGTGTTGGTGTTGGTATTCGTCGGTCTGACTAGGGGCGATAATGCCATCGATACGAACAACATCTTCAATTGTCCGGAACTCAATGCTCAAGATGAGATAGACCTCGACAAGGTATGTGCGCTGCCTTTATCATTGCTCGCCATCGCTATCGCTCCGCAAACACGGTGGAAAGAACGAGTAAAAATAAGTATTTGCACGCCCCGCGTCTCCTGTCTTTGATACAGTTTTATAGGGAGAAATAAATCACTGCGCGGGGTGGCTCCCCATCAGAGTACGATTCAATTTGTAACATTGGAAATAGAGCATATCGTGCGGCAAAATGACCCTTTTTCATGCAAAATTGTCCCGGGAAAAATGGGAGCGCGTACGAATACCTTCTTATTCTTTGTAATTTTTAGTGTACCTTCTGAGGTACATTAATAGTTAATTAGATTTTTTTCTCTCTTTTATGTCTGTTATAAATGTAGAGTGCTGCTCATATTTTACCGACGATAATATTACTCTTTGTGAACATTCACATATATTATAATTAAGAATTTTTTCATCCTTTTAAGAATTTGTTTTAGATTTTTCTTTCTACTTAATAGACTACAGGATAATGGAACAACAAAACTAATACTATTTTAACTTAAAAAAAATAAACTTATTAAATATTATTCTAACCAGTAAAATTTTAATATCAAAAAGTGTATTAAATTTGAATGGCGCTTGGATGAAAATTCACTGAGAGTAGCACTCTAGAGTTAACTTACTTTCGACTCTTGTCAGAGGTACGCAGCGTTTGAAAACATTTGGAGAACGCGTCCGTTTTTTTTCGTTCTCATTTTAAAGAGCGCGCGCCTGAAAAAGAATGATAATTACGAAAAATTCGCATTTTTTTTTTCTTTTGCGACATGGTAACAACATGTCCGGCTGTTATACACAAGGTACATAAGATAGCGTTCGGACAAAATGTCTCGGTAACGGGATAATATATCAGGCTTTTAATATGTTCCCCGTCACGAGCATTACCCGATGCCCGCCGATAATTCACCGGTGCGTCATAAGCATCACTCGTGGCGGCCCGTGCATGCATTTGCCTTAATATAACTTTTGGCGTTCTCAAAAATACCGGAAGAGACAAATGTTTGTCATTGTACAAACGCGTCATTACCCTCGCGACATCGTGTAACTAAAGTTCTTCAATATGATTTTATATACTGCCGCGCAAACACATTGATCTCGACGTCAATTAATTATTTAGTTTAATTTTCACCTCTCATTAAATAAAGATAAACTCTATTAATATAACATCAACTGTGTCATTTGCTCTAATCTAATACGCTTCATACATTAATAAACGCGTCATAAACGGTGCCTAAAACATTCATAAATATGATAATGGACGCATTCGATGCGCAAGAGACGTCCGTGTAATTAAAAATTTGAAAATAAGTCTCTTTTAATCAATCGTCAGAAAATACAGGTAACTCGAAACGCAAAATCGCAGTAATAAATTGGATAAGTCAATCTAAATATATTGGACTTGATACGTAATATTAATAATGGAAGAGACGTATCGTTTTAAAGTAACATTTGTGTTATCAGTGAAAAATAGTAGCCGTGATATATAGTCGGTGGAAGGAAACAGAAATCGTCGAAAACGGCTCGTTAGCTCGGTAATATTTAGCTTCATGCTCGAACCTTTGTGTTATATTCAAGCGTTTGTACAGTACTCTTCCCAATTTGCTCTGTCTATAGATTTTATATGCTAAAAGAGGTGGGAATAGAACGACGTTCGTTTTAACATTGATGTTTATCGTACAAATGATTGAAAATTGAAAAATTTTATCAAATTTTAAGTTTTAGGAGCATAGTTGCACTGAAAGAAAAGAGAGTTCGACAACAACAATCAAGCTTTGTTAATATTTAATAATTATACTAATAGTAACTAAACATAATAATAATAACCGCGGTTATTAAATATATGATGATATTGACTGAATATGAAATTAAAATTATTTCACCAAAGTAATCAGTAATCATTTAGGCTTGATTATTATTATCAATCTTTTTTTCAGTGTGGGTAATAAACGTTTTTCGGTTAAGTTCAATGTTGATCTAACGGATTACTTCAATCCCGAAAGTCGGTCGAGTTTTTCTTTGTTAAATGTGCATTTCAAAGACACTGTAAAAGGAAAATCGAAAAACGTTGATCTTGTTATCGTATCGTTTGTATGCGCGATGTGTATGCTCGCGCACTGTATGTGCATGTACGTGCAACATGGCACGTTCATTGATTAAACCAGATTTAACGGCGCTGTGTGTCATGGCCTCAAAAAGCGGGTCAACCATTTCTTCCTTAACGAAAAAACCACCGAAATTTATTTCGCCGGTTAATGGACGCGAATTTGCATTTTTCTAGTACATGAAATGCCACTTTCAGCTCGCGTTGCGCGTTTTATTAAAGTAATAAAGGCGACTTACGTGATCAAACAGACCAAAATTCGCGAGTGAGAGCAAATGAGAGCCTAATCTCTTGCAATCGCGATGAATTAAAAAAAAAAAAAATTTTTTTTTAAATTGCCTCTTTCTGAGCGCAAAGAATACAGTCGTACACAAGCGTTACAATTGGAACGTACAATCGTTATGGACGAACCGCATAATGGGTTCGCAGTTGGGCGCAGCTTAAAGTATCGTTAATTCAAAACAATTACGAGTTCCTGGCACGCTGCCTCTACGAAGTTGTCGAGCCGCTCAGGCTTATATAGTTACATGCGGAGTGCATTAAGTGCCAGTCATAATTTAAGCGGCCGCGTCCAAGACTTGTAATTCCAATCCCACGAGAGGTTACACGTAATAAATGAATCACTTTTTACCGCGTGCATAACTCTTCGTGATCCAACGACATGCATTAAGACGTCGGATGTCGTAAAAAAAAGTCAATGTCCAACTAGAAGTGTAAATATTCGAAGAGTCATGTCAGTCGATTAACTCGAATTCAACTACAAATTTAAGTATTCGTATTATTACGAGTATTCGAATTCGGTGGAATTATGCTATTCGTTAATTGGAATACCAATGTCTCTATTGGACATATTAATCTATACATAGAGATTTTGATATGGAATGTCGATGCTTGTTGGGCACACGAAGCGTGGAAGTTGTTGAAGTAGTGTTGGCCTAGAGTATCACGCGGGATGTATTAAGTGGTCGTTATGAATTAAATCATCGTGTTCAAGACCAGCTATTTCAATGGAACAAGGTTATCCGTACGCTAACTATGGCTAGATGCCGGGCTTTCTAAGTATGCGATATATTAGGGGCAATCAATAATCTTAAAGCAACTACGATTCTAACGTAGATCGAACGCTCATCCGAGAAAATATATTAAGATTTTAGTTCAAATATTCTCTGAATTGCTTGCATAATTTACTTATTTAACTAAGTTAGAATCTTGTGATGTAAAAATGGCTTAGATTACTTTAGAAACCATAAATAATTAACTCTACAACATCAGAATACTTCGACAAAGTGTTTTTATAATTTAAATTTAATGAATGGAACTTTATTTATCAATACCATGCCGAAGCTAATTGCAGAGTTCTCTTGGAAATTTGTATACCGAAGCGATATTAAATTAATTATTTCTTCATTACCTTAATTGGTAAGGAATGCTTTGATATTGTTCGACGATATTTTTATCCATAAGTAACACGGGTTAAACAAGTACTTGACTCAAGTTTACAACTAATTCCACTAGCTACATTGTGTAATGAATAAATGCAATCAAATTAAAAAAATAATGTATGGCTCTTATTTCAAGAAATAAAGTTTTTATTTAAAATTACGGCGATTTTTTCACAATACTTTTCACCTTTTGTTTTCTGTAGCACAATTATACCAATTTTTTATTTATTGCGGATTTATTTTATTGCATTGCCACCAGTTTTCAAATAAATTTGAATTTATTGTAAGTTCAATTATTTTGGTTTTACCCTCCCCTAATACAAATTAAAGAGAAAGAGAGAAATAGAGAGAAAAAAAGCAACCGGCAATTGCACCGATGTATCGTGCACACGTTCGCGAGTAAACCCTTAACAGAATTTTCTTCCCTACGTATTTCATAAACTATCTTATGCCTTCGTTTCAATGCGCCGCCGAGTTAACGACCGAAAGGCTACGCTTTCCCGCATCCTCTCCCACATCCACCGCACGAACTGGACGTTACATTATTATCAAGGCTCCCATCGTACGGTAAGCTCTCCGTACGTTTCTCTCTTCGTCGTCGTCGTCGTTCAATAGGACTCCTATGAACTGCGCCCTACAGCAATGAGCTAAGGGGAGAAACCCGGCTTGTCTACGATCTACGGGATTAGAGAAATAATATCTATATCTGAGAAAAGCGGAAGGTAGAGCGAGAAAGAGAATGAGAGAAAAATTTGAGGGATCTAAAAATTATTTTTTCCGAAAGAAACTTCAGAGTTTTATAGTTTCAAACGCACATATGTTTCTTATAGCCAAATAAATAACATTTTTTTGTTTCTACAATTTATGGCAAAAAGTCGATAGCTAATATTAAAATGAAATTCGATGATGAAGTGGTAAAAACGGGTTGAGTGTATCGATACGATCATATCGAATTTTAAAAATTCCAAATACGTTTCGTATTTCGTATTGGCCAGCATTTTATATGAATAAAATGCTAGCCAATTCGCGGACTTGCAAAAACGTGTAATTTGCATCGCGAACATTTAACTTTAAACTTTTACCTATTTTTGAATTTAGGAGATCGTTTGTCATTATTTTCAGAAAAAGGAGCGTCTAATGACTCTTTCCGTGAGACCGATTTGTTATCCGTGGTGTTGTTGCGCTTGTATTTCGGGGCAGTAGCTCTAGGAAGTAGCATGAAATAAGCTGTTCCCGTAAATGGTTCGTCTGTCATGTGTTGAGAGCGAGCGTAACGGTAAACTGCATCTGTAGCGCTTTCATTTGCAACCGCATCGTAACAGCGAACGCAAAATCGCTGCCACGGCGGGCGTTATCTTGCTTGTAGAAGAAAAAGGGGAAAAAAAGAAGCAACTTTCCTCCGTGCTTTTCGCTGAAAAGGCTTTTGGTGTAAGTTTTCGCGTCAGACAATAAACCACGGCCATTTCTCATTGTGCCATTTGTATGGCGCATTGAGAGAGGGGTATTCACCGACGACATCGAAATTTATTTCCGGATTTATTCCTTAAACTTTTCGCATCAGTAATTAGCGCGGCTTAGAATTTATTGTGCAAGTAGCAGGTGTTTGCATTATAAGCAGCGAAATTGGGGTGATATTAAGATGCAGTTTCTCACGACGGGTTTTGGGGAAGCTTAAGTTCCACTTAAAGATTAACTTCCGGCGACCATTTCTTTCGGGTTATTAAAAAGAAAAAAAAAAACGAAAAATCGTCATTGAAATAAAGACAATTTCGCGCACGACAGTTCCACATATGGAGCAGCCGATTACTTCGTGACGTGACTATACGCGGAGAATTTTCTTTCCGAAATTAATCTAGAGTTCAAAATGTCACGAACGCGGTCTCTCCGGCGGAGTCGCCGGCTTGTACGTCTCTCTGGCTGGCGGACACGCCGGTGGAACGCGGATTAATGTACGTGCAAGCTGATAATAGTGTGCAAATATAATGTTATGACATATATCGTATGATATATGTCATAGCAGACGGAACGCGAGCCGACACAATCGTGCCGTTCATCTGTCATCACTCCTTCAGAGAACTTGCCCGTGTTCCTTCGCGAGACGGACGAGAAACGAGTCTCTCTACTTTTGATCATTTCCGTCCACGATTAGTCACGCGGATCCCGGTTTATTTTACTTTCCTTTTGCGAAAATATCCGTTACGGTAGCGCGCGAAACAATCACGGTCCGTCAAAATGTCTATCCATCGCTCTCGCGCAATCTCTCGCTGCTCTCTCTCTCTCTTTCTCTCTCTCTGCGAATAATCTCGACTCGTTCCCGCGACCTCGGAAATTTCATAAAGCGCCCGCGCTTACCGCTCTCTTCCCTTTATTTATGGAAATCCCCTTTCTAATGCGGCCGGGAGATCTGAAACTTCGCCCGATCTCGCCGCGTACGAGCGGGGAAAAGCCTTTTGCCTCTTGACGTGCGCGTTTCCGCGCGGCCAATTTGACTAACGCTTCGTAAACTTGAAAAGACCCGGCCTCGCGCAACGTGAGTGCGCGCGAGAGAGAGAGAGGGAGAGAGGAGGAGAGTGAGAGAGGAACGCGGTGCATCACATCCGCGCGATGCTGGGGCGCTATTCTTCCGCACATATCGTTCTCCTTTCGTCGTCGCGACGCGACGGGGCCACGTAAGCCGGTTACGTGAAAGTCTGCGTACTGAATATAAATTATAGCAATAGCGGCGTAGAGTCGGCTTATGGGCAAGCTGTTGCAGCCCGAAGCGCTCACCCTGCTTTGTACAGCAACGCATGCATTTGCACTTCCGAGGATAGGAAAAGGGGGCGGAGAGGGGGACGAAGGGAGGGAAAGAACTTCGGTCAACTTTCTCTTTTGGTCCATATCCCGTATCTGAATTTCTGGTACGAACCCTTCGTCTCGGGCAAACCCTTTGTGGTTGCAATACGTATTCCGAGAACGTTCGGTTAAATAACTATGGATTGTCGCGCGTTCTCTAAAGTTTACTTAAGCTTAGAGCTTCGTGAGCTCATGTAAAAATATGCACATCGCAGATCTCCATTATAACTTTGCGTATACAAATTTTATATGAAACCTCCGGTGCTATCAATAATTCATCGGAAATCTCCGTCCCTAAATAAAGGGGTGTGAGCCTCCGATTCCGCGCGGCGTATTTAAAACAAGTCAGTCGTGGACCGTTCTGTATAATGAAGATGTCATTTAACCGAAAGGAAGATATCTCCGCGATGATAAACGATCCCCATGTCACACGGTGCACCCCCCGACGAAATGTAACGGACAGTTTCTCGTTAGTTAAATATCAAAACCCCTTTCGTCGCTTTTATTATTAATAAAGCTTTCGCGATACACAGTCCTCGCCGTTCTACTGCCAGAGGCTCGCGCCTCAACTCTCGCCTATCGACCTGGAAGAGAAGCTTTTTACGACACGCGCCCTCGAAAGACGACGCTCTAATCCTTTTTCCGCCTCGGAGGAGAATGCGGTTGCGAAAAGACACCGCGGAAAATCGGCGTGTCGCGCCAGAGCGACTCGCGAAACTTTCGGGCGTGCCCCTTTACATCGCGGACTTTTCAATTTTCCGCCGCTATTAGCGATTAACATTAATTCCGTTGAAAATACACGAACTGAATGCAAAGCGACGCGCTGGGCACGCCGCCGTTGCAGCCGGAGTTACGAGCAAGCTGTTGCGGGCGTTGAATTGGTTCCAACGACGTGCCGGTGCACTCATAATTGCAAGCATGCTCGCGTTGGCAGTTTTCCACGAGGTGAAAAAGAGCCGGCCTATTCTTTTGTCCTCTTCCCTCCCTCTCTTTATCGTCCAAAAAAAAAGAAACGCGATATTGTTTTTCAGTTTTTGGTAACAACGTTTTCCCTCGTCAAAGGCGCATCTGCTGATATCGAAAATGATCGTGCGCGCGCAAAAGAGCACGGTCGCAATAAACCGTCTGTCCAAATGCAGCCGTCAAAGAGGGATAAAGTTATGGCTCTCTGTATTATATCGTATGGAAATGTCTGCTGGTGTCAGATAATATAACAAATAATAACGCCAGCTGTGAAAATTATTGGCACTGTTCGTTACGTCGCGTTTCACCGTCGAGGTACGTACGATGACGCGACTGCAGTTATTTTCACGATAAATTTAAAAACGAAATTATTTTAATTTCTCGGAGGCTACGCCATACGCGCCCAAGGGATTTATCTGGAGTTGTACATCGCAGCGACGAAGACTCAAAAAGTCGTAATAAATCCCATGCTTAAATATCTTGCAGTATTATAAGATAAACTGCACGTTTATACGACCCGTTAAGATCCATATTTCGGATATGCAGCGTGAAAACGTCGTCATGTCTCGAGTTACGCGCAAGCTGTCGCAAAAGTTGCATTTCCATGCCGTGTCACATGCATCCGTAACTGCATTCCAGGGACATTCTTCCCTCCCCAGGAAGGAGACCAGTTCTCTCCGTGTCCTATTTCGCGTAGTTCTCTGGACGCTCTTAATGGCATATTATTAAGCATGCGTGTCGCGTATTATGGCAACGTAACGCGCCAATCTGACGAGATTCAGTGGTCCAATAATAAGTGAATATTCTATTGAGGCCCGTCATTCTTTTAAGCGGATTTTTATCGCCAGAAATTTTAATATTTAAAACTTCGTTCTCAAGGAAAGATTTAAATTGTGTTACGAGTGAGAGAATTGAAGCAAACGCGTAAAACTTTTCAGCGGCGCAAAAAGAGACAAAGATTTTTAATTTTTATCAGTATACGTAGAACAATTTTATATTTAATTAAGTTATCATTAAACTAGTTTTAAAATAGTAAAAATCTAACATGGAGAAATTGTATCTCAAGAACTTGAAATGTCATATGATTTACATCATTACGTTTTGATAGAAATAGTCACTTTCAAAATGTACATAATTCTAGCGCGTAACGCGATTTTAAAGAATTTTATTACAAATTAAATTAAAAATTGAAATGTGTAATTAGATATTTTTGTTCTGACAATTAAGCTAAGTCTTTTATAATTATTCTAATAATTAAAAAATATATGTGTCAATTTAATTTTTGAAGAGTACAATTTTAGAAAATAAATTTAGAATAATTAATTATAAATAGCATTTGGTGTGTCGATAAATTTTCATGTGACGTTTATCGGTACTAACACAGGATTATCCTATATATTAGGACTAATATACAGGATTATACTCTGCGTATTAGTTTAAGTAGAGTGAAGTATTACATTGCTGGATTACTGGATTACGGTATTACGACTACTATATTGAGACAGCAAAAGTTTCTAATTTCGGCCAACTTGAAGTTCCTAATTTCGTCCTCCGAATTCGTAGTAACTTGTTCCTGGGTTACATCAAGTATGGTACACATTCGCACAAATCAAATTCCGATCAAATACGTTTACTCCAATCAAACTCTGATTAAATGCGTTTGCAACTAAGCGGCTAAACCTGTTCCATTTAACTGTATATGTTACATTCGTAACTATTTTAATGTTTGGCAAATATTCTGTTTCATCCTCCAATTTTATCGATTAACACCGCGTACAGTACCGGTACCTCTGAATTTCTTTCTTTCTTTCAACCTTGCTTTGGAAAAAAAAACCGAAATAACAAAACCAGGAAATATTTTGGGATGCAATGTTTTGAGAGTTTGTCACTTTGTATTTTTCGTGATAAAAAATGTCAAACTTTTGTGATGTATTGGCGAATACAGCGTAATCCTCACAAATATGCAAAATGTGTCGAATACATTTTATAATTAATATATTATATATTACTATATTCAGTACAAATATAATAATGCTTCAGTATAAATATAATAATTTTTATCCGGATATATAACAAGTACACAAATAAAGATTTAGTCTTTAGGATTAATATTTTAAAAAAATTATCTTAAAAATTTGTAAATTTGTTCAGTTTTTGCCAAAATAAAATTGTTCATGATGTAATGCATATTGATAGAGAATAATTCCATAACCCAGATTAAAATAAAAATGAATGAGTTTTATAATATCTCTCTTATCATTATATCATTTAGAATAAAATATTTTTTTAAAACGATTATCGTCTTCTACGAGTTTCTACATGCAATTCATATTTTTGGGAGAAATATCGTTGTCTTTTCGGTCTTACACAAATTCACTCTGCATGCCGCGGCGCGTTTCGTACACCGGTTTCACGATTAATCCTCTGGGTTTACTCGTTCGAGATCCGAGAGCCAAAAATATCCTTCCTCATATATATATATAGATTCGCGATACAGTGGCAAGTGAGCGAATGGATTAACATAAATTCCGTTTAAAAAGTATACGAGGGAACGTAAAGCATCGCCGCGTCCCCTGTCGTCGTTGCATTCGCTCTTATGTAAAAGCCACCGCAACGACGCGTTTCCCTGCAGAGTAGGTGCAACGGCCACCCATGATGTAACGCTCCGGTGCATCGTCGCGGCCGCGGCGTTCGCTTTTCGAGCCCGTGGAAAAGAATCCAATGTTTCCGTGCCACCGGGCGGAAATGCCCGCTTTTCTTTGTAGCCCGGCGATTTACGATCGATCGGGATTGCGAAGAGATTTATTAGGGGACCTCCTCCCTCTCCCCCTTCCGGCCGCGACTTTGGATCTCGTCTCGATGCGTGTTCGCCGCGTTTGAATAAAAGCCCGTGCCGCGCCCGCGATGAATCGAACTGTCACGGCGACGGCGCGGGAGTATTTCATATAAAATATATCTTCAATTACACTTACGATAACACGATCGTCAATATCGTCGTAGGATGTCCAATTTGTAAGCCGTCCGTTCGCGGTCGGTTTTTATTCGTCGACTCTCGCTTCGCTTTTAATTATTTGCAGCTTCGGTAAATATTGTTAAGTCGGAATAAGTCCTTTGCAGTACGGCGTGATTTTCTAGCTAATAAAGACTATAATTGCCGCACCGTATTACGTGGAAGGGAATTACGCATACCTCGGATCGAGGTCGTTCAATAGGTAGATTTCGAGGGACTGCCGGATTGCGCGCGATCTGTTCGTCGTAACTATCTGCTCCGAACAAAGCGGGATACTCGGGCGATTACTGCGAAATCTATTTTAAATTCGCTTTTAAAGCCGAGGAGAATCCAGGAAGTGGCTTTTCTCCGAGATTTATGACCGTCAAGAGATCAGAGGAGATCTACGCTTTCGCGAATGTCTTCATTGGCAAGAGAGATTTTTTTTTCGGACGTCTAAAAATCTTTTTTCATCTATGCGCTAATTAATGTGTGAGCAATGTGGCCCTGGAGGTCTTGCCACAATTGATAGTCTCGTATTTGGAACTAAATGCACACTTTTAATATTGACTGATATCTCTTTGATATTATTATTGTTGCAGAGTATCTAATTACATATTCAACTGAATATCTATGATAAACCGTAACAATCTATATGTCCGCAACAATTAAAGCAAACTTAATCTAGCATTTAATAGTATTGCACAGCACATTATTTGATTATTCAATAATCAAATATGCTTGCGCGATTATTTGATAATTAATAATTACATGACAGGTTTGCTCGATCATTTACAATTATATAGCAGCCAATATTATTACACAGACTCATAATTAAAAAAAAAAAAAAAAAAGAAAAAATTAATGAAAATTACGTATCTACAACTTCGAGACATAATGTTGCAGTCTCGTGGCAAAATGTAAAGCTTATGTGCGTGCAATGTTGTTAGTCAATGATATATTCAGCAGGCAAAAGCAAACGCGCAATGTCGAGTGACCCTTTTATTTCCCGCGCCATTTGATACTCGTAGAAATACTGGGCGCGTCTATGTCACTGATCAGCCTGATGGGCTCTTACATAATATGTATTCGGTGAATGATCGAACGGTAGCTGTCGAGTGAATCGAGGCCAGGAAGAGAGATGCTGCGAATAAAAACAATAGTAAATGTTCCGTGAAACTTCAGATTAGTTATCCCGCTAATGTGCTTTCAACGCACGCACAGGAAACAATGCGTTTAAATATATAATAACGCACGTGAAGATAACGCCGCGTTACGTACGTACGCGAGAGAAGTGAGGTTGACGTGAAAAACGCCACGCGACATGAAAAAAAAGAACTCTAATATTTGATTAACTTTTACTCCAAGACAGTAACTTTTGATCAAATTTTCTAGCAGTACGAAAACAAGAAGCCGTAGTGCTTCTTCTTGCACTTCTTCTTCGTCTACTTGCGTCTTGATTGGCAATCTGGTTATCGTCGATTCCAATTTATGTCTCGTTAAAAAGTATCTGTAAGTAGAAATGTAAAGTTCCAAGATAGAACTTGTAAGATATACTTAATATGGTTCAAATCTTCAGGTTTCATGGCAATTTTCGACGCTTACTAAAAATGCGTGGAATATCCGAGTTTTTCGTGTTGCGAATTCAGTTTAGATCGTCTTTTCGTTCTCGAAATGAAAGAAGGAACAACGAGCGACGTTTTATCTGCTTTATGCGCGACATCAAAATTTCAGCAAAACTGGGCAATCCTATTGTTTTCCGCCCCGTTAGATTTCATGAAGAATTGATGGGAGTCTCCTTTCAGACAAAAGTGGGATGAGTTAGACGATGGTATTTCGCATCGATTCTCTCGCGAGAGAGAGGAACAGATCGAGAAAGAGAGAATCCTTTATATACGTAACAAAAAGTCAAGTTAAAACGCCAAATAATTTCAAATATATAATTAATAACAATTTTGACATAATTTTATAAATAAGAATAATTTTGATAATTTTATAACAATAATTTTGATAAATTTCATCATTTGATAAATTTGAGTCCCATATTTTCTCTTGCTGCCATTGTGCGGGAAAATTACGTAATCGGTCGTCCACCCACCATTCTGCAAGCGTATAATCCACTTTTTCTCTCGAGGGCCCCGTTGAAACCGCGCAGAAAAATCTAACGAGAGTCAATTCGCGACGAACATTCGATTCGATAGAACAGAAACGAGCTGGCGAACCCGTCGCAAGATCTGCACTTCGCCCAGATTTCTTACGTAAGAAAGAAAGTTTTTCAACGTTTTCTAGACAGCGGTTAACTTGCTGGTCTGCGACATGATAAGAAACATCCCCTTTTTACCCCTCTCCGTTGAAGAGCGGCAGCGCAAAGCCCCTGCGATTCTTTCCCGATCGATCACGATCGACCCGGAAGTCCTACAGATGAACGGG
This sequence comes from Solenopsis invicta, assembly GCF_016802725.1. Lineage (NCBI taxonomy): Eukaryota > Metazoa > Arthropoda > Insecta > Hymenoptera > Formicidae > Solenopsis > Solenopsis invicta. The sequence goes on from NC_052669.1 coordinate 25,098,918, forward strand.
CATTGCTTTTTGTTTCACTATCGTTTTAACACGCTCATGCGAGAGAGAGAGAGAGAGAGAGAGAGAGAGAGAGAGAGAGACAAAGAGAGAATGTGAATGTGTATGTGTTTCTACGCGAGTGTGCGTGAAAAAGAGCTTTTTATTATACCTTGGGGCAAAGCCCCTCGCGGCCATTCAGTATCATGATGCATGTACACATTAACGGATGTACAACGTAACAACGTGAAATTTATATGGATAAAAACGTTCATGCGATTATGGAATTTAAACATGTAATCCGATAATATATGACTTTAGTGTATTTTAGATAAAAAAAAAACAATTAGTAGAGAGATTGGTCTCTAGAGAAATTAAAAGACTTATCACAAACATGTGTAAAATTTTCATGACCGGATTTAATTATGCATTCAATTTTAGTAAGAATATTTATAATAATCTAAATAATTAAAAAATTTATTATGCATACACATCTGCGAGATCTTAATCCATCAATATAATTCAATATTTTCAACGTTAAATATTTATCAATAAATTTCTCGCGAAGAAAAAAAATGAAGCTCAGCTTGTACACATCATTTTACTTTCTTAGCGAAGTTAAAGGGCTTTTCAAACGTAACTTCGTGTAGAGTTACAATTGAAAAAGCTTTTAATTTCAAAGAGAAAGAATGCGACTGTAGTCAAAATCGTAAAAAGGCACAAGAATAAGTACGACAGAAAGATCACGAGAATCAGAATGCGCACATCCTGGGAATCTTTGCCTCTGAAAGCGGATGGCATTAATAAAGCGGTCGTAAGCGCATAATATACATCGCCTTTCTCGATCTCGCTCGCGGTGGAACATTGCATTTCAAGATTGCATCCCCGAGACAACTTCTCAGTTGTGGATATCCGAGGCACGAGGCTCATAAGAAATTTCGGCGTGACTTTTCCCGTGCCTGTGCCCTCGGTCTACGACCAAAACTCAAGCTCTCTCGCGTCGCGGCTGTTCAAGATTCCGTGACAACGGCGAAAATGTCGTATGAGAACGAGGAGAATATTCCTGAGAACACACTTGTGACATCCCGCTGTGACGTCGCGACAACGTGAGCTCGCAGATGCGATCGCTATTTCATATGTACACGCCTGTTCCGGAATGCGCGGTTGCGCAATGTTTTAATAGAAAGACAAAGAACGAAGTGATGAAAATTTTCATTTTTGAGCTGGGTAAGCTGTACTCGAAGGTGGCTATAAAAAAATCTTATTTTTAGACTACTCGGAGAATAGGGGAGAAGTAGCTCCCTAATTTTTGGAAACTTCAATTTCTTTGCGTTAAAGAGGAAAGTTTAGTTAAAAGGAGAAATCTCCCTGAGAATCTTACAAATTACGAATTTTAAATCTGAAATTTAAATTTCCAAACTCGGCAAGTTCGCTCTCGTGTAAAGAGATGCAGCAGATACCTCTGCTACTACCGGCGTATATCTCGCGCAATGTCTGTGTTCTCTATAACATTCGAATTTGAAGAAAGTTTGCCCATATTTGCCCGTCATTGTGCGGATGCGGCGAAGGAAGATGCCTCTCTGTCTCTCTTTGCGACAGACAGGGTGCTGAGCTCGTTTGTATTCAAGATCCGCGTTGTCTGACCCGAAAAACAAAGCGAACAAATCGGAGACTATATTTTCTGAAGCAAAGGCACGCCATTCGTGACATGCGTCTTGCCGCGACGCCAAAAAAGAAATGCAGACTTTCACGAGCTCCTCAGAGAAGATTTCAGCTAGATGATGTCGCACACATAGCTACATTAATACATTTATAAAAGCAGTTTGTTTGTTTGCTCCGCCCGGAAATGTTGTTTTAAACCACTGGCGCTTTTACGTTGAGAGCACGCTCGTAACTCTTTGATCTACAAAATATGTTTGTACGAGAAAATCAATAATTCAGCATTCTCGTTTAGAAAAATAATTGCATAATTTTAATGGAAATATTTATCGAGCCCGTAATAACACACTTTTTCATCAATTTCGTTGAATCGATAAAAACGTCGGTAAACGCCCAAAAATTTCTTTCAGGACAGTGTGTAACGTACAGAAATTTTGAAATAGAAATGTTAAAGATATTGAACATTGTGGTGACACGAACACTTCTCCGTGTACTACGTGCTTTAGAAAGGATGTCTCGCACACTCGTGCACTCTTCGCACTATCCGCCAGTGTCGAAGTAAGGGCGCTTTGTTTCGATAGGAATTGTCAACCGATGGGCAGCACGCAACAGCGGTGAAATGAATTTGGAATTTGTTGATCGTAATGTGAGAGACAGATAGGTACCGCGGAATACAATATGAAACGTACGTATGTAATGGAAACGAGCTATATTTGAGAGATAGTGTCTTGCCAGATATCGCCTGGAGCGCTTCCTCTCCATAGTTAAATTTATACTCGTACGACGATGCAACAGCTTTCGCGGCTCACGGACTTTGCGTATATCGTAGATTCGGTTGAAAAAGTTCTACGGCAGATATTTCCGCGAGCAAACAAAATAATGACTCGCGCGAAAGTAGTCGTACAATGTGTTCAAATGCTTTCACGAACTAACACGGCACTGTGCGAGGTGTCACGAAACTGTGCGATTATTCTGCCGTGCATTGCTGATCAAGATAAAAAGAATCTAACAATAGACATATTGCTTTGTATTTGTAATGTAATGAAATCTAATCCTATTTCTGTGATTAAATTGCTTAGTTTTAAAATAAAATTACCCATATTAACATGTATACATATATTTACTATTAGTAAATAATAAACTCAATTTGAGTCAAATTTAACAATTAAATTTTTTAACACCATTTAGTTAACGACGTATTGAGTAACAAAACAATGGAGACCTAAGAATTACTCAAATAACTCATTGGGCATAATTCGATACTGTAAATTGATGATAAAGTAAAAAATATTATTTTTAGAAAGTTTTAAAAAACAAAGGAGGAATAACATAATAATTATATAATTATTATAATAAGAAAATAATGAAATGCACTTTTAGCAAAACTGTTTAGTTGTTTCTGCGAAACATGTGTAAATGAAAAAATATTTGTTTATACTAATTAGATAGTTTTGTTTAATTTAAATTAAATCTAATTAAATCTAATTAAATTTAATTATTTTAACCAAATTACTTTCTTATACCACATTCATGCGACAAAACATTTTTCTCCTAGTGTAGATTATATTGATGCGATGCAGCAAATATCTCTCGTATATATGTATAGATTACACACACACAACGCATGTTAACCACCAAGAGCTTAATTATTTGAATGGAACACGTGCACATACCAATAACGGAGTCGCGCGTGTATTCATGACACGGATAAACAACCCACGGGCTGAACAGGAGGCTGAATAATTTCGCAAGTTTTGGAAATCCGCGTTGAGAGCATACATCCGCACGTTTCCCAAGCTGTATGGAAAAAGCAGCGTGCTTTTAAACGCGGATTCATCGCGGTTTCCGAGTCTCCCCCGTGTTTCCACGTGCGACTTTTCGCTCGACTACCTCGTCGGTCAACGTCAAAACGAAGCTTCTGCGTGACATGGGATTCTGGTGTTGTTCGCCATTCTCGAGGACGCCTGAGATTGAAACGTTGCTCGAGAAAGCGTCACGTCACTGTATCGCGAGAAGAATTTCCCAATATAGGATTTTGAAAAATTAATCAGGTTTCTTCCTGTCGCGCGCAGAGTTTTATTTCAAATGGAAATAAGGATCTATTCCTGACGTTTTGCGCGAGAGACACGAACCGTTTTGTTCGCGACGTTGAATCCAAAAATCGTTGCTCCGCTCGCGCGCTTTTCTCTTATGACTTCAATCCAATCTGCATGCATCACGCTGCGGTACGTAACGTGCATGCTATGTACTTCGCGAAACTCCATGTACCTCTATACACGATACGTTACCCTCTTTATTACTTGAACGAGCGTATACATCGTTGCATGCGCGAACGCATACAGCGCCAAGTTAGCGTTTACGCATCGGTGCGTCGATACCGAAATTTCAATAGCCCAAGGAAGTTGGAAGGATCGGTCGATTAATACTGATAATAAAGCGAGACGAGGAAAACACGGTTCGAACTAAAGACCGCGTAACAGAGGAAATTGATATTATAATTTCTTTTTATTATTTTAGCACCTCCTTCCATTTTAATCATCCATTTTTAAATATTTCAATAATATCAATTTCGTAGCGTCTTATGCACGCCTGTGATATCGAAAGAGCATAGTTTCATGAAGGTATGTAAAAAAAAAAAAGAATTACGTATGAGAAAATGAGAAAGAAAAAAAGCAGTTTTATATTCTTGAGATTTTAGTTCCTTGCTATATTCGTGACTACAATATCATAAATCTACGAAATTGTAAAAATATTACTCTCTTTTCATATGATACAAAATCGCTCGTAAACGATACGCACGGCGATACGTAAAAATATATTTTTGCGCTTCACGAAAAAAGGATGTAGAAGACATCCTCTTAGATTTTTTTTCCACAAATCAACATATTGGTTTATTGGTATTTGTTGGTAAATATAGAGATTCAATGTGCTCCACTTTATTTAGGTATAAATTGAATTCACTGTAAAAATTCCTAGTTAACAAAAGAGAAAAAAACATCCAAAATATTTTATTCTATTATTACCCGATACTTTTAAATTGTTTCAATTTATATTACATTGTTTAAAAATACTTTCCTTTCCCTCCATTTTGTAGTAATATTGTCAGCGTAAAATTTTTTTCATCGATGATTACTTTCGAACATTTCAACCGGCAATAACGACGCGCAATTTCATAAACGATCGTGTAATTGAAGTGCATTATTGTTGCATGAATAACGAACGCCGCGCAACCAAAATACACTATCGTAAAATGGATAATAGACAGTACATACAGTTTAGCTTCGTAAAGAGAATATGTGATTTATTTTCACTGGAATTTTCTGCAGATCTCTCCTAAATGGATGCTGAGTGTTACTGATTCGAGACGCAGAAGTATTATTGTTTATAAATCGATAATAACTTTCCGTTTAATTTTACAAGAAATTGCCCTACAATTTTTATTACTGAAATCTGAATTAGGGTTTAATTATAATATTACTAGACCATTTAATTACGATAAAATTAATTATATTTCTACAATAATATATAATTGTTATTTCAAATCTCTTAATTGGTATTTTAATTGCAAATTTCTTCATCAAATTAAACATAGCTGTTTTTAGCAATTATTTGTTATAATTAATTTCGTTTAGCTTGCAGCGATTTCGTAAATTAAAGCTATCTATAATATAAATACTGTCTATAAATATTGTCTGTGTTTACTGCAAATTGTTGCGAAATAATATCTTTCGCTAGCTATAAGCGCCACATAAAGAGCGAATCGACTAACTCTCACCTCATGTATACTTGCCAGCGTACTTTAATTTCTTGGCAACTTTGAAAATTGAGAGTCGCCAGAAGGAAATTTAGACGAAAATGATTTAATCGCAACGGCCACAACTTAAATGGGTTTTCCTTATCGCGAGCGCAACTTTTACGACATCGGCAATTTAAGTAAGGTAACTAACAGTGATACAGCGTTTCATAAACCAACACGCAAATGGAGTGCATTTACTACCCGGTTGAAATGGGGAATAATGAACGCTGCTGACAGAAATGCAATATCGCGAAACAGATAATAAACGATCACATTAAGCCAAACATGCCATAATATTCTTTTGTCCTCTCTCTACTCCTGGAATTTTTACGATTCTCCTACTAGTCATCAGTTAGAAATATTTGCCTTATTAAATTTTTGAGTGAGTAAATTAAATGTGTGTAAATATTTCATATAAATAAAATGTGAATTATCGCGCGTGGTAATTCATCAATTTGAATTTTAATTTAATCGTTAACATAACAGTCATTAATTATAAAACGTAATGCAAACTTGTTTGTTGGCAGTATATTTATTTGCTTTCTTCATAGATAATTCGTCGCGCAATAATAGCACGCGTAAAACTAGCTATTATTAACCGTCTCGCGATGATGTTGAAATATTCCCGTTATAATCTGTTCTGTGAAACAATGTGCCACACCGTGTCGAATAACCCTTATACGGTAGCAAAACAAATTTCAAACTTCTTTTTTCATTGGCTCCCCGATGCATGCAGCGCTGGCCCGCGAAACACGTAATTACTATCGATAATTTAACGGCGTGTACGCTATTAGTGCCAGGCGGTACGCTGATAAGCAAATCATGATGTGTGAACACCCGGCAGGCTGTCAGTTGTTTGTTCGCGAGTCGTCATTTATGAAATTTGTTAAAGAGGCAAACGTAATCGGATTTAGAACCGCTATTTTTTCGATCGGCTTTTTAGCCGGCCGCGGTAGCCCGTTTCTGTTTCATTACTCACGTACGGTCGTCCGATAAAGTCCAGCTCGTAAAATGTGTTGACCGGCGCGTGGATTGGATTCGCCGTTAAAACCATCTTCACAGAAGAATAACGCCTGTCAATGGACGTAAAGGGTGATGCCGTGTAACAAAGATATCGCGGTGCGACCAAGATATTTCGTTGTGTCAATATTTTCTTTTTTTTTTTGCAAGAACGATTTATCCCGAAAGTTCTCCGAAAATGAGCGATTAATTTTAAAAAATAGAGTTTTATTTGATTTATTTTAAAAAATTAATTTGTTCATTTTATCAGTTTTATTTTGTATTATTTTTTCTTACTTTCACGATAAAGAGTATTTATATCGACTCAAAAATAGCGTTTTAAAAAGCTTGAAATTAAATAGATAATTACCAGTAAATACTAGTAGTATAATATTTGATGAGAGATGAAGCAAAACTTTTCGAAAGAAAAAAAGAACATGGACACATACAGATCGACGGATCAGAGTTAGAGATATTATAAGTAAACAATAATTATTTTATACAAGATATGAATAAATTCTATATTTGTTTATATTACGATAGCAAACTTTGCAAACAGTGTTTTGTTAATAAAAATTAGAACGTGCAAGATTTTATTAAGAGATCCGGAAAGTAATGTTATTTTCAAAAATAATGTAAAGTACATTGTATAGTTTTATCAATGTAAAATTAAAAAATATATATTTATTCAATAATATAAAATCATATAAACGCCATTATTTCCTATAGTGTCGTTCACTTATTTAATTTTGAATTTCCTTTCTCGAAGAAGCTAACCTTTGATTCGAAAAATGTGATTAAAGTGATTCGAACATCACTTGCTTTTATCAAGTTTTTTCCTCTAAGAGAAAGAGTGCTCCAATGATCAGAAAAGATGATAATCCGATGAAACGACGGCTGAAGAAGTACTCTTTCCATTCTAATTTTTTCGTTGCGTTATTTCATTATACGCTTTAGCATTGTTATATTGCAAAATTAAATTATCATCTTCGAGAAAAGAATTAAAAATTTAATAAATAAAAGGATGATTATCATAGAAAATAATGATGCTTTTATATTATTGAATAAATAATTAATTATAGTAAAACTATTCACATTATTTACAAAAACGATAATATTTTTCTGTTCCCTTAATACATTTGATTGGTTGAGATATTTAAGAGTATTCTACAAAAATATTATAATTCATATTTTATTACCATCTATTATAATATGTAATGTATATGCTTCAACCACATACATATATATTGTATAAGCTTATATATCACATTTTATATTATATCTTGTAACTTCACGTTCTACCTTGCAAATGCGAATTTACTATTTTGCATCCGATATGCTTTTACAATCGAGCAATGCACTGCGTGCATAAAATGCAAGAGCGCTCTTCGTAAGAGAAAAAGAGAGACGGAAAAAGAGCTGCAGCGCAGAAAGCAATGCGTGATGACGCATGCAAAGGAAGGTTGATGATGACAAAAAGCTATGGGCTTGCACAAATTAAAAAGTCCTGTCCGCACAGAGTCCTGGGATTTGTCCGTTATGCGTAGCGACGTATGTACAATGGGAGAGCGGGTCATATCGAACGCATGTGGTATCCGCATATTGTAGTCGCATAACCATCGCGCGGACCCCGGTCACCAGGGTGCAAGAATGGAGATGCATTTTGGGCGGAGCGACCATTACAACGTGAGGTCCCATGACACGATTATCTTAATAATACTAGTTTATGTTACGCTTGAAACAATTAATTTCAGTTCGACGCAAACATAGGAATAATCGATTAATTTGGCTGGTCCTTTGATAACTCCCTCCCCGTTCCTCTCCGCCCCCTCGCTGTTTGTATGTTCTACAGGTTCGTATTGAAATGGACGCGTATGAATTTTTTACACGGTATACGCGCAAGGGGACGTCATCGTGACACATTTTAAATATTCAAATGTAAAGTAATGGTATGTTACTCATGCTAACTTGTTTCGACGGCCCGTCAGACACACGCTTTCAAAGTTTGACACTCGATCGTACATCATGAATAATACAAGCATGTATCCGATTAAAATCTATAAAACCAATTTCGTTGGTACACAGCTTTAATTTGCAGATGCTGCCTTACTAGAATGAGTGCACATACATTTTCAAATAATTACGTTTTACAATTTTATACTTATATATTATTATAATTTACTTTGCGGCGCGTATTTTTACGAGACGGATTCAACGAGTTAAATTAGAGAACCTGAATGCTTGCGATTAAAATAAAACGCCGGTTGAGCCGTATGCTTTATAAACGTCGATAAAAGTTTTAATAGAAAAAAACTTCCTCTGCATAGGGGTTATCAGGCGAATTTGCATATCATAATTGAAAGAGTAGCTGAATAAGAGGAGATATTTATAATATGTTAAAATTATTATCGATTTTAAAACCAAATACCAATGGTCACGATATTGCTTTAGAATTACGTGTGAACGAATCCATCATTTGATAATTGAATACATTCATTATTCAATATAAGAATCCCACAAAACTGCTGTTTCCTTTCGATTAGAAACTCATGAATCATTTTACTTTGATTTTTTAAAAACAATTCCATTATTTTTTAAATAATTTGTTACATGCAGTATTAAACAACTCTGTGTAAATAAAGCTTAAATATAAAAATATAGTTGAAATGCAATTTTTTGAAATTATGCGGAGAATATTCTGTTTATTTATCATCTAATTTTGACAGTCGGTTGGCGCAACTTTGTTGATGTTAAAAATACAATCGATTTCATCCCGTATACCGTAAAATGAAAAATTATAAAATCTTTATGAATATAAATTTTTATAAAAATAGTGTCCCTTTTAGTTTCTTCATGTTCATAAAGCTGCGCAAAATTCGTATAAAATATTTATGCTTTTAATTCATCACATCGCTGTAACGTTATTCTGTTTTCATGTTGTAATGAAGCAGCGTGCATTTTGAACATTGAAAAAAATGTACGCATTTTAAGAATGTAATAAAAATTTTATGCGTCAACAAAGCGATCGTGAAATAAATATCTATTTGGGTGGAAAAAGCCTTGCAACTGACAGAAACGACTAATGGCTAATGTGTAGAACTATTTTCTGCGCGGTGTCGCATAGGGAAAGCTAATTTAATTGTGCGATCGGGCAATGATGGATTTTCGAACGTAGTGATCCGCATTCCCGATTTAGATGATGTTAATGCTCCGCTAATCCGCATCGATTGCGAATTGCGCATTGCTGCGGATGTAAATGCACCTGTCCATTCACACACGGGATAGTATCGCATCGCGACAAAGACAATCAATCTTCGTTTACCATGCAGCGCCACGTTGTGATTTTTGACGAGAAATTTTGATGAAAAATACCTACGAAGGCCAAACACCCTTCTTCCGTTCGCGCGAGGCTCTATCACAACAATGGAATGGATATCACACAACAATGGAAAACCTATCGCACAGCATAATTCTTAAAGAGTTCAAGGATCGTGTATAGCATCGATTTACGAGAGCCTCAATTTTCCCTTAAAAGCTTTCTTGCGCGGCCTCTTGATCCACGCTTGTAGGCACTCTACATCGTCTGCAGGCGGCCGGCAAATAAAAAAGCGATTGCGAAATATCCACGGCAAAAAGTGCCCCATAACTAACCTCCTCATAGACCGTAAATAAGGCTCGCGTAACTTCTCGCTCCGGTATGGCCACGACCGTGAAAAGCTTATAGAACCTCGATCGCAATCGCACACACATTCAATGAAATCACGTCCGGAAAATAAAAGTAGAATATTCCCCCTTGAAATATAGACAACATTTCTATATATTAAATCGAAATTTTCTATATATTAAATGCAAAATCAAAACAACAAAAAGCGTAACATCCGAAAATATTGCACGTAATTAAATAATATCACTTTTAACTTTCACTCGTTATTCAAATTCTCCGCCGAGTAATTTAGTTTAAATTTACACACAACACGCGATGGAAATTAAATTATTAAATATTCGTTTCTTTCTTTTCATATTAAACAGATCGATTCTACATCACCATCGGGCGAGTATTGCAACATAATTTAATGCGCAAACACGATAAATGCCACACACGGCAAATCTCTCATTCGAGAGGAAGGATAAGAAAATCGTAGGAATGTTCACGCGATCTCTTGTTACTCGGCGTTACGTTGGTAACCGCATTTCTCATCGATAGCCCGCAGTTTGCGGCAGAGATCTCGGTTCTCGCGCGATTTGCATAGGGGAATGCATTCAGGATATACGTCATCCGCCGGGTAAAACATTCCCGGCGCGGATAAACGCCGAGAAGGGGGTTGGGACAAGGGGGTAGAAGAGAGTCGAGAATCTGGCGTGAAAAAGACCCGCGTACAAAAGGGATTGCAAAACGGCTCGGCCGTGAACGGAAATGCATTCTATATTGTGACGTCGGGGGCCGAGAAGAGGCGCTCGCGGAAGCGCCGGGATAAATTCGTATACGTAGATGCATCAACGAGCGATGCGGAGGACGGGATACTCGCGGAGGAAAGTTCGCACGAGGTGGAAGGAGTATCGATTGCACCTTGTATTTTTTTTCCCTTTTTTTTTAGCTGGCTCCCTTTCAACGCTGCTTTAGTCCATAAACGACACGGTTTGAAATCATCGTCAGTCAGAATCGTTTATACGACACGTGTGCATGCGCGAGTTTTGACTGCACTCATTGTCAGATTAAATCGATGAAGGTGTATAGTCGGTGTCAGAATTTAAACACCTTTTGTCTCGTAATACTTCGCGAATTTACTCCCGTATCGAAAGAGGCGATAATAATAATTAATGAGACGTGTTAATACACGGCACTTAAATTTTGTATTCTGACTACAGCAATGTGAATACATTTCGAAATAGATAATTTTAAATTTACTATTTTTTATTTTTGCAATGCATAAAAACTACTTGTATTAAAAGCTAAATTTTCTATTGAAAACATTGCACAATTTTTCTGTTGCGTAAAACAAATGAAAAAAAAAAAAAAAATAAACTCAAAATCAAAGCAATTAAATTTGTTTTATGTAGCAATAAAGAACAATTTTTTAAGCAAACATTTTTACTTCGGTATACAAAATTGTGTATGTCGATATTGTAACAATGTGTTAATGACTTATTTATCGTAAAAACTGCGCTTATTATGTTTAAAAATTTCATTAAGTTTAACCTAGTTGAAAATTTTTCGCAACTTTAAATTACCTGTATTATAGTTAGATTGCATCGCTTTCACGTGCAAAAATTTGAACACTAATTGAAGACTCTTGGAAGTCGTAGTTAATAAAACTTTGCTCGAAGTGAATTACATTTTGAATCAAAAATTATAAATTGATGCAGCTGTTTGTAATTTTCATAGCCATTTATCAGTAATGCATCTTTATAATTTTGTATGTAATTTTATTCAAGCTAATAATTTCATATAACTTGTTTCAAAATTTTCGTACATCATGTTTTTCATATTCTCTGTCCTTTAAATCTTTCGAAAATTGTGGAATGAAGGTACCGCTCTTGCGCTTTTATATTTAACATAAAGCATACGGTGGAGTAAAAAACAAGTTAGAGAGTATATATTGGCAAACAAAATGTAATTACTGTTAGGCCAAACTACCTGCTATGTAGTCGTTCATCTGACCGTGTAAAGGGTGCAAGAAAATGCATCGCGTGACCTACATACCCGACATACATAGTTTTCGTATCCGTATCACGTACACCTGTATTGGAGATGCATTTTTATCGATTAGGAGTCGCATTTCGTTCTACTCTATCGAAATATTTATTTTGGAGTAACTACTACGTAAAATAACTTTGATCCAAACGCAGTAATAATTGGTGTGTCGATAGCAGACCTTCGCGTAAATAAAATATACATTTCAAAGTTTTATTAATTTTATTTTTTAATCAAGAAATATAAATAAACGGTCTTCAGCTTTCGTTATTGAAATTGAATTTGTTCTATATCCATGTTTTATACATCAAAACATAGATCTATATTAATTCCAGATGTAATTCTTGTTCTTCTTCTCCTCGATATTCTTTTAGTTAATTAATTTGTACATTAAATTGTACTTTTCTTGAAATATTTATTGCGCTATTACTCGCAGAAACGTGTGTGCATAATGAATAAAGGTGTATATAATAAATGTACGTAAATGTAGGATATTCAGATCGGAGTTTCATGGATTCGCCAAGCTCAAATGGCTGTACGCATCAGTCATTCCTGCGGGAATTTTCAATTTGTAATGATGACCTATTTCAAGAATAATTCTCGCTCTCTGATACTTATTACGAAGAGAAAAACTTCATACGTCGGTTACATTTTTTTTTTTACTTACTTCTGAAACGATTTTAATCTCTGGTCGTATCGCAAATACCGTTTCATTTATCGCGGACTGTACCAGACTGTATGCGATGCTAGATAGTAACTTCATACGCGATAGAACCAGGAAATCGTGCATCCGTACAGTTACATTATGGACCGAACCATGATTTCCCTAACGCTGTATTGTAGTGCGGTACTACATTCGCGGAATACGCGACTTAATGCATGGATTTGTCAGGAATAATTGCGCATCAAATGTCGCATGCATAGTTAAATCGTTCGTACATGAAATGTCGATTTCGTAGATGCAGAAAAGCGCGCGGAATCCAGAAATAAAATGTGAAAATTTTAAGAATACTTAAGGGGAATTAACACGGTTTAATCATACGTTGTTTTCATTACATATAGTGAATAAATATTAACGTAAGAGTAAAAGATATATATTAGACATTTTACTCGCGTATTAACACACGATTGTAATGCTTAATTATTATCTGATACTAGCATAAAGTTGCATGGTGGCAGATAATAACTTCAGGTATTCAGGAAGCTAAACTTCGACGTAGCCGCAACATCGAAGTACGCGGACTAACGTAATAAACATAGGATGTAATGCGATTACAACCGATATTCTATAAATACGTTACTTTACGTAATGAGACGGATTCTAATAAAAATATGAAAGTATTAAGGAAAAAGAGGTAGCTGTATCATTTCGGGGTACATGATCTCCTCTTTCGGTTTAATTTATAGATCGTGGAGAAAATGCGTCAAGGCTCCATTAGCAGATTAGCTATCGGCGCTCAATTAATGCAGGGAATATCTAATAAAGTAATTGCGTAATGGAATTTGAATTATATTCCACAATAGGTAAATAGTACGGTTTGTTTTACTCCATCCGAGCAAAATCGAATTTGCTGCAGGATTATGCTGCGGCGATTATACTCGATACAGCGAGCCACGTCGTAAATTCGACGGGTGCATAAATTGGAGGTAAAAATAGCCTGCAGGCATCGATTACATAATGATTTCCTGCCTATGGGAAAACGCGGCCGATGAAGTTACAGCGTTGTAAAGTCATTTGATTTACTAGAAATGAATCGATTGATATGGATTGTACATATGTGAATCTATTTATGGATACATGTACGAGAAAAATAGGGTATAAATTTAAAAACTCTTAGCCTTCTTCGAAAGAATTTTATGAGACACACACACACACACAGACAGACAGACAGAAAGAGAGAGAGAGAGAGAGAGAGAGAGAGAGAGAGAGAGAGAGAGATAATAAATACAAAATAACTCTATTAAATTAAATTAAATAAGTATATATACATTTAGTTGAACGAAAATTTGTGAATTAATAATTTGTTAATAATAAACCACAATAAACAATTTTTTGACAATTTTTATACATAAAGTTTTTCAACCGGATGTTTTTTTTAATAGAATCTATGTTAGGAATCGATTTTTATTTAAAAAAAAAAGTGATTTATTATAACTTTCTATTTTTAGCATCTCTCTGCAATACTTTATTAAATTGAGATTGTTAGAGCTATTATCCAAAATTAACCGAAGAATGTAGTTTCGTTAATCTGATTTTCTCTAATTTTCGGAATTAATCCTTTTTTTCACAATTGCTTGTAACTTTAACATAATCAATACCATGACATTTATGCTAAAAAAAATCACAATTTAACTAAAGGATTCACTTGATGTCAATGCTGTTGACAAAGTATGCGATTATTTTGGCTATATAATTCGCCATCTCGAGTAATTCGCCTCTCTGCAAACATTCGAATTTATCGTTTTCTGTCTGCATACGACGAGTTTGATCGCGTTTCAATAGTGTTTGCCCTAATACAGTTACATCACATCATGCATCGAGGAGAGACAAGGACTCACGTGCCATGACCTACATTCAACGCCTCCCGAGTCCGCCCCCGATTCCCTTCCGCAAATGCAATCGCCGACATTAGTAGCGTTGCACGTGACTATAACGTTGTGTATTGTAGCGCGTTTAGGTCAACGCGATTACATGCGACGTACCAAGGAAAATCTCTGATGATTGTATCTCGGCTCGGGATGTTCCACGAACGAACGCCCGTATGTTTCAATCGCGACGTGTATTAATTCTGCACACAACGCACAATCTCTTCCTTCGTACGCTTCTAAACGGAGACATCCTTCCCGGAGCGAAAAAAAAAACAAAAAAAAAAACAAAAAATAGTACGCGAAGATGGAAAACGTAAAAAGAGCCTTCTTTCTCGTCGAATTTTTTTTTAAACTTACTTCCTTATTATAATACAACTTGTCAAGAGAAACTCGTTAAAATATGAACTGAATCCTGTTTTCAAAATGCGCAAAGAGAAAAGTATAAAAGAACACGCGTTTGTATAATTTCATTTGCTTGTTCTGAATGTAGAAAATGGCACGCTTTCTTGCCTATATTATTCTGACGAAATTATACCGTCAGACAGTCTCTAATGTTAATTTGCGTTTGTATTTTAAATTCTTACGCTCGCGTGCTTGCACGTGTTACATGCAAATGTAGCGCATTCAACCAACCGAATTAAGCCAGAATAACGCTTCTTCTTTATAACAAAATATTAATAAAATAAAATAATTAGGTTCTGCGATTTCAGTGGGACACAACTGCAATGTGAGACGTATGACATTAATACAAATGTACAAATAAAATGTATCAATATCAAGTCACGTTTGCAGCGACCTGGAACGAACGCTCTAGAATTATTTATGGCCTTTCACAGGTGATATTTTCCAATTCGTCGCTGATATGCAAACTTGCCCGTAGGTAATTGCTTGCCGGTGCTCTAACAAGATCCCAGTAGGACATCCGAAGCGACGTGCCTCGACATATTGCCGAAGCGCGAACGTTCGTCGTGACTGTTTGTTAACGTAGTATATATTTCATGTCCTGGCGGAGACGCGAATTCGCAAAATTGCCATAGACACTAGTACGATAAACGGCCGGACGTGTGTACCTCTATATCCAAATTATAATCTTAAATGTTTATTTGTTAAACTATTAAAATTCAAGATTAATAATAATAAATTTTTGTATAAATATCCGGTCATTGAGACATTTACTTCATGTTATTTTTAATTTTTATGTTACATATCAAGCCAGAGATAAGCTTTATACATACATAAAGCGTGAATATACGCGTTACGATCAGCGATAAAATATCGCGACAAAGGTGTAACATGGCTAAGATTAAATATTTGATTACATCTGCGCGTGTAAAGGGGATTTACGGTAAACGGAAGCTGATAGAAGTAACCAAAAGTCAATAACTAAAGAAAAACACCTGCCTTGAAAGACTTTTCTGATACTTACAAATTTTCATTTAAGTTTTCAAAGCGCGCGCATAGCGCAACTTAAAGATGATACTTTAATAAGATCACACTGCCCAGGAAGCTATTCGCCCAAAGACATTGCAAAGTTTTTAAGAGCAACTATATCTAAGATTATGAAACTTTCCGTTAGTAACCGCTCCCTTTTACGATCTTACCCTATGCGCGTTTACATGGCCGAAATATGCGCGTTTACGCGGTCGAAGACGAGGAATGCATTGAAAGTTGTTATAAAATTGATTAAACGTTACAAATCTTTCTTTTACAAGTTATTTAATATATAGGGAAAGAGTGCCAAAATGCACCACTTTTTACGTAAAATTTATAACTCAGAAATTATGGAGAATATTTTTAGTTTTTTTAGAGAAAATTATTAAATGCTTTGATATTATTTTCTTTAAAAAAATAAATCACAACTTCTTAGAAGGGAATAAGAAGTGTTCTCCTCTGGTTTTAATAAACTTTAAAAACGTTAGAATATACAAGAGACATAAATAAGAAACACGTATTTTATTACAAGTGTGTTCACGTTAAGGGAGTAAAGTATCCTTTTGAAAAAAACAGTTATTTTCTTTCGGAGCAAATATAATCAAAAATTAGATAGAACAAAATTTGTTAATAAAAATTGAAAGAAAATACTCTTTTTTCGAAGAGATGTTTTACTCCTTTAATGTGCGAGAACACAGTTATAAAAAAATACGTGTCTTTTATTTTTCCCCATATTAATATTTTGTCTATTTTAACATTCAAAGCTTATTAAAATCAAAGCTAAACACTTGGTTTTATTTTCTTTGTTAGACATGAGAACAGTAAAAAATAATTTACTTTACAATTACAATATTAATTTAAAATTTCTAGAAACCCAAAGCATTTACGATTTAATTAAAAGTCGGCACATTAGAATAAGTCTCTAATAATTTACAGCACGCACAAGTTGAAACAGTCAAGGACACCTAACTGAGCAACGACTGAATTTCTTTTATTCATAGGTTTCTTATATTAAAAAAAAAAAAAAAAATTATTATATAATTTCTTTGACGTTCCTTTTCTAAAAATTTAATCATTTAGATCAAGGAAATATAATTGCTTAACAATTCCGGTACTGATATGAGATTCCTAGAAAGAAAAGGCAAGCTATGATTCAATTGAAAATTGATGTATTACAATATCAATCTCTATAATGGTTTGCAGCATGCAAACGCGCAAATGTCAGTGCGGTCGAGGACGCCGGATTGGTGCATGGCTGAGTTTCTTTAAAAGTTCTTCTCCCACTTGTTAGCGCCATTACTCAGGCAGGTTGTCGTCACGTAAGGGTGGAACGAGCCAAGTCGGTGGTACCACCGCGGCGCAGTGGCGGAGGCGTCCTGGCGCCCCGACGCTTTTGCCGCGGTTATTAAAATTATAAATTATGCGCGCGTCAGGCATCGCGGCCCGCGAAACGGCCGACAAAATTTACGCCGTCGGCCATTTCGCAAATTCCCCGCCGTCGACGTTAACCGCCGGCAACACGCCGTGCATGTCGCAAGCCACTTTCTCAGACAATGCTTTGTTATTCATCGCCACGCGCGCCCGCCGCGGCGTCGTGACGTCTTGTACTGACAGAAACGAACGATTCTGATTGCAAACGGATAAAGAAAAGCAAAATTCGTTCATCGATCTATGTAGATCGCAAGCACCTGACATCGCCATCTGCGCCGAGCAGACTCCTCGCTGACTGCTTTCATCGCTTCGACCTGTCGTCGCACACACGACGCACTTACGACGAGCAAATAACGTGAGAAACGGATCTCCCTTTGCTGCCGATGTGCCACGATGCGACCGGAAAAATCGAATTCGGGTGTTGATTTGAACTTCGCGTTGCTATGCGTTCATCATTTCGTTGAAGAGACATGTATACGAGGGTCTAACTTTGCGAATTTTTTTTTTTAGAAAAACAGTAAAAAATAATTAAATTTATTCCGTTGTAAAAATCATATTTTTTTCTGTTTGAATTTTATTAAAATCTTTTAAGATTTTCTAAATCATGTTTTTAAAACACGACTTCACACTGACATCGTTGTCGTTTTTTTACGATTTCAGAGTCATAAAATGTTGCGTATATTTCACGATAATTTAATCACAAAGTGATACGTGAATTTATTAAGGGACTGTTGAGAGTATGCTGAAGCTCGACAAATTAAAAATTAATTAAATTACTATTTTACGATTGAGTATTGCGTTTTGATATACATTTTGGTACATTTTAATTACAATAATTATATAACATAATTAATATCTTGTTTGCTTTAATATACATCTTGTTACCGTGATTGTTTTAATTAAGCTACGAAGCGGAAACATCAATTGTTTTTGCACGCGATTATTGATATTTTATTTCTCTTTTTTAATTCGAATCTCTTTCTGTATCATATTATAGTTCCAATTTTACAGTTCCGATTTGGATTAATTGGGGGATACGGAAAACATCCACGTGTATTATTTCTCTGCATCGATAATTTGATAAATAAATGTTGAATATACTCGTTATGATCGAGATACATGCAACACGATATTTCAGAATAATCTGATAGAGTCTGTATAATCCAGAGAGAAAGAAAGAGAGTTGTCCTTTTTATTAAAAACAACTAAAACGTAAAATAGATGTATTATGACACCTAGCGTATAATAGTGCTGCAAGTGCGAAATGGGACGAGAGAAGTTTGAAACATTTTCGGCCGTCGTTCTAGCGACTGTTTCAGCAAAGAAAGCAAACGGAAGCGGTACATTCAGAGACATGCGCGCGAGCGTAACAAAAGGATCAACAAAAGAGGATAGAATCGTCCGTTCCTTTGAAAAGCAAACGGCAACGTTTATTCCTCTCTCACTCTCTCTCTCCTTCGCGATGGTGAATTTCTCCACCGGCGAGGATGAAACGCGAAAGCTGCTGCGAAAACTTGGAAGCCCTTGGCGGGTCCCGCGCGAGACGGTGGTGGCGGCGGCGCAGACTTAACTCCGGGAACAGGCAGCCGAAGTTTTGGTTAAATACAAAATATAATAATGCCGTCGGCTGCGCTAATAGCGCGCGGCACCGTCACCATAGAAAACTTGGTACAGACCAGCCTAAGTTTAAATGCAAATTTTAGCGCGCGCTCTGTCGCCCTGCTTCTCCACCATCATCATCTCTATCTGTTGCCGCTGCTCTCTTCGCCGGAGCACGTACTTGCGTTGCGAGCTACGGTCGATCTGCGAAAGCGAGGACTCCGTTGAATCAATCGTATCGTAACTCAAATGGTAATTTCACGCTAATTAGTCGTATTCACAGTCAATTCGAAGAAATCCGACCCGCTTGATACGATACGTTCGCGTCGAACGCGCTATGCTATACAAACATCACTCTCGGATATCAGTCTCCAATTTTAAGATAACTTAGATAGAGAATGTTAATTCCCAAAACTTTCGAGCGAGCAATCTTTCCACGCTTGAATCCATCGTTAGTCGAAAATTAATTCTGCTTCTTCCCTGTCATTAAAGAGATTCTACGAACAATAAAGACATTATGGATACTAAATCGTTGGAGTTCACTCGAATGTACGACACAATAAACCCACGTTAATGGCATCCGGTTCAACTTGGTGGAAAACTTTCTCTGTTCCGAACAGAATAGAATTTAACGTTAGTCTCTTAAGCCGAAGTCTCGCCGGAGACTTCGTTCCACCCGATGCTTTCTTATCCCCAGAGAAGTGCTTGATAAATAATGTTCGATTAAAGGATTACGCAGCATACATGTGGCAGTGTCAGCAAACCACTAATAGATAACACTGGATCGCAAAGCTTTTTTTCCAACTAAACGTCGAAAGCGACCACGTTTTCGCTGATACGATCCGTTTCTGTTTCCCGTTTGCATTTTGCTGCACGCTGCCAGCGCGAATCAATCGCGAGAGCCGGGGTTTTTTTTTTACCGTGTCTCTTCGTTGTCCTTTTAAATCGATCTCGCGACAGACATTTGCAAACCCCATAAAATAATATTTTGCATGAAAGAACGAGAGAAAATAGATATCTTCAATTTACAATTGTATTTAAAAATACATAACCTTTACTTTATATACTTCTGACACGTAGGAAAGAATTGCTAAATACGAATCACTTATTTCTTTTCTTTTTCCCATTTAATTTTATACTGATTCGTATGCACATAAAATTGTAGATGAATGTTTCAGGTATTGTTAGTACTACAATGTTCAATCTTTCACCAATAACAAATAAATATTCTTTTTGCTGCAAAAGGCACCATTTCATTTAAGCAACCAATGGAATCGTCTTTGAAAAATCAAAAATTAAATTTATCAATTAAAGTAATTAAAAATATAAGGAATTATTAACTACTATTTATTTCATTAATAATTTTCCAAAAAAAGTTTTTACATATTTAATAATTAATAAGTAACAACAACAAAAAGTTAAGACCATCAAAATAAAATTATTATAGTATGCATTTATTTTTGCAATTGACATATTTTTAGTCATTTCAATTATTAGTTTGGTGTATTATTATTACTTATCGGGTTTACATTAATAGCATTTATTGTAATAAAATTGTGACGTACGATTTAGGAAATTTGATAAATTTTATACAAATATCGATTTAACTTTATAATAATTATAAATGTACATAATAAATTAAAATGTTCTATAATAAACTTTCTTTTATAAAAATACAAAAATTCAGTGCAATTATAAAATTATTGTTATCGGCTTCATAAACAAATCAAAAATTAACATCAGCTCTATTTAATTTTTTGAAGTGTTGTTATTTTTGAAGTGTAATACACGAACAAAACAAGATTTCTTAAATTTTTGTTCTTATTACAATACTCATTATTTCTCATTTCTTTTATATTTTTGTCATTAAGTGTTACTTATATTAAGTAAAATTATAAAATATTAAGGTTCGAGATTTAGCGGTCGCATTTGACAACTCTGCTCTAATAAATGTGTTCTAAATTCACTCCTTCGAGATTTGATCAGGATGACTCATTGCATATCGTTCGTCTATATCTTAGATTGCTACGAAGATAATGCTTTACTTGCTCGCTACTCAGAAGTTTTCGGTCCGGCTATTAATCACGCACGCACGACTCCGAAATTACCGCTGTCTAATTTTCCCCGAGGAGCCCCCTCGAAAACTCAAATTACTGTGAGCACAAGTCGGGCACTTGGTACGCTCGATCGTTATTTCGCATCGCTAGGATCGAAAAATTAATCGATCATCCGGCGACGAAAATTCCGGGACCGCGCGCGTCCGGAGCTGACAATCCGGCGCAGTTACGGACACGTTCGTTGTCGGATTTCGGAACGTTGCGCTGGCCGGATTAAGTTGAAATTGTCAATTTAACAACCACTTCGGTTTCAAGTCAATGTTTTTCGAGCGCACGGCGTTTGCCCACCAGCGGATTACTCTCCGGACGTGATGCCAGAATGGCACACAGTCAGTATGATTTATAATTGTTCTATAATTTTCGTCGAGCTCTGAGTTATGTCTGGCAGTTTACGCGAAACGAGATTACGAGAAAAAATTACACGATACATGTTTTTTGAATTTTACGTACGAAATCTCACGTATGAAATGTTTGAAGATGAAAGCAACGTAATTGAAAATTAATCGGGATCACTGCAACTCCTCTGCTAATTCGTTTTCTCGTATTACGTTTATATTTTTTCCAGCCAACAGTTTGTATAATTATCTTGATATTCTTTCAACGAAGATTTCCATATATAATGACAAGTACATTATTTTTTTAATCCATTCGTCGTCTCTTCACATCCGCGTCATATTCCGGTCGCTATTCAATTTTATTCCAATTACTCGCGTTTAGCGTTACACACGAAGAAATATGCATTAAAAATATCCCACTCGCCGCGGCGGCAGCGGCGGCGCATCCCATGCGAGCGGCTTAAAAGCATTCGAGCGTCGGGGCGAAGCGCTACGCCGAAAGCTCTCGATTTCAGAAGATTTCAGCCCGCCAATCCGGGATTTCACGGAGATTAACAAACACGCACTCGCGCGCTGATATCACGATGCCAGGAAACTGACACTGCTGCAGTATGCATAAGATTCAAATTCGCGGGGTGGACTTGTCCGACGCGACGCGACGTGTCGGCGGCGTATCGCCGCTTTTACACGCGGGCCTTCGTAAATAGCTTTCGCGAGACGCGAGTTTAGCGAATATTCAAATGTGCGTGCGTGCGTGCGTGTGTGTGTGTGTGTGTGTGTGTGTGTATGTCTGTGCGTATGTGCACATCTCGGAACGGAGAAATTCGCTCGTAGCAACGGGCACGCGGTAACCGCAGGCGACTGGAAGGATGCTGGAAAATGTTTGCAGTTTCGACGACAACGTTTCGTCGATATGCATATACATATAGAGGAAAGTCCCCAATATTGAAATAAGTCTTCAAAAAACGACATCCTCTCATTTCTCGGAAATTGAAAACATTGCACTTTGCAATCATTAAAAATCATAAAAACGTGAATTATTTAGATAATTAAAGAAGTAAAAATATAGTTCATACAATTCTTAGCTGCTTTACATAAAGTCTACCAAAAACAAATTCTTCAAAAGAAAGAATAAAATTTACATTTATTTACACTTACTTTGCTTATTTTATGAAAAATTTAATTATTGCAAAATTTGAAATAATATATGAAAACTGTTGTATCATCTGATAGAAGACACTTTTTTAACGTTTATTATTTTTATTATCTTGTTTGAGAAATGTAATTCCAAAAACAAAGTGATATTAGCGGCAAAGTGATATGGACCTGTGATGCCATTAAATAAGCGGTGTTGTAAGTATTGAATTTGTTATCAAAGGGCCACTCGGGCTTACATCGCGAGTGTTAATTAGCTTTACATTTTCCGCGCAGCAAACTAGATCTTGTTCCCGCTGTTATGCAAATTATGCGCGGTAGTCGTGCGGTATATATGCATAATAAATTGGCAACATGACAAATATATTTTCAATCGTGCTTATCAAACTCATAAATAAATGAGAGATGCATCAACGAAGCAGATAATTAATGCCGGAAACATAGCCCAAATCGTGCGTACCAGGTCTGATAAAATTAGTAATATAAATATTACGACATGAATGATAATTGGTGTCAAGATAAACTCGCCATTGTGACGATTTTCGTTAATAATGTTCAATGTCCACATAATATACAAAAAAGTTGGAATCCATTAATTCTCCAGAATTTTTTATTTCACAAAATTGTTAGAAGCTAGTGGCTTTAATCATTGATGATTGATTGTTATCTTTCTCATATCAAGCGTACTAATTTTTCATTGTTATTTAACGAGAAGCATACTAATGTGGCACGCACGGTGAGATAAGAGCGCATTAATACTTAGGAAAAAAAAAGAGAAGAAAAATGACATTAAAAATTCAGTAATTGGAATCGATGCGAGTTCTGATTGGAATAATTGAGAAGGAAGCTGAAGGCGATAATCATTAAATATGCATTATTTATTCGGAAAGAAAATTTTAATCAAATAAGATCATTAAATTAAATTAAATACTTTCGTATTTTATCTGGATTATAATAAATCAGATAGACGAATGTTATTGGCATCTACCTTATATTAATTACTCTCTTCTCACATATTAGAAAAAAAAAATAATATTGATTGATGCGTTTAATGCAAAATGGATCCGATAATTATTGCATTTTTGCGTTTTAGCTATACATTTTTCGATAAATATAAAATCAATATTTCGGAAGCGGTTATTATTATTATTGCAATTTTTAAAATTCTTCTTGTATAATAATGTAAAACTGGTAAAACATCCACGGGATTCATGTAAAATTATCCGTGGAAAAAGTACTTTTCTCAGTCATTTACATTCTTGAAACTTGAAGTTTGCGAGAATTTTTTAAGGAGGTATATTTATATTTGCCGGAACGACGGATGCAAAAGGAACGGTGTTTGCGGAATTAATCAAGTTCTCGTTAAACAAGCAGAAGTGAGACAAACGATACGGCTTCTTTCCGCGTTTCTTCCGACGTCGCGCACAGACGTTTAATTATAACGTTTTCCAGCTGTGCCACTACGCAATTCGGATGGTGGTATCAAACTTCTCCCTACTGCGGGATATGTCGCCTGATTTTAGTTATCCCGGTCCAAAGTAGCTTATCCTGAAATTCCTTTCTTCTTGCTCCGCTCTACCATTCCCCTGCTGTGAAACGATCGGTATCTGACTGCGAGTGAACAAAGGTGCAAATTTTCTCGTTGAAGATCCTCCTCCGAGCACATATTATGGAAATGTGCGAAATGAATTTCAATCAGAATCACTCTGTTTCCCTTAGAAAACGCAATAGAAATCTATATTGCTAAAAATTTAATTTAATGTAACGGAAGTAGGGCAGCTTCATTAAAAACATTTAATGTACATTTAATCAAATTTAATGTTGTCAAAAGTGCACTAAATATCTAACATATTTAATATACTTCAAATTTAATGCGTAACTTAAAAATATATTGGATTCCATGACAAATATATACATATATATTTTTAACACTGAGAAAATAGTTAAACAATTCGAATCAAAATTCAGTCTGAACAATCCATAATACGTACCTAGTTCCTACTACGTACATTCGGAAACGAGCGTGACAATTCGTGCGGCATGTACGCGTACAAGTTTCTTAAATTATTATTCCGTAACTTTTTATCTCGCTGCAACCGTACGTTCCGCGTCATTCGCGTACCTAGGAATAATACAGAGTAATTTCCAGTCCAGTGCGCCTTCGCTCTTACGACTCGTTGCGAATGGAGCGAATATCACGTCGTCTACGGATGGTCATTTAATTTTTCCGCGCGTCGTATTTTGCATAATGGACTCTTCAGTGTTTTGCCGCGTCCTCCTCATCCGCGAGGGCGTCCCCGCCGCACGAGTGCGCCCGTAAGAAAAAGGGTTTTTGCATGTACTAATCGCCGTCTGTTTTGAATTTCATTTCGTGACATTCTCACGTGCGTAATCTCGCGTCGGGATCTCCCGTCTTTCACCCTGCTTTAATTACTTCATTGTTTCGCTCCCCCGTCGGATTATTTCAACGCACTTAAGGACAGGTTATCGCCTGTTTCGGGCTCGCCCGAGGCAATCACGAGACGCTAAATTGTTAGTCAAATCGACATCGCGGACGCGCGTCGGTTTTAAAGGGTTATTGAAAAACTTTCGCCCTGCTCGCTCAGTTTCCGTCACTATTCCGAATCGCCGGAATATGGTGGAATGTCCCTCGGGCAGTTTATCGTCAAGTGTTTCCGATCGATTTCTTTATCAATCCGCGGCGCTTGAAAGGGAAGAAAGGAACGCAATTAATCGGCTTTCAATAGCCCCGCCGCGGATCGTCGGTGTTCTATTTCAGTTGGATGATTAATGGAACGTTTAATAGCTTCCGTTAGGGCAGGTCGGAAGATACAAAGCGCGAACGTGTACGTGAAAAATGAATGGATTGAGTCGCGTGTTGAAACAGTGGCCGACATAATAACCGAGCTGCGCGGTCGAGCGTGAAATTAGATTCTCCGATTTCCAAATTATACGCAAAATAGGGTCGTTCGAGTAATTCAGCGATCGGCTATCGTAATTTCTTAATGTGATATATATACCACGATTTTCCTCCGTATCGTTTTTGTACGAGACGCTTATAACGGCTCACAATTAGAGAGCCATAAAGACCCGGGGCGGTTAATTGGAAAGGGAAACTGCCTCTCCAACTGTGAATGCGGTGCAATTCACCTGCGGCGACATCCCGGAATCGGTATCGACGAACCGTCTGGACCGCTGTTTAGCTGCGGTCGCCGATCCAATCAAGCCGCTGGCGCGTAGCGACAATTTCTTTTTTTATTTTTTCGTATCTGTCAGGTGGTTTCTCCTCGTTCTTTTACTTACGGATCCTTGGCTACGGAACGGAACGGAACGGAGCGCAGTGGGTGTGAAGGAACGACGTTCCGAGAAACTGCGATCGTACAACTTCCCGAAATCTTATAGCTGGTCACGGATCGAGCGTCTGCAACCCTCGTGCGACTTGCGAACCCCTTCGAAGCACGGTCTCCAAGCGCGAAGCCATAAACGTGAAGCGAGAAACTTTGGAAACCTGTCGGTTTCGACGGAGCCCGGCGAGCACTGCTCACCTTTCCGTTCTTCCCGAGGGGAGACTTCGCGATGTGACCGATTTCAGCGAGGAGCATCGAGCAAGATCGAGAAAACGCGCTTAGCAATTCCAACGTTCGGAGTCAGCGCGCGGGCTCGCGTCGCGGGTCACTGCAACACACAGGAAAGTCACAGTCGAGAAGCACGATTGTCTCCTACGAGCTCTCGCCCATCACCCGGTCAGAGGTTTTAATATCGGATCCCGAAAAGCGCGATATCCGCCTCAGCGAGTCGCGTCAGCGTTTCATTGCAGATATCCCGAGCGCGCATGCAAATGCAGCGCATAAGTTAGCATAAATAAGGGCTGTTCGCGTGTACTGGCTGGAGGGTGCTAAGACAATTCAGTCTGTATTGAATGTGTCTTGGCAGAGAGACGTACGTACGCGAGATTAAAAGATCTTTCACCTTGGAATTCGTCCAGGGGAAACGCGACCGATTTATTTCTTCTTATCTGCAACAACGGGCCTTTGTTTGTAAATTGTAAAGTTTAAAATTTGTTTGTAAATTGTAAATTTAATTTTACGCGATTCGAAATACATATATTTTGCTTATTTCGTTTTAATTAATGCTCCTATCAATAGATTAATTTTAGGGAAAGCCCGCAGTGTCCTTTTAACATTCGCGAATTTATTGAATCGGTCGCACAATGGGAATTTCCTGTTTAATCATTAGTAGTTTAATCGCAATCGATGATTATTTGAAACCTAATTATTTTTACCATATATTAGTCGAGATTACAAATCAAATGTTAAATTTATACGTAATCACGATCGATAATCGCTAATTTAAATACTCGCAATTTTGTTCGATCATAATTTCATTGTACTTTGCCCAATTCAATATTCACTGAGAATAATAATCCGCCGTTCCATTGTCGCTTCAAAATGAAGTGACATTGCTGAAGACGTATAATTGAAAATGATAATGATATTCGTGGGAGCTTCAGCTCCACCCGCATGTCGAAATTCGAGCTTGCAAGCAAGTAAATAAGCGCTTTCGGAATAAACCTGCGTAACTAAAACAAACCGACACCGACGTCTTATGCGAGATAATAGTTCTCTTGGTATCAACGCAGCGTAAAATGTGTGCGGATTAACGTCAGTTTTGTTATAACATTCTAACGAATTCGGCGTTGCATCAAGTATTCATGCATTAAGTATTCATTATTCATCCTTCTCTGGCAATTGTACCGCAAAGGCTTAGAAAGAACATATATGTATATATACCATATATAACTACTTTTTCACGTTTCGGGAGTATTTTTTGACTTTAATTAAGAGTAAGGAGAGCGCAAAAATCATAGGCTAAAACTACCTATCTTTTTATATTTCTTTTTCTGAGTCATCATCGAATTATCTATTTTTCCTCTATGACTGGTTAAATTTTGTTCGAAGCTTTTTTGAAACAAGCTTTCCCAAATTTTAATTATAATTTTAAAAAATCAGTTTTTTGCAAGCTAGATTGCTAACTTTATAACTTTTAGCATAATTATAATTTTTTAATATCGAATCGTAGTCCATAATTTTATTTGTGTGGAAAGGTTAAAGTAAATTAATAAAAATCAGTATACTTAAATAAAAATTAAAAGAAATTTTTTAAATTATTTCTCTATCATTTGCGCCAGTCATGAATGAATAAAAACAACTTATTATAATAACACTCTTTAGTGAAAAATGATATTTTAATCAAATCTAAAAATAAAAATTGAATCTAAAAAAATATCCAAATTTTACCATCTATTTTGAATGCTTATTATTTTAATATTTTTTTAAACAGTCATTTACTCTGTTTAGCGATTAGCTAGTGCAATGATTCTAATGCAAGGCGTATAATAGTTGTATAACGTAACAGTCAAATAATACACGATTATCGTATTATACGTTTTATGTATAATAATCATAAATCATAGTATCATATTATCAGTTTTGAAATAAACTTATATTTGTATTATTTTATGTGTGGCTGGGGAAATGCGGAAGTATACAGTACTCGTTTATTGGTGATGAACGGTCATTCACCGGGTGCATCTACCCCGACAACGCACAACAGCTGCAAATAGCATCGGAAATGCACCGGATTATATACAAAATTATATACGCCTCGCGCTCGTAGCCGTTCGATTTGATCGACCGCATTGGTCGCTCAGATTCAAACCCACTGTTTTACAACATATATAATTACGGGAGCAGCTTGCGATCGACGTGGTAGACCTCAGCTCTACAGGGTGAGAATCTCCGTTCAGAGCTATCAGTTTCCATAACTTGCAAATTTCCTTTGATCTCGATAGTTTCCTAACAAAACCGCCGAGACATTCTAGTATATCTTAATTAGAAATGTTCATCTTTGCACATTTATAAACGTGTCTAAAATAAATAATAAAAAAATAGAAGACTATATAATTTTACAAAATTGAAAATTTCAAAATGTTCTCTGCGTCTAAAATAAAAAGAGTAAAAATGAATGAAAAAGATAAACTGGAATGAAGCGACTGTAAAGTTATCGTTTTGAAGCGAATGTAGTTCCGAGACATCCTGTATAACAGCTTGTACGAAACGACGCGCGTTTCGTTTCACCGCTGCGGTTGCATGCCCGAGCGCATATTAAACTGTTACAAAGTAAAATTAGTTTGATTAATTCAAGTCGTCGACGGGCTTTGTCGCCGATCCAATCGATCCGACACGTTTTGTCACGGTCGAGAAAATCACGATGCATGGAGAAGTAACGCACCATTTCCGCGCAAACTGCCGCTACAAATTACGTTCTTGTTGAATCATGCGGCTTCTAATCCGCGGCTCATTAGGGTAATAAAATCCACTCTAAACGCGCGTGACGCAGACGTGATAAATGAGAATACCTGATCGGAGCTCACTCTGTTTAGTGCGAATTTAAAGTTTATAATAAATTCCATCGTGGAGAGAAGAACGCGAATTCAAAACGATTTCGTTAATAACAAGAATTAGCTTCGAATCCCACGGAGCTTTGTGCAATGGAGTTTTAATAGTTTAATGCTTTATTTGCTACTGTATTTTCCGTGAAATCCCCACGAGATCCGTCGAATTTCATTCGCAACTCCGTTTATGTTGTAGTATAGTTGTGTATGCTAAATTCGTCAGCAATTGAAATGTATTATTGGCTGCGAGAGAGAGAGCGACTTGTTACAGAATAAGTTGAGCAAACGTTGCGTCGCAGCTGAAATTCAGTTGTCAATCTTGTGGAGAACTCGGTTAGGAAGCCATCGACGAATGATTAAGTAATTTGTTGAATATGTAAAAACTCCATAATGCGGGAATGAAAATTCATCGAGAGTTCTATTGTTCTGAATTATAATAGAAAGCCCGCGCGAGACCATAAATCACAATCTTCTGCGCTATTTCAAGAGGGAAGTAATTAAAGTTAAATGATCCCAATAGCATATTGCAAGGCGATTGTTGTAAGAAATTTATAATGGCAAATAGATTCTCGGGGATAAGCGGCGACCGCTGGGAGACCGTCGACGAGTCGCGATCGACCTTCGTGTACGGATGAAAAAGGGCTAACTGTCACCCGCGCCGCCGAGGGAGTATCGATTTAAATATAAAAACGATGCCGGCGAAAAGATATACGAGAGGCTTACTTTATCTCGACAGTCTTCTTCCTTTTTTCATTTTTAAGCTCGCCGCGCCGTGCCGCGCCGCCGCCGAGGCCGGGGTTTGCTTTGCAGGGTTTGTCCTACGAAACGGAGGGGACTTGAACCCCGAGACTCCTCTTTACGCTCTCTTAAGCCGCCCGTATTCTCGCAACTCTCCTTGTGTTTTGTCCGACGTGCAAGAGACGTTCGCGAGTCGATTTATTTTCGACGGGCCGTAAGAAGACATGTTGAGAACTGAGGAAAATAATATTTATAGAAGCACGAAAACAACATCTTACATCATCGAGAACGATTCTACACACAGACAAATATCATTCTCGTGTGAAGAAAAGCGATTACTCAAAAATGGTTATTTTGTTTTGAGCACGAGATGAGTTTTTCTAAAATTTGTGAAGAATATATTTTGAAACAATCAAGAAGCTATCTTTTGTTAAAGATGAACAATATCTGTCAAAAAGAAGGTAAATTAAAAAAAAGCTACTTTAGCAATAAAATTAATATTTTTATATCTTTTATACGTTTTAATATTTTTCTTTTTTCATTTCGTGTGGTGAAATGACAAAAAAATGTTTCTTCCGGGAAAAGAAAAATCTTAATTATTAATTTTTTGGAATTCGAATATTATTGAAACGTTAATGTTTTCCTTCGTGGGATATAAACTGTAAATTGAGTAAAAGAAATGAAGTTAGCTCTCGGCAGAGCTGGGACACCCAGTACGTAAAACTATCGATAACGAGTCAATGTGCGTTCGTACGAAGTTCCGAACCGATGAGAGGCAAATTCCCGCGTTTTAATTAAATTCCTTTTGTACAGGTACTGCAATGTGACAATTTATTTTAAAATCGATGTCCACTGTAACTATCATAGAACCGATTTACTTTCCCTGTCATATGATGTCGCGTGTATTGACTATGATTTTTAATATTGATGGTCACACCTGCTTCTGAAGTTATCAGTTATTCAAAAATTTCAGATGATACTTGAACATAAAAAAAAAGTAAAAAATGTTTATGACGTCTGAAAAGTATCGATACCTTCAATTCCTAATATATTCCATGGAAAAGGAACATCTGTTATTATATTGCACATATATTTTAATGCGATAGCCATGTACCAGCGTACCACGGTATGATATACTGCATTATCGCTCTGTGAATGTTAAAGAACTCGTTTTTCATCATCGGATAGTCGGGAGAGAGGAGGGGGAATACGCTACATCGCCAAAAGTAGAATTTCATATCGCAAATGTCGCACGCTGTGAAGAATTCAGCGTCCGGCGTCGCGCGTGGAATTTAATAAAGGCATAAATACAATAACGTGCCGCGTGTGGCCTCGTGGGAAAACGACCTTCTCGCATTCCCTTTTTCTTTCCACCCTTCCCAATTTGCGATCGCGCGCTGTCCCACTCGGCGCAATTTTTACCGCTCTTCTCTCGTCCGTCGCGACGCGAACGACGACGAGCGCCGTCGAAAGTCGTAAAGATGCAAATGCACCGTCTTCGGGAGAGATTGCCAGCTGTCCCAAAACCGCCGGGATACCTACACGATGAATCCACCAGTCCTCTCAATGCCGCCCTGAAAGCCATGTCCCGCGGGAACCGTGAGTCGGGCTTCTCAATTCGCAAATATGTATTACGAAAGGTGAAAGGGCAAGTTTTTCGGAGACGGTTCGGAAGAGTACGAGCGTATACCTTGCTCCGTATATCCAAGGGATATCTCTCGCATGAAACCCATAAGGTGCATGTTGCTGTTGCGACAGAGAAAAAGAGGGAATGAGAAAGCTTCCGAACCGAGAGGGAATACACGAGCAGCGAAGTAAGTTTGGGCAGTCGAATATATATTTGGATGGCTGCCCTCTCTTTCTCTCGTCGCGTGATCGATGAGGCATTCGAAACGAGGTGGAACTTGGGGAAAAAAAAACACGCGTCACGTCGCTTTCCCATCTTTTTTTATACTATTTCGTAAATTACCCGCTATTAGCGTACGCGTACGGTAATTTACCTTGCTACTAATTACTGCAATATTCCCGTGAAAACGCTGACGTTCTCGTTACGATAGCGAATGCATAAGTCACGAAAACGCGTCCGTGCCGGGTGTCCGGTAGTGTCTAATAAACGAAAATTTATCCCTTCGCGACGCGCCGGTTTATTTGCCGGCAATTTCACCCAGCGACGTGTCGCCGCGCCCAGACAAAACATATGTATTCGGCTTGTAATTATAATTTGCGAATTTGCGCAGGGTCAGCTGAGTTTATCGGTAATTCCTTGGACGGCAAGAATTATTGTGTTCAACGTGCCATGCACATTAAACGTTATCCTTAATTATACGATACTGAATTGGAGGAACAAGGTTACTTCAAATGCAGACATTGAGTGAGTTAACTTTTAAAAAAAAATGTATTGATTGCATTGTTGTGCATTAGTTATATATGAGTTGAATAAAACTCACCTAATTTAAAAAAAAATATATTTATTTATGAGGACATCAAAATAAATTAAGTGAGAGTAAAGCCTATTTTAACATTCACAAAAATCAAATACATTTTCTATATAGAATATATGTCAATAAATAAAAACATTTTTTAAACTCTAAACATTTTATATATTTATATAAGATAATAAGATCTGAATAAAAAATAAATTAAAAATAATAAAGAAACTAAACAAAGTTATCTTCTAAATTACTTTTAAAATTATTATCATAAAATTAATCATAAAAACGAAATTCCTTAGGGTTTACTTTATTATTAAACATCACAATTACTTTTAATTTGGTCTTTAATTAATCTTTTAATCTTTGGAAATTTTTAGTCATTTGGGTGCAATTTTAACTTCTCAGAAGTTAGCAGCATTGGAAATCGTTATCCTCGGGTGCAAGTTTCAAACATAAACAAACAACAATAACTATAACATGATCATAAGGGAGCTTTACTTGATGTGTGTGTGTGTGTGTGCGCGCGCGCGCGTGTGTGAGTATTATTTCTAAAAAAATATACTTATTCCAAAAAATTAACCTTATATATATTTATTATTTTCTGTAATTAAGAAATTAAATAATATTATAAGTAAAAAAACATAAAATAACGCATATTTAATAAACTTTGGATTTTTATAAAAACGTTTCATACACATATCTTGTTACAAAGTTTCTAAACAGACACATTGCTGCCGGTTTCAATTTCCTACTTTCCTACTTCCTATGACACGTCTTTTAAGTAGATATACTTACTCTAGGTGTAAAGCGCGTTTTTAAGTAATAAATTCAAAAGTGGGCTTTATTTAGTGCTGAGCCTCATTCGGCTCAGGTACCTTATCATAGATTATATTTTTTTCTAAAAAAAAAAAGAGTAAGAATGTTTTTATAGGTGTGTCTTTAAATGGACTTTTGCGCGAGTGGCGCGGATTTAGTTTGGCAATGCGTCGAGCTTAAAATCGTTGTGGCCTGGCGGTGGTTTTTATCCGATTTTATGCGGCGAATCTTCCCACGTGAAAAACTACTGGTTAAAATAAATGAACGTTAAATCTACTGAAGGGATATAAGATTATTCGGAACACTGGGCTTTAAAAGCCCCGCGCAATTGTTACACCATTTCACGTTGGTGACGCTTTCAATTTGCAAAAAAATGCATTTATTACGCTCACGTCATCCGAATGCATGCCACGATGAATATATCAGTTCAGTCAACAAATAATGCGATTTTTCTCGAATGGATTGAATTTTACGAGTGTAAAACTGGAAAATTTTTATAGAAATAAAAATCTAGTAAGTAAAATAAATATAGCAAACAATGAAAAGATAAT
This sequence comes from Solenopsis invicta, assembly GCF_016802725.1. Lineage (NCBI taxonomy): Eukaryota > Metazoa > Arthropoda > Insecta > Hymenoptera > Formicidae > Solenopsis > Solenopsis invicta. The sequence goes on from NC_052669.1 coordinate 25,132,688, forward strand.
CAGGCAAGCCTTATTGAAATAAATCAATCATGTAATTAAGTATTAGAATAAGATTAATTTTTTATTTATTCTCAATTAAAGTCTATTATTTTTTAGACTTTCTCATTTATTATATTTTACGTGTTCTTCTTTTAATAACATTTTCAATTAATAATTTTTCACGCGTGTTTCTCTTACATCTTGTGGCATGTAACGTACAAACTGGATCACACTTTGCATTTAAAAGTTAATCGGAGAAATGTCCAAGAGGACGTGTAACGTAATCGCATTACACGTGATAATGGTCGCGTTGGCTGCCGAACATCAATTAAACTTTTCTAACTACTTTCGTAACTTGAATGAAGGCTTGTGTTTATCCGGCTATTGTCAGCGATATAAACTGCAAGGCCAGCACGATGACGATGTAGGCTATCTGACGTGAGAGTGTTAGTCTCATCTTTCTCAAGTTGATACTGATTAAACTTCCCTAATTTTGACATACGGCTATCTCGGCATTGTACGTGTCTTATTTATAAGACTGAATAAAGCAACTCGGCTAAGTTCATTATCGGGCGCACATCGGGCTTTTTTAAGATGAATAAAAAGCGACATAAAGTCTAGCAAGACAAGCTTATTTATACAAACTTCGAACAACGTAGTCAGCATTTTTAAGAACGAAGAAAACTTTGTAAAGATTCTTATACAAAATTAAAATTATCTTTATTATCTTTTCTGATCGCTTGTTTCTTATGTATTAAGCTACATCACGCAGCATGTACTTAAAAATTTTAATAGTCAGATTACATGATGTTACAAAAATTATAAAATATTATTAGTTACCATTTTCTTAGCTTTCTATTTTTCATTAATTTTCTAATTTTTCTAATTAAAAAATTCGTACTTATAACTCGGTGTTATCATAGCGTTTGATTTTCGTCCGATTCGATACTATCATTTGCACGCAGTAGCGACGTTTGTTGCAAAAAAATCACAGTTTCAACGACCGTGATTGTTCATGCAACGAGATTCTCACGAAAGGACAATTGAAATTTTTTTGCGGTCCATTCGACAAAGGCCATATTTATTATCTCGTTAATTTTAATCCCCCAACCACGCCGCGTGACCCAGTATCGCGTACACCTCGACGACAATGATTTACGGCGCTTTTCCGGTACAATAAAGCCGGGATGTGTACGCACGTACACACATATATGCGCGCAATACGCAGTTCTATTCGGCAAAAACGAGAATCGCGTCTACTTCTATTTTGCCCACTTCATTTATACACAGAGTGCTCCAAAATTACTGACTGTCGTTTTCGCCAAAAATCGTTCGATCTGTGAAAATATGGCAAAAAAATATCAAATTTTTGTATTTTTCAAATAATTAACGATGGAGCACATAGAGAACTTTCAACAAATTCTCCCTCTCTCTCTCTCTCTCTCTCTCTTTCTTATTTTCTTTCCTTCTCTTTTTCTCTAAGGATTTTAAAAAGGAAAATAGATGAGAAAAGACTAATAAGCACAAAGTTAATAAGAATGATATCTCGCGTATTGCGCTTTCCATGAATATCTTTAAAGGTAACGGAGACGCGTTTGCACGAGACTGGAAACTCATTGGTATCGCGAAGGCGAGACAGCTGGAGGAGCCTTTATGAACCTCGGACCTTTGCAGAGATTATTATAGTCATTGTTCAACGAACTCTCCTTAGCTAGTTCCCGCGGGCAAAACTGAGTATCGCACCATCTGAGCTCAACAAGTTGATAATCTGCATCACCGTAGTATATCAATTTCGGTCGGACCTCTCTCTAAACGCTTTCAATGGGTACATTAGCATCGTGTTTAATATACAAGTAAATTGAATAAACAATTACCTGTGTTTGCGCATAACACGCGACTCCACGCGTAAATTAAACCAGAAGTTAAACGTGTTCGCCCCCCTACCCCTCTCCTCCGGAAATGCGAGAGGTAAAAGTAATTTATTGCACAGTGGCGAAAGCTGGTGTCACTGAGTTTGCTAAAGATCGAGTTTCTTTACAAAATAGTCATGTTACGCGAGGAGGATCGTAAAGATTAGCTTTCATCGGGATTTCATTTTGAGACCGATTTAGTCTGCGCTATTCGACGCCGTCTGCTGCAACGAAGATCGGCAGCTCAGATTTTCTCGACATTTTGTTAAGGTTAATTCTTCGAACGCTTAACCCTCGGCTTCTCCACTTCTCTAACACGCATCAGTCAACGTCACTACGAGTAAGATTGACGAACTCCCTATTTCCTCGGCTATTATATAATGCTCTATTTAAGATTCCCCGACGTTGTTTACCGTAAAACCGACGGAGCAAAAAGTCGTGATGAGATCGATCGACACTAGAATAATAAGGATAAGCCTGGCGAATAGACATTACGGATAATCATTGAGCCAGCTTCGGTATTGCGCGGCGCAATCCGATTAGAGCAAGGTTTCATGGAAGCAAAATCGAAATAATCGAGCTGGAAAAAAAAAATAAATAAACATCTCGCCGCCGCGTATTGTGCCGATCGGGAATTCGGCGATTATTCGGCCCTCGACAATATCACATCCGCGGGGCTTAATCACTAGCGGCCACGCGGCCATTAAATCGCCCGTAATTTGTTTTAAGCTCCTCACGGAATTATGTGTACCTACTTTCCCCTAAGTTACTGTCCCGAGTCAATTCCCATGCGCGCATTCGATGATATTGCACTTTCTCTCGTCTCTGTAAGCTCTTTGACCAATCTGGAACCAATTTTCCTCAAGCTAGGAATTTATCTTTTTTTCTTCTCCTTTAATATCCTGGGAATTGAGATTCAAGTGGAAATCATGTTTGCGGAAAGATATCGAACGAGGAATGTTTCTTTGTCTATTCAGCTTAGTGTGTTCTACTCAGATCCTTCAGGTCGATTTTACGTAACGAAAACATTTCGTTACAGATTATGGGCAAATGGTACGTCGTGGAAGTACTGGAACACAGGGTGGATCCCACGAAACCCGTGAGCAGTTCGTACATCGTTGACTCTTGTCCAATCGTGAGGTTGAGGGAGCCGCTGTGGGAGCATGCTGCATTGAAATTACTATGGAGCGAGGAGTCCGGAAACGTGGAATACACCTTCCGAATACCAGATATCTCCAGAAGAAAGGGCTTATGGCGGACTATGGCCCCGCAGAACGGTAAAGTTTGATTTACTTTCGTATATCTCAACTCTCAACTACAATTAATTATTCCAAATTTTCACATTATCTATCATCTGTTATTTATTCGGTGCCTTATGTTATAAATTTATTATCGATGACAATAAAATGTGAAGAAAACACGTCTTTTTATTAAATAAGTCTTCAATGTCGCATTAAACAGCATCTAATTGCGTGAGCGTAATTCAACAATGCTACGTTGCGATTTAATTAACATGTAGACGATGAATATTCTCTGCTAGAACACGTAAATTATTATTGAAACCAGATGCATTAATTATCGCTGTATGTACAAATTAATGCGTTTGCATTGTACATTTGACATCCGCAATGAACCGTGTAAACTAGAATCTGATGCAAATGCATATTTGTGTAAGGAGCAATTACATAAAATGAGGTTCGTGATCGGTAACATCTGACGAAATTAGGGTAACACGGTTTCAAGTTTTAATTTCTTTTGGACGAATTGATCAAAATCGAGAAGGATGTGCGGGTGAGCTTTACTTCTTTAGATCTTAATCGAATCTCTTAGCATTCCGCTTTTCTCGATAAGTTCCAAAGTATTTCAGCCATTTCAATTATAAGACGAGTTACGGCTTTCATCGCGATTGATTTTCCATGTTATATAGTTAGCTGAATTAAGAAATCTTTCGTGATAAAACTGGGATTCTTAATTTTTCAATCACCCTTGAGCAACGTTTCGCTCAATCGATCTCCTTCCAAGTATCTCTTTAAAAATGAAGAAATGAAACTACGAAGGACACTTGAACATGGCAAAAAAAGAAAAACGCGCACTCTCCGGTGAAATGCATGTTACAATTTTAGCGTACGATACACAATTTTGTCTCGAATAGCCTTTCGCAAATTGGCAAAATCAAACTTGGCTTACATCTGAATTTTTCAATTTACTTCAAACTGTAACAAAAACATGTTGCGCTTTTGTGTGCGTCATTATTTCTTTCTCCTTCTCTTCCTTCTTTCTCTATTGTGCCAAATTTTATTAATCCACAAAATATTCAAAAATAAGTCATAACCAATTTGATAATAAATTCAAATTATTTATGCATTAGAACGTCACCTCCTTTTATTAGAAGAAATTTTCGTAGAAATAACGATCAGACGACATTCTCGATAAAGAGAAATCGAAAGAGAAATCAATATAAAAGGATTAAAAAAGATAATCAAAGTTATTGAGACAATTTCGTTGATAAGAAAATTGCGGTTAAAATTTTTGTTTCACATGCGAAGAGCCTTTCTATTTCCATAATGAGGAGCGACAGAGGAAACAGATATATCCAGTGAGCAAACTTTGGCGCGGAGTTCAAAGTTCTTTCGAGGGTGATTATCATAAGCCAGTCCGAATAACCGATCACACCGCGCTCGGCAGACGGGTGGTCGAAAGTTTCGGGGCAACTCCTCGTAGAGGGTAAATTGGATTAACGATTCGACCGGGTTGATCGCGACTAAAGTTGCATCGGCATTAGGAACGTGCCATTAGGCCGGCGGCTCTTAAGATAGATATGCGCTTTGAATAGATCGTCAAACGAGGCCAACACCCGCAATGAATGAGCATTTCTCTCTCGTGGAAAAACCAATTGGAATTTATTTCTCAACGAGATTTGCATGGCTAGCCTCGGCAGAAGATGTAAACACGAAGCAAGCGAGAAAAAAAAGACTATAAAATCAAAGCAATATGATGTTAACGGAAAGAACGATTTTATTGAAGTATCTAAAGATTTAGTTGTACAGATTTGAAAAAAGTTTTCTTAGATCATCAACATGACATTCTAGCAACTTCTTCAATTCGAGCAACCTACCTAAATTATTTTTATAGTCTAATAAAATTATTTTCAGATCTGCATTTTTCTATAAATTTATATATTTTAGATATTTTAAAAAACTGTTCTTTCCGTGTACGTAAAAAAAGATCGTAGTATTTTAAATTCAAGTACATGTCTTTTTATATATTCTTGATCAATTCTGATATTGAAAGTTAATCGGTAATTATTGTAATAATAAAAGAAATTAATTAAAACTATTGTAAAATTCCGACGACAGAACCATTTTTAGTATGTAAGAAAATAAAACTGAAATATAAAAGTAATAATATTGTAATAAAGATATTGCAATAGATTAATGGTTGTTGTAGCAGAAAAGTAAAACGAAAGAAAACGGGTTATTGCATTTGTTCGACATTCGAATTGACTGATGGTAAGGATAAAGAACTCGAAAAGAAAAGATACGAAATTAAATTGGTTCAATGAAACTGTTTGGCTCGCTGGATACTTTCTTGAACTCCGATATCCTTACTATTTGCGTCCATTGGCGGATTAAAAAGTTTGTTAAATGAAGAGTAGAATGCCCATTTGTCTAGGATCCAAACAAAAACACGAAGATTTCTTTGTTATAAACGATCGTTAATGATTTTATATAATTACCATTATATAAAAGACAAAATTCACGAGCATTTTAAATATCTATCTTCTTTAAACATATTACAGGTGTGAATCTACACTATCTTTTCTGGCCAAATTGAAGTTGATGAAATCACTCAGTAGTGTATTATAAGAAAACGCCGATTATCTGGACTAGAGAATTCGATGTAGCTATTATCGATTATCCGCAGAAAATGTTCAAGAAAGAACGTAAACGTGATATTAAACGAGATAATACCCCTTTCTCAGACGGAATGTACAATCGCGCATCAATGTAATTCGCCGGAACACGATTCACCGTCGGCAATTAAAATCCCAAGACGCGCCGGCTAACGATCTTAATGAATTCGTGGGATTGTCCGTGTGATTATCGGTTAACCGTCAGTCGAGTCGAGGTAGGATTCAGCCGTCGTAAGCCGGCGAAGTCGAGGCATCCAATTACGACTGCCGGCTGTCGGAGAATGACGGGGAACGCGGAGAATTCGTCGCGAGGTGCTCCTCCGAGAAAGCGCTCGTCGACGTGGAAAATAATTTTTCAAAAGTCGCACGGCCATCTGCTCTTTCTAATTTCTTTCCGGCCGACTCTGCAAGTTCTTCTCTCCGACTCATCCACCTACATCATCCCTTCCCGGTGGCAATCGCTTCGCCGAGTAGCTTGTCCGACGCTATTCTTCGCTATCGGTCAACAGCAAATACGCGAGCCAGTATAATAGCGCACGAGCAGACGCGGAACGTAATGCGGATTGAGGTCTCTTCGGGATTTCGTTTCAGTTTGCCTGCCCGCCGGAGCATACTAATCCGAAAACCGAAAACGATCTGAATTGCCAGGGATAATATGCCGCGGCATCGTGAAACTGCAAGAGTATATATCCGATTGATGCACGGTTAATTGTGGAGTCGTTGGAACTTTGAGAAACGACAGCTACCGAGTTCGCTCTCGTACTAATCCTCTCGCGAATGAATCTTTATTCGGGAAAAACGACGTCTCTGTGAAATGAGCGACTTTCACGTATCTTTCAAGTAGAAATATTGTACAAGTCTTCTACTTTTGAGCTAAAAGCGATACGTACACGTTATTTATAATCAGTAATGATAAAAAGTGCTCTAATAAAATTGAAAAAAAAAAAGTAATTACTTATTAAAATAAATATTTCTTTATCTCGTTTTAATTCACCAGTGTATCGAGTTCAATAGATTCGTATACAATAATTTTTGAATAAACTTTCAAACACATTAAAACTCTCTTCTCCGGCCAATTTAGAATCGACTTGTTAGTGAAAATTTAACTGATCGTAAACCCCCTTTGTAAAGGGAGCGTGGTAATTATCTCTTTCAAGCAAGAACGCATTTCTATTAAATTATTAGAGAGCATTTTTTAATTTTGACGTTTTGCGTCAGAAAGTTCTCGTTAAAACCAATTTTGACCCAGTATTTCAATATCGAGGCACCAGAAAAATTCCGGCGTAATAGAATTCCTGAGGAATATCTCTCTAGAGAAAGAGAGAGGGGGCGGGGGGGGAAAAGTAAAAGACGATAAAATACATCTCGATATATCTTTTCAGTTGCATATACAAACGCAATTGATTATTTTCTTTCCACGTATAAACGTACATATAGATTATAGATGTATAAATTTATCATGTGGCTGATTAAATTTGGGAACAACGTGGCGAAAAATAAAAATAATGAAAAATAAATATCTAGTATTACTCTGATAGACAAACAACGGGTTTTAATAATACAAAATATAATTTTAGCTCGCGTAGAATTCTCAAATTACATACGTATGTGATATCTTGAATATCTTGTGCTGGCTAAAATTACATTTGCGCGCGCTCACTTACACACGCGCGGTTTGATTACACAAAAGGAGCGAATCGTGCTGCATCTCGCGCAGGCTTCCTCAATCTGAAGAAGAGAAACGCGCGCGATCAACGGTCACTTTTTCGTCGGCGCAACATAAGCGACTTTATTACGAAAAGTTAAATCAATTTCGTGCATTAGCCGCTCCTTGAGCCGGAAGCGCTAGGACTGCGGAGGAATTCGCCCCGCGAGAATGTTTTTGTCGTTTTATAGACGACGCGGAATGAAAACTTTCCTCCGACATCTTCCTCTCGCCAAATTTAACTTCCCCCCTTCGACTTCGGCCGGGAATCTCATCAGAGCTGCAGCTGCCGTACTTTAGGCACTAAAAACGAAGATCCGGGGCAGTTTTTCGCGATGGAATTCATAATTCTCGGGGTAACGTACTTCGCGGTTACTGGACGCGATGCCTGACGAGACAGCGAGAAGACTCTGGGGAGACTAATAGATGTAAGTGCTGCCTACCGGAGATCTACGCGCGGTCGGAACAATTTCCCGCGGAGAAGATAAAGACCTCTTATCCTTGTACGACCGACCTAGTTTTCAAACTTGCAAACGGACAGCATTGACCTTTTTCTTCAGGTTGCGCTAGAGATGAGAAAAGTTGTTTCTGTAATACGTAAAAACGGTGCACTTTAATCGCGAGATTTGCTTAAAATTTAATTCAATTGAAATAGAATAACATTCTAAAAAGCTTGTAAAGTGCATTTTATAAAAACTAATCACCAATTGTAACACTGGAGCGAGGAGAAGAGAAAGACAGGAGGAGAAAGAAAACGTAATCATTAAGCTAATCGATTAATTAGTTTGCTTGTTAATTTCAGATTGCTCATTTATCGGTAAGGTATACTGTTTAGCTGTTAATTTATAATTGTTTACAAGCGCGTTGAGAGAAGTAAATTGAAATCCATCGCTCAACCGATCAATTTGAAGCAGCGATATACATAACGGGAGTTAGCAAATGTAATGATAGTGTCGCACTATGGGAACGAATTTGAATACTGATCAGGACAATGTATCGACTGAAGCGATTACGGCGATGACATTACCGGCATATGCAATTAATCATGTGCGTTGCAATTACCATGTCGTTTTAATATAATTTGTGACTTCGGTGCAATTGGAAAGGACGCGACGCGAGTAGATAAACATCTAATTTCTGTCACGGTGTAATTACGGGTATCGCGCCCTTTCGATTTCATTGCCCGCGCGTTATTCATGTCGCTTTGCTTAATAGCCGGAACAATCCAGTCGCAGTAAATGTCAATCGCAACCGTTTCAGTGAATCGTCATTTCAATGAATTGTCAGGGTACGGCAATGTTTTGCGGCGATGATCAATATGTCACATATCTACGTGAAACATCGTCGTTGTTTTAACGATTTGGTTAGTTTCAATTAAAACATATATATAAGGATTTCATAACATTTTGGTATAACTTTAGAAATGGAATCGGGACACAAAAATAACATAAAAAATTCACGTGTACACTATAAGTCAATTCGACTCAGTTATCGAGAAGTAGATTATTATTATTAATACTGTTACGAAACAGTATTATTTTATTAATACTGTTACGAAAAATAGCAAATATTTATATATAAACTTTTATTGGTGACTTTCATTATTTTATAATTTTATTGGATAACTGTTATTCTTGTAACAGAGTTATAAAAGTCAAAGTTTTATTTTTCGCCTATTCAATATCAATAAAATTATCTTATCTAATCGAGCAGAATTGACTTACGATACATATATAGAAACTTTTCTGTCCTGAATTCATTTCCGAAGTTATGTCCATACGCTATGAAATACTTGATAAAACCGTAAGAATGTAAAAAAAATTAGTCATGTAACAGAAGAGAATTTTTCGAAATTTTTGCTCTAAAAATAGATTATTTGGAAGTATCAAAGATTTATCAAAATAAAAATTAGCGGATGATCTGACAGAGGTGGAACGATCCCTCCTCCCTGCACATAAGTTTAGTTGAAAACGGAGCGGATGTTTCTAAATGCCAGTATTAAAGTGCTATCTCCAGTGAAATATTTCCAACATCGCGCGATGATCCCGCGAAATGTGGAATGCACATGCATCGCTTATGGTCGATGCACACATTACGCATATAGATTGTATACGTGCCTGCCGTCTCGTCTCCGTATATTTCCCTTCATAACGCTAAGTGCGTTCTCAACTATGTAATGAGCCGTAATATCACGTATTTCCATAACACGCGTATATTTTGCGTCATCACGAATGATCGAGTACGTCTAAAGTGCAAGTGAAGCCGTAATCAGATCGTTGTATAACCGATTATTTAAATAGCCATAAATAGTAACTGTGATCTAATTAACTTTAAAAACATTCGTTAACCGTCAGACACGAAGAATAACGCGTGATAAATGTAAACGTGAATTTTTTGTATCGTTTAAGTGTGAGACTAACTGTCCGCGTTTTATCCCGGTCAATTCACTTAGATCAAACATTTCTACAGATTAAACATTGCACAGGTTAGAGTTTATGTCTCGAAGTCCGGTGAAGTGGTTGAAACTTACATTTGTCAAAGCCCCCGACTTAGTCCATTAAACGTGTTCAGATAAAAGTGCCAGGTCCGTGATAAATGATACTAAATACAATGCTATTGGGTACTATTTGTTACTCGCTGTGGAAGTTTCTAAAGGAAACACTTTGGTTTCTTTGTAATTTCGTACTACTCGCATCAGCTTTTTTATTGCTTCGCAATGCTCGTGCTTATTATCCGAGCTACTTAATCACTTCTCAAATACTACAAGAAGATTAACCGGAATTCGAAAGCTCATTATACAGTATACCATAAAAATCAATTTTGTACAACTCGACTTTTGTAGGAAGCGAATCGAAATCCACACAAACTCATAATTTTTTTAAGGCTGCATTACATCTATTTTCAAAATGATGAAAAAAGAATTTGAAAAAATTGTTCTATATTGTATTTAAAAGTAATACAACAAATATTTTAATAAGAAGAAATGTACTAAAAGAAATAATGACATAAATCTGAAACTTTTTTATATATATGTAAGTACATTAAATATTTAAGATGATTTATATTATAGTGGGTGTAAACTATAAATATTAACATATTTATAAAAATGAGTACATCTTTAAACAATGCAAAACTTAAAAATACAATAATTTTTCAGTATCTTCTATATGGTGCGGTTACACAAAAGGTGTAAAAAAAATATTTGCACACTCCTGTTTGAAAAAATTTTATGCAAGGCACGAAAGTAAAATCAAAATGTATTTTCATCACATTCTGTTTACGTTTCTGCTAGTACACCAAATAAAGTGTATCGTAGAAACATTTTATCCTTTTGCGCAAAATTTTTCTAAAAAAAAAAAAGAAAAAAAAGGGATGAGCTATCGAAATATTTTTTTCCATTGTATAAACCTGTTATATGTGTGTACACACACGCACGCACGCACGCACGCGCGCGCGCGCGCGCGCGCACACACACACACACACACACACACACACACACACACACACACACACACACAGAGAGAGAGAGAGAGAGAGAGAGAGAGAGAGAGAGAGAGAGAGAGAGAGGTTGTATTATGTGTAGAACTATAATATTGTATATAGGTGAACTATATAATGTTTCGCCTCTTCACAATATCAGTAGAGGCAGGAAATTGGGAAGTCAAGCTTTCGTTACTTGTTCGATCCTTCTTTATTGTCGCGCTTTCCTATCTTGGCAATATCTTAGATGCCTATTTTGAAAAGCTCTATGGACCGAAAAGTCTCATCTATCATTCCTACTATTAATACGCGCGTATTTTAAACTCACCAGACTAAACAATCAAACTTGGTTGATGAATACATTTACGGGATATTCAAAAAATTTTTGTTTAAAGATATTATCTTTAGAATCTTTAAATAATTGTCTAGAATAATCTCTCGGAGCTTGAATTTCGTCAGTTTTTAGTCTTTCATATCACGACAAGGTATTTTCACGTAAAACAAAAATCCGCGAGTACAAAGTGTCCCCGCGCGCTTCTACCCTTCTTCCTATTTCACTCAAGAGCATTCCACGCGAAGATAAAACTACTTCGTAAAAATAGACTTGTCGTCGACAGACATTTATTTCTGCAGTCGCGACAGTTCCGTTTGTACAAGAGATTCTACTTCGTGCAGCGGACGGAAGCTGACGCGAAAAGCCGGGGCAGGAAATTCGATAGGGAGGCCTCCTCTCCTCCCTCTCGTCATCTTCCTCCCCCTTTCATCCCCGCGTCTTGCGTATCGCGCCCCGTTGCTTCTTTTAACCTGGCTACTGATTTAATTTGCAGGTAGCTTGACGGAGAGGCAGAAGTACATGCAGTTCACCGGCAGCGTACACGTAATGAAGGCCGTCGCCTCGGACATGGTGTTGACTTTCTGCTCCCGGAATCCCAACAATCAGCTCTACTCCCTCCTATTGTCACGCGAGCACATTCTGCAGAAGAGCGACAAACGAGGCGTTCACAATCTTCTGTCGCGCCGCGGCCTGAAGATCGTGAGCATCCGCGAAACCTGCATGAACGGCGGCGTCGGATTCAGACGGAGCGCACTCGATCTCATCGCCTGGACGACCCTCGTCGGCCTCCTCTCGTCGAGCGTACTCCTCAGGTCTTGGCAGTAGTGAAATTAGATGGACGATCGATCGATCTCGAGACATCCAAGATCGCCAGATCGCGCCTCAACCGTGTCTCACCGTCGCGTCGTGGACTAATTAACGCGATTGTGCTAACACTTTGGATGCTGCCACGCGAGTAATCTCAGAACATTAAGCCGGGTTACGGAAATCCGTCGACTGCACTCGACGTCTACACGTGCTACGTTAGTTGCCTATCTGCAAGATGCTCGCGCGCGCGCCAAAATAAATAATTCTCGCGTCCTAATTTTCCGTGTAATTTAAGTAAAGTTTTTAATTTACCAAACCGATCTCTCTTTTTTTTAAATTTGTTATAATTTGTTGCCTTATTAACAACTATTTTAATTAACAAGTATAACATGCGGATAAATTACTGAATAAAAGCAAACCGCAGAGTTTACCTTTTACGCGGTTACAAAGAATGAAATGTTATACGTTACACATTAATATTAAATAATGCAACATTCAGGAGAGTAATTGTTGAAATTTTAAACCAAAATAAAATAATTTAACAAAATTAAAATAAGTTTAATAATTAATTTAAATTAAAGTAAAATTAAATTCCAAACGAAGCAGTTAATGAGCTCTACTTATTATAATTTTCTTTTTTTAACCGTCTAGGGCACTCTCAACGTGTCGATCGATACGCAAACTAATTTTAAGCGAGAGAGTCGCATCCAAAGGGTTAAAATTACACCGCACGGCGACGGACGCTCGATCATTGACATCGAAGATTTCTTCCGCAATTAACTTAACGTCATCGTGGATACTCGATCAACATCACGGAGAGCGGAATTGCGATTTAGATCCTAGGTGTTCCCGGTCTCAGGTAATCGCACAGAAAGAACGAACCAACGTCGACGGGATTTGCGATTCGGCGACTTCGAATGACGATTTTCAAGGGGATCGGATCGCGAGAAGCGTAGCAAGATCGAGCGTAAGAGGAGCATCGATATCATCTGCGATTCCCATGCGGGGGTGCTTCTTCCATTCCATCCCTTTATAGATTCACCCCGGATCGTCGGCCACTCGAATATTTTTCAGCGACGTCCGCCGTCATTTGTTCCTGTACCGAGAATGAATTACCCATTAGGCGATTTCTCTCTACCTCCCGTCGTGGACCCTCGCGAATCCTCGTGGACATCGCGCTCTTCGCCGCTCCGTACGGTTTTTAATCAAAAGCCCCTTTGTAGCGAGCGCAAAAAGTTTATTGCGAACAAAGCGCGAACACACTGCGGAGTTCATTCTTTCTTCTCCCTTGATGTTTTCTTGAATTATGTGTGCTCGTGTCCTCTCTCTTGTAACGAATTCGCTGAACGACATGATTTTGCCGACTGAATTATTGAAAGGTCCGCCTCGATATACTACTACTTAATGCATTTGTATTAAGTAATAATTAAGTAATAATTATTTCTAGGCTAATTATTACTTTTCGTACGTAACGTTACTTCTTGCGACGCGGATTTAAGTTTATACGAACAGATTCGTTGCGAAAGGGAAAAAAAGAGCACTCTCCCGAAGTTTCAGCAAAGTTGTTAAGATCACTTTGCGTCCGTTGCGAAAATACGCGGTTTCTCTCCCCACACCCCTCCCCACTTTAATGGCGCAAATCTCAACGAAATCCGTAACAGAGGGAGAGTAAGAATGACGGAACATCAGAATCTCTCGCGCGAGAACCGCGCCGAGGATTTTCCGCAAATACTTTTCCGATAGCTGAGGGACGCGTACCCGTTTGGCGAACCCCTTGGCATCCCTTTGACCACACTGAGGGATGTTCGAGCGGCACTAACGTTTCTCTTTCCATCTCTCTGTTCCCCTCGCCCCGGTACTTGTCCGTCAGAAAAGTTCCCTCGAATTGCCTTATCGTGGGGAACATCTCGATGCCAGAGTCGCGTCCCGCCGATAAGAGCGCGGATTACGGGGGAGAGAAATGGGAACGCGAAGCTAAGAGATGTCTGCATTCTTGTGTGTCTCCGTCAAATAGACGAAGAGATAGAGAGGGAGAGAGAAGAAAAATGAGGTATGCTCTCAACGATTTCGAGTTCCACTGATGCAGCAACCTCATGCAGATTGCAGAACTGTCTGAACGGCGATAATGCCGTTCCGCGGGAAGAAGTTCCCCCGGGATTCGCTTTGCCTCTTTCGAGGTTTTTCGCATACGGGGTGCTCTTAAGAACGAGGCTAACGATAACCATGGTGCAACCGTGGTCACCACGGCCCAGGTCCCGCTAACGTCTTCAAAAGTGACAGTAAGACGCCACGGCTTACGATAAAAGTTGCCTATGTGCCTATTTGAGTAACAATTGATATACCGTTTGTACTATCCTTTTAATATTGCCTTTTATGAGAAACAAATCATCTCATATTTTCAATCTCATATCTTAATCTTGCTTTATCATGCAGAATATTATAGATACATTTTAAAAGGTTATTTGCATTAATTTTTTTTTATTGTAATCCCGATGTGTAAGTTTTTGTTTTATTTTTTTTTCACAAAACTTTTTTCACAAAAGTGTCGTATTGATCTGAAAGCTCGTGAGATCTTTTTCAAGACACCTTGTATTATGCAGTTCGGGTCACGTATAGCTCACGAATGTCGCGACGTCGTCGCGACGTCGGTGTCGTTCTGTTTCGCTCTGCGCCGCGTAACGAAATCACCGAAATCTCCATACTCACGCCTAGAATTTTCAAACGACTACGCAAATAGGTAAGCCCACATTTTTCAACAGACCGTCGGCAATTATTGATTCATCATCCTGATTCACCGAAAGAGACGAATCCGCACAAAACGAGTCTTTTACACGATTATCGAATTAGTACTCCCGTTTGGGATAAAAAATAAACAAATATGTATAAAGACCAGCAATAGCTTTGACTGTCGAATTTTTATACATCTCTCAATGTTTTTAATGTTTAAAAGAAGGAGGGATACACACCGCTTCGGAATTTTCACACGCGCATTATCGAAAAATCGATGTCTACGAATATCGCTTGAGACCGGTCCAACGTTGCGCATATTTACGATAAATAATTGTAATTTTGGCTAAAGTTTCGAAAAGATTTTTGCTTCAATTATTATAAAATTTGGCGACAACGTCTCTCTCTTTTGAAAAAATAAAAAACCGAATTTTTCAACCCAATCTTTCGATTTTCACGATGCTAATTAATAATTCTGATTGTTAAATAAAATTTCAATCAACGAGTTGCTAAATGCACATTTTTAAAATTCTCCGTTACACATTAAAATAATTCGAGGTAAGTACGCTTTTCGGAACTTGGCTCGTAATTTTAAGCGAAAGATCTAAGTGTTCAATTTAAATGAATCAGTACGACTGGAAGCCGCGTAAACATCATTTTTTTGTTGCGGAAAAGTTTAGTCACGATCAGAATTTTATTCTCCAAATGGAAGATGAAATATGTTTGATCGGTTAAATCGACGTTCTCTCCTTGCACCCTTTAAACGCTTTACAGAATAAAATACCGTCCGCGGTTAACTCTCGAGAAAGATCTGATATATGCGGTTTCCAGTCGCATCGATGCAAATAATCACGTCGTACATGAATGATTCGTGTCTCTGGAAAAAAAAAAATAAAGAATCGAACGTCGTTCTGCTGTACGACCACGAGACACGATATAAATGCATGTCGTACATGTTTCCGAGTGTTGGCGAATGTAAAATGACAATAGGTGTCAGCGGTCACGCTGATTCTGCGAGGATGGATAGGTGTAGCAAATCGTCGAATATTTAAAGTCTAAACTATCGAACCAAATATCGCGTGAGGGAGGATATCAATGTACCGTGACAATTTCACATTCAATCTACAATTCTCGAATGTTTTCTCTACAGTTGTCTAGGATTAAGAATGTCAGTTATCCGGTAAGCTACGCGAACGTAATTAAAATACATAATTCTTAGCGTTCTTTCCGTTGCATGTGACACACAAATTTTATTGTTAATATTTAAGCTTCGTTATTTTCCCGATTTGTCAAATTGATATGCAATCATAGAATTATATAAGCTACGTGCGTGTGCGTAAGGAAAATAACAGTTTAATCCAACTGCTAGTATAATAACTAAAACAGCGTGAAATAATTATTTCGCTTTGAAATATAAAATCGCCCCTCGAAATATAATAATTATATTTATTATTTTGTTAATTGTTTCATATATAACTCTATAAAGCAAATTTATTACTGATTATTGGGATGCCGTTATTACTAGAAAGTCTATTATAAAATAACGTAGTTGTTATAAAATAATCATATTTATATATATATATATATATATATATAAAGATACGGTATTATAATTATCGATCGATGCAATATCAAGATGCGAAGTGATTGTGATTAACGACGTAATTAAATTGAAAGCCATTGTAGCAACGATTACGCGAATACATTCCTTGAAAAGTCTGATAAGCCTGATGAATCTCTTGGATGATTGTCAAAATATCCAAGTAATTTAATAAATGACAATTAAGACAAAAAGTACTAATCTTTTGATAATTTGTACTCTCTTTATCTAGAACAATGCCGAACGATTCGCGGGTGAATTAACAATGCTGTAACGAAAACAACAGTATGAAATAATCACCTGTGCCGACAGATTTAATAAGAAGAGCTGCGAGCGCGTGTGAGAAAATGATCATTAATTAATGTCAACGTCGCGCTGATTGCTGTAAATTAATGTCGATATTAGCGCA
Source organism: Solenopsis invicta (assembly GCF_016802725.1). Lineage (NCBI taxonomy): Eukaryota > Metazoa > Arthropoda > Insecta > Hymenoptera > Formicidae > Solenopsis > Solenopsis invicta. Next base: position 25,149,552 of record NC_052669.1, read on the forward strand.
GCGGTGTGCTGCAAGGGAGCGAGTAAACAATTAAACGATGGGATGTGATTAAGGCCTGGTGAAGCTCGATAGCTCGGAAAGGAAGGACCGGCTTATCGATCTCTCCCCCCCCCCTCCGTGCTCGAGAGAGAGAGAGAGAGAGAGAGAGAGAGAGAGAGGGAGAGAGAGCGGCCCAAGAGCCCCGCCGTTGTTTCCGTAACGTAATGTCGCGCCGTTATGCAGAATTTACGAGGCCGTGGTGCTAACCACGCGAGAGCCGTGCCATCAATTTTTATCACACTCACTTCCGAATTAAGCTTAAACACGATATTTCTTTTCGAGCATACGGCGGATTTATCGGACGATTACACGAGAATCCCATAACTCGCGTTACGATCCGACCGCGTATTTCTTACATCCGCGCGCCAACGAGGCTACCGTTTACTTTTTTTCTTCAATATTTCGTCATTTATTGAAGGATTATTACCGAGGTGCGGCGCTTCGACTCTGGATTCTGTTCCTCATAGCTCGAGGGATTCCGATCTCGAGACGGGACGGCGATTCAACGCACGAGCTTCCGCCGATTGTCAAAAATCTTTTGCTTAATCACATTCGCCCGGGCAATCACATTTCCAAATTTAGTATTGTTTATGATCAAATCTATATAATTGGGATCATTAATTTATCTTCTTTCCGTCAGTATTGAATAAAGAATTAATGTATCACGCTTAGCGATGGGCATTCGATTCTCATTCTCAGATATTTTTAATATTTTCAATAAGTTTCATAATTTTTGATAATATTGGAAATGAATTCAAGACTTTTGTCACACATCCGAAACGATTGAAAATGATTAAAAGCGCTTGATAGCCCATCGCTCTGCAATTATCAATTAACTGATATATTTTCAAGTGGTAAACTATATTTTTATAACATTTGAAAACCATTTTTAAAAACGCTACAAATAATGGGTTTAAGTCCCCTTTATTTAATAAAAAAAACATTTATTTTGATAAAAGAATAATTTGAAACGTTTGAAAAATGTTTATTTAAACATTTGAAAAAAATGTGTCCTGCAATATCAAATAAATGTTTTTAAAATGTTTTAAAAATATTTTTAAAATTGTTGTTTGCTACTTGGGTTAATGCGAAAGAGACGTGATGAAATAAAAATATACGAAATCGTCTATTGCGAAGATGTAGTCTGTATGTATCTTGACTTTGAATAAGGCAAGATATTCGTGATATCGATCGTGAAAACTGCCCACAATCATCGCTAATTCGCGTTCCTGCGATAATTTTAAGTATAATGAATGATATTAGAGAGCTCGTTATTGAATTATTGTATACTCGATGCAGCGGTCGCGCGGGAATGCGCGATGTTATGTTTAAAATGCTCTAGAGTCTTTATTTATTGTACAAACAAAAACGCTGGATATTATAGATATATATAAATATATATATACATATAAGTATACGTATAAGTTATACATATACGATCTATAGTACCTAATACGATGTAATCGTATGCTTATTATGTGTATAAAAATACGAAACAATAAAAAACTACTTCGACGTTTCACGCATCTCTATATATTTATTATATATCCTATCATTTTCTCTCTGAGAAGCAAGATGTTACATCCCCTCCCCCCCGCCCATAGGTTATCGTTTTTTTTAGGTTATCGTTTTTTTTATTTATTTGTTTTAATAATTATTATTTGGCATGAGTAGGAGCTAAAAAGTTAAAAGTTAAATAATAATGTTAAAAAGTTAACAACTTTTAATTTAGTTAATTTTTAATTATTTAATTAGTTATTTTTTAAATATAAAAATTTTAATTTATTAACATTTTCCCAAGTTAAAAATTTATCTTTGTAAAAGAAAAATTATATTCTTAAAAAACCAATTTTTTTTGTATTTCTTGTAAGTTTAATTTACAAATAAAATATTAAATTTGTTTAATGATCAATAATTGCAGTGTAATTTAACTTACAAATTTCTAATTTAATATGAAAGTTTTTCAAAATTAATTTTTAATTTAACTTTAGTTAAAAAATATATTACCTTGTCTAAGTCTGCGATTTGATAATAACGTTAACACAATTTTTTATAAAACATAATGTAACGTGAGCAATGAAATAGTCACTTATGATATAATTTTTAAAAAATCAAAATATTATTTATAATAGTAATGGCAGAAATAATTACCTTTGTACTGAAAAAAAGTCTAAGTATTAGCAAGCAAACATTACTTGTGACGTTTTGTTCGATATTTATCGATTGTAACAAAATTTGATTGTAAGAAAATGTATATTTTTGTGAAATACATATATATTTCATTTCAATGAAATTAACTCATTTTTCTTATTAATACGTTAATTTGCCAGGAATAAAATTTTACTTCAAAATATTTAAATATTTATTCCAGTGAACTAAATTTATATCCACAAAATAAATTTTTAAGTATCTCTTTTTCAATGTAACTCTCGCATTACTCATTAAAAAAAAGTAACAAGTTACTTGTCACACTAAAAAAAAAAAAAAAAAAAAAAAAAAAAAAACACACACAAAATTTATTTGTGGGACAAAGAAATTTACATTTGTCTTATTGTATTTAGACGTCTAGCAACGCCAAGTCTTTATCCTATCTGAAAAAGTACATTACATCGAAGTTTATTATTGTCGCTTTTTCGATATGCTGATTGATTATCATTACTTTGTGAACGGCTGTCATTACGGAGATCGCGTATTTTGACTACGTGTATCAAGGAGTTAATAATGTAATATTCAATTTGTATGAAGTTATGTAATATTAGAAGATTTGTTTTGTTTTGTCTACTAAAAATAAGAATTATATATGAAAAACAAAAAAATTTCAGCATAAAGCATTTTATATCGCTACAAGCATCTTCTTCGTGCAACGTGTAAGAGACATTGTTTATCACGCGATTAAGGAAATAACAATTTAACAATTCGGACGCGATGAATACAGGATCGATAGTGAGCTCGTTGCAAATGAGTTCTGCCTTCTGTGTCAAGTTTAACACACGTCTAACGTCGACTAAGCTTTCTTAATCAAGATTCGTACGACACTTGTATCTTACAAGCCATAGTCGCAGGCAGCAAGTCACTTAAAGGAGACGCACTTTCTGGGGTGCTTTTGTCAACCCGCGACATGCTCACAAATCATGGCTAATCCAGCTGATCGGCCGGTTAGACGTCAAGTTCAATAAGACATGGTCTCATTGAACCGATAACGTGACGAGAAATCAGAGTGAACATTGCATCGATCTCCGATACCGAATCGTACACTGTAATTAATTGCATATGTGCTCAATCAAACGAGAAAATTATTTTTTTGACGAATCGCAATGTCTCTTACACTTACCACACTGAGAAAAAAAATTCCTATATTTTAATAAACACTTATTCAAATATTTCTAATGAAATATTTACTTACAGTACATAAATATTTAATATAGTAAAAGAAATAAAATTTAAATTTAATTAGTGGTTCTTTACTATTACATAAATATATATTTACATTTATTAAATATTTCATTATTAATATTCGAATAGATATTTATCAAAATTAAATAAGTTTTATTTCAGTACACAAAAAGTTGAAAAAAATAAATTAAATATGAAAAATCAAAGAATTTCTTCTTTTAAAAAATTATTTTATGTTCATGCAAGCATGTACTTCGTAGCACGTACAAGAGACATTGCTTGCGACGCGTTTAGCAAAATAATGATTTAGCAATTCGGACGCGATGGATACGGGATCGGTAGTGAGCTCATTGCGAATGAGTTCTGCCTTCTGTGACACGTTTAACACACGTCTAACGTCGACTAAGCTTTCTTAATCATGATTCGTACGACACTTGTATCTTACAAGCCATAGTCGCAGGCAGCAAGTCACTTAAAGGAGACGCACTTTCTGGGGTGCTTTTGTCAACCCGCGACATGCTCACAAATCGTGGTTAATCCAGCTGATCGACCGGTTAGACGCTAAGTCCAATGAGACATGGTCTCATTGAATCGATAACGTGACGAGAAGTCAGAATGAACATTGCAACGGTCTCCGATACCGAATCGTACCCCGTAATTAATTGCACATGTGCTCAATCAAACGCGAAAATTATTTTTTTGACGAATCGCAATGTCTCTTACACTACGAAAAGCTGAAATTGTCTCTATCTAAAAAAGTGCATTGCATCGGTACTCGAAATTTCAAAATTTATTGTTGTCGCTTTTTTAATGTGCTGATTAGTTCTCATTCAGCGCTTACTTCGTAAATGACGTTCGCGGAGATCGCGTATTTTGACTATTTATATTGAGGAGTTAATAATGTAATATTCAATTTGTAATTTGTACGAAATTATGCAATATAGGTCTTGTAGCACGCGCCACGCACGCGCATGTTTTGTCTAGTACTTGGAAAATTTGGAGTGATTGAATTTGTGCAATAGTCATCATCATAATTACTTTTTTTTTATAACTAATAAATATTGAAGAAAACGTTACAAGTAATATTTGCTTGCTGCTAATACGTTGACTTTTTTTCTCAGTGCAAAAATGATTATTACCGTTATGAAAAAAATGTAACATCACTAAATCGTTATTATAAAAAATTAACAGTACTCCCAATCTCTGCTTTCTTCTTATATTTCTTCCCTGGTAATAAGGTACAATTGCACATCACGCTTTGTGTAAGTGAAGGATATGTTTTCTTCTTACGATATTAATTTACGAAAATCTCGCTTTACACTGACGTAGTAGGCGTTACGGCGCCGCCTGTATGTCGAAAGCAACGAGAGCAACTTTAATGCTCTGCAGCCGGTAATATAATGCATTCTAACGTGTTACGTCACGTAACTCTGTTCTACAAAATGCAACGCAAAGTTTCGGGAGGAGGAACTTACTCTTCGCGTGGGAACTCTCAAACAAGCGCGAGCTGAGTCGAGAGAGCGAAAAAGCTTTCTGATCCGCTCATATATTTGCATCGACGAGGCCGTAGTACGGAGCGGAAGTTCTCTACCGTCGACAGTAACCAGACGGCAAATATCGTAAATGTCAGACAGCATCGAAAATACATTGGGCGATCTATCAAAACATCGGTGTTCGATAGACATTCCGAATTCATTCGTACGTTCGCTTTTTTATTTCACGCAATTCCTGCTCTACAGAAAATTAGCGTTAAATGCAGATAGAGTCCAGCTGTTCGTCGAAGCAATTTTTTTCCGAGCGATTTATTCATCTGATTGTGTAACTTTTTCCCGAAGGCAAAAAGTAAAAAATGAAAATTTTTATCACTAAAATTAATAGAGAAATTTTTCATTTTTTACATTTCCAATCGAGGGAAAAAGCTACATGATCGTTATTCTGAAGTAAGAATCCCACATGACATAAGCCTTTAAGGCATGTTCTAAGAACGTACTCGGGTCACTCCTCGAAAAAAAATCTTCGAGATAGAACACAGAATTCATAATAATATCACAAGGATGTCATTTGTTATTTAACAATATCGTAATGATATCATAAGAGCGAGATAGAGACTAGTTACTTAACTAGTTAAAAATTAAATAATAAAGTGAATAACTTTAAACTTAACTTAAGTTTAAGTGAATAACTTTAAACTTAACTTAAGATTAAAATTTAAAATAATTTAATTTTTAACTTTAACCAGTTATTTATAAAGCATACAAACTTTAATTTATTAACTTTTTCTCTAAGTTAAAAATTTATCAATGTAAAAGAAAAAGTTTATAAAAAAATGTACATTTTAACATAAAACAATATTTCTTTGTTATTTCATTATTTCCTAAAAATTTGATTCACAAGTAAAATATTAAAATTAATTAATAGATAAAATTAAAATTAATATTAAAATTAATTGATAGATCACTCTGTGTATTTTCGATGCAGTCTGACTTTTTTTAATTATGTAATTTTCAACGTAACTAATTTTATACATTTATTAAGAAAAAAAATATTTTAAAACAAACAATAATAACACAAAAAAATTATTTACTTGGATTCTATTAACTTATTTAACTGCAGTTAAGTTAAAAATTTCTTAATGCACATAAATAGTATAAAATGTAAATCATTTTGTCCATATCAGATTTCTAACTTTAAAGTTAAAAAAATTAATAAATAATAAAGTTAATAACTTATTTAATTTATAATACATTTATTTTTAATTTTAATTTTAATAGTTATTTTTGAAACTTTAATTTATTAATATTTTTCTAAATTAAAAATTTGAATAAAAAAAAATGATAAAATAAAAAATACATACATAAGAAACAATATTTCGTTATATTATATTTATATTTATTTTATCTAATTAAAATTATGCAATATAATAAATTAATTCTTTATATATATTTTTACTGTTTTTAATTATGATTAAACCATGTATATAATTATTTATATAATTATTAATCAATGGTAATAAAAGAAGCTTATATAATTCGACATTTGATACTGCAATATGATTTTATTCTTATAATATGAGTTTCAATATAAAAGTCAAAGTTAGAGTAGATCTGGTTATAATATATAAAAATCTGTACAAAGCTATTTTAAAAAAATAAAATCCAAGTAGTGTCGTTAATTAAAAAAAAATAAATAAATAAAATGAAATGCTAGTAATAAGTGGTAAATTTGATTTTCCCTCTAAAAAAATAATATCATAAAATTAATCCATTAAATTTCGAAAACTTCTACGCACATTTCTGTTTAATTATATGTAAAAAAAATTGTCAAATTAATTGACTCACCAATTGTTGTTGTTCCTGCCACTGTTGCTGCTACTGCATTCCCTTTCCGCAAATTCTAAAAATATAATAAATATACTTATTTATAAATATAAATACAGAGTAAAAATAAAATATTATTTCACAGTAGAAATAGTATATTATTTATTCTATCATTTTAATTTACAATCGTGTGAGATTAATAATGTATTTTTATATAATATTGATTTATTGGATTCTTTTAGTTTCTGAACACAATAAAATACATAAGATCTTTTAAACATTTTTAAATTTAGGTAGAATCAAAGAAATTATTACAATAGCAAAACTAAACATATTTAATCAGAATATTTCACATTGTAATTCCAATAATTGTAATCTCAATTCTTTTGACACCCTAGTAGCACTTTCTGTAGAGTAGAATCTACATGCAGTTAAATGCAGATGTTAAAATCGTCAGATGTGCAAAATATTTTTCTCAATATGGTCCTTGTGTCTGTCAACAAGATTTGTGCAATGTACATACTATACATATGCAAATGAACTGTTTCCAGATACATGTTTTAGAAATTGAACTTTGACTATAGTCTACTTAATGCTACTGATACTTTGAAGCATTCTTTAATTGATCAATTTGTAAAATTTTTTGTTTCAATTGGTCAATGAAACGTTTTGAAACATTTGTAGTATCAAGTGGACTACAGCCTAAATTGAAGCAGATTCTTCTCCTAACTGCGTCTGTACACAGACTGCTGCGATTCTTGCAGCAGATACAAGCAAGTTTTTTGCACATAGAGTAAAAATCTGCCTTTCAAAATCTTTCAGAGGATTTGAGCAGAATAAAGAAGATCATAACATTCTTCTGGCAGAATTTGATAAGATCTGCTGCAAGGTTTATAGCAATCTTGCAGAAAATTACTAATAAGGTGCATAAATATTACATATTATATTTTACTAATTTCATAGAATGTAAAAATAAAAATTCACTTTTATTTTTATACACTCAAATTGCAAAAAATTAAATGCAAAAATACCCATAGATATCAGTTAATAAAATAATATACTTACCGAGTTACTCCACGGCTGTCGTCTTCTGCTGACATCTCATTCTGTTATTCTTCTTGAATCACACGTTATTAACTGCTCGATTCTTTATTCGGTATTCCCGATATTGCTTAAATATCACACATGAATACGAACACGATTGTCAATGAAACGAGAAACGCGGGAAAGTGACATGTCGCGACGCAACAGGTGCTAACCTTGACTAGAACATACTAGAAACGCGATTATTTTACGTGTTACGCTATGCTTGCGTGTCGAGACGATCGTCTGCCATTACTCTCATCACTTTTGACACCGTATCTGTGCACAATTTATTCTCGAAAAACGTAAAAAGTACGAAACGTTCGAGAAGTGAGTACGATACCGGCCGAACAAGGAAAGCAGTCGACGCGTGACGTCACGCACGCCGAGTGACGGTACGTTGTTTGAACGGAGACGAGAGCCGGTGGATAAATACACGCATACTTACGACGCACTATTCGCACTGTTAGAAGCGAGACAAACCGGCTTTTGTATCTAACAAAGTCGACGAATATCACACAATGTCTACTCGCGTATCACTCGACACATCCACGATGTTTTACGACGCAAATGAGACGCTCGACGCGAATACGTACGCAGAAAAAGCATCCCCGAGCGAACATTCTCGAAAAAGTGACTTGCGACAACGCGAAAAGGTCATCAAACGTACTGCGTATCACGAACGAGCACGATTTCGATACAGTCACTCTTGTCACAAGACGATTTGTTATCACATTCAGTACTCTCACCATCCGCGCACAATATGAAATACACGGGAGCACAGTAATGGCGGAATGTGCGACTGCAGCGACTACCGGCGGCGCTAGCGCTAGCACAAAGAGGGCAGTGACGGCGTACTGCGTAGGCCGTAATGGCGTAGTACTCGTAGTAGTGGCCGGCCGGCCGGCCGGCGGCGCCTGCGTGGCGGCGATCGTTGCCGAGCGCCGGCGAAGGTGACCGAGCGGCCGAGCCGGCGCCGCTGCCGCTGCCGCTACGGCAGTTACTATTACTATCACCTTGTTTACTAGCGCCACGATAGTCGGACGTTACGACATAGCTCCTACAGTGCTTCCTGTGTTTTTCGAATTGTGTGTGGATGGTGAGTGTTGATCGGATGTTAATAATCGTCTTGTGACAAAAGTGACTGTATCGTGTACGTAGAAATCGTGCTCCTTCGTGATACGCAGTACATTAGATAACCTTGTCGTGTTGCCGCAAGTCACGGTTTCGAGAATAGCCGCTCGAGGTTTTCTCTGCATACGTAGATTCGTTCTTATCTTCGCATTGTAATATATCGTGTTAATGATGCGTGAGTAGACGTCGATCGATATTTGTTCATTCAATAGATACAAAAGCCTGGTCGTCTAATCTTGTCACCGTTCAGGTATCTCACTCGGCGTGCGTGATATCAAGTGCCGGCTGTTCTTCTTCCTCCAGTATCGTTACTTGCTTCTAATGCTTCTGATCGGGCGTTCCACGTTTTTCGAGTGTAAATTGTGCACGGATACGGTGTCTAAAATGACGAATTTAGTAACGAACGATCGTCTCGACTCTCAACACGTAAGCATAACGTCGAAATAATCGTATTTGTGGCATGCTTCTTCACACGACCTGTTGCGTTGTTACTTTCTCGCACGTTTCTCTTTTCATTCGCGTTCGTGTTCGTATGTGATATTTAAACAATATCGGGTATGTCAAAGAATCGGGTGTTGTAATTCAAGAAGAGCAGCAGAGATATCAGCAGAAGATGACAGCCGTGGAGTAACTCGGTAAGTGTATTATTTTATTAACTGATATATCTATGGGTTTTTGCATTTAAATTTTCCCAATTTGAATGTAAAAATAAAAGTAAATTTTTATTCTTACGCTTGATCAAATTAATTAAATATAATATGTGATATTTATGCACCCTAGTAGCATTTGCTGCAAGACTGCTGTAAATCTTGCAACAGATCTTGACAAATTTTGCTAGCAGGACATTATGATCTTCCTCATCCTGTTCAAATTCTCTGAAAGATTCTCTAAGGCAGATTTTTGCAAGAAACTTGCACATATCTAATGCAAGAACTGCAGCGTTCTGTTTATAAATTGCAATTCAAGAAAGAATCTTTGATGTAAGCTGTGGTCCACTTGATATTACAAATGCTTTGAAATATTTCATGGACCAATCGATCGTTTTATAAATGGATCAATTAAAGAATGCATTAAAGCATCTGTCACATCAACTGGACCATAGTTGAAGTTCGCTTTCTGCAGCAAGTATTTGAAAATAGATTTGCATGTACATTGCACAAATCTTGCTGACAGCCTGTCAGCAGGACCATATTTAGAATAATCTTTTATAGATTTGACTCAATTTTGCTGCACACATATTCTGTGCAGAAAATGCTATTAGGGTGTAAAAAGAATTGGAATTACAATGTGAAATATTCTCATTAAATATGTTTATTTTTGCTATTGTAATAAGGCTGTAATTGTAACCATACTGCTGTAATTATAAAGTTTGAAGAGATATTGTTAAATGTGGGTACAAAATTTGATGTAGTCTTTAAGATTTGTAGATTTTAAACAAATAATATATATGATATTTTGTTTCTCTTCTTTCAGCGATAAATTTCTTTTTAAAGTTTAAAGGTAATTAGATTATGTGCAGCTTTGTTCATACTGATTGAATATAGGTGTTAACTATAATCTTTCAACTTGACGAAAGATTATGAATATCTTTAAGCTGTCTCATAATCCAGCCATCTTTAAGTTACAAAACAAAATTTATCGCTGAAAGAGAAGATGCAAAGAAGGCAGAATATCATATATGCTATTATTTTAAAATCGCTAGCATTAGATTTTGTATCCACGTTCAACAATGTCTCTTTAAACTTTATTACTATAGCCTTATTGTAGTAAAAAATGTAAAACACAAAATTATATTTAACGTAATGTCTATTTATTTAAAAATACACATTTTTATTTAAACAAAACAAATAAATGCTTGTATCAAAATATGATTTTAAAAAAATGCATTTTTTTATTAAAAAAAATTTTTTCTCAATGTAAGCCATTAACTTAGCTTAATTCTAAATTAAAAAATACATTAATTTACTCTGCATAAAATAAAAGGGTATCTTGTATATGTATGCGACAAAATATATGTGGACTATGGAGTTCTTGTGACGTCATTTCGATTCCGCGATTTACACGGGAAAGGCTGTCTGGTATCGTAACGAAAGGAACACGAATTTTCGAATTATCGTATCACCGCGATACGCGGGACAGAATTATTCTTAACTAGGATTGAGATTCGAACGCGTCTCCTTTCAAATCTTTCGTTTCTTACGTATAATTCACTCACCGGCCTCCCGCAGTAAGACACGACTGTTAAATCGCACTCGGGAAGGTGAGACACTCGCAGCGCCTAACATGTCCGGCGATGGACGTCCGGTTGAGGTCAATATCAACACGAACGAAGTCGACGGACCATTTGGACTTTGGTGTACGTTAAGTCTGAAATCCTTTGCAAAGAGATTTTGTTTCTCTCATAAAAAGAGTCGCACAACTGACAACATCTCGCGCGTAAATGCGTCACGTAGCGTTCCCGCGCGCCCGGGCGGTCACTCGACGCTCGCTGAGTCGTCGAACGTGGTTGGTTCCTGCTGATTTCTACCGATTACATTCAGCCAATCACATTTGATTTTTCGTGGCCGCCACTGGGCCCGGGCGGCTCGCTGGCCAGGGGGTGCTAGGTACTAGGTAGACTCGCGTTGTGTGCTTGCATACTTGCATTTATCGGTGCACTCTGAAAGTAATAAGTGTTTTATAAACCGTTGTAAATATCGTAAACGATGAATTTTGACCATTCGAGAATTACTTTTCGATTTAGGGAATGTGGCTGGAATGGGTCTTGATGCTGCTGCGGACGTCATATTTGCAAATAAACAATAAGTAATTTGGTCACCTAAGGTATCCTTGCTTTTTAATATGGCATTTGCCAGTAAATACTAAGATCCTTTTCATCTTATGTTCCGTGAATTTTCTGTGTACGAAGAGCTAATGATCAATAGCAACTTTGATTGCTTTATACGAACGTTATTAAGTTGGAGCAATCTTGGTGCAAATAAAAATTTTACATTAACATGATAGTAATCTAGATTATAATAAAAATGATAAAAAATTGAGTATTGATGTGTAAAAATTTTACAAAAATGTGTATTAATATGTGTAAAAATTCACAATGAAAAATGTAAGTTATGAAATTAATACTAATATTGAAATTGTCTATCTAAAACGATAAAATTTGGTAATGACATCCATGAAATCTTTAATCATAGTAAACCTAGTATAATCAAGAAATAAATAAGGATATAATTTTAAGGTAGAATAATAAGAAAGATGAAAGTTGCTTTTATTTTTATCATTTTGAATGTACTTTTCTTGCATCTTTAGATTATGGCGACTGGCAGCTATAATATGAACTTTTTATGTTTTGCATCATTTCTAGACACATAGATGACTACGCTACTATTGCAAATTATGTAACTGCTTACGTTATGAGAGTTGAGAACAATGTCATGAGTATATTACAGTAATATTATTCTGACAAGTAGAGTTGTCAAAATACGATGTTATACTATTTGCATTTTTGTTCTCTTTTATAAATAATTTATAAATAATTGATAGCAATGAACACATTAAGTTGATTGTTTATAAAAGTTCTTGTATCTTTTATTTTTACTTTGTTTACTACATCAAATATGTGAGAAGGAAAACTTGGTCCTAAATCTATTGTTTACACTCTTCTTTATATGTAGAAATTCAGTGATGCAATTATTTATTACATATGTTATGTAACTATATACAGGGTGTTCTAGTATAAGTGGGCACCTCTTTTATTTCATAAACTAATAGAGATAGACTCAGTAAAAATAATGTATTACACGATTTGAAGTATTTGAGCACAGTAATTACTTAAGAAAATTATTTATGTTCAATAACAGACATGCATAATTTTTGTATAGTAAAGTTAATATTTCTACATGATAAAAGTAGTGTTCTTTTTAATACATGAGTACAATTATGTACAATATATCAAAATTATTTTATATAAATTATAAAAGTTATATTGATTTAAAGTTTCGTGGACAAATTCTGCCTTTTCAATTTTGTTCCTGCAGTGTGGCTAACTTTAGACTCTCGCTTTATAATCAGATGTCAACATGTTACATGTCAATCACTAAAGCGAAAGTCGAAAGTTAGCCATGTACGCTACAGGACTGAAACTGAAAAGATAGTATTTGCCCATGAAATTTTAAACCAATATAACTTGTATAATTTGTACAATAATTTTGATATATTGTACATCATTGTACTCATTAGAAGGAACATTACAACTTTTATTAGATAGAAATATTTACTTTGCAGTGCAAAAGTTATGCATGTTTCTTTGTTCTTTAACATAGATAATTTTTTTAAGTGACCACTGTAATCACATTAAAGTTTAGTTTAAATCGTATAATTTGATATTATTTTTATTGGGTCTATTTCTGTTAATTTAAGAAATAAAAGAGGATGACCATTTATAAGGGGACACCCTGTATAGTTACAGAATGAGAAAAATAATTTTGTCTCTAAGTCTCTACATAATGAAGAGTGTAATCATTAGATTGTGAAACAAGTTTCTCCTCTCCCATTTCAGCTAGAAAGCAAAATAAAATTAAAAGATACAAGAATTTTTTATATTGTTTTTTATTTTTTACCATTGTTGTGATTTTATTTTTTAATTTAAATATTAAAGCAACTTTTATGTTTTTTATTATTTTATTTTAAATTTCTTTTTATGTATCTCTGTTTTATATCAACATTGTGTATATTACATAATTTTTCACTTAATTTCTACTTTTGCAAGATGAAGAGTATTCTTCCTTGATGCATAAGAATTATGAGTTTTTCAGTGTTAATTGTTCGAGCGCTAATTTAGATTTTGTATTTATGTATTACAGGGTCAACGTGGTGTTTCAACTATGCTGATGCACATCGTGTCGGTGAGTGAAAAATTAACGCTTATTTTAAATTGGAATAATGAATCCGTGTAAGATATTTATGCAAATATATATTTGGCATACACCTATTAAATTAAGAACGTTACAAATTTAATACGAAGTTACATAGATTCATTACTTCAAAATGAATGGGTTAGAGTAACATATATTAAGAAGAAACAGTTATTAACTTGGCATACATCTTATAAAAAGCTAGAACATAGTATAAACATTTTGTGTTGTGTAAACGTAAAGATTAATAGCTTACAATACTGTTTCAACTCAAAAATCTCTTTTTAAAATTCATGTTATTGTTTCGAATTTCTAATATAAACTTTTATTATACTACATTGAATTAATAATAAAAACGATAATGTGGAATGGTTTCTACATCCAACTAATTTTAATAGATCGGCTTCAAGGAAATATGAGTTATAACGTATTTCTATTGTGTATAAATTGGGTCTCAAAATCTTCAAATGAAAGATATAGATCTTAGATCAATAAAAAAAATTTGCTGTAATATAAGTTTCATTTTTCTAACGTTGAAGTGACTGCTTCAGGTTAAACAATCAAAAATAATTTCTAGATCTAGACGTAGTAAGGTATATAAGAATCATTAAAGAATTTTTTTATACTTCTGAAAATAATAAAAATTAAATCAGGAGTATTGCAATCCAATTGTTTGTAGAAAAAGTGCCAAAAAATTAGGTGTGTACGAAGGGATAGAAGTAAGAGTTTCTTCATACACAAATGGTATGTTCTGTTTTTCTTTTGAATCTCGTTACGACTAATTGTCCAAATAATAAATCATTTAAGAACTTCATAAATCTACTTGGTACTAAATTGTTTTCAATTTCCTTGCAACTTTCCACTATCGATTTTCTGCTAGTTCCTTTATTAATTATTCGTGTATTGTCCGCTACAGGATAGTGATCCTTTCTCGTATTTTTCGCAACATCACCTTTTTTTCTTTTTCGCATTTCTCACTATTCCGTGTGCCGTATAAATTTTTTATCTATTTTTTTTTTAACCCAGGGGCTTTTCTCTCTCCGTTTCCATTCTTCCTTGTTGATTCTCGTCCTTTCATCGTCAGCAATTCCTCACCCGTCGCTTTTGCAACCCGGATAGAGTCGCGATAGTTCAAAAGAACCGAATGCGTAGACAGTTATTTCCCTGAAAAGTTTGAGTTGCATTTCAGTAGGTGACAACAGAAGAACGGAAGGATTTTGAACATACTTTTCAATATTTGAGAATGAAGTTCGAATATTGTCGGTGATTTAACTTGTTGCACATTTTGATCCAGTAAGAATCTACAGAGAAAATAGAATTTAATTGTTTGGGAGAAACTTCTAACGTATTTTACGTTGTCAGGTCACAGTTCTTAACAGGAATATCTTATTTGTTGATTTATTTGATTTTTTTGCAATTAATCCTTCTTCTGTAATCTGGATGCTTTTTGTCTAAGTTTTTTGATTATTCTAGACTTTTAAAAAATCTGGAAAAGTTTAAGGTTCTTTTTAACATCTCTATTACATTATCAAGTAGTTTTTTAAATGTTGAAATCTTTATTTAATAAAAATTAAAATTTGAACAGTGAAAATTTGCGAATAAAATTTTGCTTGTGCCAAAAAGGACCTAAACTGCAGACGGAAGGTTAATTGTCGGTATAATTAAGCGAGCAAGTGTGCGCTGAGCATTTCTAAGTGCATCTTAAGTGCATCCTACTCTGACATTTACGTAAATGCATTTATGTCTTATCTCTTATAGCATACAGGCATTATAAATTTATTAACAGTAAAAAATTATTTTATTTAAAAAAAGGGCAAAAAACAAAGGTTAAGATTTAATATTTTATCTGATATTATCAATAGTTTGTCATCAAGAGAAATAGAAGTAGCAAGTCAAACATTTACAAACACCAACATTATTAAGAGAAGATGAATTAGATAGAAGAAAAATAACCTTAATTTGCATTAAAAATATTATATAATTTTTTTGTTGTAAAATCAAAATCTATCTAAATAAAGTGTCAAAAAACTATAAATATTCTTTCAAAATATTTTGAAAAGAATACACATTTTAATACACTAAAAAAGAATCTAAAATTTATAATAATTATTAATTAAAATTTTTAAACATTTCTACAAAATTAAAGAACTTCTTTAAAACTTCTATTTTTATTGTATTCAAATATAATAAAATTGCAAGTATTTTCTTATTTTTGTCTAATTATCCATTTTCTTCAAAATATTGTTCTTAAAATAAAAAAACTTAATATATTCCAAATGTGTTATAATAATAAATATTGTAAGCAACTCAGTTTGTTACAAAAACAATTAAATAAAAGATGGAAATACAGCCAAGTTAAGTATCTGTTTCGTAAACAATTTTATCATATTTTCTCGGGTAATTTTAAGCTTTCTTTTTTTTTAAAATTACTTGTGAAGTACTTATTAATTTAATATTTATGAAATCAATACAAAGTGATGTTATTTCCGTTTTTATTTTGTTTGTTAAAATACATTATGTTATAAATTAAAAATATGATACAATTATTACAACTATTCATAAAAAAGGTGCATTATTCTTTTATATACCTAGCAAGGTTTTCATCGATTACTCGGGAGGGTTGAATTTAGCTAAATCGTAGGATTTCTTAATTATACTATATCATTTTATCACATAATGTGTATAGAATAATAAAATAGTATTCTACTTATTTTTATTTGTTTTGTATGAAGAAATTAGAAAACAAAACGAACATGACTTTTTATGGTTGCCAACCTAGTTCGGATAAATTCAGAAATGTTCTAATCAGCCAGTGTTGATTCACTGGCTGACGATTTCCATTACTCGTTAAACATACGATTTTTAATCGCAGCGATTACAACCAAAATGCTCAACAATTTAATTCTTTAATGTCTTTAATTCTTCGATAATTATTAATTCGATTGTGTTTTATAAATTTTGATGAGGAAAATGATGTTGCAAAATTTCTAAAAATATGTAGCCATTCAAGATGTGGGGAAGAATTGTGCAAGACGCGATGAAGCGTAGTACTCCGGTTTAACGATCGACTTCCCCAAACAACACGCCGATTACCTCATCGAGGAAATTAGCATGCCAATTATCACGTGGGCGGGGTGGCTTTTCGTTACGCTGCGCCGGGGCACGACCTTTCGTCGGGCCGGGGAACAAACAAGTTCTTTAATAAATCAACTAATGGACGCGCACCGGCAGAATTGCCAGAGTAATTCCGGGTCCAGGAAGTAGGACGGGTGACAGAGCGGGTTACGGGTGAAATTCCCGTGTGTAGGAGTTGTACCGGGCGCGTCCGCGACGGGACGTGTAGTTCTCGAATTCACTCGTTTTTACGAGGCATGTACTGGTAATAAGAATTACATTCAATTAGCCGCGCGTTCTGACGCGCGTAATTTCCGGTCGCAAAGTTCACGCGCGTCACCATCTCCCTCGATCTCGGCTGGGACAAGCCAAGGATTTGTTGGCGACCGATCGAGGAGACTTAAAGCTGGAATGGTCGCACGGAGCGACCGGACATCCTGATTTACGAAGGCGCATCCCCTTTCTTCCGGTAACCCTCGCTGGGGATTTTAAACGCGTCCTACTTCCACGTGATAAAAGATTTAGGTGTATTTCACTCTGTCGGTGTTTGTTATCTGAGCGATACACTTCGCGACACGCGGTAAGAAGAAATTCGAGGACCGAATGCGTAAAGAGGGAGGGTCATCGAGCAGCTTTAGCTTTCGTGACATTATCTCCTTCCTTAGACACGATTCCAATAAATCGTTCCTTACCGCTGCGTAAAGTTAATCCCGCGGAAGCAATCTCATCTCAACTTACTGTACACACCGTATATCCCTTCGCGCTGGCTCTGGAAATGTTTCCTGGCTTTAAAGGATCCAACTGCTACGGGCGAGGGATATTCGGGGAAGGAGTACGTTAACAGAGCTAAATCCCGGAATGATATGATATTTGCTTGAAATGATATTCAAGAACCGCGGGCGAGTACAGAGTCCGCACAGATTCGCGGAGATATAATTTGAGAGCGAATAAAATAAACCCTTGTTTTTACATACATTGTTATAATATCGGCATTTCACGTGCTTTTAACATGCAGATTGTTTCTGCGCGTCCATCCGAAGCTGCGCTGTTTCAGTTGGGAACAAAAGTTTCCGCCCGTGTCAGAGACCGTCATGTTAAACGCGAGGTGCGCTCGCTAATTAATATGGATCCCTCCACGAAATGTATCATTTATCTCGTAATGTATACACGTATTATAAATTCGTCCTCTCTCCCTGATACACGAGTTGTGCGACACACCGAATTCATATACGCTAGCGCGCCCATATTTTTCCGCGCTCGTCGTAAAACTGTATGGACATCGTTCCACTTCGAGTTTCACAGCGCGAGCCGCGCATCCAGGCCGTCGGTATATATATTTTTTTTTATGTGGTATCTGATTTCACGCTACCGCCACTCTGAATCCTAAAGGATCAGGCGGGATGCACGCTCGCCTCGCGGGCTTCACATGCAATCACGTACACGCGATATCCTGGAAGCATTTATTCTATAATCTCGACTCGATTATAGTCTAATATGGAGTAACGACAATCTTTTATCGTTAGCTCTTTTAACCAATCTAAAATCGATTTTTCGATATTAAATTTCGTAGCTAATGCTCTATTACAAGGCTGTTGTTGCAATAAGATCCGCTTGAAATTTAAGAGGGAATTGTGCATTTAAAAGTGACCAAAATGATCAAATTTTTTGAAGGTAGATTGTTCTTTGTACATTTCAAGTTCAATAAAAATAATTTTAAAATGTGTTATAAAATAATGATAAACTAATTTTTAAATATGTTTACATATTATTTAAAATAATTTGAAATATTAAAAATTCTTAATTTTAAATATTACTTTTAAAAAGGGAGTAAATATATTCCTAGTCAGTATGATTAGAAGTGAATGTTTAAGAAACTATTATAAAAATTTATTAAAAATTTTTATTTGATTTGTTCATTTGGGACACTGAGAAAAAAGTTGTTAACTTGACTAATTTTTTCAGTCCTACTATTTATATATCTGACTTTAATATATAAATTACTTGCACTGGATAAATTTAATCAGATTAACAACTTTTTTTTCTCAGTGTAACATTCTGTATTAAATGTTCAAAAGTATTATTACAAACCAAATAATTACGAGCGCATGAAAGAGAACTTCTCTTAGAATGATATAAACCTGCAATGTTCGCGTTTCACGCGACATTATCCACATGGGACGAGATTTCAATAGTTTCTGGTATTATGGTTGAGCTACGTTGAAATGTTACCATAACAGGGGTTGAAGAGCCGAGTGCGGAGACATTATATATTTACATTGGTGCGCGTAGTTAATACCGCGTATAGAGAGAACGAGAATGTTATGTGCGTTGAATCTGCTTTCCACAGGATGGCATTACATCTAATACTTAACACTAACGAATACACGTGCAAGTTTATTTATTTGTCTCTGCGCGCTATACTCTGTTCTATGAGTAGCGACTTGAGAAATATAAATTTCGGCGAGATAGCATTCGCTAATCCGCGCATTTGTATGCATTCGAGAAATATATAATTACGATGATTACCAATCGTGAAATTCAGATAATCCATAAATTGCATTTATATATTAGCAGTATAGTATTTTATTTAAAATTTCACGTGTGTAATATAAAAAACAAATAATCAAGGGTGGTCTGTAAAATGCCCAAAATTACCGTAATTCGCTATGAAAATACTATTAATGAGTAATTGTTAGTTTCAGCCCAATAAGCATAAAATTATTATTACCATATTATTACAGTAACATTTAATAGCATGTAATATTTTAAATTGTATTTAACACTATATGCAACATCAATGTGAACAAACTTTGACCATGACTTGGAAATAATGGTTTGGAAATATTTATACAATATTATTTTAAAACGTTAATAAAAATACACTTGAGATTAATATTTTTAAATGTTACTTGAATTTTCCTTGCTTACTGGGTGCATATTTTAATGGTCGGAAAATAGAAAATATGTAGTTGCAACTTTCCCGTGGTCAAACCTTTTCAGTTTCTCCTGCAAAGCATTTTGAGATCACGTTCTTTATCACACGTGATAGTCCGCGGAGAAAAGTAGACAGTTTAATTCTTTTTTATTCCCTATCTTATTCTGTAGCACTTTCTGTAGCACACGTTTCTCGCGCTCATCATCTCCTTTCCACTTTCTTTCCACGCGCTCTCAGGGACTTCTTCCTTTCATTTCTCTCGGGCTGCTTCTGAACTTAACACGTGTAATTCTTTAGAGTGGACATACATCTAATGTTTTCGTGGTCGGGTAAAAACCGCCGGTGACTGCGGTCGACGTAAACTTCCAGGAGTTTCCAGGTAGTTCAAATTTAGTAGTACGGACAAGCGCGTGCAACATTGATAGCACTCCGTACAACAAGTGTAAATATATTAATATTAAAGTTACGTTCATGTGCAGCGTGAAATCTGATATTTTCGGTTATTATTAAATTCTGCTTAAACAGAAACTGTTACAACAATATTTTTATCATATTAACGTATTAATAATATTAATGTAACATTATAATGTTGACTTAATTAAACTAAATTAAACGCGATATTATTTATTTTCGCGGTCTAAGAACTTTTTTCGCTACAGCGACGACGGAAGAATAGATGCGGCCTCATATGCCAATCGATAAGTTAAAGACCTGCCTATCACACGAGTGTTTCTTTTAGAGAACACTGGTTCATAACCGAGATACAAGTTTCCCTAAACTTTCTCTTGTTTTCGCGAGCAGTACGCGTGCATGGCGATTGTTCCATTCACGCAGATGGTGAACGATGACAATGCCGTGTACGCGGATGTTGCATCCGTCACAGGTAATGGACACACATCTCGATAACGTTCAAGCTCGACAACGCGTTCATTGTCACCCTCATCACCACAGAAACCCGATCACGTTTAAATATTCGTTGGAATAGTATCGATCAAAGAAAGAGAGAGGGGAGAGAGAGAGAGAGAGAACAATTTAGGCCTAATTAGATATCGCCGATCTATTAATGGGAAGTAGAGAGCGTTCGCTAATAAACCATAAAGACTAATAAGTTATTAATATTATATTATCTCTGTAATATTCGCTTGCGGCTACCACATGGACGATTAAATTGCCGCGAAAGTCTGGCGCTTATCAGACGCGTAATGAAAATTAAATCCCGGTGCGCGGTCCATCCCGGACCGGATCGGCGGTTGGGAAATCCTGTTGCACAACGACCGCGCTCTCCACACTCCGCGCGAGAACGCCTCGCTGCTCCCACAGGCGATCGTGAGCGTCCGTGTGTACGCGTATGTATGTGGGGTGTTTCCGTCCGTGTGCCTGCGGCATTAACCGACGATTCGTGCAAAATTCGCGGAGGCGTGATCGTGAGCAATTACCTCACGCGCCGATGAAGCGATCCTTTCAACGGGGGATCGTCGATAGCAGGTGAATAAACAGGCACGTATGCCAGGGGACCTGAGGGTTGAGACTGACACTTCGCACTGGCTGCTAATGACGCTGCGCGACTGTGGAACAACGACCGGTTAAGAAATACATTCTCGTTTTTTCCTTTACGTATTGCGTTTACGACTTCGATTTGCGTTCGCTCGAACCCTTCATCTGGGTAGGTTTCCAAACAATTTAATCGTATAAAGATTCGAACAGCTTCGCGGACATAGTTCGAAATCGGAAAATTCCTCGGGAGTCTTGAAAAATCTTGGGAATGTTCCGAATGGCTGAAAACTACTGAAAGAGTTCTGAATGTCCGGGAAACTTCTCTCTTACAAGCATTTGAATATTGCCTAAACGATTAGGATTCTTGAAAATAAGGTTGTTATCTACGTCTGTAGATGAAATAGAAAACGGATGGTAAAATAATAAACGTAAAGTAGTATATAAAAGAGATTTTATACATACATATATATCTATTTTTTTTTATACTTGTAAGACTTTTAAAATCTTCCAAATCTTGCAATAATCCCCAGTATAATGTTTAATATCTTTGATAATGTTCGATGTTGAAATGTTGATAGGATATGAACAGGAATAAAACCAATAAGGATTCACGTAGGATATTAGCGCACAATATTAAATTTATTGTTGGAAAAAAATTAGAATAATGTAACGTTTTGACCCACGGTCTTTAGTCATCATCCAATAAATAATAAAAAGAGACATTTAAAAAAATATTAAAAAAGGTAAAACATGGATCGTCCACGCTGAGAAGTGATTAAAATTAAGTTAAATAATTTTAACTAATTAACGATTTACAGCATGTATGACGTAATTATTTATTATACATATTATATTTTACTCGTATCTCAACGTGCATAAGTTTTTTAACATCTTTTTGTTGTATTTATTATTTATTTTAATATTGATATTCTGTGAACTCTTACTGGTTTTATTTCTTATTTATATTTTTTAAAATTTAAATATTTAAATTTAAATTTTATGCTCTATGTATAAATATGGAAAAATGATGGAACCTCAAATTTATAAAATGTAATGCAACTTTATTTTTTATATTTTATATTAATTATATAATAATTAAAATATGTACATCTTGTTGTTAACACATCATGTAGAAGGGCGATGAAGCCATTATTTTGATGTGTGAATGACCCTCTGGATACAAAGTGTATGAGCTTCCGTGTGCTCTCACCATTTTAATCTCCTCCACTCGATTTGGCTCTCGAATAAACGAAGGCTGTAAGAGAAAAAGCCGCTGCAGGAAACCATCTATTATAAAAGGGCTGCCTGAAGTGAACTTAGTCTCTCTCTCTCTCCCTCTTTCTTCAGAGTCGACTCCAGACTCTTGTTACGTACTTTCTAATGCAATTAATAAAACAGAACACTAAATTATGTAATTAGAAAATTCGTAAATGGAACGCGAATGCGATCTTTTAGGAAATCATTTTTATAATTTATTTTGCTAATTAATATTATCAAAATTTATCTTACGATGCCATTACCTTGCGACGGAAGGATTATTCTTTTTATGTTGATTTCTCATCGTATTATAGTTGGGAAATGATAAAAATACATTAATTTTATTTTTCTATAAATAAATAAATTAAATAAATGAAAATACTCTCTCTGTATCTCTCATTCATTTACTCATTCACTTGGGTAGCTTCTATGCGTGCAGAATATTATTGACTTCAATTTGTAACTTGCTACAATCCTATTAACTATGCTATGACAACGAGCTTGGTTCTAAAATTGCGGTCAAACTAATGAGAAGGGCTTTCTTGCGAATGCCTCGAATGCGGTCGCGCAAGAATAGAAGCGCAAGAGACAACAAGATCCCTAAGAAGGTGAACCTTAGTATCTAAGAAGACGCGTCCGCGTATATCCCGCACTTACAGAACAAAGTTTCTCGTGTATCTTAGAGATCTTTTTGTCCCGCCTCCATTTCCCTCGTGAATACGAAACTCAGGAGGCACGTGGAAATAAAACCACTGACGGAGTTTGCGATTAACAGAAACGTAAGTCGCGTTGATTCAAAGAGCGCCGAGGTTGCCAACGATTGCGACGGTCAATTGCGCATATACGATAATTCGTTCAAATCGAAGGAGAGCCCTGTTCACAACGAGCTTTAATCCCACAATCGTACTAGTTAGCCACTTGTTAAATCTCACTCAAAAACGTAGTTCGTAAATGCAAGTTCGAGCTATTATTACTTCTCAAGCCACGTTATGGCAATGAAAGTAGAAGGATTTGTAAAAGCATAGGTTTGTAATTGAATCCTTCAATCCAATTAATCATTTATTGCAAAATTCTTCAATAATTTTTTCTGAACGTGCCTCGCTGTTGTGATTTAATGAGTTCAAAATTGGGACTTTTTTTACAAAGATTTTTTCCTAAAATATGTTTCTAAAACTTTTAGAAAATATAACTTGCCAAGTTTTTTTTTTTACTGGCAATTCTATAAAACACTCTGTAAAACTATGTAAAAAAATCTCAATTTTTAACTCGTTAAATATTAAAATAACTTTTGTGCCATTTAACAAGATTGAAAATTGGATATTTTGCTCGACAAAATCATATCCTTCAAAAGGCTTCTGTCCCTTTCTAAAAATAAATATTTTTTTTTAAATAAAGTAAATCTATCCAAGATTCTTTGTAGATGATAAATCTTCTATACATATTGCTGACCTTCTTACGTAATTGTTTCTTCAAATATTGAATTTTATCAGAATTCAAATTTAATAAAACTTTTTAGTTATAAAAACTCGTACATAACGTAATTGCAAAATGTAATTGACACTTTTCGTTATTCATACCTCTCCACAGTATTTTTGCGACCCGCGCAGAAGTTTTAATTTGAAACACAAACAATCACTCTAAGGTTCTCGCGTTTTTCGTCTCTATTTATCGAAGCGGAACTGCGAAGAAGAAGCTCGTTGCTCCACTTTATTCATAAGACTCGTTATTATCTGACAGCTTGTTATGACGGTAATGCATGGGTTTAGTTTCCTTGGGAGTGTTTCCTTAAAAATTTATAGCGACCTTGGCGCAAAGAGGAGAACCTAGGCCGTCATAAACGACACGGAGGGGATTCAGTGGTATAATGAGTTGACTCATCAATTAAGATCAATTATAGTCCTTGGCCCGTAAAGTTCCATTTCGTAAAGTTTTTCTGCGAAATCTAGACCAGATCTCTTTTGAAATCCGAATAAACTTCTTTATCTGAAATGACATAAAATATATTGTTCTTAGAAAAGCCGTTTCAACTAATTTATTTTTAAAAAATAATAAGATACCCAAGTCGAATAAAACCCAATTGATTATTTTACTTTTTTAAAACTCTATAAGAATGTTGAAATGAATTAAGCGAGAATAAAAGTTTTATTTTAATTACTCACAAAAATAAAGTTTATTTTCTCATACAACATTTATAAATAAAAAAATTGTTTTAAACTGTATTATTGAACTTTATTGTACGCTTATCAATATAAGGCCCCCCTCAAAAATACATTTAAAATGATAAAACAAAAGATTAATCTTAAGATCAGTTTTAAAATGATATTAAGTTTTAATGATATTAATCACAGAAATTTCTTCGTGTTTAATCTACTCTTAAACATCACAATTACTTTTAATTTGATCATTAATTAATCTTTTAAACCATCTAAACCTTAGGAATTTCTAGCTATTTAAGTGTAATTCTAGCTTCTTAAAAGTTAGTTGAAAATCATTATTCTTTAATATAATACAAATAATAAATAACATAAGTGAGCCTTGTTTGATGTTATTAAAAAATGTATTTATTCTAAAAAATCTATACTTATATATATTTTTCTATAGCTAAGAAATTGAATAATAGTATATCATATATTATATATAACAATAATGTATATTTATTAAATTATTAAATTTTACTATGTGAAAATAAAAGTAGCTATTTGCAAATAAATGTAGGCTATCTGCCCAGCTAGAATATACTGCTTCAAGATCACTTGTCAAGGTCCATTGTTTAAAAAAATTGCCGGATGGCAAGGCAAAACGTTGAGATAAATCTTGTCCTTAAAAAAAAAAAAAATAATATTAAATGATCGTAGATAAAAAAAATTATCTAAATGTTTTAAAAGTAAGCTTTGATAAGGTAAAATCTTCGCATGACAATGGTTCTAGATTCTGGGTGGAAGCGCGGTGCAAAAAAGCTCGTTCTGTAGAGATCCGGGGAAAGATATCCATTACGACGCGTGATTTTCAACAACAGACAACGTCGTGCTCTCAACACGGTTGCGGTCCCGCGTCCAGGAAACGTGTTCATTAGCATACTTCGATTAAACAATGTCCTTAGCAAGCGCGCTTTCCACGCGGGTGGGATGGGAAATAAGTGCAGAGGAGGAAAGGCTGTGTGCGCGGAAATGGTCCGCGGCGATACCAACGGGCGAAGCGGAATTATTTATCTCGCGCTGGCCGCGCGGCGTCCAGGACCTTGATAAATAGATCCTCGCGCGAAACGTTGCAGCAGGTTTCCGCCAGTCCGTACTCGAGAAAGGACCATTAGGTAGGGATCCACCGTAGTGGCGGCGGTGGCGGTGGCGGAAAAAGGAAGACGAGGAAAAAAAAGAAAGAAAAAAAAATA
Organism: Solenopsis invicta; assembly: GCF_016802725.1. Classification (NCBI taxonomy): domain Eukaryota; kingdom Metazoa; phylum Arthropoda; class Insecta; order Hymenoptera; family Formicidae; genus Solenopsis; species Solenopsis invicta. The sequence goes on from NC_052669.1 coordinate 25,175,616, forward strand.
GAAAGCAGATCGGTAGGCACATGCGCGCGGGGTCGGCGGAATAAAAGCGGCCGCTTATAGTCGCCGCTGGATTCTCCTCGTCCTTTTTCATCGGGCGCACTGCTATGGAAAATTGAAATAATTAATCGGGTGTCCGGCTGGTGCGCTTTTTCTCTTCTCTCCCTTTCTTCCTCTTTCGCCTTCTCTTCCGCCCGGCTTCGAGGATGCATCCTGCCGTTATCATTGCGCCGCGAGCGCAACTATGAATCACATTAATCAATCGATCGAAAACCCAGGGCTTTCTTTCGTCTTTAAACAAGCATAAAGCACCCACATATCGCCGCGTATTGGCCCATTCGCCGAATGGAACCGAACGTTCCGCAATCGATGCTTTAATCACTTGCCCAGGGGGTACAAACGCAAAACGCAAGAATACTCGATAACCGTCGTAATAACTCTTCGATAACAGTTTTTCATACGATAACATGCCGACGAGCTAATAATATCGCGTAATGTTACAATAATATAAAACGATTAAATGTGCAACGCGTGTTTTGTGTTTCGCATTTTAAAGAGAACGTCTCATTGATTTGCGATCGAATTCCGCGGACAATAAAAAATGAACGATGAACGGCGATGACGATATTAAATATTAAAACGACTGATGTGGCAGTAAGGAACGTTATCATGATTAATGAATCATTTTATATGATCATTAAAATATTTTATTTTATCGCGGCCATTAAATACATTATCGCGACTATCAAATGTTTTAATGCACGATGCACAGTCGTACATCCGCGGATGTTCGATGTATATGCAATGATATTATTTAATTTCGTTAATTAAAACATGTTTCGGCACTTTGAATTACGCGGAATACGAATTTGCGCGAAATACATATTTCATTTATTTACATGGATTTGTCCACCGAGGTTGTTTACAAAATCTCGTAAGCCGTCGCTCTAGACGATCTACAATTCGTATCAGAAATCAGGATTCGGTTAAAAATTTTATACGTCGCGTAATGCGGAAAAATATTTTTGAGGAGAAACGGAAGTACACGCGTATATAAAATAATATTCATTGCATTGTGTACACGTGTAACAAAATGTACTGCGTATAAAATTATAAATTTAAAGTCCACCCCCTGTGAAATCTGATGCGAGGTATAGATCGGCGAAAAAATGAGCAATTATTTTATTTCGTGTGACTCAATATTTTTACTTTCCGTAGTACACAGAGGCCGCCTGTACACGGTTGTAGGACGATCGGTATTCGCGATTAGTCCCGATTGCGATTTCGCGAAACACGCACACGTGCACACACTCATGGGGACGAAAACCCAGGAAGTGAAACGAGAATGACAAGTGCGCTTTTTATAAAAATGCACTTTGACGGATAATGAATACGCGCGTGCACGGTCCTTTCGCAGTCGCGTAATATAAATAAATGAATAAAATCCTCTGGTAATCCGTATCAGATTGTATCGTAACGGGAGAGTGCATCCCGGTTTGAAATATTGATCTGGTCGAATTGCGGTGTTCTATCAAAATACATTAAAAGGACAGGCGGCTTTTTTTCCCTCCCTCTTTTTTCCCCTCCCTCCTTCGGCGGGAGATATATTGGAAGTAATGTCACTGCGACACTTCCGGCCTGCTGGATTCAAAATATCCAGTGACAAAAGTAAAATGATCCTTCATCCTGTGAAAGATAGGTGCGCGGAACCTTTTCCACGCGCACGAATGAATGTGCCTCTCGTCAAAGTCGTAACATTTCGCGAAAATGAAAAGCATTGTTTTACACAAATTCAATTTTTAATCTTTGCGCTTGCTTCACCGCGTTTACGATACGTAAAAATTTTCCGTCGACGAAGATTGCTTTATTGCGTGCAGCGTTTTAATTGTGCGCCATTTTGTAGAGTTTCGTGCAAATTGCGTGATTTTTTCTTTTTTCTTTTTCTTTTTTTCTCAAACACGCGCACGAAGATTAAACAATTGTACGTATAATAATGGCGGAACTGCAGACGCATTATATTGGCAGAAAGAGAAATTTCTCGCTTCGTACACAATTAATTGGAATTTTCATATATTGTGATTTGGGTGGGATTGCCGATTGCTGATTTCAGCGCTAATATGAATAATAACTTGCGTTATTTATCACACTCAATTATTTATTATGTTTTAGCAATGCACGTACATTACTTTATTATAATTTAGTTATTTGAACGATTCAATATTTATTAGAATTTTTATTTTGAAATTAATTAATTTATTCATGTTTAGCACGATATTCAATTTAAATTATTGAGTGGCCGTAAATGCGACAACAAATTGATTCCCCAAAATTCTACGAAAATCGGAATATTTGGCAGTCTCGCGCCTGACATTAAACAATTTATATTACATCGATCATGTAGCTGTTTCGACATTTCAATTAAAAACTAACGTTCCGTAATTCTTTGAAGATATGAACATTTATTACATGCATTCGAAAGATTTAAAGCATCCAGTTAGAAAAATGAAAAATTTTATTCTAACCAATCGCGTGTGCAATCCACCAGCGGAACCATTCCTTTGCACAAAAATGTTATTGGAAAGCTTTGCTCTCGGTGAAAGCTGCCAGCTTTGCAGTTGCATCTATAGCTGAAATTGGTAGTCTTTTTATTTCGATTTTTCGCGAAATTGTTTCAATTTCGTAAAATCCTTTTCACTCTTATATTCAAATTGTGCAGGCCAAATCATGTGAATGTTATTTACAGCTTGATTGTCTGCCGATATCATTTTATTAACGTTATCATTTTATCGGAACGGAAATTATGAAAGTTTAACCATCCTACATAAATCGATAAGTGCCAGATATAATTTCCTTCATGCGTTTATTTTGACAAAGCTCTGTCGGCGTCATCTAATATAACATAGAAGATGTTCGGCGAAACTTGTACGAGGAGATAGAACACGTTGGCCGTCTCGTGCGAGTGGCCTTGTATATTGGAGATGAAAAATTCATGGTGCTCGATGCAACGTCCAATCTTAGGTATTTATTTCATGTAAGATACACGAGCCCATGTTTTCCTCTTTCGCGGAACACGATGTCGCATAATAACGGCGCTTAATTTTTTAACGTTTCTGATGCAAAAGCGCATATAAGACAAATGAACATGGTTTTCGACATAAACGATTATTTTATATAAACATCTGTTTTTTTAATAAAAATTTAAATTTAATTAGTTTACACCTGTCTGAAATTAATTATATTTGTTTAATTTTTTTTATTCTTGGAATTAGACTTTAAACGAATTGTGTGCGGTTTTGATTTTTGAAAATACTTATTTGATAAAAATACCTTTGCCTTGACATTTTTTTATTTTGTCGAGAAAAAATTAAAGTACGCGGAAGTTAAAAGCAGTTAAAAATAAAAAGCTTTAATGAACTGTTAGTTAAAAAGAAAAAAAGTTATTAAATATTGTTACAATTATAATCCTTTGAAGTGATACTTCATCCTTAGCTGGCTGTGCCAGTAACTCGATGAGGTGACGGTGTAAAATTAATGGCATACAGTACATACAGATTGAAGGCGATATCTGGAGGAGTATCGATTATCACACCGGTACAAATTGGGAGATAATTGGCTGTGTCAGCTTGCGCGCACCGGTCTGGTTTCTCCCAACTGGACAATATCGCGCAACGGGAATTTAATAAAGCTCCGACTTGGACACTGCGTAGGACGTGGCTGAAAGAAATAGACGTGGAGCGTGTCTAGCATGCACAGGACCCTCTTTCCTTCGTTTTTGTCCTATCATCCAGTCCGCCGCATTTTCCAGTTTTTCTTTCTCCCTCGCAACTCTCTCCTTCTTTCTCGGGCTTTCTCTTTATATTTCTTCGTGAATGAAGTCCATTTTCAAACTTTATTTTCGAAGTGAAAGCTATCGAACAGTGCTATACAGTGAATCCTTTTCTTATTGTATTCATAAATTATATTTAAGAGAAAGTCACAGATAACGTTTTTTCTTCATTTCTTATATTCCACTCGAGTAAAAAAATTCTTTAAATTTATAGAAAATTTTTATATCAAATTTATTCACTATTTGCATATTATTGAAACTTGCTATTAAATTTATTTATTTTTTTCTTATCGCATTTAATTGGAACTTCCCGACAAGTAGAGAAAAGAAGTTCGAAGAGAAAAGAACTTTGAGCTTAAAGTTTGTATCATATTAAAATGTTTATTTTACATAAATACAATTCTATCATCTGAATAGAAATGTATTATCATAATTAAAAAATAATACTAGCAAATTTTTTTAATACCTTTGTATCGGCATAATAATATCGATGCCTCTGTATGCCTTTCTATTAAAAATGATACAACTATATTTTGAGAGAATTTATGAAATATAAAACGCAAAAGACATTACAGATGAGAAAAATTCACACAATCATTTTAATTTATGAATAATAAATAATTATTGCTTTATGAATATTAATTCTTTTTAAATATTAATTCTCATCTGGTTATTATCAGTAAATTGAAAAAATCACGTTTTATAGGAAATAAGAGGAAAATTATATAATATTGAAGAGAACTTTAATAGAAGTAAAAATATTATTGAATTTATTTATTACCGTGACAGGGAAAGAATATCAGTTCTTGAAAAATTTTTGCACACTTGTGAACATAATAGATATAACATGGAATATCGCAGGTTCGAATTTTTTTAGGCGTCAAACAAACGAAACGAGAAAAGAAAAAATATAATTTTATTTGATAATGAATACTTTTCGTGTATCATACATATTCTGAATACTCGACTTACAAACGCACACAAAAAGAAATCGAATATCGCATTTATATATCTACATTGCACATGGATTACAATCTTTAACATTTTAATATATACATTTTATTACATATGTACAGAGATAATTAGTTATATTTGTCGTTGCATCAAAAGATTGTTTTTATGAGATGTACAGGTAGGGTTCAGTTGCTAAAGTTACTTAACGCATCCATCTGACTTCATCATTTCAGTATTATCTCTCAGTATTTGACAGATGGATATCGAAATTAACAGATTAGCTCAGATATCACTTTAATTAGAGAACAAGTCCCACATATTTAAGTATTTTGTCTAGTTTTCCAATTGTTTATATATTATTTAGCTCATTAAATCTAATACATGTAAAATAATGCATTTATTTTCGGATTTCTTATAGAAATCAATAACAAAAGAAAACTTTTGTATTATTCTGGATCATTAAATATTCTAAAATATCCGAAATTATTAATTAAATATAACATCAAAATATAATATCAAAAAAGTCTTATAATTGCTTTAATTTGCTTACTTGCCGTAATATAATTGCATATTGTAATATCACAGAAACTGTACTATGCAATATGTATATATACTGCAGAGATTTTTTCTTAACAAATTAATGTAATTTTTCTAAAATTTTGATAACTAAAAATTATATGTAAAAATGGGTTTATTGTCTTTAACCAATTATTTATGTATTGATTTTAATGATTTACGTTAATACAATTCAGACATGCTTGTTTATATACATTGATAGTCCTAACATTTCTGTAAAAAATGAATAACTATTTTTTTTTTAATACTAATTATAACTGTATGGACGAGATTGATCAAGCGTATTACGATAAATTGTTAATTCACAAATGAATTGTTTAATACCGTATACAAACGTAGAAAGAGATTTATATTTTACAATCTTTTTCGAGAAATGTTGCTGATTTTTTAACATGCAAAGATACAAAAAGTGATGTTGTTTCTAGTTCATATATTTATTATTAATGAGGTTTATGAAATTTTATTTAGATCTTATGCAACTTACAAGGAGAGGATCAAAAGTAGAAACGCCATTACAATATAAGAATCTTAAACCCTAGTTTCAGATACCTCTTAGTTTCTTCAAAAAAAAAAACAATAAATATAAAAATTTTGAAGTCATCAGATCTATAGATTACTTGGTAGGATAATAGATTTTAGAAAATGAAGAAAAAAAGTATTAAATATTGTACCAATTGACTTTTGATTGTATAGAAATACAACTTAGATTAATACGTACTCGAACTGCTTGAGTTTATATTATCTACTTGTACTGCACTGATAGTGACGAAAATTCATTAAATTGAATATTTGTACCTATGTATAAGAAGAACGTTGATTAATTCTGTAATAATATAAAATTAACGTTTTTCCTTCATTTCCCAAATTTTATTATTCTATCAAGAAGTTTATAGATCCGATGACATTTTTGTTTTTTATTAAGTATCTGGAGCTAAAGTTTGGGATCTTAATACAAAGGATTATCTTTTGCAAATCGCGTTTCAAAAGGGTGTTTCCACTTTTGATTTTCCCCTCGTGAGAGATTAATATAAAAATATTTTACATTAAAAATCTAGAATTTTAGTAAAGCAGTTAATATAATACTAGTAATAACTTTTTTGAAAACTATGTGTGAGAAGATCTATAATAGGTTTGTTCGCGTCGCATGCTCCAAGAGCACTTGGATCACTTAAATCATTAGTTCTAGTGCTGTGATTGGTGATAAAAGTGATCCAATTGATCCAAGTGCTCTTGGAGCATGCGACGCGAACAAATCTAATATACTAATAATACAGTATGACTGAAACAAACATACGTATAATCGTTATGATAAATAAGAAAGTGTTTATAGATTATTAAAAAAATTATATTAATAATCTTTTATACGATTACGTTTATTTGACGAATCACATGATAGGTTTGTTCTTTTTAACTGAACTTCTTGCACAATTTATCTTTCTTTTTCTCTCTAACGTAAAAAGAAAAAAAAGATGTATTGTGCAAGAAACTCAATTAAAAAGAACAGATTTAATATTTCATCTGTATGTTTTCTTAACACCAGTGCTGACTCGATCACAATTCTAAAATTTAAGCGTATTTGAGCATAACTCTGTCTTTAAGTTTTCTCTTTCTCGGAAGGCAATATGTTTTATATTATTATTTGGTCTAAAAGAAATAATTGTATATTGCTAACTTTATACTGATACTTTACTTGTATTTCTGTCGCTAGAATTATCGCATTTGCAAAGTTCTGTCGCCTCTTCTGTACATTTTGACGGACAACCATCATTTATCGTCTCCGATTTCATTTCGATATCGTAAATCTTGGCATTCGGCGTCGTTGGTTGCTCGTATTTGCATATCACAGCATACATATCGCCGCCTAAACGAAGCGCGAGCCACCGATTTTTTACGACTGCCAATTTTAGACACTCGCACTTCATTTTAGCATGAAAATTAGTGTGTAGAGTTCTACCCATTCCTTCGATGACTATAAGATCTACGTTGTGCTCGATCATCGCAAGGCATAGATCCAAATTTAGACGACTGTTACACATTGAAATAATATTGATGAATTAACATTATTAAAGTAGATATTAAATTATAATACAACTTTTATATTGCAAGTAAAAATAACTTGTAATATTTGTAATACCTGAGATCCAGACAAGGACCTGCATGCGCGGTTTCCATAGGAATAAGAGTATTATCTTCTAGAGCCTGTTTTATAACATTACAAATTTTTGCGGCATCCCGTAACATAACGACCAATTCAGGATACGTTACGTCATTCAAAGCTGGCATAGAATTAGCGCATAATATTACCTAAAAGCATAAAAAACAATTTTAATGCAATTTTATCGAATTTTATTCAATAATTTTTGAAAATGGTTAAAAATTCGATTCGAGTATAAATAATGTTAGTGGAACTAACTTTGGTTCCCCGTTGCAATAAATCTCGTGCAAACGGCAGGATTCCAAGAACTATATCTACACCGCTATTATCGACAAAAATGGCTGCACATTTATGAGGTGGTCCATTCTGCAATCTGTGTATCCAATCATCTAAATTATCCTCTAGCCATGGTCTACCTACGTTTCCATGATAGAACATTATTTAAAGAATTCTTTTCAAACGTATGAAGAGTCAGAAAGAATTTATCGAAAGATGAATCTCACAGTATTAAATGTTATTAATCTGTTTAATGATGATTTACCTGGAATTTTCGCTTGGGCGTCTTCAAAACCAAAATCATTGGTTTCCAATAGCTTTGCAATATCTTTTGCACCCCAATCAAATATATTACCACTGAGAACGCCAAGGATCAAAGCTTTTATCTTCTCCGCGCCTTCCAATTGATCTAGATTAGTTATGCGATTGTGTAAGTGCATCAATGCTTCTTCATTCTCTTTTCTTTTTTGCTGCAAATGAAATATTACAGGATGACATTTAAATTTCATTTTGACATTTTAAAAAATTCTAAGAAAACAGAGATTAGAGATACTTACATGTAAATATGGATCTGGAAAATCAAATTCTTTCATGCAATGCTCGATGGTATCCAACAATATTCTAACAGTAAGTGCCCCATATGCACTGCAAGTTTGCATTATAAATTAATAATTTCATAAATAGACTTTTTAGAAACTGAAAACTTACAATGGTTGCGCCTGAAGATAGTGTAATCTGTTGATGTATTTCTCCTTTAATTTTAATCCTCTGTCCTTTGCTGTGGGACTGTGTGGTTGACTGTTAATAGCTCTCGATACGAATTTATCCACGGATTCTTCAAAACATTTTAGCCAATAGTCCCTATAAGTGTAGATATTTTAGTTTTTATGTTTGTATAATACATGATCATGATCTTTGAAACTTTATGTGAAATATCTCACCTTGCCTCTTTATCCTGAGTGAGATCCGTAGTGTCAGGATTGTAAGATGCGGGATCTCGCAATAATGGGCAGAACGTTACAGCATATTCTGCTTGATCAATTTCCAGTTGATCGACTTTAATTCCGAAATCGGTTGGCACGGAATCTTTAAAGCTCGATGATCCAGCGTAATTTTCTAACCAACTGTATTTGTCCGTTTGTTCAGTGCCATATAAATACGCTCCGATTGCGCCAAGGTAACCTTCATGGCGAAGAAAGAGAGGCGTTACCTTATCCTAGATAATAGATGTGACAGTAATGTAAATTTTATGGAAAAACGTAATTTACGAACACTTTGACGTTTAGCTATAGACATAGAATTATTTGATTCAAGAAGATATGGTAAAAGATTAAAATAAATATAAAGACTAACATGAGACCAATATTTTATAGAGTATGAGATGGTGTGCATTGATAGTGGATGGTTACGTAGGAAATAACCACCAAAGTAAACCTTGTCCATGTTGTAAACGGTTGCATACAAACTAGCTATGTGGCCAATATCATTGCTAATGGTGAATAGTAAACTCCTTACGAGATCAGCTTCGGAAAATTTTGGTTGCCCTAAAACATTAATATAATTAATATCTAAAATATTTAGGAATCATAAAATCTAACATATAGTTTCAATGTAAACTTTTTATAGCGTGCTCACCACAAGCTACCGCCTTGCCAAAGGACGATGCAATAAGCTCTCCAGATAAACCTTGGGAGGAATAATCGCCCCCATAAATATCTTTCACTAACATATCTACATTGCGATGATCCCCCCGTTCTGCAAGTTGCAGCAATTCGTCAAAGTCCTAGTAGGGTGTTTTTAAATCATTGTTTTAATACATATTTATATATACAATTCACATGACTCGATGGTACTACAACGGAGCAAAATCTTTTCATATAATAATTCATTTCACTTTTTATATAATAATTTTATTTCTAGATATTTCTTAAAGATTAAGTATTAGTTCCTCCAAATAAAGTTTATTAATTAACATGCATTTGTTGTAAAACAGCAATGAAAAGAAATAGTGTAATCTAAAAAATTACATAAATTCCATACCTTTCTTTTCGTAAGTAGTGATCCAAGTCCCCAAAATGTACCCCCTCCTGTGGCTGTACCACCGACTCTTTCAAATACTTCATCCGATTCCACCTATAAAAATAAATCTTAAAATAAGTAAATTTATTTAACATAAATTTATCAAATTAAATAAGTTTATTGAATATTTATTACGTATGCTTACTTTAAGAATACTGACACCACTGCCAACATTAACCAGCAAATATGGAAATATATGAGGTCCAGCTTGTTGAAATTTATATTCTGGATTTGCATGTCGATGATACTCAAACGCTTCACATGGTATATTTTTAAGCAAGAAATTACAACCCTTTATCAGACAGTCTATCTCATCTTCTTTGTCAACTCTGCAATTTTATCTTATCATTCAGTAAACACAGTCTCAAAAGCGTGTATCAAAAATTAAACAGTATAGACTTAGACGTTTCATATTTGTCATTGAAAATCATTGACATTGCTTGGCGAATAAAATTCAAAATTTAAATATCAATAATTTCTTATATTCGACATTGAAATTGGTAAACCACATTGACATTGGTAAAATTCGAAATACAAGACTATACTTACAGTAATCCTAATTTTTCTTGCAACAATGGTGTATATTTGAATGCTCCGCCTCCAGTCACTTTAATTCTTTTTCCATGAAATCGTTCAACATCCACTAAATTCTTCTTGACAAAGTCTAAGCAGTTCTCAATATATCTTGTCTCAAACTTAACAAAATGCAGTCTATTACCCTCGAATACTTTGTACGCTAGTTCTCCACTGTTCCCTAAACCTTCTGCATCTTCGTAAAGTGCCTTACGATAACTTACTGTTGAGTAATAGGCAATTTTGGTTAAGGACAATCCTAAAATAATATGTAATAATAAATATTCAAATTTAGACGATATATATTATAATACATGAAAAATAGAACTAATAATTTGGAAAAATCTATTTAACAAAATTTATTAATTAATATATAATGAACAGACATTGTAAATATTTTTCATGAATTTACATCACATCTTTTATAAAACAGTACAGCAATATAAATATTTCTCCCCATAATTCAATCTTCTTTCTAATTATGACAATCAAAATTGAATAAAAATCATCCAAACAATAGACTCTTCTAAGATAACAAAGTAATATGCAAAATAATTTTTTGTAGGCATGTGACGTAAAATACAAAGTAGGAATGTGATGCAATATCTAATATGATAAGTAACAGATAAGAAACGCTTAACAAAAAATTCTCATTAAGAAGGTGGAATTATGTACAAGTTGAAGCATAAATACATAATTTAGCACATGCAATAATTACAGTACAATGTTGTGATCACGCGCTCAACCCAATTATCGTCTCGATGTAGACAATGACTGGGTGCACTTGATCTCTCGTAACAGTCGCGTTAATTTCTCGAAGGGTCAGGAACCGAGCGGAGGGATCGATTCTAGTTTCGGGAGGGAAGAGATATCCCAATCGATGACATACCAATGTCTATGGCGAAGGTCTGCGCATTTTTCAAATTGGCGAACACCTCGACGGCAGGTGGCAATTTGATACAGCGTGGGTGCGACCGCTCATCGCCGTTGACCTCCGCTGCCATCCCTAGGTCCGCGGAACGACAATCCGCCCGATGATTCTTCTGCAATTGAGCGATACACCGACCACCGACAACACCGTGGCACCTCCACGGGCATTTAACTGGCAACTGGCAGGTGGCGAACGCGCTTAAATCACGGCAATCGGTTGCCAGAGATAAGTTGCCTGCGATTCATCACCAACGTAAACCAATATAAATCTCCTAGCCGAAAATATTCCTTCGAAGACTGTTATTTTTCTCCCTTATTTCCCTCTCTTGCTTTGCTCTTCTATAGCTGTGGCGTAACGAAACTTATTTACTTGCGTATCTATTTACTCAGACGGCGCAGATTGCCGATTTAAAAATGAGCCTATATATATATATACATTGACTTGACGAACATCTGTACTGATCTGTACAGATATGTGTGTACTTTGTATCAGGTAAAAGTGAGGCAGGGAGAAGAGGTGGAGAAGGAAAGAGAGAGATACTCCGGAGCATTTCTGTTCTTTATTCTACGCATTCGCGATTCTTATAAGTAAATATAGCACATATTTATTTATTACAGATGTAATAATAGGTTTGTTGATTGAAGCTGAGCTTTTTGTACTTCTTATCTTTCCTCTTTTGCTCGCTGATAGCATTTTTATTTTAAGTGCAAAAAATGTAATGCAGCGGCAATAAACCTACACTTCATAGTTGAATTTTGTCTTTTCTCCTTGTTTCTTTAATGTTCGATCACGCATATTCCTACGTTCTAAGTGCAGAAAGTGTAACCATAACATCGCATTGTTAGCTGGCTAAAACGAAGTGCGCAGGTGCAAAATGTAGCCTTTTGACATTTTTCGTCAATTCCCGCCAGATATTTGAAATACGAATCCAAAAATACTCCGGAACTCTAAAGCAAACTTTGATAAATTTAATCTTGAAACATTCAATTAATAGTTTGTGTGTACCTGCCATAATATCCCTTTCTTCTCTCTAACAATTGTAAGACAATATTTTGCAATTGCTTACTACACAAAATAAAAATTTGGAGTTCAATCTTTATTTGGATAACATTCATCTTTTCTTTCAACAAATTACTTAAACTTTTCTAAATTAACAAAAGAACGTAAAGTTAAAGTATTACAACAAATATTTGCTAATTTAATGTAATGTTACATTTAATCTAATCTTTTCTCATCCAGACGGCGGAAGTAATAAATCAAATTTTAAGAAGCTTAATTTAAAAATTTGAAATTTTAATACATATAATAGAGTTTAGAAATGTTTCTATTGCAAAATTTTATATGGCACTTTGCAATAAAAACCTTTCAGCAATGTTGCATACGAAATGTGAAATCTTTCTAAAAACTTTCCGCAACAATCAGTACTGTACATACATATATATACATATATACATTACACGTTACTACTTTCAACGTAGTATGGAAAAATCTATAAAATAATAGATTTAATTTTTCTCAAATCAATTATATTATCTTGTTAAGTACTAAAACTCTGTTTTTTTTTCTTAAGAAAGCTTGGAATTACTTTGTTTTGATGAAAGCATGGATTTAAACTTATTACTTTGTAATAAATTATATGAACCATATGTACAAAATTTATGAGATATAAACGGAATATAAAACGCTCTGAAGAATGAATGCGATCTGAAACGTAAATAATAACATAGATTACTTTAGATTTAAATATAATTCTTATTATTTATGGTGAATATCTTATAAAGATATGAATAAAAATTTTGGACTTACTTTGATGTATCTAAAAACTTAGAAGATTTTATAATAGTAAAATGATTTAGGCGAGAATAATTCGGTTCTAGGGCTGTTTCAGTTCCTACATCCAGATCTAATAGAAAATGGCATTTTTCTAGATTAAACTGAAAGTAAAAAATGGACAATTGGTAATACATATAAAAATTTAGTCACAAAACTTAAATGTAATACAAATAATATTGTTATGTGTACATATAAGTACTTACATAACGTGACGGTTCTTCTTTATTCATATCGTTGAAATGTGCTTGAATTACACTCGTTGCATTTTCATGATTTAAAAAGGGTTGAGGTAGCTGTCCTTTAAATTCGGATCTCAAATATTGTAATTTCCAACTAAGAATAATTCAGCATTGTACAAGAATATAATCATCGTTATTATACTTTCTCTCCACAGAAATTTTACGAACCCGGAAATTTGATTTAGATGAAACTTTTTTTTATATCAATGCAGTCTGAATGCTTTGACAAAACAAATTCTGGGTTTGTAAAGTTCTTTTAGAGCTAATTATTTCTACTCACTTGTTGGACGGAAAGAAAAAACTGCTAGGAAAACGATGCCACTCTTTTCCAACACAAAAATTTATATTAACATCACTAGGTACTTGGCCTTCCATTCCCAATTTGTTAGCTTCAGTCATAATTTCCATGGGAGCATAATATCCTAATGCATAATGATAATTTTTTTTACATGTTAAACTTGCCCTCTCTCTCTCTTTCTCTATTATTTAAACAAGCTATTTATATACCTTTATATATCGCCAATGATCTTGATAGTCCCAAGAGACCACATGTTAATATCGTCAGAACAGTGATGTGCACAGTATATTGCAAATAGTGACAACTGATATGCGATGGATTGAGTTTTGTTCTAAAATAGAAGTATAACTTCTGTACAATATCCACCGCTATAGCGCCTGCCAAACAAATCATAGGATATACTGGAAACAAGAACCGTTCCTCCTGTTGACACATTTATTTTGTCAATTACTTCATTTTCTATTTTGTAGATCAATTCGTTATATATCAGATGCACATTTGAACAAGCTAAATATCTAACGATGCTGTTATACACACTTTGTGCGGCTGAAGAAAGAATACAAGAATCCACAGGTATAAAGGAGCCAATGAATACCAATAAGAAAGACATGAACGGTCTCTTGGACGTGCTGGCACGATTAACCGTACTAAAAACTATAATTGTAGTTAAAATACTGCTAAAATATATCGCTGTAATACAAAATGTTGGAATTATCATACACTTCCAGTTATGGTTTGAATTATAAAAATTAATAATAAGAATTAAATCACTTTGTTGAATAAAGTTTTTATAGAGATGCATATATTTTATTGCGTTTACTATCAATTTTAATAAATTTTTTTTGTTATTTGCACTTAAGATTTAAAATATCGATAATAAAAGAATTTGTAAAAAAAATATCTAATAATCAAACTTACTCCAGGTTAAGAAAAAATCATTTAAATTTCGCTGGAAAATTTGAAGTTTACAGAAAGTGTGCGACTTCTGAGACATTTTGTACATTTATATTAAGTATAAACTATAAAAAATCTTACTAAACCCAAGGGTGCCAGTAATGCGCCGATAAAGACGAAATTGAAATTCAAAAACCCATTGATGAGGTAATAACTTAACGGCTCAGTGCCATAAAGATTAGGTCCGTGGCTAGTAAAGACATTGTAGAATATGATGTTCAATGGCGCGATGACAAGTTTGCCAAAATACAAAGAATCTATCCATACCATTGGTATTCCAATAACAACAGCGGATATTATAACCCATTTTATGAACGTGACCCAGTTTCGTTTACGTATTAACATTTCAAAGGCAATGGGAAGTCTAAAAAACCGAGATAAAAATGAGTTTTTTTGTTACGTTCTATGTCGTGCCAAAAGTACTCTGTTTGCATCGATATAAAAATTACCCCAGTAAAGCAGCGAATGGCCATCCAAGTAATGAAGAGATGGCGGTGGCAAAGACAGCCAATTCATATTGGCGAGCATACCAAGCTGCTGTGGCAACAGTACTTAGATACCTATATGATAAACATTTATATAATATATAAATAATGTATCAAAAGATGAAAATAAAGAGCATTGCCTTGGGCAATGCCAGAGTTTGGGCCCCGAGTGAACAGTCATGAGTCATATGTTAATCGATAGGGGGGTACTCACAAAGTACAAAACAAAAGGTTTTAACATATACAATATACATGATTATAATATCAAACTTTGGAAGCTCTAGCACTCAGGGGACTTATTTTACAAGGTTGTGCATATAGAACTTTTTAATCCTCTTGTAATGTCCTACAAATCTAAATGTCTCAATGTTGTTCAAGTAGGGCTCAAAATCCATAAAAAAAATGGATAATGGTCTTTTTAATTTTATAATTATATTTACATTGAAAAAGACGATGGTAGAAACGCAGCACTGGAGATATACATCCCTGAACTGAGAATAAGGAATATCAATGTTAGTCTTGCCACGTGGATTCCAAATTCACGACAAACATTCCTAGAAAACATAAAGTATTAAATAAAAAGTATTGCCTTGCTATAAGTGATAGTTTTAAGGGGGAAACATACTTGTAAAAGTATACTTCAGATAATGTACAGCCTACAGATAGGAAGCATCGTGTAAAGTAGAAAACTAGCACAGGATTTGGCTCCAATAAGTAGTGATAAACTTTCGCTGGTACCATGTGAATTAATAAGTACATATATGAACGTAAGGCATATTCAGGACTATATTCCCATGTTTGCTGGCCTGTCCCATAAAGCAAGTAATGACTCTAAGACAGAAATACACATCATATAGAAATAGTGAAATATATTGCATAAAAGTATATTATAATCCATGTAATATTGAATTGCCTTATACAATAATAAACTTACTGGTTCCCAGTAATTATATGTTTCATCACAGTCTGTTATGTGACACCATACGGCAGAGCAAAATCTTGCAGATAACAGTAATTTAAAAGCTGTGTCATAGCTAGGATAAACAAGTCCGACATCGGAAGACTCTTCTGGCCTAAAACGTCGTTTAATTACTTGCTCTCTTTTTACTACATCTATATTTTAAATACATATTGCTTTTCTTAAGATAAATTAATTTTTAAAATAGGATTGTTTTATCTATGAAGCTTGCAAAGTATTTTATTAAAAGAAATAACAATATGATTTTTCCTGGCAATGTGATCACTATTTGCAATATTTAATTGAAAATAAAAATTCTAGATGAGACAAATACACTAGATATAAAATCATTTTTATTTTTTGTTTGCGATTTAAACATTTCATATATTTTGATTCATAGTGATTAGAAATTGATATTAAACATATTGCAAAATTAAAATAAAATATGCGTAACAGAATACATTTGTAACTGTTGCACATTCGTCGCAGTTTCAACAATAAGCAATTGATAGGCGAGGTTAGCTGATTCTAGTTGACAAGCAGTATAATTTCCAAAATTTGAAAAGAGAAGAAAACATTGTATGTACTTTGAGAATCTCCTTCCAGTGATCTTTTTTAATTCTTTCTTCGACAAAACGAGCTGTCGTTGACGTTGATTAGGCGCCATGATCCTCTAGTGTATTGTGGTCTGTTCTTTTCAGAGTTCACATTTGTCAGTGATTTTTAGGTTAGGGCGAGATTGAGGTAAGTAGTCTGATACGCTTTCTATTATGCCGGAAAAATTGATTTTAGAATTAAAATTGTATCAAAGAAAACACTACGGTAAATTCCATTCATGAAAAATATTTGAGAAAAAATTAATTTGATTTAATTATCATTTGTAACGTTGTTAATTTTCTTTCCGCTAAATGAAAAGGTTATGTTGTTAAGCAGTTTATGTTGTATTGAATAACTTATACAATTTTATATTATTTTTTTAGATTGTAAAAAGAGATTGAAGCGATAATGTTGTCGTCTTCTGCGGTGTTAAATGTTATAAGCAGGTGCATTTCTACATCAACTCCTGTAAATCATATAATTAAATTAAGTCGATTGAGGGTAGTGGACAACAGTGAGATAGGAAGGCTAGCTATGATGGAAGGTAGACCACCACGTTGTATACACATCTATAAGAAAGGAAAAGTAGGGTATATCGGTGAGAAAAATGAAGGATTTTGAAAAACATTCTTATTTTTATACATAGAATCATGTTACTTAAACATTGCTGTATATTCTTTTTAGGTGACAGAGTTTTAGTTGCAATAAGGGGAGAAAAGAAAAAGGGTATATTAGTTGGTTTGAAGCAAAAACAGGCCCCTAAAGTTCCAAAGTTTGACAGCAACAATTTGGTGCTCATAGATGACAATGGGACGCCTCTGGGTACAAGAATACATGTGCCTATTCCGCACATACTCCGAACAAAAATGAAAGAAAAGACCCACATCAAAGGAGCAGATTATACTAAACTATTAGCGATTGCATCCAGATTTGTATAGTATATCTTGTTCACTATTATAATATAGAAATGTATTGAATATTTCAATAGAATCTTTAATTGTTTAATATAAATGTCTTCTGCAAAATTTTTAGTATGAAAGTGTTCCTTGTATCTTTATATTTCATAATTTTATTAGATTATATTAATACTGATTATATGCAGTACAATCGCATTTTGCGCAAATTTACATTTGCATTAATGTAAATTTTTAAATAACTATAATTCTTGTTATCTTATCCATGGTGTAATAAGACACTACGGGGTAAAATAGCGGATGGCGATTCATCGAAGGTTCGGGACGTTGCTATATTTTTTGAAGTGGGATATCGAGAGATCAGAACTTTTTGAGGCTGCCGAAGTCTGGAACGGACCTGTTCATGAATATCCTGAAACGGAGGTATCGAGGAGGTAGCGGTTGTTGCCTCTCGGAATGTCGCGCGACGCGATTTTTTTGAACTTTTGCGTCGTCGGATGATCGCATGTATTCGTAGACCGGAGGAAGCTTTCGGAACGCGCGATGCGATTTTTTTGTGAAATTGCCATTATTGTTTGCCGCATCACGGCAATATTATAATCTTGCCGATTACGGCACACAATGTTGCGCGCTGCGACGTTTATAGCGACACGAAATGTATATCTAAGATATTTGACAAGGTTGCGGCAATGTATTGCAGTAAAGTTTCGAAAACGCACAGCAATGAACTTGCGATCTGAAGTATGATGGCGCGCACAGGTTTGTGCCGCATATTTCAAGATTACACCTACACGCCGGGCTTTTTTAACGTAAACAATATGTGATGTTTACACGAACCTTTTTCATGTAACAAACATTGGTTCTTTTTGCTAGGATTCTAGCAATCACGTAAAATATATAAACTATTGTAAATTAGATAATACAGAGCACAATTAAAAAAAAATAATATTAAGTTTTAACATTGTTACTACATCTAATATTATTAATAAAAATATATAGTATTAAAAATTAAAAAGTTAAGAAAAATAATATATCAAATTTTCTAATGACAGAAGATGGATGCAATGTAAAGAGGAGCTTTAAAATTATTTTTATTTTTGTATCAGGAAAAATATTGCTAGTAATTGATTAGTTCAGAAATTTTGATAATTTCTTTTATTATATGTCTAAGAAAAGCTATTAAACTCTTACCATATTGATCAGTACATTATCTGTAGCATATATATATATATATTTTTTTAAATGAGATACTAATTGCAATGTAACAATTTGTTTTAGAAGTCTTTTGTTAGCATCTTTTGAGCATTTAAACACTTTATTCAACTGCGTTTCTTTCGATCCTCTTCTTTAATAAAATTGGTTACCCTTCTTGCATTTTTGGTGAACTAACATCACTAATATTAATTTCTGAAATATATCTAGGCTGTGCAAACAAACCGTTTTTTTTTCTTGGGAGAAGAAACGTTCTCTTTGCAATCTAAAAATATAAAATTTTTATCAAAAAAATAATATTTATATTTTCTCTTATAATTGGTATATATATATATATATATATATATATATATATATATATATATTTCTATGTAATTTATATTTAACTTACATGAATGATCAGAAATTGAAACTTTTGAGATTGGTTAAACAGCGTTATCACATCTCATTATGTCAGCATTATTACAATCCATTACATCGGGTACCATTGGAGATATAACATTTATTTCAAATTACTTAGACATATAAGTACTTTCTATCATTGACACTAAAAGAATAAAATATTTATTATAAAAATTATATTATTTCCTCTAAAACCCAAAAATATACATATATATGTATATTTTTTTCCATATAATTTATATTTAACTTACATGAATGATCAGGAGTCGCAACTTCCAAAATTGACTGAACAATATTATGATCCATTACGTATAATACAGTTGGAGATGTAACATTCCCTTTGGATGATTTTATTACATTTGTAATATTTGTTCACATAATTGATAATTCAATTAGATGATTTGATACAGCTTTTTCTACAATGGGTATAACCTTAAAAGGTAATCTCTTCGATGCAAGAAAATTTTTAGAAAATTCAAAGTGATTTGAGCAAATATGAAGACGAGATACATCTTTATCATGCAATCCGCAAGCTTCAATCCATTTTTGATGTATATGCGGATCTTTTGGAAATCTAAAAAAAGAATTTTTATTAATTATTGTAATAGTACTGTAGGTATTAGGTAATTTACATTGATAACTTACTCATTCACTAGATTGAAGTTATGTAGAGATGCGGTCCTGCTATTTCTGAAGAGTATCATAATTACAGACTACGAATTGATTTAAAAATTAGAATTGTATTGACAGACGAATTTTTACTCTATGATAAAAATTATTAGAAATATATCTGAGTAAAAACAATTTAAATTAATGATAGCAATGTACACAAAATGCTCTTGTATCACTATATTTCACAATTTTATGCTATATATATTAATATTTTAATGAAAATATCACATTCCAATCAATTACAATTTGTTTAGTTTGTGTGTTGTACATATATAGCACAAGTGTCGTGTACTTTAGTTTGGTTATTGGCCGCTTGGATACAAATCTCTTCGTTTCTCGCAAGCACTTGTTTTCGCTCTTGTTCATATATAAGCAAGAATCAGACACTAGGCTTTCAGACCCCTGTGGGGTCACAGTATAGTTACATACTGTGGTCTGGGGGTCAGGTAGTCTGATTACTGGTGAGGAAAGATGTTTTCATCTACCACTTAATCTTCCTGCCGTTGCTTCGTTTGAAAATACACATCAAGTATCTTAATGCATCGTTTTATCTGATCAATGGCCCAAACATTGTAAAGATAAAATGATACTTGTAAGCACTCGATGTTATATTCTCGAACAAACCTCAGGCCGGTTGCTCATAGCTCCAACCCTTCGTCAAATCACTGTGATCAAACTGTACATAGAAAACTAGGAATTAATGATGTACTAAACATATCATTCATTCCCATCCACTAACTTTCATCATCCATTCACTAACACTCATCCTAGTGTACTGCCATTTAAAAAACTGAGGAAACTTTACACGATTCGAAACCATGCTGATCTTTGATTGGCTTCAACATTATACAGCATACGGGTATACATCATATGACCGGCTAGGAGGTATATATGCATGTATACTTGTATGTTTCCTTCATCTCTATTCCCATATGTTGCAATAGAACTGAAGTAAATGTTTCCATGCAGTAAAAAATGGCAAATATAATAGTTAACATTATAGTAAATAGATGATAAAATAGTTAATAGGGAGCTATGAGGTGGTATACTCTATCGGTAACCTTTCGACTACCATTTTGCAAGTTATGTCATTTTTTTTTAAACATTAGTTATGATAAATGGATAAAATTGTAATAAATTTAAGAAATATTTTCATTCAAAAGTTATCTGCTCAAAAATGGATATGAACCTTAATTAAGTATTGTGTCAGACCATGTCTTTAGTTTCTAAAATATTTTAATTGAAAGTTGATGTAAGAATTCCGGATAAGCTATTCGCATAGCGCGTAGTACTTTGTATGATGATGTAATCGCCGTTTTAAATTTTAAAGTCGTTTAATATTCCAACCTGAAGGACCGGGGACTCTTCTGTAGGGGTTCCCATACCTTAGCCGAGGGGTGCCAGTTTTAGGGCGCCGGCAACTCGCCCTTTGCCCTCTTCTGTTAGCGTTACCCAGGGAGCACCACGAGGAGGTAGAAGTAGGACTTGCTAGGAAAGTGCTTTATGCGTCGTGCATGCTACACGTGCCTTTCAGAGTTTTTATGTTATGCATCTCTCGGCAAGATGCACAACCTCTGAGGCTCTCACTAGCCCTTTGCACCCCAATATTCCAAGCTATTGCTTCTAAAAACTGATTTTTGATGCGCCATGATACAACAATCTAAAAATATATATATCAATTGATAAAACACTTGATCATAATATGATCTGATTTTTAATACACTGTTAGAGAGGAACCCGAGAACGGCCATGCCAAGCCACGCTGCCACGTAGGCTTTTTTCCGTAAAGCCCAGTGCAGTGGTCGCAGTGGTCATTGTGGTCAGACTGAATTGGACTGAATGCAGCGAGTTGCAAGCATCGAGCAGCAGACTTCGTTGATTGGCTGCGGTTTACCCAAAATTCAACAGTGTTGGATTTTAGGCGAGCAGCAGCCAATCAACAAAGTCTGCTGCTGGACGCTTGCCTTGCAGCTTGCTGCGTGCAGTCTGTGTACTAGGCTTATGTGTAACAATATTTATTATAAATATTGTGTGCGGTTTGGATTATTTGTATTATTTGTAATAAATATATATA
Source organism: Solenopsis invicta (assembly GCF_016802725.1). Taxonomy (NCBI): domain Eukaryota; kingdom Metazoa; phylum Arthropoda; class Insecta; order Hymenoptera; family Formicidae; genus Solenopsis; species Solenopsis invicta. Next base: position 25,197,621 of record NC_052669.1, read on the forward strand.
ATGCTCAAAATTAATTTTTAACTTGATTTAATTAGTTAATCTAAGTTAATTAAACAGTATTATTTAGTTATTATTAAGTAAATATTATTGCGTTTATATAGAAAAAAAGAGAGAAAAATACAGCCATACTCAAAGCAGTAGCAGTAGAGAAAATTCATTTTTTACAATTTATCGTCGTTTTTTTCTTTTATTTATTATTTACCATTGTCTTATCTCCATGGAGACTATAGGTGTGTAAAAATGGAGATTGATCCGAAATTCACGTTTGTGCCTCTAAATGAGAAAATATATGTCGGAATTAATGGCAAAAATACGCAAGAATATCTGTGTAAATGGTGACATTGATATTTTAATTAACATCACATTTTTACAATAATTTAGTTAATTCTTTAATTACTGAATAATATGGTACATTAAAATTAATGTTTTTAGGGGTTTAAAAGGAAATTTTGTTATCCAAAATTTTTCATTTAATGAACCGTTCCAGCAGTATCATAAATATCAATTAGCTGATGTAAGTTTGTTTTTACATGTCAATAACATATAAGAATAATTAAAATTGCTGCTCCAGTCGTTAAACAATTACCAGTAAATGCCTTTTTAATTTATATTTTTCACTGAGATATATAAATTTGTAGGCGTTTTTTAAAGATAGTACCGTTGCAAAAGCATTGTGGTCCAAACAGGGCTATGCGTGGGCAAGACAAGGTATTAAAACATCATAATTTTTAGAAAATTTATCACTATACCCTATAAATATATACATATTCGAATTAAAAAAATATATATTTATCAGGTATACAAGCATCGAGTGTTCAGATAAAACAAGTTCCATGCTCAGTTTTAAGTATGTCATTCTTTAACAAATTAAAAAATACTGATAACGGGATTGTACATAGTTCAGGAACAATCTGTAAAAGATATGATCTGCAAGTAGAAGACTTTTTGGTATCTGACAATTTGCGGGGTGTAAGACATTTGCATCTCAGATAAACTGTTATTTCTTTTCTGTGTTTTTGCTTTTTCTTGCAACGTCTGTCAATGAATCAGAATTACTAAAATTTTTTTTAATTATCTTAAACAGTAGACTAACTTTTTACGATGCTTTTTAGATGCTTTTGGATGAGGAGTCAGAAGAATACGGTCTTTACTCGGAAGATGAGAAAAACGAGTTTGTGTTCCGTATTTTTCAAATGCTCGTCCTTGGTGGAATATTGTGTCAATTTGAGGATATATTACAGCCATATCTAGATGTTACCAAAAGTATTTACAAGGATCTCATAAGGTTACTAGAATTGATCAAAATTAAGTGTAATAGAAGTTTAAAATATGGAAATTTTATATTGAAGTCCTTTCAGAGTGCAGAAGCAAAATGGTTCAGATAATCTGGTCGTAAGTACTTTAGTGTTAGAAGTAGTTGCTAAGGATAGCAAAGGCCAAGATTATTTCCCATCTAATTCCAACAACCGGCAAAATATCGCGTTTCTATTGATAGACGCTAATTCTCATGAAATTACAACTTTTATACACGAATATGGTGGATACTGTCCTATAGATTGAATCTGATTACACTACAGTATGTATTATGTCTTTTATATCATTATAATTAATTGTTTCTATCATATATATTTCATAAAATATAGTCAGAGAATATATTCTAGTTTAAATTTTATATACGTAAAATAATTTATGGCAAAAGTAATAACATATTCCTTGCATTTTATACAAGATAATTTATTAAAAAACGAGCAAAACGAACTTAATTAATTACATTATCTTTGCATACGTCTTTTGTAAAATCTATAATTAAATGCAAATTTCTTATTGTACAGAAAATGTTGTGTAATTAGAATATACTATTGTTCTACGTGTGCATTTAATTTTTACGCAATATAAAATACATAAGTCATTTATTATAAAAATTATAAAAAGACTCATTATGTAGGATTTCAATTTCTTTTTACTTTTAACATTAAACTGACATTGATCTATGGAGACTTGTAGTCTATCAAAATTAAAACATTTACAACGTAAAATCTTTTTTTGTATAACATTACTAATTATTTATTCTTTAATCACTTTAAATAAGTAATTTTTTGTAAAATATATAAATATTTACTGATATTACATGTATAATCATATTATAGTCCAGAAATATACAAATATATAAATATATAACACTTGTGAGATTTATATGTAAAGATTATGGCAATCTGTTTTATTTAGAGATATCAAGTGTAGGTATACAGTAGGTTACGAAAGGATTTTTGAATGCACAATAAAATATCTATTTTTGAAAGCTTCTTGCTCTCGTGAAAAGGAGTATCTTATTTAAATGACGAGTATTAGCCCGTTGTTCTTATGACTTAGATATGACTAGCATACATATTAGCTTGTATTTTATTATACAGATGTATTACAATTAATAATATCTAAACATCTGCATCTTATATATTACGAGCCTTTTCCTTTACGGTATAGATAGAATCTTTTTCTCCGTATCATCATTATTATATACTATTATTTTTCCTTTTAGTAAAAAAAAATAAAAAATAAAAAAAATAAAATTGAAACCTAATAACACGATTCCTAATAAAAATATTCGAAAAATTTTAAATTATTACATTTTTAATATGTTGGCACACGTATTAATTCCACACAAAAAGTTTGGAAACTCATATGCTAATGCGTTTTATAAAAATTTTAAATAATTTGAACATTATGATCAATCGCCAAATATTATCATTTATATGTACTTTTAGTCATTTTACACATATATAATAATCTTAGGCGATATTATGCAAACGCAATCATTTATCGAAATCTTTTGAACATAAGCAATACATGTAAAACATTCTGTATCATAGATTAAAATGTTGTTATCTATATAATCATTATTGTGATAAATATGAAAACTTTCATAATGATATGTACCATATGATATTTTTAATAATATTTGCATTTATCAGTAAATAATTATTTCAATGAAAATAAATACAATGCAGTCTAATATGCGCAACTTCGCGTATAGCGAAAAGAAACTGATATTAATCACAGCACTTTTATTTAAAATTTAAATATCCTCCCTCGTGCTAAATACAGAAAAATATCAATTCTGTTGCTGAGAAAAGCGATTACTAAATTTATTTTTTTTTCTTTTATTAAGTAACAGTTATCTATAACAAAGAGTGTTTTCTTGATAATTATCTTAAAATACTCGTCACAAAAATTTATTATTATTTACTCCAAAAAAGGAATTTATATTCGAAAAACATTTTAAATTTTATCTAAGAAAAATTATTGAGCATTCAAAAAATCAAATTCTTGTTTTGACTTAATATTTCTGATTGAAGTATTTTAAGATATTAGGATTCAGAATATACATATATTTGAAATAAATTTGATGTTTTTGATGAACTAATAAATTTGCGGATATATAAACTTACGAAATATTTGAAGTAATATTTAATTAACACAGAAGTTTATTTAAAAAATAAATATTACTTGTGAATGATGAGTGCATTTTAAGACTATTATCAAGAAAATATTCTCGGCAAAGATAACCATTACTTGAAAGAAGAAAACTAAAATTATTTTTCTTAGTATAAAAATGAAATTGTTCTACGAGTAGTTCTTCTTGATTGATGTTTCGATGCACGCTACTCCTGAATGTACAGTATTTTTAAATGTTTTATCTATTCTTTGCAATAACAATATTTGCGTAAATGAAACAGCGAGTTCTCTACACACCTCGCCTGAGACCCATACATATTAATTCTACTAACGTCAGAGATCTGTAATGAGACAAACATCGTCAGTTAATACTTTAATAAAATACTTGTACCTCCTTTAATCAAGTTATTTTTCAGCGCAAATTTACCTTTGTATGAAAAGTATTTTTCCGAAGATCTTGAGTGATGCTAACTTCAAACAATGCGTCACTTGGTGCCGTTCTTACTTTTAATTGATAAATCTCAGTCATTATTTTAGTTTTGGCACTAAAATCACCTATAAAACCGTCTTGGTCTCCGGATTTTCGGAAATTAAGTAAACCTGAAATACCATAAGTATTAGTCTTCTTTTATATAAATAACATAATAAAACAATACGTTTTGCCCTAATGTTACCTTTGGTGGGTATCAGCTTAGCAGCCCATAAGATCTCGTCCAAATGTAATATCGCGCATATATTATGATGATCTTCGGTGTAACCATTAAGGAATTGTACGAAATAATTGGCAGCAGCCACAACGTTTGTGTCATCAATTGAGACTTCCTTCCATCCGAGACAAGCACACCAATGAGGCTCTATGAATGCATCTGCGCATGTTCTATCCAGAGGCACCTAAAATATCACATTAGTTAGTTTCATTTTTTCTCTCTTTTCCTTACATATTCAGTTGTGAAAAAAGTTACAAACTTGTAAATTGTATATTATATAATAATACAGTAATTACAATTGATTCAATAATTTATTTCTAAAAGAGGTTAGAGATTGCGCTTGGTTAATCGTACAATAAAAAAAAAGAATATCTTTGTGAAAGAGAAGCGGTCAGTAGGCGAGTTGAAGCATACAGTGGTAGGGATAGATATTCTACACATACAAAGATCGACATTCCATTCACCAGTATTGCTCAGAGTTCTGTGCTGCAAGTGATGTCTCGCAGCTAATCTGTTTCCTAAGATTTGCCCATAATTTTTGAAATCTTTTTTTTACAATTACTTGAGACAAAATTTGAATCTGTGTATGTGTGATATGCGTGTGACTTTGCACTGAACATGTTTGTACATTTACTCATCATTTTATTGTGTGTTTTTTCATGCTACTTGGTTTTTGCTGATTTTTTGTATTTTCAAATATAAGAAACATATTTAAACGATATGTTTCTGTTAACTTATTTATATTTGACATTTCTTAGGAGAATTATCAGTCTATGATTTTTTATCGCAAACACTTCTTTTTTTAATTTTTTAGGAAACTCGATCGTTTGGTAAGGCGTGTACTTCGATGAGTAATGGTTATCTGATCGTGCTTACGTCAGCTTTTAAATAGTATTATTGTGCCTTACTTATTTTTATCTGATCGTGCTTGCATCAGTTTTCTAATGATATTATGGTACTTTACTTATCTTTATAAGCAAAACGTTTAATTGTTACACAATCGAATGCATTTTAATACATTAAACATTTTACTTTGTTATTGTGCATACAGTTACAATATTTATAAAATACAATTGTATTATATGATTAACAAAGGATTAATATTACTATAATTTCGTTGAGTTTAGTCAGATATAAAATACATACGGTAATCATTTTTATTTGCAAATTAAAATAAAATATTACACACACATTAAATTAGTTCTTTTTTAATGCTACTAATAAAACTCAACGAAATTAAATTACAGTATCTTTGACATTAATTTACCTTGTCGAACAAACTGATGGCTCTTTGACGACGATCTCCATCTTTTGGTGTATCAAAATTTAGTATGTTCTCTAATGTCTTATGTACGTCAAATGGTGACGTCAAATATTGCGTATTGTAGACAAAGTTTGCATATGCTTGTGGGTGAGCTTGCTTGAACCAGGGTGGAAAAGTGAAGGAGAAAAACGGCAGTCTTTCCTCTTGCTTGCCTTGTAGAGTATTACGAATATCCGCAAATCTGTAAAATGAAAATAACGATTGCTTGCATATGTGTAAAGTGTAAAAGGTATGGGGGATTAACAACACTTTTACACATAAGAAATATTCAAACCTGTGTCCATGATCGCTCATCAAAATTAAAATGGTATTGTTTAAATGCCCAAGATCATTGAGATCTTTTACCCAAGAATACAAATCGTCATCCACCACTCCGATATCGTTGTAAGAGTCATGAGATAATTCTCCATGAAATCCAAATGCGAATTTTGGCTGGTTTTTATATGTATTGAATATCGTTTTTATGTAATTCATCATCACCTACGTAATAAATACATATGTCTCAGTAATTATAAAAAAAAAAAAAAAATAAATTGAGAAGAAATTTTCTTTTGATTCAATAATACATAACTTTAACTATTTTAAATTATATTACAATTTTGAACTAATTTTTCTTGAGATATATCTTCTTTGAAATATATCTTCAAATTTTTCCATTTGGTAAGTTATTCTTTTCTTTTAACTTATCCTTAAATTCATATTGCATTTAATGATGCATACCATATGACGTGGCGTACCAGCTATACAGAATTTATTATAAGTTTTGAAGTATGAAGAAGCAGCTAAATAATAAGTGCGCATGTAGTGGTGGGTCGGTTGCTTGTCAAATCCCTTCAAGCGATAAGTGAACGTCCCGATGTGCGGTACGTCTTCCATAAAACTCGTTATGTACCCATGTTCTTCATATTTATTCCATATCATGGGATATATGTTGACGTAATTCGCATTTTGAATTCGTTTTCGCGTCTCTGGTAACTCGAGCTCGATCTTGCCGGTTAAAATCGGGATGAGCGCCTGTGGAGTGCCATCCCCTACGATATTGTATCCCTCTAGCACCAGAGCGTTCAGTTGCTTCATGAAACTATAAGTTTTCGGCAGTTTGCGAATGAATGTATTTCGCGACAGCGAATCGAAGCCGAACATGAGCACGTTCAATTTTAGGCCCGTTTTTGGTACGTTCTCCCAGTTGTGTTTCTGCTTGATATACGGTTCGTATTTCACACCAGCGAGTATACTATGCCACCTAAACATATTCTACTGTGAGAAGAACAATAATAGGTTTTTGAAAGTAAATAAACAAATTAACTAACACGCTTCCGCTTTTCGACTTGCATCTGACATCTGCAAAATCGCTCTCCCGCAGAATGTAAAAATCATCAGCCTGTATACCGTCCAATAATTTTGTATTGTAGTCGTCTGCTCTGACAATTTCTGAAAAAGATAATAGCAAGGATTATGCTAATATATAATAACTGACAGTAACAATTTTATGTTAATTTTTGGAAATTATTACAATATCTTTATCGATATAACAAGGGAAGATTATTTTTAACTCACCACTGAAGATGCATATTATTTGTCCATGTTTCGTCTTTGCTTTATTAGTAATAACAAGTCTCGAACCTTCCACTATAACCCAGTCTTCTTGTCCACAAGTTAAGGGTGGTACATTATGTATGAATTTCATTATTTCTGGACTAGAGATATTTAACTGAGGTAATTTGCACGCAACAACACCATCTCTGCACAAACATATTAATAAAATATAATGACTATATAAATATAATAATTTAAGTTATGTGATAATTGTTGCTTTTTCTCTTATCGATATCTACATTAAAATATTATTTACTACAATATTATATGCAATTCAGTTTACTTGATAGAATTGTCACATACATACCTCACGTATGACTGTTCTGATTCTTTAATCAATTGTGATATATACATTCTGAAATTATTCAAAAATTATAGGAAAAATGTAAAACAATGTTTAGTATTGAAATAATGTTAACAATATTACTCACAATTTGTTTAAATTTGACATATCAGATTCATTAAATCCTAACTCTATTCGTATTACTTGAATGACACAAAATAAAAGTGCTACGCATAGTCCTGCTATTATACAGCGACGAAAATGACACGCTGTCACCCTCATGTTTGTCCAGATTATTTCTACAAAATATAAAACATCAGTTTAAGATTAAGTGAGAATAAATAAGCATAATTTTATGCACTCTAACTTTCCACTGTATACGAACTTTATTTCTTCTTCTCTTCGAAAATACTGTTGCTGTTCTCGCGAATATCCCGAAAGAATTAAACAATGAAAGTAAAACGACTATGTCATAATATATTAATATAGTTCACTTTGTTAAATTACTTTGAGAGTTGATATAGTTTAATATAGTTCACTTTGATAAATTACTTTGAGAGTAATATGATGTAATTGAAAATTAATATAAATTGCTGCACAAGTTAATGAAGTTATTTGTGCTCAAGATATATTCTGTTATATGTATTTTCTTACATGTCTCAGTCGTGTGATCGTTAATATAAGAGTGACATTGATCCCAACTCAAACGGACATTTTGAACTGCATCAGTTAGCACTGCTGTATTGGCCGTTGGATATCGATTTGCTCTTATCATAATATACCTGATAGTGAATATGATTAGATAATATATGTGATAATGGTTTGATGTATTGCCGAATATCACAGATGCGGATGTCGAGAATATTTGTCTTCTGCCGTTGTATTTTTAATACTGCCACTTATCCTGCTGCATCCTAAAATAATTTGATAATATTATTTAGCTTTTACATGCAGCATATTTTATACATAATACATGTTATTTAGATAACATAATGTTTGTTTTATATGCTACTACTTTGCGTCTAAGTATCTTAGTATAATATTTATATTTATCTCAGTTCATATTCAATTCTAACTCTCGTCATATTTCTGTGACACTTCTTAGTAAAGTTTATAATTTTCCGTAATATTTCTTGATAATGTATAATGCCCGAGAGAAAATTAACACTTGTAAAAAGTCTATACCAAGAAGTAAGTCACCTGGCAAAGTTCTTGTCTAGTATTACACAAGTCACTTGTAGAACTGTGCAGAAGTGTACTGTATGAATATTTAAACTGTCAAACAATGACTATCAAGAAGAGTGATGAGCCTGAGTCTTTCATATATCAAATGTCATAAATTACAATATGTAGATTAAAAACCAATATCAAACGTTTGCTGACTTAGCAATAATTTCAGCGTGTACGAAGTCATTTGGTGGGCGGGATTTAATTACATGTTTCGTAAAATAAAAACGAAGCTCTACCTCCGCATTATCACTAATTCGGCCGATGATTCCGATGGATTCGCTGACAAAGACGCACGCGTCAATCAGTAACGTTCGATTTATGGTAGATGAATGGCAGGTCGGCGGAAGAACGCATGGCGCGGTAAATAACGAGAATGCAACGGAGTTCCCATGGAGAAGTGTGCATCGACTTCATGCATGCACGCGCACACACGCACACGCACACGCACACGCGTCGCCGGAATGTGCGTGAGCAGGAGGACTATTATCTCCAGAGTAACGTTGCATCGCGCGCCGTGGTGGCGAGGTAACGTTCATGAGATGAGCGATTCGTCTCGTTCGCACGGTTACGAGAATTCTCTTAGGTGGTCCAGCGGAACGCGTCGGGACACATCAGTGTCCCGGCGTCGTGGTCGTGGCTCATCGCTGCGCGTCCGAAACTCCCGACAAACGTCTCACCATCGTCGGTCTCTCTGATGAAAACTGGAGTTTGTTCTGCCGTTTGCGAGATGCACTTTGAGACGTCAGCAGCTTGACGCACCGCATGCATGCACATATACACGGCATGGTGCGCATACGTATCTGTGCATATGTGTGTGTAAGGGTATAGTGAAGTGCGTTAATGCTATTCAGAGCAGTTTGTGCCTAAAAAAGGCACTTTTGTGATCTTTTTCGGGAAAGAGGAACTTTTCTAAAATTCCCTTTAAATTTTTATAACTTCTAATTAATTTCTTTTAATAGATATTTTTTTTGTTTAACAGAAAGCTTAACGGATTGTATTAAATCAAGTTAGAAAATTGAAATTCTTTGAATTATAAAAGTATATTAAAATATAATACATTGAAAATATGATTAAAAATTATTATATAAAAATATATAATATATATTTTTAAATTTAGTTTTTTTCAACCTTTTCATCAAAAATATATGATATGCGTTAAATACAAAAAATGTTTTATCAAACTTTGTATTAAATACAGCTAGAAGATTTTTAAAAGAAAGGGAAAATTTTTTTCCTAATTACATTAATTTTTAATACAGTATTTTTTAATATAATAAAAAATAATTTGATAAGCAAAAAAAAGAACTGGCAATGTAGCAATAAGAGCAAACAATTTCAATTAACGTACATTCTTTCCGATGATTGAGACAATTAACGCGAACGGGGAAGAGACGTGCTTTTCAAGCGTTACGAAGAAATTTGACCGAACGTAACTACTGAACACTACTCATTAATCATTAACCCGTCCGATCATACAAGATTTTTTCGCGTCTCGAAATCACAACAGATGCACGGTACATTGCGAACATGCAACGTTGAAAGTCGGGCACGATCGATGAATAACCGCGACGTCATGTGACTGAAGTTCAATCTTTCCGAGAGTACAAGGGCATATTTTCTTCGTCAAGTTGTCGTATATAGAAATTTTCCGCGTTCCCCTGTTTCACAAGGTGCATGATTCGTTCGAATTTTGATCGGCTGCTAAGATTCCACATCCAAAGGCTTCCACAGAAGCATTTGTATCCTCCAAATTCCACACAAGTTTTTTATAAATAAATACATCATATATATGTATTATATAAATATATAGGATAATAAAAAAACCATTGCGTCGTATATCCTTGTTTAATATTAATTAATTAGTTGAACAAGGGTAAATGATGCAATACATCGATTGCACGCATTATGCGTGAAACGGAATACCTTTACTAGCTTTTATATGTCGTATGCAAATTACCTCAGTATATCTGCCATTTCTTAATTAGAGTAATACGCTGACGTTTTTTAACACGATATCTTATAGCTATGTAATCATTAAATAATATGTAAATATGCAATCACTGGTTGATGATAATTGATTGATTGCCGATGAATCTTCTGTTATGAAATACGAAATATGTATGAAAAATGAATGAGAACATACAGAATATGATTTATAAACATCGCATGCGACACGTAGAAGCCAATAAATCATTCATAATGCTAACATAAAAATATTTATCAGAAATGGTTGAGCTTTACGTCTATTCACTGAGGTTTTTTTTACTCACAATCAGTATGTGTATTATCTACCATATAAATGGTGAATGGTTTTTTGGAATTCCTGTATATACTCTATATATAAAACACGCACATACACATAAAATACATAATAAAAAATGTATTATATATATTTTTATTATCATTACATTATTATTATAATGATAATAAAATATAAATATGTACACTTTATTTTTTTTTATATCTGGATGAAAATCTCGACAAGAAACGATTTTTAAATTTAATTTAATACTTTTGCACTTGGTAATTTATAGATTTCAAAAGCACCTGGTCTAGTGATCCATTTTTTAATATTTTGAGCGGTCTCAAAATGCATTGAATTAAATAAATCGGACGATCGTTTTCGCAATCACAATCGCATGTTACGTGTCGGCGCGTTGATGTAGCACTGTCAGCACCAGTTCCGTATATATTATTTCTAATACCACTGGATCGATTGCACGTAAAAAGTATCGCGAGTACTATACTGGTGGGATATTTATTTTATGAAACTGTCAAGAGACTTCTTTAGCATAGTTCACGTGTGCTCTGATTCTACTATCGAATTGGATACGAAATATGTCAAATAAGCATATCTATTTTTACGATGATAGTTGGCGAGTATCTGAGCTTTGCTCGCTTTGCTACATGCGCTGTGTCCCTCTTTTCTGCTTCCTTGAAAACACAGTATTATATGTCTGCAGTTCATGCTTTTTAATTAAAAAAAAGATCAATATTATGTGCATAAGTGCGGCAGAAATAAGTGCGAAAAAATATTGATTTATACAATTCGATTTTTAATTTTGAACACATAATGCTGGACGGAACATATTCTCATGAGCAATTTGTTAGAAAATGGTATTATTTTGTTATTGTAATTGTATAACTGCATATCCTATATATATTAAATTCTGCCGCAAAAAAATTCATATTTATACTAAATAAAGCCGAAAAGAAAATGCGAAAGACTTTAATACATTTTTTTTCATTTAGAGAAATTATTTAATACCCAGCAAACAAGGAGACGCTCTAATAACCTCTTATTGATGTTAGAGACATCATTAAGGCGTTATTAACACGTCGCTTGACGTCACTTTGTTTACTGGATCTAAAGGTTGATAAAGAAATATCTTTCTCTCTAATATATTAATAATTTAAACTAGCCAAGAGAGAAATTATCATCTTGGAAATAAAAACTGCAGCTCGTTTATTTAATTTATGTTTATTTACATTATAAATAAATAAAAGCAGATATTGTGTAAAAAATAGAAAATTTGCATATTATATGTTTATTAAATATCACATGTGCATACGTATTTATGTACACGTACACTGATCGTAAGCCGCACTTACAATTAATATTTGTAATATATACAATTGATACTTAAAGTTATACATATATTAGAAAACATTTGTACATATTAACAAATATACAATCCATTAATAAATTATTTTGTTTACAATCATAGTTTGTACTTTGTAAAATGTTTGTTGTTAAAATTATACGATGACAAAAGATATATTAAAAGATCTATTCTCGCAATTTAACGCAAAAACACATATTTTGAAACTTTATTATACAGTGGAACTATCTTTCTCTTTTGATAAGGTTTGTTGCATATATTTGTTGCATTGCTGGTCTTGTTTATAATGTTACACATTTAATAAACTTGCAGAGAATTATGTTAATAAATTAATGAGTAGTCATAATGATGATTGAACGTATTTTCACAAACAGATGCATAGACGTTATATCACATTTGTTTATGTCTATATGTGTGTGCCATCGTAATGCATAGCTGCTACCTATCTTTGTACAGAAATTAATTTTAACGACTAGTATCTCGCTAAATTATAACAATTTACGAGCATCGTGTCTAGTTCAACATTCACGCGAAATTTTTTCTTCCTTTTTTATACATTATCAATATTAATATTAATTAGTAATGATAATTAATATTAACATTTTGTTATATTATTTTTATTATATTTTCTTTTTTTGAATATTGTAATAAAAAATAATTAGTATTGAAATCTTGTCTGATTTTATCATATCAATTAACACTTACGCTCATTCAATAATACAGTCGTATCAGCAACTTAAATTATACCTATGAAATGAATCGTAAATGAGGTGCTACTCTAGATAATTACTTCTTCGTTTAAATGGATAATACTGAAGCATTTAAATGACTGCTTTTCCAACGTATTATTTCCTCTTCAATGAAAGGCTATCTCTCCAAGGAAATATGCGATGTCTCTAATAACAAGTTATACTTATTTAATAATACAGTTTAATTTATTATTTTTTAATTAAAATACGTGATAAATAATTGAATATACTGTTTAAGTAAATTAGCTTATAGACGGCAAAAATTTAATATTCAAGATCTATCTAAAGCCAATCTAAAATTAAATGTGAATTCTAATGCTAAACAGCTGATCATTTTAAAATAGATTTTATGCATTTAAGTGTACCAAACATATTATTAAAGCATATTTAGTCTGCGATCATCAGTTTTGTAAACAGATGGATTTATTTCTAGAGCTCTAAATATATCGTTGGCTGTCTCTTCAAAAAATCAAACACCGATAATTGCATGAATTACATTTATACATACCACTTGCCACGAACCGTATGCGTCGTCGTCACTGCAGGTTATAATTTGCGGTGGTTCTTCGTTTCTACGAAGTATCTTTATTGGCCTGTACGTGACATTATACGTAGTCCATAAATAGTCAGGTATTAAGCAAGCAACGATGATGAATACAGTAATTAACCAGAACGAAGGCGACTTTAATAATATTTGAAAGACCCCGAACATATCGCCATCGTATTTTCTGAAAAGACGCGAATGTAAAAGAGTTTTCGTGAATAATTTTTACTTGCAAATATAAATATGTTGCAATTTTTTCGAACGTTGCACCCTTTGTACTTACAGATGTATGGCTGAGTAGCCAAAAGTGCTCGCGAAAAATACCACTTCAGATAGTATTACACTGAAAACAAGCGGGATTGACCAATATAAACTGCGTAACAATATCTGAAACAATATTATTGTCAGCAATGTGTGAAACTATTAGAATAATTAACAGCAATTTATCGCGTTGAATTATTTGATTATAATCAAGTATTACACGAATAAAAATTCAGATTTTTTTATTGGAAATATCAAAATATGTGAATTGTTCGGTTATTAAAGATATTTAAGATATATTGAATTTTTTACTAAACTAAATATTTTGCGCTTGTTAGAATAAACAAATGTTTTACAATTTTAATCCATTGTACAAACAACACCTATACGTTACGTACCTGCAGATTTGCTAGCAAAGTGACTATATGAAAAATGCATGTGCTGTAAGTCCATTGATCAACCGATGTGTTGTCGTATAGATATGTAGGATTGATATATGTTACAGCAAATACTGTAAAATACGTTACGCTTGTATGCCATAATCCTAAAAAGAATAATATGATGCAGTTAGTATTTTATTGTATCAAAATTTTTCATACAAATGACTTACAAAAAGTTTGTTAATAAAAAATAAATAACAATAAATAAATATTTAATAATAATAAAATAATATAATATTAATATCGCACGAACCCAGGATCATCCATGCTATGAATTGATTCCATGACATTAAATAATTATTTTTATTCAATTTATACAAATATGGATACTTCATGAGTTTCTTCGCATTGTAATTTTGTTCCAATAATCCGTACATCAATATCGGAAGTGACGTGAATATTATGTTATATCCCATTAGAAACATACCGTCATAAAGTTCCTATAAAAATATATTTTTATATAAATTCTCCAGTTATAAAATCTATACAAATATAAGATTTTCTTTTATAATTTCCACAAAAATAAGAATGTACCTTTTTAATTTATATTGTGTAATATTGCCAAATTATTAGACAATAAAATTTATAAAAAATATACATGAATTAAGTGATGAAATTGTTTATCAATTTACAAATTGAAAAGTAAATCTGCTTTGAATCGAATACACGATGGTATATAAAAAAAAGAACTAATTTATTCACACGTTGCGGGAACAGGATCAGGCTCTTTGACTTGTGATAGAAAGAAAAATATATGGATAGCGATATTGTTCTTACCTGTGTGGAGAAACCGTTGTGTATGCTAAAAAACACCTGCGGCGTTATGAACACCACATTCTTATAGAAGAAGAACTGCATCAGGATGCTGATGCGTAAGTAATACCACTGCCCGTGCACCAACAACGCTTTTCTGAGATACTTGAATTTTGTAAAAGCAAAGTCGGCGGATATCGACGCCTGGCGACCCTCTTTCCCCAATATTCCGATACCCACGTGCGCTTCCTGTATCATCGAGACGTCGTTACCGCCGTCGCCGATGGCTGCGGTGTGCGGACGGTTTCGTGACGTTTTTATTAGATGCACAATCTGCAGAAATAAGCGATATTTAATTAGCATTCTTAATAATTTTTTTGCGTCTCTATGCGCAGCGTTTAAGGAAGCGGATAGAATTCAAACCTCGCTCTTTTGCAGAGGTGTTAGCCTGCAACAGACAACCGCCTCGCAGGACATTCCGACGGATTTAAATAATTCTGGACAATTTCGTAATGTCGCCACCATGCTGACACCGTCTATTATCAAACCGTACTGCTTGTACGGTTCTAGTTTTACTTTCCGGCTATAAGATATATAATTTATACAGCAGGGCTGATATATTTTAAATTATATAAAAAAGAATTGTCGAGAATTCACGAAAATATGGGAAATAATGTAAAATTTTGGACGTGCAAACTACACTCACTCGTAAGATGTAAGAATCAGGAAGCAGGTTTGTTCCGAGGTCTCCTCCATCAGTCTTAAAACCTCGGTACCTTTTTTGAAATGGCCGCACAGGAAAGCGATGTTTTCCGCAGTCTCTGCCTTATCTCCAGTAAGCACCCATATCTAAAAAAAAAAAAAAAAATATGCTTGCGATTATTTCCCAAGGCTAATTCAGTTAATTTAATTAATCACTTACTAGTACTTTCAACATTTTATCTTAAATTATATTCTTAAGAAGTTATTTTGATACGCAGAGCTATTATGACATAAAAACTCTCTTAAAAAGTATGAATGTTTAAATAATACTATTGAAATAACTAAATATAACATATTGAAATAAAAGAAATGTACAAAGATAATTAAATTAATTCTTTGAAAAGTTACAAAATCTAGAGTATAGTTTCAAAAACTGACAAAACTATAACAGAAGTTATATTGAATATACACAACGTGGATGGTAAAGGATTCCTTTGGCAATCCACACAAAGGCGGTGCAATGAACTAACTTTGATGCCAGCGACTCGTAAGCATTCCAAGGTCTCTTGCACCTTGTCCTGCAGGCGATCCTCTACCGCAGTTACTCCGAGCAAATTGAGCCCGCTCTCCATAAGATTGTACGCGCGCGTTATCTGCGTCTCTCTCTCCGGACCGATCATCTGTCTGGCCTGCTCGATATTCTGCATTAGGCTCTCGTATTCGTGCTCGTTCATCTTCTTGTACCCCACCACCAGCGTTCGTAGACCTCTCTAAAAGTTAAAAGATTTCGATAGCTTCTATACAATGTAAAACACAATTGCAACAAGCAGTATGATGAAAAAGTATTAGGGATTTTTTGTGCAGGTATAGGAAAATTTTTCTCGAAATTGTCGCGACAAGAGAAAAAAAGAGAAAAAGTTCTCTGCAGTCTTTAGTTCTACCTTTAATTCTGCAATTATCGCAAACGGAGTAACGAACCATAGAGAAATCGGTGACGTGTTCGGCGGTCCTCTCTATCGTTCCTTTAGTTATCAACGGCATAACAGCCGAGTCCGCACCCTTACAGTACAGCCAGACATCTCCTGACGAGTCTTTCACTATTACTGACATCCTCTTGCGTTCTGTTCAAGTTGCGTAATTAACGTCATTATCGCTATTAAAACTATACTGGCTAAAATCTTAAGATTTGAATTTGAATAATTTAAATATCTCATTGCACAAACCCTAATCTCTCATAATTATGATTTGATATTAAATTTATTTAGCTCTGATCTATTCTGATATTCACGATTACGTACCGGAGTTGAACTCCAATATATCCAACTTCTGGAAGATATAAATGCTCCTGTTGATCTTGATGTGCATCTCCTTGTTAGTATTCTTTAACAAAACAACGCCGCACCTGGCACTTGCCTCCACCAACGCCTTTTCGTCTGCCGATGCCGCCTACCGTATGTCATACGAGTGTTTGTAGATCTTTTTACATTCAACCGCACTTGTTTACGTTGCGTTTTAGATAGAAGTCATTAGCGAGGTCTTATCGGAGAACGCAGTACTTCGAATTAAACGTTGACGTAGCTGTTATTTTTAAACAAGCTGTTATTTTTACCTGATACTCCGGCAGATCCGGATGCATCATCAACGAGCTGTTGACCCTGGTGACTTTTTTTAATCTGAAGCTCTCGCGGAATTCAGTGCGTCTGGCAATGATCTCGGGTCGTAGGCTCGGCGGTGCAATTTGGACTACATGGCACAGCGATATGCCCATCATAAAATGCAAAATGTTACCCTAAAAATAGTGATTTTTTTTTTGTAACAACTGAACTAAAATTATTGTCTTTAGCAATTATGATACTACTAGTCACAATAATCATTTATATTAATAAGATACAATATACCGTTATTGATTATTATTTTTTTATTTATTATAGTTGACAGTAATTAATGTAATGTAATTACTAATTCAATACGCTATAATTGTTATCAAATATTAATGGTAATTAATATTTCTTTTATGAACGATAAATAATTTTTCTTTTTTTTATTAATAATATACGTTTTTTTTTTACCTCCCAAGATGATAATTTGGTACTCTCTTCCTCGTTTCCGTTTGGCGGCAATAAATAAAGATTTCCATCGCAATCTTTCTCCATATACACATTGCCATCGATTGAGCAGCGTCTGAATATCATCAAATTTTCAGTAAGCGTGCCAGTCTTGTCGGTAAACAGATACTCAACCTGGCCAAGTTCTTCGTTCAAGTCTGATGAATTGGCAATTGCTGGTTGATCGTTTTTCTTATCGTACATGTCCAAGTCCCAGCCGATGAAAAAGGAGCCGAGAAACTTTTGCAGTTCTGTTAACACGTACGTAAATCTTTATCGTAAAATATACATTATGTAATCTTTTTACAAATATTTTTGTTTTATAAATATGCACGTCTTTACACGAAGAAAATTTTCTCTTAAAATTTATCTTCGAAATATAATGGTATTCATATAGATTTGGAAGAATTTTATTATACTTGTTGTATATATAAAAGATTAGAGTTTATTAAAAGTAAAATTTTTGATTTTGTGAGAATAAATTTTAAGAGAAAATTGTCTCTATGTATATATGCGTATGTTTCAGAGAAGATGTATTAATTTAATTAATTTTAAATATTTCAGAAATACATTTGCTGAATAGAAATAAAAATAATTTTAACAGTCAAACAGAAGGAAACTGTGAAGTAGGATTGTCTTACCAGCGGTGGAGTACAATGATATCGGCACGATATAATTGAATAAGATAAGGAAGTTTAGAATATCTTCAATTAACGACTGAAAAGTGATTTTAGGCTGTGGACCTAGGTAAATTTCCCATTTTTGAAAGGTTTGAACGTATAGCTTCAGCATGGTACACATCAACACTTCAATCAACAGTATCACGACATATACAATAAGATACTTATTGATAGATCTACGAATGATAACGTTCAGATAAGTAATAAAATTGAACTGCAGATTATCTTTAGATACAAATATTTTTTTAAGCCATTTCAAATTACATTTTTAAAAGCAGTGGTAGTAGCGAAAATATGAACGAAAGATTTAGCAGAAGCTAAATAGCAATATCGGTCAAGTTTTTATAAATTAAAGCATGGACTTTAATTACCTTTCGGCAGTGGAGAATTTATTGCTGACTATCTTTGAATTAAGCGACAATTTTGTATCCCGTCCGGTGTAAACCGCGCATCCTACCACAAACTCGGTGTCTTTTAGTCTAGATCCGCGTAGCATAATATTCTCTATTGTCAAGTGTCCACTGGTTGTTTCGCTGCCGTTGTTAATTTCGAGTTTGCCGTGAAAATTGTAAAGATTGGCCATAGGTTGCTGGCACGTAATCGTCGCTTGCATCGCCACTACTTGCGGAAGCGGTATCGTCGAGACCACTTTCGGGACATTTAACATCTAAAATTATAACGAATACATTATGGCACAAGAAATATTTTTATTTAGAGATATAAAAAAAATTATATGCTAAAACATAAGCCTTGTAAAAAATGCGAATGTAAAGATAATTACCTTTAAATTCGTTTCGCCATCGAGATTGGACGTCGTGACGTAACAACATCCCGGAGTCTCGCTATAAAGGAGAACGATATCACAAGGCACATCCTCGTCTCGAGAGACTTTTACAAGATCGCCTACTACTATTTGCTCGCAATATATGTCCTGCAACATGTCGTATATTATTTATTATTATGAAAAATAAGGCTGTCCTTGATCTAACGATTCTAGATTTTAGGCTGTCAGAAGGTATTCTAATTTTACTTTAATCCTTAAATCAGAGAAAAATTATATCATTGAAAAATCATATAATTGATATGTAAACTGCAAAAATATTTTATAAATATATATTAAAAATCTTATAGGAAATGTACAGACATATAATATGTCCCGAAATTAAATGTCAACTTCCAGAGCGTAGAGGATTAATAAACTAAGAGAAAAAGTCCTTTAAAGATTGCTTTTTCTTCATTTTGGAGAAATTCGCAACAATATATTTTTACCGTGACCAGATTTTTTACCCGAAAGAAATCTAATGGTGTTAGATCAGATGATGGCGATGGCCAAGGTACTGCTTCTTTACGTCCAGTCCATCGTCGTAGAAAATTTTTATTCAACCAAGATCGAGTAGTTTTGCCATAATAAGTTGAACACTCATCGAGCTGGAACCACATTCTTTGTTGCAGGAGGGAAATGTTTTCTAAGTAATTAGAAAAGTCGTTTCCCAAAAAAATCGGCATTTTTTGGTCAAAAATGAAAACTTTTTATTTGTTTCTTTACGATTTTCTCCAAAACGAAACAAATCTCTAAAGGACTTTTTTTAGTTTATTAATTTCCTATATGTTCCTAAAATTTTGACATTTAATTTTGGGACACCCTATCTAGTAAATAATGGTACATGTACATTTTGTTTCTATTTCCCTAAACATAGAAATTAATGGAACTTTAAAATTGGGATATCGAAATTAGTAAGTAACACTTGCGACGAACCTGCGTACATTTGTTACGGATGACACTGACTGATCTCCGATTGTCTCGTTTATCCGTCTTGTAACGTAAAAAATCTTCGTATCCCTGTTTAATTGCGGTCACCAGGATGACAAACGCCAGGGGTAAGGCGCTGGTTATCGGCGAAATTGGTGATTCTATTAAAATTGCGATTATCATCGTGAGCAGGAAATAAAAGTTTGCCACTCGTCGAAATTGCTCAAAGAGATTCTTTGGAATAAAGTTCCATATCGTGTACTGCAGATTAAAGAGAGATAAATTATCATTACATAAGATTATTATCATCCGTTATTTTTAGATAAGAGTACTAGGAATAATATTGATCGCCATTTTGAGTTATTAATTAAAACGTTATTAATCGATATTTATTTACTTTACTTTTTTAATATTAAATTTTTTTAATTTTATAAGAGATAAAGGAAATAAGAAATACCTTGTGCGATACGACTCGATTGCTAGCGAAATGTCTTTCCTGTGGATCATTTCCACAATTAATCTTCACAACTCTGTGGTCGCTAAGTACCGAGGATGTCGTACCCTGTAAACGAACGAATGTTAGTTTAATTCGTATGTAATTGTGAATTGAATCTGAACAGGTTGAATTCTTGATTGTTGAATCTTGATTGTTAAGATTGAAGTTTTTGTAAAATGTTTAGAGATACTTAGTAGACTTATTAATTAAATTCTTAGATTTACTAAATTATACACTATATTTTTGTTTATATTTGTTTATAATTTAAAACTAAGTATTTGATACTTAGTTTTTTTTAAATGCATTAAATTAAATTGTATTATTAAACTAGACAAATTAATTTGTCAAGATAAAATGATATACTGTAAATAATAAATTTTTTTTAATAATTTGAAGAAAAGCAACTTGTTTTGATGAAAATTTAAGCGTTGGTATAAGATGTTTCTGAAGTATTTCCAAACAATAGAAACATGAATTTTGTTTCAAGTCTTTTTCTGAGCTCTCATTCGAAACGAAGATCAATCGCGAATCTAGCTACAACCATGATGTAGAAGTCGAAAGGTTAATCGAAATTACATAATGACATGAAGTGATATCGTGCATAAAATTATCTATTTGCTCGAGCAATTCTGTGAGATCAAATTTTCAAAATTTCTCGGTAGTTTAAAATAATTTCTTACGCGTTCTATTACTCGTCTGTGATTTGTGACAAATGGGGCGATGTACGCGAAAGCGCAACGTTATCGAAGCGCACAATCCGTTGTGTCGTGTTTGTACCGACAATTCGTGTACTACCTTCACCCAAACTGGGGAAATTCTAAACGTAGATCTATTGCTGAGCAACTTTACAAAAATAACCCGGCGCGCCGCAAACACGACAGTGGCAATGGCGACAGAAAGGACAATGTGCTTAACATGATCAATAGCCAGTACTTAGACCACATGTACAGGGCGTGGCTGGAAAATCGAAAGTCCGTGAACTCCTCGTGGGATTCATATTTTAAATTGATCCATGCGGAAAGCCCTAAGGTCTCTCAAACCAAGCCCAGTTCGATGCGCGTCAGTTCGTCTCCTAAGTTAATGTCATCAAGCTTCGGAGGGCAGTCGGGCAAGAGTAAGTTTTGATAAATTCCATTGCATTCCTTTCTTAGATTAACATTAGGGGCTTACTCAATTCATACATAATTAGTATTAAAATCAAAACATTAATCTCAATCATAATTTATACAATTTAAAATTAATTTTGTGATGTATAGAATTGAAAACTTTAATATTACATAATGTATCACGTCGTCTGATTATAGAGAGAAAAATATCATAATAGCCATGATTATGCAGTCATCTTATTGGTTAATTAGAATTACTACTAATTATTGTTTTTGGATAATCGCCTAACAGAGCTGTTGTTTCCAAAAAAAGCCGATGATAGAGTTCGGGGAAAATCTGATAGTCAGATGCAGGGGGATCAATACATAATCGGCGCACTTGAAATCAATGCCACTATTCGAGCCTACCAAGTATTATATCTATTTCTCGAAAATCTTGGACGCTCTCATATCTCCGCATATCGACGTTTGTTCTTTTTATTTTAAGTCACGTGGCCACTTGATAGCCGACATTGATCCTTTGGGCATACAGAATCCGGAGTCGGCAAAGCTACAGGGTACCGCGAATCTGCCACCCGCGATTGTGGTGCGGGAACATCTCAAAGGAATGACGGAGGCGGATATGAACAAGGAATTCCCTCTCGCATCCTTGACCGTTATCGGGGGTGACAAGAGGAGCTTAACGCTGCGAGAGATACTGACGAGGCTCAACAAAATTTATTGCGGCCACCTAGGCCTCGAGTACACGTACATTCATGATCTTAATACGGTATGCATGATGCACTTTTAATTTTAAAATTGATTTTAAAAACTTGATTAAAAATATAATGTAACCAGTTTTTTTGATTTCTTACTAGTAATAAGAGAAAGGGACATAAAAACCAAATAGTTTTACATCCCTTTCGCATTTCCTATATTTCACTGATTATGGACAGAAGAAATAAGATTCTACTGAAAAATTAACAGTATCATGATTGCGAGATAATTTTTATATAAATTTTTGAAAGATTGCACTTGAACGTGATATCTTGCGCTTGTTGTACAAATGTTCGTTGATAGATTAGATTATGAAACTGTTGTCTACTGATTACAGATTACACACACTCTGTTAGATAAAATATCTGTGTGAAATTATGCTTTAACTTAATGTAAGGTTTTAATTAATATTATACAAAGCAGAAACAGAGATGCAAAAAATTTTAATTTTAAAAATGAATTTTTATGTTACGTGAAAGTTTAATTAATAAAAAAATTTTTTATGCTAGTAATAAAATTGAAAGTTAGTCTAAAATTATAAAATTAGTATAAAATTTAAAGAGGCTATTGTTTAAAAAGCAATTTTTACACAAAATTTTTCATAAAGAAAATATATAGAATTGTGAATTGTGCATTTTATTAGTTGGATTGGTTGAGGCAAAAGTTTGAGATACCAGGCGCCTGGGAATTGCCCGCAGAGCATCGAAAATGGACTTGGATGAATGTAATGAGGGCCGTGAGTTTTGAGAATTTCTTAGCAAAGAAATATGGAACGGAGAAGAGATTTGGATTAGAAGGTTGCGAATCATTCATACCGGCCATGGCGGAATGCATGGAAACGTCAGCGCTACATGGTGAGTAAACCAATTTTTGAATCAAGTTTTAATTTAAGCAAAGTATTAAATCAATTTTTGAGCTTTTGTTAACGGTATATTTTTTATTTTATATTTTTCTATTTTATTCTTTATATATTTGGCAGGAGTTGAAACTATAGTTATTGGAATGGCGCATCGCGGTCGTCTAAATACCTTGACGAACATCTGCTCAAAACCGATGAGTCAGTTGTTTACTCAGTTCAACCCAATCGCTCTCGAAGGATTAGGTTCCGGTGACGTAAAGTATCATC
This sequence comes from Solenopsis invicta, assembly GCF_016802725.1. Lineage (NCBI taxonomy): Eukaryota > Metazoa > Arthropoda > Insecta > Hymenoptera > Formicidae > Solenopsis > Solenopsis invicta. Next base: position 25,221,305 of record NC_052669.1, read on the forward strand.
TCGGGACACACTCGGAGAAGTTATTAGAAAGGTGAAGAAAGCCACCACAATACAAAATCGATTTTAATATGTGAATGCGTCAAAGCATCAACATTTTAAATAAACTTGTATTCCAAATCGCAAAGGGATAGTAAGCTTGAATATTTATCATGCTTAACTTATTGCGATTTTGTAGAACTAAGAAGAAAATGCTTGTCGCCATAATGGCGAATTCTTCCCATCTGGAAGCGATCGATCCAGTTATAGTTGGTCGTATTCGCGCCGAGCAAGTTGAGAAAGGTGACTCGGAATGTACGTACCGAAAATATGCATAATTTATTTTAACTATTATATATTAGACTTCTTTCAAATAAACTGGCTTTTTTAGATGGCAAAAGATCGTTAGCTATACTGGTTCACGGTGACGCCGCTTTTTCCGGACAAGGTGTAGTTTATGAAACAATGCATCTTACCGATTTACCGGAGTACACAACGGGTGGCGTCATGCACATCGTAATTAACAATCAAGTAGGGATAATGGTTTTTCTATAATGACAATGTTTTCTACAATGTTTAAATAATTGTTAAACAATTGACGAATACTAAACATAACTTGAAATAATTGTAAAGTATTAGCAGACAAAGATAATTTCTTTTAAATTTTTATTAATGATTCTAGATTGGTTTTACCACCGATCCAAGATATTCACGATCCAGTGCGCATTGTACGGATGTCGCACGTGTCGTTAATGCTCCCATTTTTCACATACATGCTGACGATCCCGATTTAGTCACTTATTGCAGCAAGGTGGCCAGCGAATATCGGTATTGAGATACTAATTTCTTAATTTTTATTTTATCAAAATATTTTGCTGTGCATTTATATTTTTGAATTTTTGAATTATTAAGTTTTAAGCGTAAAAATAACGTCAGTATTTTTTTTATAAGAAAAAATTAGACAAATAATTGTTTTTGTAGTAAAAGTTGAAAATTATTTGCAGTAAAATGTAAAATTCTATAAAAATTATGATTGTGTTGAATAATGAAAAGGATTAAAATTAAAGAAGCCTTACTTATTCATCAGGGCTACATTTCATAATGATGTGGTATTGGACATTGTTGGATACCGAAGACAAGGGCACAGTGAGATGGATGAGCCAATGTTAACTCAGCCACTTATGTATAAACGAATAAAAAACCACCCGAGTGTTCTATCCATATACACCGACAAACTACTTAAGGATGGCGTAATAACGGAAGCTTTTGCAAACGAGGTTGAGAAAGATAATAATTAATTGTTTTTAATCCTGCCCTACGTATATGCACGCACAATTTTTTCTTTGTGCACAGGAAACAGAAAAGTACATGAGCTATTGCGAGGAAGAGTTCAGGAAAGCGCAGACCATCAGTTCGATGCAAATGAGCGACTGGCACGACGTGCCCTGGACCGAATTTTTTTCGAATCAGACTCCGAAAATTAAGATATCGCCGACCGGTATTGATTTCACGACCATTAAAACGATATGCAGTGCTATATCCACTCCTCCGAAGGATATCGAGGCGCATGTTCAAGTTAGCTTCAAGACATACGAGTTATACCGTGGAAGCGAAATGGATTAATTTGTATCCTGTCTTATGTAGAAGATTTTAATTTACGACCGACATGTTATTCGTTTAATTTCCTTTGTGGAAAAATATTATTGGACTTACGAAAAAACTAACTATTGGAACTAATAGTGTGCAATATTGGATTTGAATGGTTTTCCAATAATTTTCAATAGTTTTTTTCGCGAATCCAATAATATTTTTCCATAAGAGTTATTTCACAAATTGTGATTGTTCTGTGAGTATTCTCTTCGAGTTCTTTTTCATAAAGTTTGTCAATTAGACGAAGAACGCGGGTTCATCAATCAGAATGGAACAAGTTTGTTTTCCATTTATTATCGTTTGGATTTGATCTGTCTATTAAACGTTTAGGTATTGAGGGCGATGGACAGACGAGCGAAACTCATGGAGTCTCGGCAAATTGATTGGGCAATGGGGGAATGCTTGGCTTTCCTCAGCTTGTTGAAGGAGGGTCATCACGTCAGACTGTCCGGGCAGGACGTTGAGCGTGGAACCTTCACCCAACGAATACACATCGTTCACGATCAGAGCAAAGATAAGACCTACAAGAACATCTTGCGCGACGTTTTCCCGAGACAGGCTCTATACACCGTCTCAAATTCATCGCTATCGGAATATGGCGTGTGCGGTGAGGAGAAATTAGCTAGCAATTAGATAGCTGTTGTACCATGTATACATGTCGATATCTATTTCTGCTGTGTGCTTGTCTTATTGTTAGTCACGTCATATCGATAACACATCTGTTTATTTTAGTCCATGTTTAGCGACCTTATCCAAGCAGAATAAAAGGCTATCATGACATTAAACTGATTTTAAAATAATTATTGAAAGTCGCTTTTTGATCAGTCACAATTCATTTGAATGTTATTATGTTCTGCTTGTGTAAAATCGAAGTTGGCATCTAGCAAGCTATTAATCTTTTGCAATTCAGAAAAATTTTTATAGTAGATTCAAGACAGACTTATAATATTATTGTTATAATATTCCTAATATTTAATACTAGGATTTGAATTGGGATACTCGGCTTACAACCATAATACTCTGACACTTTGGGAAGCACAGTTTGGCGACTTCTCCAATACCTGTCAAGTAACTTTAATGATTGTTATTTACGACTGTGTTCTTTACAGAAATTTGATTTGTTTTTTTTTATTAACTTTTTTTTATTAATTTTTTATTTTCAAAAATTTTACATTTTCGACAAATAATTTCCCTTTTAATTAAATAAAGCATGATTTTGAATGTAAAAATAATCGCGATATTTTGAAAAATTATATTTATGCATGCGACTCAAAATTGCTTTTTAGGTCATACTAGATTGTCTGCTATGCTCCGGACAAGCCAAATGGGGCAGACAGATAGGATTGGTACTGTTACTACCGCACGGTTTGGAAGCCCAAGGACCAGAACATTCGTCCGCGAGATTGGAGAGATTTCTTCAGCTGTGCGACGACGAGTGTACTCACATACCCGGAACGGAGCCCGATGCTCCCGCCAATGAGAGTGTCGAGCAAATCATGACAAGACAGCTTTTCGAAATAAACTGGATTGTCTGCAATCCCACGACACCCGCCAATTTGTTTCATCTTCTGCGCCGGCAGATAGTGATGCCATTCCGCAAACCGTTGGTTGGTTCAAGCTTTATTTACGCAGGATGTGCTCTTGTCGCGAGTTTTATGAGACAGTATTTTTGAAAAAATTTACAAGCATTTTCACTTTTTAAATAAAATTTATAGTTAAATTTATAAAGAAAAAGATCTGACAGTACGTACTTTTTGTTGTCTTGAAAATTTCTAAGAAGCAATAAATTTTGTTTTTATTTTATTATGTCGAAAAAATTGATGTAAATGTCTAATCAAAGAAATCGATTATTTAATGTAATAATAATTAATAATTTTTAAGAAATATGGAAATAGTATTACTAAAATCCATCACTAAATATTTTCTTTTTTTTTGCTTGTAATATTTTTTCTAAGTTTGATACTTTCGAAGAAAGATAGGACTATAAAACTGTATTTGAAAAAATTCTCTGTGTCCACATGCGGCATATTATTTTACAACACTCGTAAAATATTTTGTGACGACATTGCTTTACACAATCTGCAAAATATTGTATTACAAAAGACTAAACAATAAGATTGTCTGGCACCACCTTTGCATACACGAGTTGACTATATTGAATACTCAACTCATACTCGGAAACATTCGTCAAACATTATCTATATCTTTCTTTACTGACATTATAATATATGCGATAGCAAAAAAACTAGCCGTAGTTAACGCTACATTTATTTAAGTTATGATGTCATTTATGTTGTTTCTTAATGGCAGTTCTTTAATTTTTATTGCACGAATATCGCACGTGCGATTGTTGACGATTTAATTATTTTATCAAAGTTATTTAATTACAAAAGTTTTCTAAGATGTTTCATCAAAGTTTAAATAATATTTTTTAAGACCTGATACGACACGTGACTCGTTACAATTTTTATATTTGTTGTAATGATGAGAAAATGTAATAATCACAAATCTAATTTAATTGCATAAATGCCATTTAGGTTATTATGACTCCCAAATCATTGTTACGTCATCCGATGGCGATATCGAATTTTGAAGAGATGGGACCAGGTACGAGCTTTAGGCATGTTCTACCAAATCATTTTGAGAAACCTGCAAACGTGAAAAAAGTGTTGCTCTGTACTGGCAAAGTATACTACGATTTGATTGTCGAGCGACAGGAACGACAATTGGAAGATAAAATAGCGATTATTAGAATCGAGCAACTCTGTCCTTTTCCATATCATCTTTTCGCAGCAGAGATGGCAAAGTATCCGCAAGCAAAAGTGAGAAATTTTAAATTTAGATAACGTGCAAATTAATATTTAATCTTAAGATAATATCTACGTCTGCACAATTTTGAAATGATCAGTATTTCTCTTTTTAAATTTGCATTTTCTAATTTAACAAACAGATCTGAATTTATGCGAAAGAACGGTTTTGCTAAAGTATCTAAAAAGTATCTAAAAATTTAGCTAGATCTAAAAAATAATAAACCTTCATAATTATTTTGAAGGTTTTCCAATAAAATTATTTTCAGATTTGTATCTAGCTAATGTTTTAGATACTTCAATAAAAAATTGCTTTTTTGCTATATAGATTTTATGCTTTACGTACTTTTTTGAATTTTAAATTTTAATTTTATGTACTTTACAATTTCTGGCATTTTTCTTAAAAAAAAAAGTTGAGAAATATGCATTTTCGTCAAAGTTACAAAATTGTGTTGAAAGATCTCAAATCTAAGGCGCATACGAAAATAAGCATGGAATTGTAGAATTATTGAATATTTATTTTTTTAAATATGTTTAATTATTGGATTGAAAGATTAGATTATATTTCTGTATTTGTAGATTATGTGGCTGCAAGAGGAACATAAAAATCAAGGTGCTTATTATTATGTGAGAGATAGGATAGCCTTAGCCTTGGGAATTCCACTAGAGGATGTGAAGTACGGCGGACGGCCTGCTTCGGCTGCACCAGCAACCGGCAGCAAGATTATTCATAAAAATGAGTCTGATAACTTGATGGAAATTGCGATGAAGCTTGATTAGTTTCGTGGAAATTACTGTGAAATTACGTATTAGAAACACGATTTTCTCCTCTGAGAAAATGATTGTTGTGAGAAAATGTATTTGTATAGTGAAATGTATCGTAAAAAAAAGAGGGAAAAAATTATTTTGTTATTTTAAAATATTTATATAGGGAGAGAACAGTTTTGCTGAAGTGTGTAAAAAATCAGCTAGATATAAATCTAAAAATAATTATATTGGATCTTTAAAATAACTATTTAGCTAAATTTTTAGATACTTGAGCAAAACTGTTTATGCACAATCGATTGTTATTATCTATTTAGCTAATAATAAAAGATCTGCGACTATTTCTGATTTGTGCGTAGTTTGTACTCACTAGCAGGCACGAATATTCGGCTTTTTTCTGCGTGGCACACGTAAGAATCACTTTATTCAAATAATTCCACATTACATTTTTGTTTTTGTCACGCTTCCGGAAGACTTCCTAGATACGAGTCGCAAGGACGTACGACACGGGACTAGAGTTAAACGTTGATTAAGTCAGGGAAGTGCTAATTATTATCGGTATACACATGCAGAAGGAATTTACACCTCGAACAGAGGCCACAATTGTTAACGGCTTAAATAATTTATCTGCGGTACTGACTAACTGGCTGACCTTATTGTTTTCACTGTAAAATGACATTTATTGTATCAAGAAATTTCTTTACATCAAATATAAATTGCCTTAGATTTAGCGAGCGATAATTCTCTGTAAAAAATCTGTGAAGATATGAGTTTAAAATTGAAGGAGCGGTTGATAAGCGTCTTTATCGGATTGAGTTCAACCTGCCCGTCGTCTTCAAGTTCTTGTTCATTCGAGGAACGAACTCTGCTTATCGGAATTATTAGCTATTCTTTGTGCAGAAGATAGACAAGTCGATACGACAATGATGCGACAATGTGCTAATGTAATGTTACATGTGCTATTTTAATGTCATTGTTGAAGAAGTTCAAGTTTAATGCCCTTGTGAATATTAAAAAATCATAATATAAACGAGAAGAACGAATTCTTCGAAAAGATGTTAAATCGAAGTTTAGACATATTGTTTATCGTATTTTGAATCTGCCTTTATTTAAAAAATTTGATAATGATAATTAAAGCTTTTTGTAGATAAGATGATATAAAATTAAATTTTGCATTTCTCTTAATGTAAAGAATATCAGAATTTTGTATTCTAAGATAAGGAATTTTTAAATAAGGACAACTCACTGTTAACAAGAAATGCGTGTGTCACGCACAACATAAAAGTTTCTTACCATTTTGTCAAGTTGACTTTCAAAGCGATGCGCGTGGATTTTTAGCAACAAAAGGAACGTGCCACTCGGTTGAAAGTTTTTTCTCTTTATTTTTACACTTACACTTTGATAAAAAAAACACTTTTCATCGTACAGTCATCACATCCCCTTTGACTGTTGAATAAAAATATTCTCCACGACACAATACTGCCCACCAAAATCAAAATCGATTCGACAGTTATATTTGATCCTTCTACAGTAGTTCTCTGCTATCGTCTAGGTAATTGTTCATGCGGCATGCACTGTAAACAAATTTACTATCCTGAATAATGTATGCATGTAAGATACATTTTTATTGCATACATGACAAGCAGATGGTTGTTATTGCAACGTGCGTATGAAGTGATTTAAATAATAAAATTAAGAGTAACTATTTTAATTGGCTAATGAATAAATAATTATTTTAATCAACAGTAATAAATAGATAAAAAAATTTGAATTAATAAAATAAATTAATAAAAATTATTGTCATATTTTAATTATAATCTTGATAAAAAAGAGCAAGCGATTGCTAGCTAAATTAAATTAACTCAAAGTATTCAAGTTGAGTATATCTGCACGTCGCAGTAGTTCTTTTTGAATAATATCAAAATAATTTTTTCTGAACGAGAGTGGAAACGTGGAGAGATATGAATAGTTTACGAGTTGTAACGGAGATAAATCAAATTGGCTTGACATTAAAGAAACAGAAATGAAATATCAAAGAGGAAGATTTTACAACAATGATTTTACAACAAATAACAATGGTGATTGATTATTGCGTGATCGAAAACATGGAAACGTTTGATGTTATTACTCTGTATTGTTATGCAATAATTAGCATTTTTCTCTGATTTTCTTGCTTTTTTTACTTACCGGTTTTCTTTTCTTTTCTTGCAGAAAGCGGCTTTTTGACAGTAATATTTCTAATATAAGCGGAACACCGTTGAGTATCTGTCTACCTGATAGCAAAGGGAAACCGATACTGAAAATACTTTCGACCGTGACAACGGATAAGAAAATCTTTATCAAGCGATGTACGCACCCACCTTCTCTATCTTTCATTAACGCGAAACAGGACAGATAAGGCATCAAAAAAAGTTGATCATCTACTTTTTTGTCGATTCACTTCTGATTAGTGAAAGATAACAATTAACTTTGTACTGAATTTCGTGCAGGTTTATAATGAAATCGGTATTTCTTGTAATTATAAACTGAATGTACGTATTTTGTATATACATAACAAATCATTGGTACCATTTCGAACAGTTTTCTCGATGAAAAATTTACGTTTTAATCTATTATAAATTATTGCAAATTTTTGCTAATTGTTTAATTTTTTCTTGGGCATTATTTTACGTTTTTCTTATTATTTTAAAAATTATTTTTAATATTATTTTTAAAAATAACCATTTTAATAACTATATTTTTCTGCTCTTAAGCGCAGAATGTAGATGACAATGCGACTAAAACGAAAAAAATTTATGATGATAGGTGCACTTGTACTTGTGAGCAAAAACTGATAATAGATGTTATTCTTTTTTTCGAGAAGTATTCAATATCTAATAAAAGAATTTGTTCTTTGGAAATGGTTGAAGAATGCACTTTTTTGTCAGAAATAACACAGTTTTTTGAAAGCTTAAAATTATCAATACCCTTGAATTTCAATTCAATCTTTTTTTTATATAATAGTATGATATAAATAAAATCCTGTATCTTTTCGTACAATATGATAGTATCTTCTTTAATAGATTTTTCAAATCTTATCTGCGGTTTTTTATCGTTAGACAGTACTTGATACATTCTTAATTTTACTGTTAATGATATTCATTATTTTTATTTTTATTTAAATTTCAATAAAATCAAGTTATGTCTACATAGATTATTTATGTTTACACGAATCTTTTCCATGTAGACAATACAAGTAATGTAAATTATTGTAAATTGATTAATGAAGAAAAACGTAATTAAATAATAACATTTTTAATATATTTGATTGTAGTATTGATAAAGTAAAAATATAATAAACAATATTAATAATTTAATTAACATAATTTTTACTACTTCTATATTTTTTATAATTTATAGTTTATTGTTTTTATAGATGACGCGTAAAAAATTTAATTTACATAATTTACATTATATACACCTAATGTATTTATATTTTACGTGTAAATACCTAATTTTGATTTTTTTTTTTTGTTTCTTTTTCCCGTTGGGAAAAAGGCAATCGGCACAAGTCAGTAAAATAACTGATAACTTATTTAAAATAATAAGAAGTTACTTAAAATAATGAATGCTAAATAATATTTTTATTTTATTTTAAATACTCATTTTGAATAATGGCGCTTATTTAAATACGACCGACCCGTGATGGCAACGAAGTTGGCTGCGCGTCGCATATTCAAATCCGCCAAACCGCCAGTTGAAATTTTCTCGTAAAAACGGCGTGACGGCGGAGGATGGCTCGCGGTATTCGCGATCTCGTATCATCGCATTTCTCGTTTGTTCTTTTTCTCATGTGTGTGGCGGATTGGGTCGCGAGCGGGAGTACCGTGGAAAGTGCGATTAATCGTATTTTTGTAAGCAAGCGCGAATAATCTCGGAATTTCGTACGTGGGGTACGCGATTGTTGCATTCGCGACATCATGGCGGGTCCGCTGCCGGTGCTTCGTGTCGCGCAAGTGTGGCGATTCGCGTGTGCTCGATGCTCGGTGTGTCTTCACAAATGAAGAATATTGTCCCAGTGTCGTGATATATGTGTCAGATATTAATCTGCATTGGTAAAGTGGAGTTTCAGTGCTCAGTGTCTTCTTGGAGCATTACGCTCCGAGTATGGTGGTTGGAGTAATTACGTTCGGAGTATCGCGCCGCGAAGAAGCTACCCAGGCGAGAAGCTGAGAGGAGGAGGAGGCCCGGGGAGGCTTCCTGCACCGGCGGAGCAACCCTGGGTGAGCAATTGTACATACATTTTTACTGTGTTTGCGCGATTAATTGCACAGAATGATCGTTTATCTGAGTATTTACGCAATTTACGTAAGAGGGAAAGAGACAGAGGGAAAAGGTTTTCTTAGAATTTTACGAACGTTTAAATAGATATAAAAGGGAAAGGGCGAGATTCTTTTGGGAAACTGTAATTTGTAGCCATGTTTGAATTGTCGGTACGAAGCTAGTCTTTCTAAAATAAATTCGTAAGAAAATCATTAGGAGAATAAAGCATGTGACAGAAGCGAACAGGAAAATTCTTATTCTAGAAGGATAGCGAGCCGATATCACGATTTTTGTGATTGGGCCTCACGGAAATTGTCCAACTGCACGCGATTGGTCGAGCCGAGTCAGGACATGACGGGCCCCGGTGCGAAAGTCCCAGACAGCGTGCGGCCAGTGGAGGGGATGATTGGTAACACTCGTACTCAGGCATGTCCAACAGTGGAGCGAGCGCGAGTGCTGCCATTCCCTCCACTGGCTGCAAAAGATTTAACGTCAGTGGTCCCAAGGTCTCAGCATTCTGCACTGTAGCTTTGTTTATTCATCGTTTTTTTTTCATTGTTTTACGCTTTTAAAAAATTTGAAAAAATTCAGGTTTACTTTTCAATGAATTAGTCTTTAACATTATTGTGGAATCGTCCTCCGTTTTGTTTTCATTTCGAAAAAATTTGAGAGTGAAATTTTGCTTGTGCCAAAAGTTTTTTTAATATTCTAGACTTAAAAAATTTGGAAAAATTCAAATTCCTTTTTCAACGTTTCTATTACATTATCAAATAACAGTCTTAACAGGTTAAATAGTCTTAGATTATTTTATTGAATCCTATAATCCCGAAAACCAAAAATTTGATAATGTACGTAATAATTATTTATTTCAATTATCAAGCACTTAGAGCGCTGCTAATTCATGTGTTTTTTTAATTTGCAGATTACGTCGTTATAACTCCGCTGCTGCGCGTCAGGTCGGTGAGTCGCTTCTATTTCGCACGATGAATCTGCAAATATTGCTGAGGAATATAACAGAAATTTGATTAGGTTATTATCTAGGCAGTCGTAATCACCTCAAACATGATTTAGATTAAATATGTGTTCCGAACGTGCATCGAAAAAATAAACGTATCAAATTAAATTAAAAGGCTTCAAGACTTTGTATGAGCCGTCAGATTATGTATTGGAGATATAGAATTGTGCGCATTGCAGATTAGAATTTAATCCATCAGAACAAAACGGTTTAAAATTATCTGATAAAATTGTAATCTTCAATTCACGGTCTTCAATCTTTAATAATAGTCTGATATGACCTTGGTAGAAAAGAAATGAAGAATTAAGACTGGTCTTACCAACTGTGATTAATTTAAAAGAAATTAATTGATTAAATTTATGAATTGCTTGTAAAACTATAATCAATTTTAAGTTTTTTAATTTGCAATTTATAAATTGTATCGGCTGAGTTTTTTTTTCATTAATCCAAATCCCATTTAGAGTTGTCAAAGATTTTCTCTTAAATTTAGATTTTGTTAACTGTTATTATTATGGATTTTGTAGAAGAACAAAAAAACCATAGACCTTTATATTTTTCGTCTTTTAAAATTTCTCTGAACTTTTTATTCTTCTCAAAAAATCGTTATGACAGCAAATTCCAAATTTAGAAAAAAAATCTTTAATTCTGGGCTGGCCCTTAAATATAAGTGCAGGATTACAGATTTTTACATAACGCACAAGAGAATCATTTAGAATTTTTTTATATCTTTCGTAGGATAGAAATAAAAAACTCTGATTAGGTCGGTTGCAAAAATCTATAGTCCTGTCTTTGATATCTAAAGACCAATCTAGAATTGAAGGATTCCTCTAAATTTGAGTTTTGCTGTTATCACGATTTGTTTGGTATGATAAAGTTTAGAGAAATCACATATATCACGCGCAAGCCTTCGCTTTCATTTGAAATATCCCGCGCACACTCAGCTGATGAGTGGCGCTGAGTGCACTCGGTACTTCTGCTCGCGCTCGCGTCGCGACGCGTGCGCGCAGTCTTGGTTCCCCCACCTCATTCCCTTGTCCCCGGCATGAACGCCGCTCCGGCCGCTCGCCGCGCTCGCGCTGCCCGGTCGAACAGTATGGCGGTGCTCGGCGTGTGTGGCGGAGTGTGCTTGATCGGTGTTGCATAATTGGCGGCATAACCAGCTGTGATCGACGAGCGGGGGCGAGCGAGCGAACGAGAGAAGGAAGCGTGAAGGCGGACGAAGTTCGGCAACGAGTGACGCTACGACAGCTCGACGACAGTGCCTCCCGCGGACGAAGAGATATGTCGCAGAGTGGAGGCGCGCGTTGCTAGCGCTGGCAAGGATGCGGGATCGAGCATCATCGCTAATCACGGATCGGTAACGAACGGCGAGGAGCAGCGGCACGGTGATAACGTACCGCTCAGCATGACGGCGATCAAGGGTAGCGGCACGCCGGGCACCCCGCGCCAGCTTAACGTCCTTAGCAACTTCAAGTACGAGTACTTCGTCGCGGGCATCTCGGGCGGCGTCGTCTCGACCCTGATGCTGCACCCGCTGGACCTAATCAAGATCCGATTCGCAGGTGAGTCGAGCGAGCGAGCGAGCGAGTGAGTGAGTCACGCGCGAGGGCGCTCGAGAAAATGGCGGTTGTCACATTGCGGCAGCACGTGGTGTCTTCCGCGCCGACGAACGCATTATCGAGCGGCGGTTTCCTCGGTCAAGTTCCTTCTTTTTTCTCTTTCTCATTTGTGCCTCTTAAGCAGATCGGGGGAAGGATGCGTGGGACGTGTTACTGTCACGTTGTCGCGAATAAATGGCTGATGAAATGTTCGACCTGTTTACGAGTTTATCGTTGCTCGATTTCGCTCGTGTATTATTTTTCAAGAAGGAAGAGAGATAATAAGGGAGAAATCACAAGATTCTCGTTCTAAATTAGTATTATTCTGAATGTAGAAAGTCACTCAGTTATTTAGTTCTTTTAAGTGAAAGGTAGTCCAGCTTGTTTTGAATAGAAGATTCTCGAATTGAATGAAAACTAAAAGAATGTATCGATTCTCAATAACGATGTTCAAGTTTCTGCTCAAGTTTTTAGTTGTTGAGCTATTCAGGTTATCGAACGCCAGACACGTGGCCAGAAAACATTTTTGCAACCTGGTTTTGTGTTGAGACAAATTTTCCAAATTTTATTCGAAATGACACCGTTTTATTTCATGTATTTAAAATTTCTTGTATTTAAAAAATAATGAATAGTTGTATTTAAAAAATAATAACTTTACTAAATTTTCCAACTTGATTAATTACTTAAATTGAAGAAATGTAATTCAAGTCAACGATTAATTTGGTAAAGTTAACAATTTTTTCTCAGTTTTAATTTTATAATAAAGCTTGTATTATTTTACTTTTTGTCGAGTAACTATTAGAGTAACAGTGATCACCATAAACGTCTATAAAATTTGATTTAGGAAAATTTGAATAGATTCCACTTTATATTATTTTTTAATTTTTTTATTATAAAACATGTCACAGTAATCGTAATATATGATATTAATCATATGATATTGTGGATTTTTGTTATTATGAAACATATTATATATAAAATCATCTTTAAGAAAAAATATTTTCCAATTATTACTGAACTTAAAAATTATTATTTTATATATATGTATATGTAAACAGGATACTAATAAGATATGAAACAATTTAATGACGTTCGAAGCGAAAAATATGCAAGATAACATAATTTTTCGAAAAATATGTAAAATATATAACATGTCGGAAGGTTTTATTTGAATATCCTAAGAAAAAGGATGATTTAATTTTTGGCTAGCTTTTACGAATTTAAGAATGTTGCGCAATGTGATAGCCAATCATCTTTCGTTGTACATGTACGAAAATTGGCATGCTTCCAAATTATTGCATTTACATTGTATTTAAAGTAACATTACTCAAGACAGGAGTGTATGCTTTGCAAAGTCGAGACTCCGAAAAATGCAATATCTATAGATATTCTTTACAACGCATAATGATATAATTAAATAATTAATATTATGATAATTTGTGATATAATTATGATATAATTTTAATATTTTATTTGAATATTTTAAAGTGAATTTTTAAGTACTTTATGTTTAAATATTTTATATTGTATTGCTGTTTTATATTTTTTTATTATTTTGTCTACATGTCGTTACATATATTTTGAAATCGTACACAAAAGTAGCTGAACACTTGTATTTACAATAGATACGTCAGGAAGCGCGCGTGTATCTGTTATCTAGATGCTTCATACAAGGAATACTTGTGCAGCAAGGTACTGAAAATAGAGGTGCTTTACATCACTGCTTGCGCCACGCAAGCTACACTGCACCATATAAATTCTACGTACGGCAACGCCGAACAGAAAGAAAATCGATAATACGAAAGTGAAACAGCGATGCAAACTATACTTAATTCTTTTATAATCTTTCTTCCTCTCAATCTCTTCTTTTACTATCTCGAAATAAATTAATTATACGTTAAGGATTTAATTCTTAAATCATTAGTTCTTATAAATTATTACTAATAAATATTTTGATAAACATCTATACATGCAAAATAAGATATTCTTATTCTACTTTTATGAGAGAAGATAAAATAGGAGAAGATAAAAAAGATGGAGAGAAAGAGAGCGAGAGAGAGAGATTTAACTTTACCTCATATTTAGGCTATATATATATATATATATATGTATGTATATGGATATAATCTAATTATTGTATTATCTACTTTGATTCTCCAAAACATTCGAGAAAAAGTCGGTTTTTATATTTATATTTATAGTCGAATCTTATATTTAAAACTATATCTTAAGAGGTCATTAATCAATGAGAGAGCCATACTAGCATTTTTTTAAACGGTCTTGAAAAAATCTATTAATACCGGCCTAAAACAATACATTTCATACTATTGTCTATCAACTTACAACTGAACTTTATTCCAGACGAGTAAAGTCCACAAGTTTCTTCATTAGAGACAAATCGAAACATTATTAAACGTTCATGAAGTGTTGCAACAGACAGCACGGCCTTTTGCCGAGGGTGGCGATTATAGAATCTAAACAGTCATAGGATTTATCGCGTCGGTAAAAAAAAAAGAAACTAGCGCAGAGAACTCGAGATTGTGCCGAGCAGTCTCGTGCCACAGTGTGTCTCAATTGAAGCAGATATTTTTCGACATTTCTCTCTTTCCGATATTCCTATTGACGCGGTACACTTCTTCTTGTGGACCAAAGATACAATGTGTCGATAATAGCATGTTCGTATACCTGTTCAATTTCGGGATCAAAACAAATTTCTCCTTTTGTCGTGTGCAAACAAAGGATTAAAATTTGGCAAAAAGTTTTCTTATAACTCTCGTCGATATTCGATGCCAACAGGTGATTACCAGAAAGACATTTCAATATTCTTTCTATTTTTTAAGAGATGTAAGGAATATAAATCTCGTAATAATAAATAATAATATTCAACGCATTTTCCATGTTTTGGATTACGAAATATACTCGTAAGTATTTTATTTGCGGTTATTCACCCAGTTTATTATCGTCATTGCTGTTAGTGTCAGAAGTCAATATTATGGACGATGTATTCCACCGATGATGAATGTTATTTTGCGCAGTCTGTGAATATAATAGTGATACGGGATCACGGGATTAACCGAGCACGCGCTCGTTCAGATTATCATTTTTACTACTTATCTGCTTGTCCTGATAATTAACGGCAAGATTTATAGATTAGATAGTTTTTAGAAACTAAAATATTTGTCCATAAACACATGTTACTTCAAAAATAAAGCGGCGCAGCGGGTTAATGTCCTAAAAGTTAACGCCCACGCATAAGGACTCAAAGCTTTCGATTATTTTTGTCCATGCGTATAACGAGTGCTCCAAATCACTGCTGTCTACGATGATTCTACGCGAAACAAAGGGGATTACTTTACGATAGAATTTCTTGGATTTGATGTTTGATGTTTATTTAAGTGTTCGATTTCTTGGCTATCTCGAATCATATTCGATATCCTTGTTTTATGAAGTGGCACTGATATTCCGGGTATCTTGATATTATAATATTGATAACATTCCTCCTTACATTAGAACATTTTTAGAACTAAATAATTGCAAAGGAAAAACAATCCAAAAGTTAGTAATTATTAATAAATTAAAAATCTGTTTTAGTGTGTTTGCAATTACATTTTTGGATGCTACTATAAATTAAAAAATATTTTATATATATCTTTGATCAAAATTTTATTAATGAAATAATTACATACTAAGCTATTTTGAATAACGGTTTCGCTTTAGAAACGAGACAAAGGCACGAACAGGGCGCTATTTATAAACTCTGCGTAAAAACTATATTCGCGAATTATAATATGAAACAAATACAGTAGAATAAAAATACATACAATGTACGTTAGTAAGCAAAGCGTAGGTCAAAGTAACGAGTTTTTAAGTGTTATTTCGAATAAAAGTTAAATTTTTTTTTATAAATATTCTGGTGATGAAACACGTTTTTGTTTGAAAATGATTATCTTAATGAAGGCAGCATACCTTATCGCTCTTGTAAAGGCAGACGATTGATACGAGCGGTTCGCATACGATATACAAGAAAGCTCGATCGATATGAATAAATAAAGTACCCTTGAGCTGATACTAACAGAAGCTTTAATCTCGGATTTCCGGATCGGATCGGGAGTTAGGGGAAATAATGAGATCGTTTTATATTTCGTAAAAGGCCGTAGAATTTTTATACTAAAAGCTTGTGTTGAAATAATTTTGAGGAAACTTTCTCATGTACCAGCTTGCTTTAGATGATCTATAATTCGCATCAGAATTTAGGGTAGAATTCTATTAATAATTTTGTACGTGTTTAATATACATGGTCTTATACATACGAGTATTTCACATGCATATTCTAATTTTTCAAACAGATCTTTTTTGTGTTACAAAACTCTCCTTCTTTCTTAAATTCTAATACAAATTATAGATGATCTATAATTTGTATTAGAATTTAAGAGAGAATTTCATAATTCAAATTTTTGTCTAGTTTTTGTCTATTTATTTTTTTTTGTCTAATACAAAAATATTTAAAAGTGTACACGTAAGATATGTATTAAAATACACATAAAATACCGCAAATAGAATTTTATGCTGTAATATAATGCGAATCATATAGATTGTGATGGGCTTAAAACTATAAATTGGATTTAGAATCGAGTACGACAAAATGGAAGTCATGGACAAAAGATAGAGAGTGGGGAAAAATAGATAATTTTTAAAGGTTTCCGTTGTCGAAGTGCTTTCTTAAAGCTTGCGAAGAACTAATAAAAGCAATAATTTTTAAGTAAAAGAGTTGTTTCTTTTTTCTCTCTACGGGATATTCGGTCTTACTAAGATACTGTTTTAAAGATTGTAACGTCGTTTCATCGAAAACGAAAGCTATTTGCCGAGGTCCCGGTTCGTCTGCATTCATCATGTGCTTTCGATAAAGGAGTCAAGCTAATACGGTTGACACTATATGTATCAGTAAAATATATTTCACTTTAATCGCTCGTGATGATTATATAATCACTTGTTCGCGTTTATCTATGTAAGCAATATTATTTGGTATTTATTTTTCTGTAACATTATCTTAATAAATCATATTAAAGACATTTTAAGTAATATAGTATTATAAAAATACAGAAGTTTTAAATGTTTTAATTATTTAAAAATTATATGTGAAGATTAATGACAATTTATATCTATTAAATTATTTTATTGAGGCTCTTTAAAAAAGATATTTTTATTAATAAAGTTTTTAATGTTATATTATAAAGTTAATATAACATTTTTATAAATTTTTTATAAATTAAAGTAATATTGATGGAAATTTATTTTGAGTTAGAAGTAAATTATTGTGTGTTTCAATGTAATTAAATTTGTTTTGATTATTATCCTTTTTATAATAATTAAATTTATGATTATTAATGACACAATTTCTAAAGATAGGCAAATATTATCGTCTATTATAGTAATAGTATACTGATATCACGGAAGATATTTGAAAGACTTATTTTATCATGTATTATTTTCACGTTACGTCGGTATCAATAATCTGACGCCACTATCGATCTTGTTTTACTTTTGATAAATTTGAAAACAATGCGGTTATTGTGTCACGCAATCGTCACTTTTAACTAATACGTCGTGGAATCTCGTTTGTAAGCAGAACTTGATAAAATTATTGTGAAGCATTTCGAGTCAGTTTAACAATAAATTGCACGTGATTATCTTTTGTGATAAAATGAGTGAATTTTTTTGGTATATTGTCATAAAGTCTGTTTATAATTTTGAATAATTTTATAATGTTATGTGCAATAGTTGATTGAAATGAACAATATATTATGCTAAATACTTTATGTAATTTATTATTTAATTTACTTTTATTTTACATGAACAGACATAGTAGAACAATACATGTAACACATAATATTTACAACTTAGTATATTATCATTAAATTTAATTAATTCTACTATATTACATATAATATATATGTAACATAGTAGAATTAATATATAAAGTTTAAAAATAATTTATTTTCAAATATATGTTTACGTCAATCTTTTTCTTGTATTTTGAAATTTTTATTCTTGTTTTGAGAAACTAAATCTTGGAGTTTGTCCAACATGTAACATCTTATCTTTATTACGATTCTTGTTGACTGTTAGATAACAGGACATAATGTTACAGAAAATTTTCTTCCTAGTGTTAGTCGTTTTCATCGTTGCGGTTAATGTACGTCAAACTAAATAAATTGCTTTTTTGAATAACTATGTTTCTAGGTTACTTGGTGCAAATACAATCAGCTATTGTTTATTCATTTTGCTTGTCAGGAAATGTGCAATCGGCTTCCGCGTACAGGTTGATATCGAATTAATGAATAGCGTTCGAAGTTTTTTTCCATCCACCTGCTTTTGTCTAAAGACTTTAAAGATCTTCTTGTCAGTTATTTTGAATTGGCGAAACTAAAAAAGAGCAAAGGAGATTAAGTAGGAAAGTTTCCCATGTTTAAAGGATGTTTTCAATAAATCCGTTAAATTGAATGGAGACAGAAATGTGCACGTTAAGCGATAAATGTTCTTCCAAATAGAAACGAATAAGATTTATTGAGAAACGGAGTACTTTGCACATGTATGTGTGCGTACGTGTGAGTCGTATTTTAAACGGAATATTCATTGGCTACCCACCAAACACTAAGCCACGAGAATTCCGCAAGTTGCGTCAGCAGCACGTGACGTTCGTTATTGAATCGTATCGTCGCGCACTCGGCCGAATCATCGAAAGTCATTTTACATATCTACGAATTCATAAACAGATATAATTGCGAAATAAAATTCTGCAAATACTCAGATCAGTATTCCTTTTGTAAATGTATGAATTCACAATGTGTATATGTATGTATATGTATATTTATTTATAAATTTAGGATATAATAAAATAATCTATTCACATTCTATAACTTGCAGAATTAATTTGAATAGAAGCTTTTTAGATTCATTGAATTCTCTTTGTGTCGCCAGATATTAAATTAACAAGTATTATACCGAGTATTACATTTTTAATTTTAGTTTGAGATAATCAGGAAAATGAGATGTGTCTTAATTTTGCTTTATATAGGTTTCATTAATTCAAGGAAACCAATATCAAATAGAAAATTATCTGAAATAAAGTGATATAAAATGAAATAAGAAGTAAAATATAAAATAATGTAATATAATCGTTATTGCTTCTTGTAGAATCATCGTAAGATGTGCTGTTGTTTGAATTAAGGTTTTTTATATTCATATTTCAAAGACGTTATACTATATGTATGAATGTGAAAGCAAAATGTTTTTCGCGCTTCACATATTTGGATAACAGCGATATTATTTCTTTGACTCTGATTAAATCTATTATTTAGATTAAATTATTTAGATTAGATTAAAATAATATTAAAGATTAACGAATTAAAAGATGATATTTGTGGTAATTGCTAAACTTTCATTGAAGAAACATTGTGTGATTGCAAATTAATGCAGAATTTTGTAGATGAAATTTCATGGGTGGGTTTCATTAGAAATATACACGAAATCGTAATAGGGACAACCTCTTCCGTAGCCGTATGAAATCATCACGAAAGCGAAAGTAAATTGTACTCCGTAGATGATTATCCTTTCTCTCTCTTTTTGCTGATATATTTAATCTTATCAACACTTTTAAATGATATTGATTCGTCCATTAATTTTTGTTGGCATTGTAGAAAACATTCATGGCGTAGATAGATGTAATGATTCAATACACAATTGTTTTTTATGTTTTTTATGTTTTTTTTTATTTAGACTGTAAAATGAAAGTAATTAAATTTGAAATACAATTTTGTATGTTTTTTATATGGTTATATTTGAGAAGGAAACTTTCTCAGCAAATGAGAAAGAACGTATTGCAAGATGATAACACTAGCTGTTTTTTCGCAACCGTATGCGATATGGAAACTAACGTTATAACGTTTACGGTGATAAAGTGTGTCTGTACAGAGGATATGTGTATATGCATGTTAATCTGATGTATATAAATGTGAAAGTATTCGAGCATAAAAATTAGGGGTTGCTACATTACGAGACGATATATTATCGTCAATAGTCTGATAGTAGGGGCAAGCAATGGACACCATAATTGTAAACAATTACAACATAGGCGTTAATTTTAATAAAACAAGTATTTTCATGATAACATTGATATTACGAGGATGTAGAATATATTAGTTGATGGGTGATTTACTTGAATGCTTTTTTTTATCTCCTTGCAGTGAACGACGGTCAAACAAGTACGGCACCACGGTACAATAGTCTCAGAAATGCCATCGCTCAGATAGTTAAGACTGAGGGTGTGCGTGGGCTCTACAGGGGTGTAACACCAAACGTTTTAGGATCGGGCAGTTCGTGGGGTTTCTACTTCTTCTTGTAAGTAGTGATCGCTACTTTCTAGCGCTGTAAATTCATTTCGAAATCCAAATAACTAAGTAATTAGGCTAAAATACAAAAAACTAATCTGTAACTTTATTAAAGATTTTAATTTAAAATCAATTAATATTATTTATGTACTGTATTCTTTCAGAAAATTTATTTTTTATATTTTTTGGACATTTTATGCTAATTGCGAATTAATTTGTAGCTACAATACGATAAAGACTTCGATCCAAGGTGGCAATTCGAAGAAACCTCTCGGACCGTCGATGCATATGTTTGCTGCCGCTGATGCCGGAGTGCTTACATTGCTCATGACTAATCCTATCTGGGTGGTAAAGACGCGGCTGTGCTTACAATATGCTGATGATGTAAAGATAGCAGAATCTAAGAAATATCGGGGCATGGCTGATGCTTTAAAGAAGATTTACAAGACAGAGGGTATTAGAGGTTTATACAAGGCAAGCAGATTCTCTTGATCAAAATTTTATATTACGACTGTATTTGGGAAAAAATAAGAACTTTACTGATGATGTATGATGATTAAAAAAAGTGTTCCATATTTCTTGCAGGGTTTAGTTCCTGGATTGTTTGGCGTTTCCCACGGTGCAATACAATTCATGTCGTACGAAGAGATGAAAAATAAATATTACAATTACTTGAATGTACCCATCGATACGAAATTGGTAAATTAATTTTTATTAAGATATGTATTTTTTTTATTAAGCTTTTTGAGGAAGCAGATTTAACTGCATGTACTAATTCTTAATTCAGGTTGCCTGAAGAACATAAGTAGTATTATCTATTTATAAAAATAATGATATTTTAAGGAATTACATACTTTTTTTATTTGAAAAATTGCAAATTTTTGGGAATTTTTTGGAAAGGACTATAAATAAATTTGATATCCAAAAAAGATATATTTTATTGATTAATATGTAAAAAAGAATTTTTTTTAATGTTTTTACTTATTTAAATTAACTTTTTGGAGCTGCTATCAGTTCGACAAAATACCTTTCCCTTAGCACTCTAGAATTTTGTAAAACAAACGAAAATTAGAAAAATGATTGTGTCATTAAGGGTCGAATTTTAAAATTTTGTAAAGTTGTACATAAAAAAAAATTCAATTTTGTCGAACAAATTTTTGACTTAAATATTTACAAAAATTGTATTAATAAAAAATTTTTTAAATAGTTTGACAAGTAATAAAGAATTGCATTTTATACAAGTAAAATCGTGTTTTATTAAAAAAAAGGTTGAAAATTGTTAAACTTATCACATTGGAACTTTTGAAAAACATGGCTTCGAAGAAAACACATTTGAAGTTTGCGCGAAATATGATTTTTTGAGCATGGA
Organism: Solenopsis invicta; assembly: GCF_016802725.1. Taxonomy (NCBI): domain Eukaryota; kingdom Metazoa; phylum Arthropoda; class Insecta; order Hymenoptera; family Formicidae; genus Solenopsis; species Solenopsis invicta. The sequence goes on from NC_052669.1 coordinate 25,243,174, forward strand.
CACTTTCTTTATTGTTTATAACTTATTTATTCATACTATGAGTTTCACATTAAAACTTTTCCCATATTCTAAACACTATAAAGAATGATTGATGATAAAAAATTGACTTTTTTGAAAATTGAAAAAGTATGTGACTCCTCAATTTTTTATCGAATAGAGATTCTTATAAGTAATATTTAATAACAATGAAAATTAAGAAATATGTTTATTATAATATTTTGTTAGAGTACGACCGAATACATCGTCTTCGCGGCGATATCAAAGCTGATTGCTGCAGCGTCGACGTACCCTTATCAAGTAGTGAGGGCACGACTTCAGGATCATCATCACGATTATCGGGGTACCTGGCATTGCATTCAATGCACATGGAGGTCAGAAGGGATTAAGGGTTTCTATAAGGGCTTATCACCATACCTTTTACATGTTACGCCAAACATATGTCTGATTATTCTTATTTACGAGCATTTTACTAACGGTAGTTAATTTACATTGATACCTTATTGCAAAAGTAAGAGAACTTGATAGACAATTTTTTTTTATCTTACTCATCTAGCGCGCATTATCCCCTGATTTACCAAAACTTATGATGCAAAGTACTTTTTCAATACGCAGAGCGCGTGTACGATCTTTCAACGATATGAGGCCATAGTACTCAATTTTTCTTTCTTTAAATGAATATTATTTTTTATATATTATTCAACAGGTTACAGTACTGAATTATTTTTTGAAAGAAAATCTTTATAAAACTTTTTATCTGAAATATTTTAGAAGCCTCGGAGAATAGTTGAAATAATTATTAGTAGCAATTGTTAGTTTATTCTGTTGTAGGCGAAATGTATAGATAATTACTTTTCTTTTTACCTCTCGCGAAGTGAGTTTTTCTAATATTTGTATTTTTATTAATTTATATTAGGTTTTGTAGAATCGTATGATGAAAGAAATTGGTCGAGGAATGGGAAAAGTAACTTAAATAATTACTTTTACTATTGCCCTTTTAACTTCTGGCATAAATTGCAAGGCGATGATTACAAACGGAAAAATAGATCTTGAAATGGCAATAGTTCGTGGCGTTCGTATTGTACGTAGAATGTATGTGTTTTATTTATTCAACCATTCATCCTTTCTTATCCTAGTACACTGAGAGACTGCAATAATGTGAAAAACTGGATGAAGTTACTTTGTTCTTCGATATGTTCTTTGACGTTTAATTTATAGCAGAATTTGCGTGATTGACGTGTATTGTACGTAAGGATAATTTTGTTATAACGAAAAAATATATTTTAACTGAAATATCTTTTCATTATATAAGGTACACCACAACGGATAAACACATGATCGTCTTTTGTTTGCCGAATTGTATAGATATCTGAGTGTCAACTAAACTGGATTTAGTTGAACAAACCTAGATAGATGTACTTGTTTGCGCGCTTATGCGAAAGAGGAAGCGAGGATTAATATCTTATACTACAGTATGAGATGATTAGTGCTCTGTTGACATGCAAGAGCTGCAAGAAAAGATACATCCAGTTCACGTCGGCGGACGGTGTAATCTTGGATAGTTAAATTAATAACCAAATATTTACGTAATTATACGAATAACACACGATATATTTATTATCTGTGTAATGTTCGAACAACTTTTGACGCATAATGTGTATGAGCCACATGTGTAAAGTGATGATTTTTGTGTCTACGCTCGACTCTACGAGTTTCAGTGTGGACTAGACGTTGCTTAATTTAGCGATTTCTTCAATTTTAGCAAATATAGTAAAAATTTGCCGCATTCTACCTTCTTCCCTCGTTTTTCTGTTTCACGAAGCGACTCTATTTCTCTGTAGCTAATATTTTACCTCATTCTAAGTGGAGTATATAGAGTCTTCTGGTATTAGGTAAATTTTTTGCAAAGATCATAGAGTCTGGTACTCGGAACATATGATCGCACAGCAATAATTTTTTCGCTGCGATCTGTAAATAGTAGTCAAATTTATTTATATTTAATTTTTTTAGCCATAAGGTTAGACTCTATGTTTCTTCACAGAAAAAAAATGGGGAGGGAGTGAAGGAGCAACATTGTTGTGACCGTATTAAAAATAAATATACGCACACATATCGAAAAGTGTTTGTCATTAAATTAATTACTATTTTAGATTGTTTAATTTAAGTTATTCAAGCTTTATCCAGATTTGATATATGTACTCTATTTTTCTTTTTACTGATATGAATATCACTTTATTGACAGCACGGAGATCAGGAAGAGAGAAGGAGAGACGTTACTATTATTTAATTTTGATTTAAATATATTGTCTTGAAATTATCTTGCATTAAAATTCTTATTGTCGTGAGTGTCCTATTTCGAATAAATAGCATGTAGAAAGGTATTGTGATTGAATGATGAAATTTATTGAGTACATTACGATTTCGGTTAGTTCAGTAGTTTAAGCCACCAGCAGTACGATTTTTGAACGTATTATACAATGATATATGAATTAATATATCGAATATATATCGTTCTTGAAGTTTATATTGTAAGAGCGAAATAAGAATACAAGCTAGAGTCTACTCTGTTGTGAATTTGTGCGTAGTTAATCGGTTTGTTTAAATCTAACAGATTTTATGGTTGACTGTTAAAAAAAAAAAAAACATTACTTTTATGATCGAATTTTTGTAAAGCTCTTGAAGCGAAACAAACAAGAGCGTTGTCAGAGTTCCTGAGCCGAATTTTTATAATAAATTCGATGTAACTTCAAGAATCGTACGCGGGTTAAATTTAATAACGCTTCAGAACTTCGCGTCTTTAGTCTATAGTAAAGCAAAGTAAAACAAAGGCGTATTGCTGGTGGTTCGTTGCAGGTATGAGAGTTGGCGTGGCTTTTACAAAGGGTTAAGCGCGAACCTCATCAGAGTGACCCCGGCGACAGTTATCACGTTTGCGGTCTACGAAAATATGTTTCATTATCTGCAATCCGGACGCACCGCCCGCGCCGTGGAAGAAGCGATCGTTGTGCCTGCGGTTAGCAAACTAAAGGAGTAAGGTATAACTAGGGGATCCCTTGGAGCTTTACCGAAATACATGTGTAATCCGGATTTGTTCGGAATCGTATGCGTAATATACTTGTGATGAAAAATGAACTGAAACCAGTGAATCGTAATTACAATAAAATTCTATTTTGAAGAAAGGATTCGAGATATAAAAGCTTATAAGAACAATGGATTTTAATTTCTTGCTAATGTACAGCATAAATTCAAGTTCGTGAAATGGCAGCGCACAATAGAAACAATAGCCTTAAGAAAAGTCCATTATTTGTTTATTAGCATTTTCATTGCAAAAATAATAAGCATTTTTTATATCACATACCTTTCACATTTTTAATCCCGATAAATATTTTTTTAAATATTTTTTTTTAATACCGTGACCATTTCATACTAGTAATTGGATTAAATTATATATTTTTTTATTGATAGAAGAATATTCTAGCAGTCATGTTGGTGATCTATGTAAACCATCGAATGAAGTAAAAGTTGAATTATTGAAGAGTGCAAATGATTAAACTTTTCGAGTATGTTTGAAATGTACCGATAATTGCATTTATTTCCATTGATTGCATCTTTATTTTTTATGCATGTTATAATTTTCAAAGACATAATAAATTGTTTTCTTTGTGTTGTAATTACAGTTATTAAATTGTAATTAGAGATTTAATGATACATATTGATGGTAAAAAGTTTATTATTAAAAAACAATTTATATGCTTAGTAAATTTTATGTCTTAACGTTACACGCATTTCTGTACATTACAGATAACCGTATTTAGAAGACTCAGATTTTGTGTTGAAAGCTTTAATTATGCTATTACGACTGTTGTTAATAGTCTTTAATGCTATTATCATTATATTGTATTTATTTGTAATTATTTTGTTTTATATTGATTGAAAAAGTTTAATACTTGATTTCAAATTTGTAAAAATTTAATTTCAACATTTATTATAATATTTATATATTGATAAATATTATTTTTTTCCAATAAAACATATGCTTAGAAATGAATTAAGATATCTGTACATTATGTACATTATGATTTTCGTTATCGATCTGTTCCAGGTTTTGTTGCAGATTTTCTTAATTTTTTCCGTTATTTCATCTTTACAGCATATCAAAACCCGCTGGATTTCTGCTAATATCATTTAACATAACAGATCTTGTATAGGTATCATCTCTGATAAAGTTTAAAATAAACATTACTCTTCTTCTTTCGACGAACTTGGCTGTATGAATTAATAAACTTTCCAGTTACTCTCAAAGTCTCAATGCAATGTAATTGAGCAAAGTTATTTAATTAGTGTTGATGTAATGGCTTACTAGATCTAAAAGATTTACAGGACATTTTTTATAACGTTGATCACAATGCTGCTCGCGTTCGGCTTCTATAATCTCATCTGGAAGATCTTCATTCGTCGACATAGAGGGTCTGCGAACAAAGGAATGCGCATAAATGTTATAATTTATATATTACTTCTTGTGTTATAATAGCACGAATATGTGCTGGATGAATACTGATCGAAAATAAAAATTTCTCGATAAGTTGATCTAAATCTAATTTTTTTCTAAATTTTCAGCCTTCCATTCTCTTGTTCATCGCGATTTTTATTACATGTGATTGTAATTGTTTACTTTTTTTTTTAATTTTTATTTAATATAATTTAAATAGTTTTTCTTTTTTATATTTAATATTTACGTGAATATGATTTGAAGAATGTCGCCAAGCACACCATTTTTGTTTAAAGAGTACTTTTCAGCTTCGCAGATCATTCTCAGCAGACAATCCAGTCCAGGATAGCCTAGGCTGTTGCATACATATGAAATTATATTATTTTTATTTATTATTTACAAAATTATATTTTGAAGACTATAGTAAAATTTTTGCTATACGCGAAATATGAAATGAAGAATAATTGATACATATAGTTTTGTTACCTCTCTATTTTGCTTGTGAGCACCTTATATACTAATTGACGACTAAGACTTCGTTTTGCGTAATAACTTTCTTCGTGGAAGTAACTTGAATTCCATTCGTATGGTAATCCATAATTCGCTTCAAAATAAAATGACACTGCTATAGATTTGTCTGGAATATCTAGAGGAATTCCCAGAGCAAAGAATATCTAGAAATTGAATAATTGTTTTCAAAGGCCCATGTAAAGAAATTAGATGATGATTGATCGATTTAATCTTTAACGAGTTTTAATTTTTTGAAACGTGAATTTATAAAATGAAAAGCGTCTACAGATGTTAGTTCTACAGAAGTTTTACAGATGTTAAACTACAGTTAACGTTTATCATGATTTTTTTTCGTGATGGATAAAATGTCTCTTTTGACATTCCTAAGTGTAAAAATTTCCATTGACATTATTATGTCAAATCAAACGTTTATTTTGAATTCCCTTGATTTTGCCCGACAGGTCACACTTCACGAGAGTGTGCTTGAAGTGCAAATGATTAATATTTAGTTAACTGACTGCCTGTACACTCCGAGACGCATTAGTAGATGAAAAATGAATGATTGATCCACCGTACCCCTGTATTGCTACTCTTGGGAAATCCGATAGATCGTATATGCCTCGATACACCGTGTGTAATATTTCTTACTCCTGATACATGTGTTGACTTCATAAAGTACCACATCGAGAAAGCCAGCACCGTAACGTAATTTCTGAAATATTTCAAGATCCAACGAAAATTTCATCAGACATGTTACTTCTATATTTACTCATTGGTTTTGAACTTTTCCTACTTATCATTTTTGATCTTTGAAGAAATGCAATTAATTGGTTTAAAATGCGGATTAGTAACGATTTAATTTATTGTATACCTAGTGCTTATTAATGATTTATTTAATGTGGTACTTTTTCCTCGATTGTTTATTTCTCATTTTAATCTGTTTAAAGAATTTCGATTTTTAGCCGATCGCTTGATTTTAATCACACATATTTATACAGTTTTATTATACTTACGCAGTTTGGAAAACACTGAAGGAAAAAGCTGTGTAACGGCAATACTTAAATTTGTTTTGTAAAATAAATAGTGCGTTCCGTAAAATAAATAGTTGCAATGTTTAGATACTGGAATGATATTTCCAGAGTTTCATCGAATGCGCTCACGATACTGCGGATATTGTTCGGAATTCCTATGTGGGATTCACGAGACGATCGATGTGTCGGTAAAAAAAAGGAAAAAAAAAGAACATACGTCGACGTCTGTTTGTTCACTTCTTTATTTCGCGAGTTGTTTTGATTTTGCGGTCGCTTCATTGGTTTTCGCACGCATGCAAATACCGCGCGGTACGATCGTTCCGGGCGCAACAATTTTTGCCCCTGAAAATATGAAACAAAGAAAAAAAAATATTTTTCGACGAGCGACTCACGTACGTTAATAAAGATAGTGTTTTTATTCATTGTTACGTATTATCATATATCTTTTAATCCGAGAATAGTCATCCGGGATGTCTTTTAACATTTTAGCATCGAAAAAATCAAGTTTACAAACGTCACAAATTTTTTTACTGATTTGTTAAAACCATAAGCTGTTAGTTGTTCGTTTACAAAAAAAAAAGAATATTCCCGGGTTAACTTTGCGATCACGTTTTCCTTAATTTTAATCCTATTATGTAAATAACTTCGATGTCGGACACTTACTTCTTCATTTCTCCAGCGTACCACCGGACGTGAATCTTGCACGAGGTTTTTGCCAAATGGCTAATTGACGGTTCGTACACAATTTAAGTGTATGCGAAATAAAAATTATGTTAGTTTGCGCGAGGCTAATAATTGCATTCGTTATGCAAGCCACATCGTTTTTCGTCTCGTTATGCACGTTCTGATGCTAATAGAGCGGCGTTTAGTGATTTAGAGGGAGGGAAAATGTTATTTAAAAAACATTTTTTTCGATATGATTGCTTTTAATATTTATCAATGTTTACATGCAGCTTTTAACGCTATTTTTAATTTAATATTTTATTTAAACTTACTTTTATTTAGCACTGATGGATTGTATATATCATATGCTAATATAATTATTTAAATTGTTCACAACAAAAACGAAACGCATTATGCTCATCGTGTTTGCGTGCTTCACAAACGTTTGGTTTACAGAACGAGTTGCCAAAATATTATTCCTTTTTCGAATCATATGTATCGTATAAGATCGCATTTCAAAATCACTTTATCTTGATGAAAAAGATAGATTTATCTTCCTCAACGTTTTGTTTTATCTATTGATTTTGTAATTTATCTTTCCAATTTTTGTCAGTCTTCTTAAATTTTAAATATTTGTTAAATATCTTATAATTACATCTTGAATAAAAATTAAATAAAATTGGCTCCTAATCGAAGAATAACATTTTGTTTTTCGATTCTTTATTACTCAAAATTAAATTTGAGGAGACATCTTGAGCCTCTGTCGTTCTAGCGTCATTTGAAAAATGATCAAAAATGCCCGAATATATTTCTTTTATTATATAAACTAAAAAATTTTACAAACACCCGCGTGAGAAATTACAATCAATCTGAGACACCCCGTGTATACCGGATGCGATATCGGCCGGCTTCAGTCGTTCAGATGGCGGAATGAGATTATAGTCCGCGGGATGCATTAATCCCGCGATCAGTATGCGTCTAGCACTAATTGAATTAATAATGGAATTGCAGGTCGGCTGTTTCTGCCTTGTTTGGTACATTCCTGATTCAATGGCGAAACTCGTAATTATTCCGCGGGACTTTACGTAGCGAACCGACCGCCGGACACGGGCCTGGATGCCGCAGAACAATGCTCAGGCACCACCTTTCTCCAGTGCTGGTCCCCAACTGGAATATATCCCGGCACGAAGTTTCGCACACTAAATACATTATTGATTAGCGCACCATGAATTTAGTGGTCTCCACCGCACCTTGCGGCCCGAGCACTCCTGGCATTCGGTTGCAGTCATTTTTGGGTCACAAAGTGCGCCTCCGCTTGCTTTGTGTGCACGTGCACGAATGTCACCGCACACTCCGCTTTTCGAGATTGTTACTCTGTCTCTTTGTCTCTTTCTCTCTCTCTCTCTTTGCGAGCCGCGCCCATTGTCATTCTCTCTCAGGTAGATTTCTTTTAAATTGATCCGAGTTTGCATCTGCGCGTGGTTATCCACGTGCATCGATATATTCATATTATCGAATCGTCGCGTTTCCACGAGAATATTGGAAAAAGGATAATTTCACGAAAGTGATACGTAGAGTTTTGTTTTTAAAAATCTGTTTTTTTGGCACTTTTTTTACAATGTTCCCTATAATATACACATTTCATTATACTCCTTTCATTATTTGTTCCGAATAAAGCAATATTATTTTAAAAATTACCAATCGATGCGAGCTCCATTGTTGGAGAGAAATCTCCACCTGCGGGTGTCTGCGGGTATTCCTCTCTCGACGGGAGGGGTGAATTATGTTTGGCAATTCACTTTTGTTATTTTTTTTCCTGCGCGAAATAATTCGGCCAGAGCGTGTGAATCGCCGTCTCGCGCGAAGTAAGCCGAGCAATATCGCGCGCTCATTGAAATAAAGGATGCGAGATTTACGGAATCGCGCGCGCGCGCGAGTGGTGGAGGTTTTACGAGGCCCGACGGGGGGGTATGTACGTGGAACAATACTGGAGATTTTTCGCCGCAATTTTCCGCGAGGCCGCGGAATGCATCGTGTGTGCAATGAGAAAAACGGGGTAGAGGGCGAGAGCTTGGGACGAGGGCGCAGCGCCGCAACGCGCTCGCCTGCGCTATTGTCGTCGCGCGATCATAAAAAGCGATCGCGGCAGGTAAACAGCGCGAGAAATTCGAAAAATGCAAGCGTGAAGCCGTTTAAATGACGCCCGAGCCGAGTGCCGGTACATGAAGACAGCCCTAGCGTAAATTTTTCTCCATCGTGATTTATAAGAATCAGAGATTGAGATCTTATGGATTTTTCACATTCTCTCCTGCATTCTTTTGAAGAGTTTACGTGAAGATTTTATCGAAATGAAAAATGTAAGAATGTAATTTTGATTTTCTGTTTCTTAGAAGAAACTGTAAAATTATTTCATATTATTTCATAATTGATGCAGTTGTTTAAAGCTTTTCAGACGTTTTATAGTTTGCATTAATTTTGAAGCCTATTTTAGATCATTTATAGTTCATGTTACTTAGAATACTCAAAAAAGGATTTTATTTATAATCTTATACAACGTGTAATTCCAAAGGTTTAAGATTTATCAAGATCAGCAAAAGTGGATTTAAAGAAGAATTGAAAAATCTATAAGTATAAAATAATATTTACACGGAAAGAATGATTTTACCGAAATATCTAAAAATTTAACCAGATACAGAAAATAATTTGATTGAATTATCAAAATAGTTATGTAAGAAACTCAAGCATATAATGAACGATGCTGCAAAAAATTTTGACATTGTAGCAACTAGCTTGAGTATCTTACATAATTATTTTGATGGTTTAACAAAAAATTATTTTCAGATCTAACTAAATTATAAAAATATCTAGGTAAATTTTGTATGCTTTAGCAAAATTGTTTTTTCTGTGTAGAATATTAATATTAAATTCCGAAATAAAAAGAGGAATAATGTACAAAAAAGAATGTGAAGTAATTATCGAAGAGCATGTCACATGCAAGGGCTACGCAAGTCCATGTGGACAAGATTCCAATCCTTGAATCAGACCGCGGGGATGAATGCGAGCTCAGGGACTTGTTCGCCCTGTGATGTGCAGATGGCGGCTCCTGGTCGGTATCCGGGATCATCAGCCCCGCCCATGTGATTTAAACGACGACCTTTCCAGCGTCGATCCACGCGCACCCCAGACCGAATGGATGGTTCGACGGGATTCTTAAGGGTGAATGACTGAATCGGTAATGAACGCGTGTATTATTATTTGCGTGCCTTCGCAAATCCATCCCTCGTTTCGATAACGTCGCTTAGTTTATCCCAAAGAAGGGATATCGCGAAAGTAATAAACTAAAAAAAAAAAGAACATGTGTATCGGCGTGCTACATTATTATAGAAATTGATGACATTGCGATAGGGGAAATTTTTATATCAGGGGGCCGATCATATAGCTTTTTCTCTAGGGCGGAAATGTGAAAAGTGAAAAATTTTTCCATTAATTCAATGATAAATACTTCAATGATAAACATTTTCACTTTTCACGTTTTTGCCCTGGGCAAAAAGTTATATGATCTACCCTCGATTCAATAGAATTATGCGAGTCAAGTGGAATGGATGCTTCTACTTTCTTTTATTAAAGTGATGCGTACGCAAAGTAGCAAAATGGAACGATATGTATTTTTTTTAAATTTATAATTATCGGTTATTACTTTACAAAAGAAGAATAAAGTATATTGATCTTAAACGGTTAAGATATATTTGTATTAGATTATATGGATAAAAAAAAATCATAATTAAGATCAAAATGCTATTAAACAAGGGTAAATAAAAATCTGATATAATGAATTAGCGGCAGACAGTAGAACATAATTAATTCTAATTTCAACTAATCCGAGCCATTATTGTGAGCCAACAATTCGACCGATTTAGCAAATCGCGTATTTAGCTAGCCTCGCTTCCGAGGGAAAAGATACGTGATGTGTCCAGCCATTCTATGTGAAATACCGGAGTACCGAGAGTAGCGGCGCACGACCGCAGACCGGCGCGACCTAACGCGGGTGAAAAGTTCAACAGACAGATTTGCATCGGAATTACATCGCATGAAAGCCGCGCCCTAGAGTCCTGACCGATCTGGCGTTGTCGACGGCCGCAAACGGGACTTCGCGACCGCATTAAATACTGCCCCGGAACACCGCTTTCTTCTTCGCCTATCCACCTGTCACCATGCTCACCACCTCCCTTCCCGAATCGCTTCGGGCTACGTTAGACGAGTTTCGTCTTTCACTTTGACCCAAGTTCGGCGCACGGCTTTAAGCGGCATGAGAAGTGAGACGATTATGAGCTTACTTGCCGCGCCGGTAGTCGGGTCTGGCGACTTGCGACTTAACGAAAATTAACGCGGTCATGAAGTCATAATCGTCGCAGAAATGGGAAGCAGTCGAGAGGGTGGCACGTTATTTGAATCAGACTGAGAACGATAATCGATAATTACGCGATAATTATGGTTCAATTGTCATTTTTTTTTAGTAATGTAATAACAGCACTATTTAGAATTTATAGTTTTGAACTTAAAATTGAAGTGTATCGATGTTTATTGTCGTTCTCACAATTAATTTTTCTCATATCACGCGAGACACTCGGTCTCAGAGACGAGACTAGTCTGAGATTAAAAATTGTTTAGGTGCGTTATTATTTTTCATACAAGATAACGCGGAAAACTATATAGATAACATTATTAATTATATATTTTATATTTCATTTTGTTATATTTAATTATAGTATTTATAATAATTTGTTATTATATAATTTATAGTTTTATGCGTAGTAATATACCTTTATACTTTTATTATTATAAAAGTATAATTATATATTTAATATTTAATATGTGTATAGTTATATATTTTTTATAATGTGTATTAAGAATAATATCTTATAATATTAGTATCATAATAATACTTTTAAAAGTTATATGAATGACACATGAAAACTTTTTAACAATCTCAGATTAATTTCGGCTTTAAGAAAGAGCGTCGCGCGTTATACGAAAAAAACAGATATAAAAAGAGAGGGAACGGCAATGGTAGGCATAAACATCGACACATTTCAATTTCAAGCCCAAAACTACAAATCCTGGATAGTACTGCAATAACATATCGAGAGAGTCGAATCTTTTGGGCAATACGTACACGCACGCATACATCCTCCGCAGTGCAGTTTTACTCTTTATGTGAGCTACAAATCGAAGCCTTGTTCACCCCGCTGCTCTTTTTTTTATCACGGCGCGCGATATTGTTCGCATCGGTCCCCGATATGTTCAAACGAGCGCTTTTCTTTTTCTCTCTCATTCTCTCTTATCCTCTCTCTCTCTTTTCCTTGTAGGCGCCTGTAGGCGCGAGTACGTGGCGCACGTGTGTCTCGTGCCTGTACGTTACCCGGAAATCGATTAACCCGATTCCGTGCACTGCGAGTTAACGTCGTACCATCTACCTTGCCAGCCACGTACGAGGGCATTCCACGAGCCGCCCCTGCTGCGCCCCATCGGCTTTCGGCCCGGCGAAACGTTTCGAATCGCAAGGGAGTGCGGCGGGACGCGCAAACGGGGCCAAAAGTGTAGGATAAGCATTTATTTCGCCAGGCGGTAAGCAGCAACCGACGAGATCGAATAATTTCCAAAGGATGAAGAGGGGGAGGGGGGGGGAGGTTATTATCCAAGGAAATTGCTGCACCGCTCGGAAAAAGACGGGAAGTCGAGATTCTTTGAGATTCGTTTTGGGTTTGCCGAGGAAAATATGTGGAACACGCGTGCTTCGCCTGATTACGCGTTTGATAGCATCTCAGCGCGCGGAGATGTCCCCTTGCATGTCTGATCGTAGAATATTTAATGAGAAAGTTTGTTATCGTGAGACGTAAGATGCAATTGGGTAGCGAACGATATTTTGATTCGGGTAGCCGATTGTCGCGAATTTATCGAATGCCAGCATTGTTTTACCTCGATTTTTCAAAACTACTAATTCTGTTTTATCTTGATTTCTTTGATTACATCCATGTTATCAAGTAGCGCTTAACGTTACATAGTACGCTGAAAGAACGATTTTGTTGAAATTACAGATGTGAAAATAATTATGCTGGATCATTAAAAAATAATTACATTGCGTTGAAAAAAAGGATTTGGTAATTATTACTAAATTTGGCAAAGTTACCAAATTTTTAATGATCCAATATAATTGTTTTCATGTCTGTATTTTCCACAAAATTGTTCTCTCCATTTCTTTTGGTGTAATAAAAGATTGTTATTCCTATTCTTGTATCTCTCTCTCTCTTCTCTCCTAAGAGGGATCATAAGAAATGAAAAGATGCACGCGATGTATAAAATATGACTTTGTGAAAATGGATTTTATATTCAGAATAATCGGTGTACCACCGATTGGATTCTGTGTTTCACTTTTGCATGTGATACATTTCGCTCGCAGCTATACTCGTACACCGCGCGTTGATTTTTGTTTGTTGCCCTTCGACGCTTAAATTCCGAGTTACTATCTGCGCGCACCATTCTGTTTGCGGAAAACTACGCTCTACATTAATGCATCGAGTTGAATGTAATTCTGATGCGGTTCTTTTTTCGATATTCGTTTGGGACACGCGAACGTCGGCGAGTGATATCATGCTAGATGAAAAAAGACCAACAATTTCCACTTTAATCTTCAACTTTCAAATGGACTCGTGTCTCTCTATCCATTCTCTTCTAGATAAATTAATCCGTTCGCATACGCGACGGTTCCATTATCCATGGCGGTTCTCGGTCACTTCTCATCCTCGAAATCCACCGATTCATCCGTCGCGACTAGTCTTAAGAATCCCGACATCGACCATTATTATTCGTGATCTCTGCCTATTCTCGAGTCGGCCCGATAGCCGAACGATCGATCGTGGTGGATGATTCCTCGTGTCTGGCCTGTCCGGAGAGCCTGTAGATTGTGCCTCAACCGGTCAAGATCGACGACCGGAGGGTTAATCGGGTTAAATGACGAGATTACCACGGATGTGCCCTGTCTGTTCGTCTTTCAAGAAAAAGTGTCTTCTGTTCCCTTATCGGAGTCGGAGGGAGAGTCTCATAATGAAATTGTAGGCGTGGTTAATTTGACGCGGTGATTAAAGCGGACCTGATGAACAGTCGATCAAATTTATTTTGTTTGCTTCGTCGTGTAAATAAAATTTAGAAATGATATTTTGCCAAGACGTATACACAATGATTTTGAGCTAATTCAATAACTGTATACAAATTTCTTGTTTGACGAATTATTCTTCATCCACACGATCAGCTTAGAATCGATCTGTCATCGCTTGTCATGAATTTGTCGCCCGGTTTGCCGCAAATTTTCAATTTCCCATTTTAATTGTGTCCGACCGTAAACTTTTTATATTTTGGATTCACGTATGACGTTTCTTCGATTATTTCGCGACGTCGTCTACCAACGATCGCGGATTGCGTCACACACGTGCAGGGAGGAAACGGTTTTCTCGAGTTTCTCGTTCGCCGAGCAATATCATTTCGACCTTTCCCATCGCGGTTGCGTATTTCAGAATCTGCTTCCAATTTCCGTTCGGAAAATCCCATATAAAGACGGCAGATCGACACGTAAATTCCGCGCCGTTATTTCGCGCTGACTCAACACCATTATAAAAGCAGTAAACGTCCACTTTCGGTGCGAATAGTTGTAAAGAAGAAAAGTTCCTTTTTACTTTCAAGGATTTTCAAGGATACGTTGTAATAGATTTTCAGTTTACAAAGAAAGTTTATACTATTAGTTTGTTTGAGATATAAACGCGTTAATATCGAACGCTCATTGCATATTATCATATATAATGGGCGTCTGATATTTATAGAAAGACAAATTTGATTCCGACTCAGGCCAGAAACATCTGCCACTTAGCGTTGATGTGACAGTGTGATGGAACTGTATCTATAAGACGTTAAATATTGGACGGAGCACATATAGCCGGGAAAATCTGAATATTCCCAAATTGACACGCGGACCCGATAACGTCGCATTAATTAATGCCGGGAGAGGGGGGCAGGGGAAAGTTCTTCTTCCGGCTTTTTCGTCCCAGGTTGGAATGTAATTAGTTTGTGAATTCAGTGAGAATGCGTGACGTCCGTTATTCCCGGGAAAAAATTTGTGAACTATTCCCTTGGTAGCGTTAAGCAGAAATCGCGACAATGTTGGCTTAACATTATTAATCGAAAGATCGCAACTTTGATCAAAAGCCGAAGAACTTTAATTTAAATTTCGAAAACTCGGTGAGTCTGAAAATGATCGCAAACTTTCTTTTAAAATGACCTATTTTCTTGCCGTAAGAGAAGACATGGTTTGGGAACATTGCATGCCGTTCGTAATTACCTCGTAAAATTAATTTTCAGAGGTTTTTTAACATTTATTTTGAAATTATATTCAGATCCAGCGAATTAATGTCCACGGCAAAATTCCATAATTAATGCCTTGCGAGTAAATTGGTTATAAGACTGTGCTATTTTCCAGAAGTTATTTTTTATTTTGCTTTTACGTAATGGCAATTGAAACTGCTTTTAACTGGTTGAAGTTCACTGAAGCGCACAATATTGTCCGTCCGAGTTTACATCGCTGAAGAGAAGAGGGGAGGGGGAGGCCTTCTCTTTTCTCATGAATCTCTTGAAAAACTCACGTCAGAGTCTAGTCACTTCGATTCCCTCTGCTTCAGCATCCTCTACGTGCCCGTGCGATTTTTCCTGAAGCTTTTGGATTGCGTTCCTGAAGAGCGCGTCTGAAGAGCGATCTTCCGGCTCAGTCGAGTGACCCAAACGGTGCCTCCTGCTCTCCCGACTCTCCCGACTCTCCCGACCGTCTCCTTTAGAATTCATCTTTTACTTCCGGTATACCGGAAGGCGAGTTCGTATTTCCTCACTTTAAGAACCTCGCTCTTTTCTCTCATCAACTCCCACATTGATCCTTTAGCACGTTCGGTCCCAAATGCGCGCTTCGTCAAATTAGCTTTGTCAGCCCTTAATCGAATACGTAGTACATATACCTGGACCTCTCAGGAACGGTAAGAATACGATTTTATCTCCCCGCCGTACATCGACCTTAGAGAATTGGGGTCGGCTAATAGAGCTGCTGGGTTTTGTCTTTGTCAGGGTCGCCCTTTTTTGGCAACTGGGACTAATGATACTGCGACACTAATTTCTAGGTGACTTAGCATTCTCGGACTTTATACGGGCTATTCTATGAAAGTAGAGTATAAAGTCCCCAAACTCTGGAGAATAATAATTTTTTCTGAAATCTTCATTTTATTCTTTTACGCAAGAGCGACATACGGATGAATATTTTTTATTTTTTATTAAAATATATTCTTTGATTCTACTAAAACTGGAGAAAGATTTTAAATGAGTAAAATAAAGATGTCAACATTAGTATAAATTTGATTGGTTTGACGTATATATTAGCTATAAAAATTTTAACTAACAACATAACTCAGGACCGTTATAAAAATTTTATCATAATGATAGAAAAAAATTATAATATTTTTTTATCATTTTAAATTTTAATATAGCCTGACACGATTTTTCGCAGCTGCCATACAAAGAAAGATTAATTTTAAATATTGATTGTCTATGTCAAACGTATTTGAAAATGCAAGTGCTTCTTCACGAGCTCATGCATCTTTTACAAGGTGCGATTTTTTCCCTTTCTTGCTCGATCATGCTCTTATTGAGAAACGCGCATTTCTTCGACCGTAGCTACTGGAATCGCAATTTAAAGTTGTCCGATTTAAAAGGACCCTTTCAGCGCGGAGAGACCTTCTTGCTACTGGATAAAACGCGCGCTTGTGCAAAAGAGGAAACGGCGAAATCTTTGATATTGAAGACGCATTAAGTAGCACACTCAACGATATAGAGTGTGTTGCTCTATTAAGTCTACTTTCTATAATCGATCCTTGATAAAACATGTTTAAATAACCGTGTAGCAGCGTGGTTTAAATCGCTGAAATGAAAAGATTTAATATTGCACAACCAGTCAACCTTTTACATATTTTATGCTCGTTCAAATTTCAGAATAAATTCGGTTTACTTTTTTATTCATTTTTAACATTTATATTAATCTGAATTATATTACGATATGTTTCTAATGGATAATGATCTTAATATCAGGCTGAGTACTTTTAAAAATGAAAAATATATAATATTTTTTAATTAAATATTAAAAATTTATTGTTACATTAATATGTCATGTTCGCAGTTTTTCGTCAACTATTTTTAATATATTTGCGTAAAATAATCAATGTATATTCTATCTACGAGTTTCCGCGAGATATTCTTCTTTTACATTATCTCACTACCGTGGGCGTATTAATCAAGTACAACCACAAGGGAGGAAACGCGTCGTGAAAGATAAATTACACGAAAAAGGATTAAAGGCTTCGAGTCGGGGACTTTGTTCGGCGCGCAGCATCCCCCCCCTCTCTCTCTCTCTCTCTCTTTCTCGTTTTGAATTCTCCCTTAGGTAAACGCCGAAAATGGTACACTAGGATTATTTGCCGGACCGTAATCAAAGCGTCCATCACACAGAACGGCGCGGCTAAGGCTCCCGCAAAATAGGGAACCTCCGCGGCAAAGGGCCCTAGTGCAACGCGGACGGAGTTGATGGAGAACAGGTTCGGGACACGGTCGCGGCTTGTTTAAACGAAATGACGCGAGGTTCGCCAGACGTACGCGGCCAGAAAATACAATTTCTCTCGTCGGGAGCTGAGAGCAGCCACAATCAAGCCCCTCCTTCCACACCCCTCGACGCAAAATCCTCCGACGTTTCCGAGCCGTCTCTTCCATCGACGGGGCGGTCGCTTTCCGCTCGCGTACGTACGAAATCCATCTGCAACCGGTCCGCGACACGCGCAATCTGCCGTGCGGGAAAAACGTCGCGGAAAAGGGGAAGATTGAAATAGGTCGCTGATGATCCCTTCCGTGTCCTTCCTCACTTCATTCTCGTTTGCGGCAATAACGCGCCGCCTTTTGCTGCTCGGTTGCTCCATTGCGTTCGCTTTTCGTATCCGGCGATACGATTCCTGAGAGGCGGCGGGACGAACAAGTTTCTCTAAAAATTGATGCCTAACGTCGAAAATTGAAAACGATGACTTTCTCCTCGGTATCTCTGCCGAGGAGAAGTAGACACCGGATTCATCAATCAGGATCCGTCAGTCAAATTAAGCTCGCGACTAGTGCAGAACTTGGCGTAGAATATTTTTTTTTATCATTCTTTTCTACGCGTGACACGTATTCAATCATCGTGAAATTTCTAAGACCAAGAACTCAAAGAGTCTACCGCGCGAAATGAGATCGCATTATCTCCCGCTTTTCTCTTCCTTTACGGCCTTTTTTTTCCTCACATCCGGATTTACAAAAAATCATTTGTCCTGTTCCCTAGCAGAAAATTCTCGCGATTCGTTTTTATATCAAACGTTATGAAAATGCGAATGACTGATGTGATGCAGTGTCGTGCGAGAAACCTATCTTTTCTAGAGACAGCGAGAGACGGGGGTTAGAAAATTTTCGATTAAAATGCTGTAACAAAATGATATGTTACATTTGTTGCGTGAAAAAAATTGTATGCCGAGTAATTATATTTATACGTACCGTTGTTGTTCATTGTTATATGTATAATTTTTATTGTTTGGGGTGGCATCAGTAGCATTAAGAGTCGAATAATAATAATACTTATTATTATAATTCGGTACAGTTCTCGTCATAAATTATATTATATGAAGAATTAATTCATTACTTCCAATTTAGAAAGAGTGTTAATTAGTGTTAATTCCGTTTTGCGAATTTAGTACGGCAGTCGATAAATACAATTCAATTAGTGAATTGTGAGGCATTTGGGGAATTAGTGAATTATGTAGCAGACTATTGGATGCACTTTAAAGTGAAAAAGCTCTTTGCGAAATATGGCGTACGATATTCGTGAAGGGAACGAGCCTATTTAAATTATATCCCTCTCTTCTCTACTCGTTAATTATCGACATTAATTAAGTATTTCGATATATCTTTGGTTTTTAACTTCGTTTCGTTGAATTTTTTATCTTTCGCGACTTTCACTTTCGCTGAATATGTTGGCTTAAACTATGCATCGTATTACATTTTAATAAAAAAAAAAAATAAAAATAATAATAATTGTGTATGTTAAAGGAAACCGGTTTAAAGGTTAACGGTAGAAATAATCGGAATTTAATAATGGCAATAATCAAACAGCCGAGATTCTATTATAAAAATTTTAATTACTCCTTCATCAAATAGTGCAAGCGAGGTGGAGCGACGGAGTTATTTATTTCCGCAAATTGTAATATTTCATGGCTATTATGCATTTTACAAAAGCTGCGAGCGGAGCTTCAACTGCTTTCTCGCGGGCTTAATGAGACTGTCTGAACTTCTTGCTGTACACGTTTCCCTTGAAATTCAGGAAGATTATTCTAGTCCGTATCCACTTTATATTCACACTTACATCCCCGCGATACGAATTCCGCGATAGCGCGTATCGCGAATCTAAGTACATTTTCCACGTCGCGCTGTGGTAAAGTCTCTTAACACCCGCGGAGACATTTTCCTAACGCTCTCCTCCCGCGGAGGACTTCGACTTGAGTTTCAGGCTCGTTAGCTGGCACTACGCCTCCGCGCTGGATGAAGGGAGAGAGAGAGAGAGAGAGATTCGTCGTTATATATCGCGCGCCCCTCGCCTCTTGCCATTATCGCGCGCGGAGTTGCGGCGTGGATTTTTGCCATAGTATCCATATTTAACAAGGAAAAGTTTGCAGGCCCGAACTTTTGTTCTTCCGGGAGATTAATCACGCGGGACTTCGTCATTACGCGTTTTCCCTTTTCCAGCGCGTTGCCGACCGGCCTTTCGCACCGCGAATAATGCCCGTCAAATAATATCGCGGGGTGTATCGCGCGTCCGCGCGTTGAATACGCGACATTGAAAAACGACTTTTGCACCTTAGAAGTGGTGCGGCGGAATAGGATATTCGAAATTTTCTTCTTAAAAATTCCAGAACTCTCGTCTTTTAATCTCTGTGTATCAAGTTTTCTTCCTCCCATTCGTCTTCCTTGGAATCGATACAACGTTGACATCGATAACAGTGGCTTTGTTTTCCGAGACAAACTACAAGTTGTTGACGAGTGTGTTGACGAGAAAAATCGGATTGGCAAAGACAGAGAAGCAATGTTCAGCAAAGACGATCTACGCCAAAAGCGCTCATCTTAAAAAACTCTCGAAAAATCGGAAATAATCTTCCCTTTACGTTCTTTCTCCGAATTTATTAGATATTTCGGGGAATTGCGTTTTAATAAAAAGAAAATGCCGCGCAAGTGGCGTGCTCTTCTCGTTGGAAAGCGGCGAACTTTCGCGGGATTCGCCCATTTAAGAAGTATCCCAAACAATAATAGTCCTCGTGGGCGGCGGGGCGGGATAAACTCCTCGTTGAGATTCGAAGAGAGGAGTGGAGAGCAGACTTCGGAGTGTCCTCGGCTTCTCCTTCTGATAGCGCCGATTCACTCGAGGATCCTCACTTTCGTGAACTTTCACGCGCGTAAAGTTATGCATGCGAATTTCCCGACCCGATATGCAAATCTCTCCGCCCGGTACACGTGTCGAATTGCTTATCAATGAGGGCTATTTACCTGCTGAAATTATTTCGCCTTTCTTGACAAAGAGTAATTAGAGCGTACGAATTCAATTTTATATTAAAATTGCATTAGGAGGCAAAGAAAAAATAACACTCACGAGACGATATTGCGAACCTGTCCCCGCACCGCCTGTCACCGACAGACGAAGAGACGAACGACGTTGCTCAAATCGCCGATAATTTAATTGCGTCCGCTCGGCGATGTCTAACAATTGCTTCCCTCGAACGATTCATCTTATCTGCTTCCGAAGATTGATTAGCTGCACTCTTCCGTGATTCCGTTCCGGCTGTCGCTCAATCCCTTGAACGAGATTCCTCCAATAAGCTCAGCATTTCCGTGTGAGAGAGATAGAGCGGATTTCGTACGTGTGTTATTTGTGTGTTTGCGCGCGTGTGCGTGTGTGCGCCTGCCTGGATACACACGGTTGCAGAAATCGTCGTCGTTGGCCGAATTTCTTCGAGTTATCTAAAACGCGCTTTTTTTTCTATTCGACAGTTAATCGCTCAGTCGTTTCAGTCGTTTTACGTTCGCGAGCGATAAAACGATCGGCAAACCGCGATACCCTGTCCTAGACCAATGCTATTCCTCTGCACGAGATACCGTTGGTGCACCGGACTGTACGTAGACGCGGTCGTTCGTGAGATGCGCCACATTTAAATCCGATCCGACGAGTACGAGAAATTTGCATACCGTCGTCTACGCTTAGCTGGTAGCGCATATCGAATCCCCCATGGCGTATGCTGATGGGGATGTTAGAGGCCTTTGCAGTCGCTTAACGTCGGATCGCTGTTAGCCTCGGATGTCTCAAATGGGAGATGAGTGGTGAATCGACAATCGGTGTCGCGAATAACGGCATGTTTTTCGATTCGTTAAAAGAATCGAGAGAAAATCCATCTCATTAATTATGAAGTTGACTAATTTTAATTGAGGAAGAATAAAATCAATTCGTCGCAATCCGTATCGTACTTTATACGGGAAACAATTGACACTTTTTTTTTTCAGTTCGTTACGAAATTGATTTAGTCTGATAGCCTATTTATTTTGATTAAATGTGAGGGTAACAATTTTTGTCGAGTGATTTGTTTGTTTGTCTCTGATTTTATCGCGACGTTTTGCCATTCAATCTAGCTATTTAAGTAAGAAAGGAGAAAGGAGGTTTTCTTTTTCTCTTTCTTTATTTTCTTACAACAATATACCGTCATATTAACAAATGATCCGCGACGAAATTGTTTTTACTATTTGTATAACTGCGATGAGACGTGCATTCGGTTTCTTGCCCATTGGCGACACTTAAGAGCCGAGAGACGCTCTTTCCACAAACTCAATCCAATTTCTCCCCCATTCGTCACTCCTCCCATTTCTTTCCCGGGGAGAAAAACGTCGCCCGGCGGAAGCGACTAACGTGTGTCTATTTGACGAGTAAACGATGACAGCATGTAATATAAAATTAATGATATAAAATTAATTTAAAATGTTAATTAATTAAATTAGATAGACGGACGTTTTCGTATGTCAAAATAAGGATGAATGGCAAAGCTCGCGCGAATGCCATTTCTTGCTTATAATACAACACCGAATTTGCTTCTCTCTAATACTCACATACGTTTCTCTGATATAATTTATCATAACGTAACATCTGCATGAGTGCAAGTTCCTCTCTGACGTAAGCGTCAACTGCCAGATGTTTATGCGGGTAATGTCGAATAAACGCAACATTTATTGGGCCAGATACCAACGACACAATAACGCGCTCTGCCGTCAAGATTTATTAATTAGTCAGCAATCAATTATCGGAATCTTTGTTTAGAATCGTTTTGTCAGACATACTTCTATCCAACTGCACGTTACTCCATCTACATCGTCGCACCTCGCTGTTTGAGACCAAGTTTTTCAATTAGCTGTCGAAGCTGTGTTTTAAACGACCAAACTTCCGAAACGTTTCGGGGACGTACGGGGTGACGGAGACGTGCGGACATTTCCTATCAGCGATGCTATTGCTCTTAGGAGCACCTCATTTGTCTCGCCAAACATATATCATTCATCGTGCGAGACGATGACGGAACATTTGCTTTATTGCTTCAGAATGGACTATCCTGGGACGTCAGCGTCTCCTAGTAGATACATATATATAGACGAATATGTGAAACCAAGCGACGAGCCGTGCACGACGGCGATCTGTCGCGTATCATATTCGCGTGAGTCATCCGTCAAGATTATTTAGCATACTTTACCCCCGGGACGAAAAGAGGTGCTTCGCTTTTCTTTCTTTTTTCTTTCGAGCCAATCCTTCCGGACGCGAGAGGATAGTTTCGAGCGTGATGTATGTATTACACCAATGAAAGGGTCGTAATTCATCCGAAGATCATATATAAAATGCTAATAAATTGAGTTGTGTATCAGAAACTGCGAAAACCTAAATTTTATTGCTCGCGGAATTTTCGACATAACATAATGAAATATCGAAATGGTTTCTTTTTAGCTTTGCATGACAGAGAGCCATGATCCGCAGCGATGATCCGCTTGTCCCAATATTGTAGATACACGAAAAATGGACAAACTTCCGTCTTTTCTTTGAAGCAGACCTTGCTTTTATCTTTTGTCAGGAGTTCCCGCTTTATTCTCATCCGTACGATCGCATCCTTTGACGAATACCGAATAAATTTTTCCTAGTAAAGATTTTGTGGCTAAACGAAAATACTCTCGACCTTTTATTCAATATTTTACTCTCAGTTTCCTCTTAGCTCGGATACATCTAACTGATGCTAAAATATTGATGCATTCGACATCGAAAGTAAGAGAGATGTCAAGATAGTGCTGTAAATTATAATCTCTAAAAGTACCTCACATGAATGATTTTTAATGACACTCATAACGAAATCGGCAAATGTTAAATAATATTGTAAATTTTCGTCTGACAAGTGAATACAAGAAATATTTGAGCTTTATTAAACCACAGTATTATGAAATTGATTATCAATTTAATATTGTGATATAATTATGCTGATTTAATTTAAGAACTGCGTTTCAAGATTGTAGGTAGACGACGCGCAGCTAGAAAATGTACACTAAGAAAAAATTGTGTGTCTTCAGCAAAAATGTTTAATTGATGCATTTTTTTCATAGTAATCAAATGTTTTGTTTTATATTACAAAACCGTACAATATAAACAAATATTTTATTTACGTGTATTTTGCAAAAGCAATTAAATTGTTTGTTACATAAAACAAAATGTTTGATTACTGTTAAAAAATCCTCAACGAAGCTTTTACTGAAGGCGCTACATATTTTTTAATGTACGTGATAAGAAAATTTTGTTGAGCACTAAAATCTTGCCAATGATCGTTCATAGGTCTTCTTTCGATTTTTATTTTAGTCTTGTTTGGAAAGTAATTCTATTCTTATCAATATTGTTGCGTCGCTGATACATGCAGTTGGAAAATAAAGAATCGATGTGAAATGGAATCGCCAACAGAGCGAGGAGAGATTCATGATATCTATTGAATCAGAAGAGATTAATTTCGAATTATCGTCCCGCAGTTTATATGCCCATTTGCGAATCACTCGAACAGAATTCAGCGATTTGATTAGTGCTCGGCACTGGGTTCGCTTGAAATTTTCCGCGGGAATCAAGTTCGTTCACGCTCGGAAACGATATACTTTTCGTCAAGATTACATCGACGGGGATGAGAATGTCAAGGAGACAGAAGAATGTCTGGAGACGTTCTCTTTTCATGCGAGCTCAACATTTACGACTTTCATAACTTTTCAGGAGACGCAAAGTTTTTCCCGACAAGTGCGTTGCGTTGCACGCGTAGAGAATTTTCTACGGGTGCATTCATGCATAGGAGCAACCTTGTTCTCACGCGACTTGAATATTATACTTTCCCTATTTCTTGTACGAATGCGCGTTATATATAATGAAAGTAGTTTTTGACTAAAATATATATACCAAATGTATCGCGTATCACACTGGAGACCGAGCCAAAGAAGAGTATTGTTCTTTCCTGAGATAAAAAATGTATCTCAGATCATCAGTGTAGAATTTGAGAATTAAATATACATGATGTAATACATATCTTATATATTACACATCTGTCTACGCGCGAGAGAAGATTGCATTGTGGATTGCGTCAACAATTTTATCATCTAACTTTATAACGAAAAAAAAAAATTGACATGGTACCGACAAAGAATATCGTTGCGTGTAAACAATTCACGCGCAGAAGAGCGCATTGCTTTTAAATTTCTTATATGAGACGGGCGAAAGTTTCCGTGAACTCGACGCTGTAAAATGCCCGGCTTTGCTTTTCGTAGGTGTCAGAATTTCCTGGACTTCTCTATCTATAGCGATTGTAAAATTTAGTGCATTTTTGGGAACTTCGGATATAAAGTCGGAAATTTTACAGAGCGACCTCGGACTTTCGACGAATTTCCTTGTGAAATTTTATTTCGCGCGAGTTATCGCTTGAATTATTGTCGCGAAACTTCTTCGTCGGCCAATATGTGGTTTTCTCATGAACTCGCGGAGATATAATCCGAGAGAATAGAAAATTTAAAAATTTGACCTGAAAATCGCTCACTGCAAAAGTTTCTAAAAAGTTTTGATCTATAATTTTAATGATTTACCTATTATCGTGTACTTAGAAAATGCGAGAAGACGAACATGAAACATGCAAAATTTTTAAATCTCTAATAGTATGAGAAAAAATGCCACTTTTCGATTTAAACGAATTTTGGTATTTAATAATATGTCTTTATCAATTGAGATACAATTATTTAAATACAATTTTCAAGTCTACAAACTACGTGATGATACGAGTTGTCGGAAACGCAATCATAAACTGAAATAATATCAAGTTAATTTGATCTTTCACATTATAATTCTACAAGCATCTTTTTTCAAGGAAAAAATCATTTATTGGTTTAATATTTAACTTAATTGTTAAATCTGTAACAAACTCACTTATTTTTATATATTTTTTATTTTATTGATGATCATTTTTTAGTCTGCATCTATGATACCTTAAAGATAATAATATTGCAAAGAAAAATGCTCAGAAAAATGTATTATGACAAATTAACAGCACATAGTCTAATTATAGAATTTATTTAATTTATTTAATTTTAATCAGTGTTTAATAAGAAAATTGTTTTATCGTGATATCATCATGCGGTACAATTCTTTCTCAGTGGGATTTTTTCCCTAGCCTGCACTGAATTAACTCTAACGCGGCCTCGCTTAAAAGCAGATACGGAAGCTAAAGTGGAGAAATGTGGCCATAACTCTTATCCTTCGTCCATTTGAGATTTACGATCACACGGCAATTACGAGCGAGTATATAAATACGTTCCCTCGCGATAATTCGATAATACGGCGTTCGTCGTTTCTCCGTTTCCGTTTCCGTGCTATGCGGAAGGTTCTTAGGTAATAAACTGTGAATAAACGGTAGATATACCCATAGGACTCTTAGTTTACTATATCGTCACGTGAGAGCAAAATAATGATTTCCGTTCAGCGCGAAGCTTTTAGGATCCAATAACCTCGCGATGTAACAAGTAAAGGGATACGCGCCGTGAAATCTTTGGTACGGCAATATGAACGAAATTATCAAGAAGACTTTCCATTAGCGTAGTGTATAATAGTAATATTATATACATTTAATTTGAAGATTTTAATTAATTGCAAGGGAAGAAAAAAAAGTTATAGAATAAGAAAAGTTTTTAATATTTTATTTAAGAAAAAGTTTATATTTTAACATAAAACCTTGTTTATGTACTATTTACAGCAGTAAATACAGTACATGTAAACGTTGAATTACATCTGCATTCAATAATGTTTCTCTCATTAAATTTTCGTTGTTTGGCGATGTCTTCAAAGTTCTCGATCGGTCCATGTTTCCATCCAACGCAGAGTTTCTCTCTCTCTCTCTGTAAATCTCCGAGGCAACCAAGTCTATATTTCCAACAGCGACGCAATTAGGCTGTTTACTTTACGAAAGTGGCACGGTAAACTTGCAATGATTTTTCAGGGATCACGCGAGGACTCCAATCAAGTCGAAGAGTCCCAATGGGCATTGCAGTTGGTACTTGGAGCAGCTTCCATTGCGGCCGACCAGTTCAGCCTCGACAACATCTCGCGGCAATCCCTCGTGTCTCGAAGTACTCGGACTACGAGCAAAATTCTCTAATATAATTAAATTACAGCAATCTGTCGTCTTACAGTAGCTATATAAGGATTTATTTACGTATAAAATTTTCATTATTAAAGGAAGAGGCTTTTGTTTTGTTTAGAAACACGATACATAAAGATTTTTATAAGAAAAGGAGATATAAACATTTATTACGATTTTTTAATTTGCAGCATCGCATATCTTGGTAAACGCTCGTTAAGATTTTACAGAATTTTGTCTAAGGATTGTCACGTTCGAAGCGCTTTAATGTATTTGAATTTTGTCGAAAATTATATATAATCTGATCTTTCGGCATTCCAGCGTTCAGAAAAATTGGAATGTTGTAAATAGCAACCACGACGGCAAAAACAATCCCGGCGCGATAATCATTATTTCGAGGAAAATCGATTCCGTTAGCCTAATTTTTATATTATTTTCTGTTACAGATACGATTGTTTTATTGGAGTTTTATTTCGCCCTCGCTTTCTTTTCGTCTCTCCTCTCCCTCGCCCCCGCCCTCCGCAACTTTCCGCCGATCTTCGTCCCTCTCACGATTTTGCACTCCTTTGTCTCTTTCCAGAGGAGTACGCGAGTCCCTCGTTTCTCGATGAGAGACGATAAATCTTGAATATCCTGCGTGCTGGAAACGAACCGAATGAAAAATATTTCCCTTCACGGTGATGTTTCGCGAGTTTTTTCCCGGGCTCGCGGGAGTGAGGATGCATCCCCAGGACGCGTCCTGGAATATCCGATGGGCGGTATCGCTCCGCGCTTTCCAACCTCCATTCGCTGAAGTGCCGGGCGTTTCGAAAAGTTTATTACTGGTTTTATTAAAATTTAAGAACGCCGTGCATAACTTTGCGACTTCGTTATCTTGTATATAGACCGAACGAAGTTATTTGGCATTTCTTGCTCGTCCAGGAAAATAATGAAAATGCGCGCCTGCCGAATCTTTTCTCCAAACTGCAACGCGGAAAAATTTTAACTCGAGTATAGTCACGTAAAGGTGTTTTTTTTACATCTCATTTCTTCTGTTTTTTACGGATAGTACATGAAAAAAGAACGATTTTGTTGAAGAATCTAAATATTTAATTGGATACAGGATTGCAAATAATTTTATTGAAACGTTAAAATAATTGTAACGGATGTTCAAGCATGATGAAGAATGCTGTAAAAATTTTTGATATTCTAGCAATTCTAGTTTGAGAGTCCAACATAATTCTTTTGATGACCTAACAAAATTATTTTCAGATCAGTATCCAAGTAAATTTTTAGGTATTTCAGCAAAACCGTTCTTTCTATGTAGAACTTCTTAGAATGTAAAACAATCAATAACATTAATCCAGAACTATTAATAGTGTACAATACGTACGAGTAATTATTAACAATGACTTTTAACTGGGGTGTAAAAATCATTCCAGGTGATCGTTTACACAAAAAATAGGCTACTCCCGGGTTCATAATGGGAATGATGGAAAGTGTTTACCGTTTTATTTCATTGAAATGTTACAAATGTGTCGTGAGGTGGATTATTACTCTCGTCACTGTATTCATCTCATCCTATTTTTAATTTGCGTGACTTGTAGCTATCGGCGGTACGCCAGAAAGGATCTTTCTTAGCCGCGACAATTCACGGAGACACGGAATTCCCTCGTAATTTCGCGTTTCTTCTTGTAGTCAAAAAGAGATGAGGATGCATCCGAGCCGGGTGTAATAACGCGTCAACGTTACTAGGCAGCGTGGTGCTAAGAACGAAGACGTGAAACGAGCTCCCTTTGTGTTCTTTTTTGCTGTTCTTGCGCGTAGAGAGAGAAGGAGGAGGAGGGAAGGAGGGAGGATGGCAGCTCGTATTGTCGTTATCATCGTTGAGACGCGACGATGCGCGGGGTTGCGTATCTTTCGTGTCGAGATACAAAAATCTTAAAGAGACGACCGTCCTTTCCTTTCCCGTCGTTTGTGTGCCTCACGCGCCGCATCTTCCGCCGCAGATCCAAGAGTACTACAGAGTCGTTAGCGGAGCTTACCCTAATAGCCAAGGACTGTTTGAAACGTTTGAGGGATCGAAAAATCTCAACCGTGAACTCAATTATGAATATTCTACATGAGATACAATAAAGTACATTCTTCGGTGAATTTCAGTTCATTTACATGCGTTCGCAACGAGGCGTGTGCTGATTTGCATAATGCGAGAAAAGCACGTAGGAGTCGTAGGACACGAAAGTAGGAGAGAGAGAGAGAGAGAGAGAGAGAGAGAGAGAGAGAGAGAGAGAGAGAGAGAGAGAGGAGGAGAGAGAGAGAGAGAGAGAGAGAGAGAGAGAGAGAGACTCTCGGCGCTCATACGTCGTTTCATAGACGCGATGCACGATTCATCAACGCATTATGCGATTGTGCTCCGGACGTGAGAGACTTCTCGTTCATTCGCGTACGACGTAGACGACGACGACGACGACGACGACGACGACGACAATGTCGTTTTCGCCCGCGGGTTTGTGTCCTTTATTCATACGTTCCTGGTTAGAGAGTTTGTTCGCCCACGAGAAGGGGGTCGAAGCCGAGAACCGAGAGCCGAGAGCGGATGCACGGTCTCTATAGGGTGGGCGGGGATTGCTGCGAGGAGAAGCCAAATTTGCTTTTCTACAACGCGCATCTACTCCAATTTGCAGCGCCTTGGAACGCCGCGTTTCCGGAAGAAAAAAAAGAGGCCTGCGAGCGCCGCTACTATTCCTCTTTTCTTTCCTCCCCCCCCCCTGTTTTTTTGCAGTAAAAGAGGAAACTCGCGTCTGCATCTTTTGGTCCGTTTTATACGCGCTGGTCGACCGAACAATACCGTATAATGCGCGGGGGAGATTCAACCGCGAGTTTATAACCGAGATTTTATCTGAAAACGACGTTGCGTACAAATCATTAATTTAATATACATATTCTTTTCCGAATAATTGAGACTCGTTACCAAGGGAGTTATTCCCTTGCTATTATTAACAAGCTTTGAAAACGTAATCTTAATAAAGAACAGCCGAGAATTTCCGACATTATGAATATTTCCGAACACAGAACTCATCAAAGCTTCTCTCTGAATCCTTTTGGCAATACCAGAAATAACATGCTTCTCTCTCTCGAATGCCGCGTAATTTACGTGCTATCCTTTTAAAGAGAAACAAATTGGAATCGAAAGCAGTTATAGGAAGAGAAATAATTTCAACTGTGTTGCTTCAACTACCTAGAGAGGAGATGGATAATGACGCGAACTTATCATAAAGTTTCGGTCATTACCGTTAATGCCAACTTACGTGAAGATTACGTGCATGATGTCGCCGATCAAGCCGTTGTGTTGGAGCGGAAACGCCGAGGTCTCGCAAATTGCTCTCAGTAGACACTCCCTTCCGGAATACCCGGAGCTACGGCAGAAAGAGAGAAAGAGAAAAATCAAGGAGAGATTACGGTAGAGGCGTGGAATCCGAGGGTGGTTAAGGGGGAAATCAGCGAAGAAACGAGAGAAGATCGCACGGCTCGTCGTTGCTGCAACAACTGTTTACTTTGCGCTTTACGATTCTCTAAATACCGAATTGAAGGCTCGTGTGCATACGTAATTCGTAGGTACCTATGTATATCCGCGTCGGGCAATGTAACGCAATTCCCAGACGCCCTGAATGCTCGTAAAATGGAGTCGGGAGTGCATTTGCCCCGAATCTCTCCGCTGATTTCTCTTCTGTTCGTTGCCGCAGCATCTCGACGAAACTTCTCCCGCGCACGATCCGCGATCAACGCTGGTTTGCGATAATCGACGGTTCCGATCGATCTTATCATGTTATGCATGCCAATCGACCCGTTTACGACGTATTCGCTTCAACAACGGCTGGCTTTTTCTATTTTCTCGAGGCCCGTTAGCACGTATCGGTCTTTGAACATCAGGAGGGAAAGTCAAACGCGATCAGAGATTGAAATAAAAAGATAGAAACGACAAAATTTCGTGATGACCA
This sequence comes from Solenopsis invicta, assembly GCF_016802725.1. Classification (NCBI taxonomy): domain Eukaryota; kingdom Metazoa; phylum Arthropoda; class Insecta; order Hymenoptera; family Formicidae; genus Solenopsis; species Solenopsis invicta. The sequence goes on from NC_052669.1 coordinate 25,273,706, forward strand.
AGAATTTACAAAGAGAATTTCTTATCATTTGCAGCTCGCGATTTTCGCGATTTGCGGTAACTGAAAACCTTATTGTCATTTAATGACTGTACTTATTATTTAGCAGACAATTAAATCGTACATTTTTTTATTATTTTTTTTTTTTTAGTTTGGTAAAGTACAAATATCGAGCGGTGTACGAAGTTCTAAATCGGTCAGTCCTATAATTTTGGCTCAGATAGAATATGAAAATTACGCGTAAGGCAACGTGAAAGAATTACATCAGGGAATTAGAAGATCCACGTGCTCGTAACGTGCAGTTATTTGTTTGCGAACTTACCTCTCGAATTTACTTTCCAGAACTCGATAGATTGTGGCTCTCTCGATATTCCGTTTCCTTCTTTCTATCCTCCTCCAGGGCTCGAGGTACGTTATGTTCGGTGGTAAAACGTAGTTAGCCTCGAAGAAGTACGATAGCGAGATCGAATTCAGAGGATCCTCGAGCGGTACTGCGAGAGCGACAAAGATCTGCAAGAAATGTTAATCACATAATCGTCGCGCGATTTCACTACTACATTGGATTCTGCCCGGGATTGGAAAAGTTTTAAAAGAATCTTATCGTTTCTCTCTTTAAAAATTACGATTTTGGCAAATAACGAAAGGTATTTTAAAAAACAAAAAGAATACTTAATATATTTAATAAGATAATTAAAATATATCAAATATAGTAAGAAATATATTAAGAAAAGCAGAATTCGCGTGTAATCGTACTAGTTACTAGTATAAATTAGTGCTACAAAATGTTGCTAACAATATTTTTACATATACTCACGCCCATATTACTGTGCTCTGGAAACGTTAGACTCCTAATAGGTCGATGCAAAATTTCCGCAATATCCGAGTTTGCCATCTTTGATCGTCCAATGTGCGATGTCAATACCACATTAAATATAAAAAGTCTACAATTTAATAAATTTGGATGAAATATATTAATAATTTGTTACTAAGATAGCAAATAAATTATAATATTATATATGAAAGCAATATATGTGTACAGATAGGTTTTCTTTTTTTTCTTCATATTTCATCTTGCGATAATCATATTTTTCTTTTGTCAGAAGATTAATAAATTAGATTTATGTTATCCAAGTTTATTAATTGAATATTTACGTAAGATATTTGAGAAAACGAAATAATGAATTATCAAGCTTACAAGATCTTCGTCGACTGACACATGGTAACTGAGAAACGATTTCAATCTGCAGACTTAAGAATTTTGCGTCGATTTTAGCCATCGACAGATCTCTGCTTTGCGACGTTGTGATATGTAGAACAGGCGTCACTTTGTACAGTTATAACTGATAAACGTTAATTTGACGTGCACACGTGAAAACCTTTTTGTATTAATTAGTCTGCCATCTCCCCGAACTGGTTATTGATCCGTCGAAAATCCTATTATCATTGGAATAATCCTTAAAATTGTCACAAATGTTAAAATGAAGGGAGATTGTTTCCTCACTCTCATATGAATTTGTCGAATCCGAATCGAATCGTGGAGTGATAATTTTATTTTTCAAGAATTGTGAACATTTTTTTCTGATATACGAAAATACATAATGTTTAAATAAAAAAGATATGAGTTTAAAAAGCTAGAGTAATATAAATAACGTGAAAATAATGATAATATTATAATGCAGAATATAGTGTTTTTTATTTAATTGTAAGATATAATAGAAAAATAGAATTCAGTTATTTGAGTTTTCTTCATAAGTAATATCAGATATTTTAAATTGGAATAAATCTCCCACATGTAATTAACAATGTTTAATTCTCTATCTTCAGATTAAATTTCAATTTATTTGAAATGTTGATTAAAGCTTTTGATATCTTTCTCCAGAGATTACGTTGTATAAATTTTACTTTATGTGTTATAGGTTTATAACAGATTTTTAGAGAATAAATTATAGAATTGCAACGATATTTTAATGTTAAAATTCTTTTTTTTTATAATTCTTTACATTATTCTTCAGCGTTGTATATTTAGCTATTTCCGTAATGAGAACTTTATAGGTATAAAAAGAATAATTATCATAATATTATATATAAAATATGATCTGATTTCCAATGCTTACGTAAGAACATTATTTTTAAAAATAGATAAAAGATCTATTGATACTCTTGATTTAAAAATGCATTCACAGATTCTATAAATTTTCAATTTCTCTGTTAATGTATTCTAATTCTTTATATAATTTTATAATTGAATTTATCCAAAAGAATCACGTTCCTACTCCGCTGATAATACCAAGTAGCAACAAATTATCAGTGTTATCGTCTCCGTTGTAAATATTAGCTTAGCATTTCTCGACGTGTTTCTTGACGCGAAGAAATGACTCGCGAGCTCTCGCACCAAGCGCTTAATTAAATTTGCTCAGATACTCTTTGGGCTTCGGGATACTCTGAAGGGCGGGGCTGTTGCGTCCATGTGTTGAAACGCAATTATGATCTTTCTCTCCTACAATACGTCAGACTTGGCGCGGCAGCGCGGCGCTGCGGAGCGGTCGCGATTAAAGAGATCCGAAAGAGCGGCTTCGCATTACGCGAAGGTAGAGTGCAGCTGCGGCTTAAACCGCGCGTATATAAATGAGTCCCATCCTCCCCGCCGCGTGGCCACAGCGGATTACGCTCGCTTTTAATTTCCCTTCCCGTTTTATCTCGCTTTTATTTTTCCCCCTTTCGTTTCGCGCGTCGCGTTGCGCGCGTCGAAGAGCGATTTCCGTGGCGGACGAAACGAAAGCGCGCGACACGGAAATTGCGGCCTCGTAACGAATGTCGGACGACAATGAAGCGCATAATACGCGGCGAGTCGCTGGAAAGCGGCGCGGGTAATTAAACGCGCTGCGCGGATTAATGAAGCGCAACGAATGCAGAGTCACGTATTTTTAAGGGACGCGATTAACGTTCGCGTCTCCGCGCGCTGCAAAGATAAGCGTCGCGGGCGCATAAAGCGGCGGATAGTATGCATGGACGCGCGAGCTAATTGATGTAAACGTATTAGTTCCCTGTCGCTAGTCGTTATAAAGATATAAAGAGAATTGCGTAGGAAGCACGCTGCGAGGATCGTCCGCATTCCATCGTTTTTATCGACTTTTTTTTTTACTATCCTGCTCTTTTTATTGCAATCGCTTAGCTAACGAATGAGAATGTAATTTATCCACAAATATTGTCGCACGTTCTGGATATCTGGTGAATATATCTTCGAGTATTTTCAAATGTCGAGTGTTGATCCGTACGTAACTCGAGGATAAACAAGGAATATTAATGGAGATGTGATTAATTCCTGTCCTCTCTCACTGGGGTGATTAATTATCCGTTTATTAGATATTCGTAGAAGAGATTGAGATGTTTCTTGGATGTTGATATATGCGGGCCTACTCCGCAGTTTGAAACACATTTGCATAATATATTATGCTAATCTTGTACGACACCCAAAGGTACTACAAAAATTAATAAAATTAAGTGGCCTTAATTCCTCGTGGCAGATATGTTAGTCGATATTTTGCGAAAATGAGCCGAATAAAGATCAGCTACAAATAGTTTTAGTGTCATAAGGTTCTTTGGTAGCCGTTTACTGCTGTATTTTTTACATTTTGACAAAAGCAAGGATTGCTAGAGTATAATACACGTAATAATACATAAAATATATTTAGTGTAACAAAAGAATAAAAATACAAGTACACGTATTATAATACATTACATTCGTGTTAGACCGAACTTGATTTGCGATGGTGGGGAGTCCAACTTAATAGAGGTGTTAGCGGAATCATGAGAGTCTTCCAAATGCCATGTGGTACAAAATTGTCTCTTGTGGCACAATTTGTAATAAAATAAACAGTAAATAATTCAACAGGTCTCACTTGATTTTTCACATTTGGACCTGCAAACTTGAAGTACATATATGCATACATGCGTGTGTACATACACGCGTACCCATATGCGTTGCTCGCATGAACTTCCATTTACATGCGTTTAGTGAATATATTGCGAATATATGTGCGTTACTTGCATGAACTGCTTCCAATTACATGCGTTGCCTGTATATATATAGTGAATATACTTGCATTGCTGGCATGAACTGCTTCCATTTACATACGTTGCGTGAATATATTGCGAATATATGTGCGTTGCTTGCATGAACTTGCTTTCATTTACATGTGTTGCGTGTATATATTGCGAATATACATGCGTTGCCTGCACGAATTACTTCTATACATCTGTTATGTTAATATATTGCAAATATACGTGCGTACATACACGTGTACATTTTCGCGTAAACATACGCGTACTGTACACATATGCGTTTATATATAGATATGCGTATGTACACGCATACGTTTACACATGCACGCATATATGCATGCGTACATACATGACCTGTGTCAATCTTATAGGATCAAACGAGCAAAATCTATTGGGATCTATTGATCTGTTTACTGCTCATGTCGTTCTAATTTGTGTCGCTAGAAATAATTTTGTACCACATGCCATTTAGAAGAAACCGAGGGGAAATTCACAGCCGGCATTGGTGTACAAAATTTCGGCAGTGGACTGCCGAAAAAAGTAAGCAGTGACCTATAATATTGACGGCATTGTCGTCAGTGGTTGGGGAGTGGTGAGCTCACTTCAGAGTCGGTTTTTCGATCATTTTTATTATTATTTTTAGTGTTCTATTGTTTGAAGTTATATGCATAAGACAGCACATAATAATGTGCAATTACATAAAAATGTATAGATACAGTTCGTAAATAAAATTTTTGGAAGTTTTTTGTATAATTGTGTAGAATACTTCGGGAAAGCTTTAGAATTCTTGTGCAGGCATTGGCGTATGATAATGGGCACGCGGTAGTGTTCATAATTGCATGGCATTGCCTTAATTTTAATATAGGATTGACGGCATTGTAGGCATTGACTAACAATAAGCATTGTCGGCAGTGTACAAAAATGTCGGCAGTGTTTTACAGCAATGCCAAAAATCGGCATTGGTGTACAAAATTTTGGGTTGTGAATTCCCCCTCGGAAGAAACTCATAATTCTGCTAAAATCTCTATTAAATCTCTATTAAGTTCCCTACCAGAGCAAATCACGTTTATATTAAGTTAAAAATTTAGTTTTGTTTATGTGCAAATCTGCTGCTCTATTTCGAATTTTGTTGTTCAAGCCGTTTGGCACGAAATTTCGGAAGAATTCATTCTCAGACATCGTACTATCAAATATATCAAAATCCGATTTTGTGTGATTTTGTTGCTAACAGTAACAGTAATACCGGAAATAATTTATTTATGCAGGAATCTTGCGCGTTGCGCTCTAAAATTCATTGTCCGATCGTCAAAGAATTTGTTCATATCGAATATATTACTAAAATAAAAAATGTCTCACTTTTTTAGAAGTGAAAAATTAAGGCCATAAGAATCTTCCGCCCGAGGCGCATTCCTCTCCTTAGAAGCTGTTGATAAAATGCGATGCCGAAAAGTTTTGCATGCGGCTATCCGGCTTAAGATCTTTGTTCGTGTTTTATTATTATTTCTTTTTATCGAGCGATTGTGCTTTCACCGTAACGAGGCTGACGGTAGAGATTGGAGCTATCGGAATTTTTCTATCAGCATTGATTCCGCCGCAGTGGAAAGCAGTTTGAGAAGCGTTCGATGCATCTTCACTTTTCATGTTGCACTTATTCAAAGTGCACTGATGTAAGAATTAATTTTATCTTCAAGACTCAAAATAATTATTTTAATCAATTCTCGATCATTAATAGACCTGTCATATGAATAGATTTAATTTCTTTTTTTATTAAGCCTGTCTTTAAAACTTGTGTTTTTACTACGAAATTTTTCGGATAAATTCATCTTGGCAAATAGTTCGCCAGTCGTTTTTCGAACTATTTGGCGAACTATTTGCTATCTGGATCGTGACCGAACTAAACTGCCGCAATGCACCTTATTTTCCTTCGTTCAATCTCGTAATAGTAAAAAATAATTATACCGCATTTTTGAAAGGCAGTATTGGTATAGCGATATTAAGGAAGAACTCTTGCCAGAGTATACATGTACAGTTTTTGTGTTTTGAAATCATGAATTCTGAAAATTTCATATAAATTGCGAAAAGCATTAGTCTGCATCTATATCTGACCAGGAAGTTTGTTGTTTATAGAAAACCTGGTTTCTGTACCATTTCACGGAGCGAACCACTACCATAATGCGCTGCGCGGTTTTCGAGTTTACGGTATTTCATTTAAGCGACACATCCACTTCTTTTTTTTTCGTTCTTTTGCTAACGGCAGCTTCCAGTGGCGACGACCGAATGGCTGTTTACCGCAGATGTTTCGCCCTTTTTACGAGGTGAACTCTTCCGACGTCCAGAGGTTTTTCCACATTTTCGCCCGGAAGGAACCTCCGTTAGTTCGCGGGGCGGTTGTCGGTTGGAAGTCAATAGAGAAACACGTACTGTTGCGCTGCTAATGCCGATGGGTCACTCGTCACGACACCGTGTTGTCACATCACCTCTTTTACGAGCCACATAACATTAATGCATGTTGAGACGGGTGTTATTGCCATCGGTCAACTCTTTTTTTTTATGAACGAAGAAGTTTGGCTGACACATTGATCTGATAGAAAAAGATTCGAAGGGAATCAAAGAATGTAGTGAGCAACGTCTCAAAAATATACAAAGCTGCGATGAAGATTTGTTTAAAGTTAATTTATTACAATATAATTAGTTTAGTATATCTTAAAGTTTAATTGAAACGTTCTTCAGAGAAAATATGTTATAGTTATTTAAAGAACACAGTATGATTGTTTTGATAATAGTGTTTACAAAAAATCCAATTTTCTTTGTTTAGATAATTCAATGAAAATTATTGAATAATAAGAATGTATTAATATTTTTTTATGAAACTATATAAAATTCAATAACGTAAGCAACTTACATCCGTTTGACATTATATAATTTTATTTCAATATTTATCATTTCGAAAAGAACGATATTCTCGAGATAAAAATATTTTTTTTCTGTGTCTATAATAAAATTTTTCAAATAAGAATTGTAAATTGAATAAAAATGTTGGAAACTGTCATTAAAAGTTAATAAGTGTAAAACCTCTCAAAACTCTAATTATTCAATATTTTATTTGTTTTTCTTGTCTTTTTTTCTGTATATACACAAGAGATATTTACATGACAACATCGTATCTCTACTATACATTTATGTTACATGTTATATTTACATCACGCTCCTATTTCTTACATTTTTCACGTCGATCACTCCATAAACACGAGAAGTTTTTCTTAAGAGTCCCAGTTGAACGTGGGAGAAGTTTTCATGTTGATCCTCACTGCTGTATCTTTTTTGCGACATTTAGGCGAGTGTGAAATAGCTTCTTCATTTGACCCAGGCGTTTCTCGAGTCTTCTCCCTTTTATTCGCATGTACAACGCGACACATCTTTACACAGGATGCTGAAATCGGCGATAAAACGTCTTTACGACGAGACCTATTTGCGATAGGTCTCGTCATGAATCCGCGGTGAATCGGTTAGACAGAGGACAACGAGCTTTTGCGGGAGCTGTTACGCGCTTTTCAAACGTCATCGACGACCCGCAAGGAATACAAAATCTTGCTCAAATTGGTGAGAGCGTCATGTTGCCGAGGTCGGTCGAAATACTCGTGCAACTTTATTAAGAGACTACAAGAACAATCTACTCAATTACTTTGTGAATGGTTAGTCCAAACTTTGTGAATTTGTTACTTAGAAAAAATTTTTTTCCCGTGTGTTTCGATCAACTAAGCGTTTTGATAAAAAGTAACTTGACAATACAATTTTCGTTTGTAAATTATAATTTAAGACATTTCATAATGTGCGATATAATCCACACTTCAGACAAGAACTTAAAAATTGATCTAATACGTAATTTTATAGATTAATTTATTTTTCAAATTTTTGTGAAAGCGAATTAGGATCTATTATTGCAGTAAACCTTTCAATTTACAAATTCAATTCAATTTCAAAATGTAAAATTAAAAAGATTAAATAATAAAAGGATGAGTGAAAGAAAAATGTTATCCTGAATTCTGACGGAAAGATCGTCTGAAGTGTGAACTTTAGTGAGTTGTAAATTCTATTTTTATTACTTATAAACTCTATTTTTCCAGAAAAGTGAAGATTTTGCGATCATTTTCTGTTTTTAAGTATTGATCAACGTTTTTGACCTATTTTTTTTTATAATTTTTTAATAATAAATTTTTTAAAGTAGCGTACATCGTCAATGCTTATGCGGAATCGTTTGTTAAAAATCGTAGTGCGGTTGGAGCGGATTTGTCGCCACCGTTCCCTTCGAACATGCTGACATAACGTGAATAAAATCCAATGGGTAGAAGTCTCTTCGGATCGCTACTGTCCGACGAAGAGGACCCGCGGGCCTACGAACGAGTCCTCGCAAAAACGCGCAGCTGTTCTCCTGCATAATTTATAAGGGAAACTTCGTAAAGGGTGCAGCGCGACGAAATTGCCAAGTAAAATGTCGACGTCCACCTGTCCACCTTTCGCGATCGCTTCGCCAAGTTTTCCCGGTCGACCTTGTCGTTTCACTCGTTAAAGCCGCAATTTCCACGAAACTCTTTACATTGCGCGAGACGCGCGCGCGCGCGCGCTTCCCCTTTCTCCACTAGGTCAGCGCGAGAAAAAGGGACGATTCATTTTTTTTTTCTGACGAGTGAAGATAGCGATGCGTTAAATCTTCAACGGAGCGTTTTGCGGACCCTTCTCCTACCCCTTCTTCTCTCTGTTACACGCAGGCGGCTCATAAATTATGCCGAATTAATGCCTCAATGAAAGTTTTCACGATTCTCGAGCCAACACCAATTTCGAGCCTAGTCGGCTGGCTGTCCCTTTTATGAATTAAACATTTGCGTTTTTAACCTTCGATAAGGCTAAAAACAAATGTCGCGCGCGGAGATCGCCGCGCCGCTTGCTTACGATTTATTAAATACCGCCAGCTTTTTTTAGCACACCTCTGCCCTCAGCTAGTCAGTTCGTACATTATAAAGTAAAATCTAGCAGAAGTGGCGCAACTCGAATTTTCCAGGAATATTGATTTCGCGAGATGTGGCAGAAGAATAAATGCATAAAATGGAAGGGCTCGTAATAATAATTATGTAGACAGAGAGTTTTTAACGCGACTGCCACGAATGGCGTATGAATTAATACGACGCACATTTTAATGAGGTAAAATTACTTTTAACTTCGCATAGAACCGCTCGTAAAATCGGAATGTTTTTCACGCAATTATAAAATCGTCTGAAAAATATTTCGTAGAATGTCTTAGGCAGCGCGCAAAGATGGCAAGCTTTCGAGGGCTCCCACTTGCAAAATCCGTTTCTGAAAAATTTCCGTGACCCTTGGAGTTAATCCGATGTTATTTTTGATGCGATGAGCTCCGAGTCGTTTAAACTGGTCATTTTCCGCGGCAGAGATGTCGCGGAATGAAAACGCGCGGCACTGTAATCTCCGGGAGATGACCGCAGAGCGCTGTAATTTTAATCGCGCGACTTTGACGACGTTGCATGCGTGCATGCGCGGCGGAAGGAGGATCGAAAGAGATCGCGCAAAGAGAAATTGCAATGTCCGTCGATCTTGCTCTCGCACACGTACGTCGAGTCGATGAAAAATTGATGCGTTGCAGATAGGACTGACGTTATGAGCCACGTCCTGGAGTTTTATTAAGCGATATCTCTCGGTGTTGATCATAGATAGCAACTTGAGGTTGGTTTCTTTATACGGAGAGAATTTTCTCTTTGAGTTTCTACCCTCGAAATCATGGTAGTCGTGGAACAACATGGACTTTGAAGAATTTGTCTATGTTTTTAGTAAAATTTAGTCATTTAATAAAATTTTGGTAAAATTTAACATAATTATTTTATAAAATAGTTTGGTTAAATTTTATTACAAATTTTACTTAAATTTGATTAAAAGTGTGTATAGTAAAATTCTTTAAAGTCCATGTTGTCCCACGGCTACCATGATTTGAAAAATAAAGTTTAAAAGAAATTTCTCTTCGTGTATACAAGAGGAAAATTGAAATGTCGAAGGGTTTAATATGATTCGATGCAATTTACAATTAGAAGAGAATCGCGATACCATCCTTGTTGTACTTCTATAGTTACAAACTCTAGTAATAAAAGGTTTTCTTATAATTTTTAAGGTAATGCAATCTTTTCCCAAAGGTGCTTACCAATGTGCGATGCTTTCATGAAGAGTTTGTCCAAGAAAGTTTACTTTAAGTTTTGCTCTCGAAAACCCGCGCCGCTTAAAACCTCAACTCGCGTTTCGTTTACGTTTGAGGCGTCGGGAATATTCCGTTGTATTGGGAAAAGATAAATGATCCTCGGAGTAGAGCTCGCATCGCTGGAAACGTTTCAAGCTGGAAAAAGTTTCAATCGTTTTTCTTCCCATTCGTTTTCTTTCGTTCGGCGGCGCTGCGAGGAAGGTATTTACCAAGCCAGTTTCCTTCCTTCTTGCGATTATGGGATTTTATATGATTGCTTATGAGGAAATATTAGGCACTGTTCGCTCGATGCATTTGGCACAGGAATGAGCTCCGCTGCAAATAAATCTTGTCGATGCCAAAAGCGAAAGCTTCGATTGAATTCAACGGTATCAAGGGAATGCATATTCGCAAAAATACCAAATTCAGTTTCTTTGTCCGTTATCGAAATTCACACGTAAGCGAGCGGTTGAGGTTGCAGTTACACAATTTTATTACAAAATTACAATATTTTTATTATAAAAATATACTATTTTAAAATATATTATCTTGTGCCATTAAATTATTAATTATAAATATATAGTAAATGAATAAGTGTCAAATATGTTAGGGACAAATATTTTTCCATCGGCCAAATAATTAAAAAGCGTTCACGTAAACAACGAACCAGAAACCCTTGGTTTTTTCATGTAGAAAAATTTTTATTATAAAGCAGTGGAACATCTTGAAACTGAAACAGTTTCAAAAGTGTTTCAGATAAAAATTGCTCTAAATTATATGATAATAAAAAATGACATAAAATTTATATTATGTGACAAAAAAGGAATTCCTAAAAAGTTATTTTGAGAAATTATAATGTAAGGGGAGAATACGAGGGGAAATTCACAGCCGGCATTGGTGTACAAAATTTCGGCAGTGGACTGCCGAAAAAAGTAAGCAGTGATCTATAATATTGACGGCATTGTCGTCAGTGGTTGGGGAGTGGTGAGCTCACTTCAGAGTCGGTTTTTCGATCATGGGGTTGAGCACAAAAATTTTTGAATACTTCGGGAAAGCTTTAGAATTCTTGTGCAGGCATTGGCGTATGATAATGGGCACGCGGTAGTGTTCATAATTGCATGGCATTGCCTTAATTTTAATATAGGATTGACGGCATTGTAGGCATTGACTAACAATAAGCATTGTCGGCAGTGTACAAAAATGTCGGCAGTGTTTTACAGCAATGCCAAAAATCGGCATTGGTGTACAAAATTTTGGGTTGTGAATTCCCCCTCGGGAGAATAACATATGAGAAAGATATATTCTTCTTTTCTCTACAAAAAAAATTTAATTTAAGAATAGAAAAATTTAAGAATACATAAGAACATGTAAAATGAGTTACGAAAAGAATTTGATTATATAGTTTGAAGAATAAATAGCAGCAGTATTAAAATTAAGGGTAGACGGTAAAAGTGTAAGAGAGCTCCAGAATGTGGGTGGGGCGCTCGAATCTAAGAGGTTGGAAAAATAAGCGCGGATAATCCTCGTCAACATCGTTTGCCGTGGTTATAGAATCGAGCCTTACTTTTCCTTCGCCATTATGAGATTTTTTGACGTCAACTATCCGCCGTCTGTGAAATGCGCGGCATTAAACTACCCGGTTCCCGGGCACAGAAGCCGGAGGATTGAAGACAGTTTTCCGTGGCGCAAGCTCATCGGGCTTGCACACTGAGTTTTTCGATAATCACCTTTCATAACCACGTTTTCTCGATTGCCTTTTTCCACCCTACTCTGGAACATCCTCCCAGTGTTCCGGCTCGTCAATATCGCCGTATCAATTACAATCAATCTCACCAGAAAATACGGGAGGGAAATATTCCGCATATCTCGTTTCTATACAGAATAGTTGCTAATTGTCTGAAAGATCTTAAGGAATTTCTATAATAATTCAACACGCAAACCTTCAGACATATATTTGAAAAAAATTTTAGTTTTTCAAAAAATTTAAAAAATTACTAAGATTATTTTGTGTATATTTAACGGACATGAAGACTTATCTTTTGGGGTCTTCAAACATACATAAAGTTTCATTAAAATTGGGGAAAAAAAGACGCAATTTTTCTTTCAACTTTAACTCTGTATATCTTTGAAACTCAGCCATTTCTAACGTATGATCATATATAAAGTTTTCATCTTGAATTATACAGCGTAAGATATCACTCTTTAAAATCTTAGAGTATTTGACAATCATCCTGTATATTTCTCTTTCTATTACTCAAAGCAATTTTGTAACGCGTAGGAAAACGCGAACGAGCACATTTTGTACATGTCGAGGTGATTCGCTGCTGCGAAACGCACCATTTTCTGCGATTCCGTTTCTCCTTGAGTCATTCGCTCACTTTACGTCAGGCAAAGCGCAGACCGTATTATCGGCAACGGGCATTTTTAATATCGAGCGAAGAACGGCGAAGGCGTGCTGCCGGCCAGTTGTTATTACTAGCTGCTTCGATATTAACGATAGAGCGATCGTCGACCTGATCCCTCGCGGGGCGTGGCAACAGGATACTTCGAAAGTGGGTCGACGAGCGCAGCTTTTTAAATAGCGAGCTTTTCACGATCTCGAACAACTTTAATCTCGAGCATTTTTCAATACCTATCGATAGAAATTTATATCCAAACATATCGTATAATCACAGGACGAGAGCTGCTTCGAGCATAAATTCTAACGTTGCATAATATACGTCACATTGCGCGTCACGCAATTGAATATTATTACATGTTTATGCAGAAATATGCACGAATTTGTGCTTTTTTTATTATTCCCGAGCACTCGCTCGTTTTCATTACATATTATTAAAAAGTTTGTTAAATTTAATTAAACTTAGGTTGAATTTAATTATTATTATTGAGGATACATTCGATATGTTAAATGTACATAATAATGACTTTTTCGGATACTTTAAATGTTCCTCGTAAACATTATCGCGTCTTTCAATTCATTGCTCCTTGATCTGGATGAATAATGCATTTCTATTCATATAGCAGAATTAATTATAACAAAACTTCCGCGCGCGCTCCGATCTTATTAACATCCGTTCTTCAAATCCGTAATAAGATTTTCCGCTATGACGCATCCCACATTGATCCCGCTTAAATCGTGAGAATCTACATCTGAACGAGCTGTTCGCGCAAATTTATTGAGTTGTCAGTAATCAAAACCCTTTCAGAGCGATTACGTCACTGAGATTAATTACGAGATTAACTGTCGCGTCAAATGACTGTGACGCCACCACGCTCGAATTCATTGTTATATGTACAGAGAGAACGAGGGAGAGAGGGAGGAGAATTTAAATATTCTCACTTCGAGAAATATTAATGAATCTATATAAAATTTATATATACATTTTTAATATATAATATTTTTTTATGTACATGTTTTCATGTATTTTTTAAATAATTTATTTCTCATATAGTATATGCGGTACGGTATCCGCCCGTGTTATCGCGCATACACCTCCAAAGTTAAAGCGCTTCCGTTCATTATCCGCTTAACTCGTGGTGGCCGCCGACTAATCAGCGCTATTAATTGCGATAATTGGTGCGTCCAACCGCCTGGACCGAGCGGCGCCAAATCGTCAGTCCCGACGGTGTTTAAGAATGCGAATCCCTCGTACGTTCTCGCTAGCCATCCTGTGTGTCTACCTCCGTGATATTTATGTCGCCACTTTATCTCAAAGTAGCGGCTGGTTTGCGCGCGATAAGAGATACCTGGTGTATCCACCACCCGGAGACTATACTCCAACGAAAGTTCAGGTATGTACAACAGTTTTCAGGTTCCAAAGGTGTTCTTAAACAAAACAAACGAGGCCGCGTGAAAAGTCGCCGTTGGTTAGACCGATATTTCAACGAGACTATTAAGGGATATTGCTAAATAAAAAAGTAGTGAGATTTATTTTTTTTTAAATTTTTATTATGTATATTATTTATAGTGATTGTATTTTTTTTATATTAACGATTAGATATTTCACTTTTCTTTGATAAATTGACTGTGCTGTACTCTATTAAAATCTTTCTTTTCAAATCAGAATTAATAATCAGTAGGATTGCTCGATATAACATATCAGACATCTGAATTTTTAATTTAGTTGGAAAAGTTCTTAACAAAGTTTACTTAACGTCGAAATTAAATAAAAATTAAATGAAAATCGGCCTGTTATCATGTTATTCGGATCGTTTTGTACAATCTCGACGGCGGGCGACACGTTTGATGGAGGATTCGCGATATCGGCTATTCGAATCACAGAGTTTCGGGACACATCCATTTTCCGATCTAATTTCGTGTGGTTGAACCTCGATCGCTGGCAGCACTAGAGAGCGGATGGCAGGCAGGGCGAGGGAACAGACGGGGTGATTCGATCTCTGGTTGTGGCAAACGATCGATGACACCTTCCTATATTTGAAAACCGTTCCAGTTAATCCTCGGCCTCGGTTTACCCATGGAAGTTGACGTCAGCATGATTATCGGCTACGTGATGAAATTTAATTACGTCCTGCCCTATAACGCCTCGTACTTGACGGATCCATACGTCCGTTATGACAGATCGATCAACCGCCATGTCGAGCCTGATGGAAATGACGCCACTCCGCCAAATGCGAAAGGTATCATGTTCTTTGCTTGCGCGACATGTGAGATTAATTGAAGCTATTGTCCGTTCGGAGAGTCTTTCCGCTCGACTTGCATCAGGAATTAAATAATCTCTCGAATCATCATTCACATGATTAATCCGTAGCATTAGTCTGTATTAATTCTGTATGAATTAATTGAAGCTATTGTGTGTTTCCATTTAGAGAGAGAGAGAGAGAGAGAGAGAGAGAGAGAGAGAGAGAGAGTCTTTACTCACACACACATTTCCACATATAATGATAAACGATATCTGCAATCATTGGACTTGTAGTGTTTGAATTTCTGTTACAGAATGTTATCAAATTATTTTATGTCACAAAAGTTTTAACTTTTGTATTAATATTTAATATGTGATGTAATTCCTATAATTTTCTCTAATTCGATCATTCAGGGAACATTGTTTAAATGTGATGATATATTTTCATTAATGTAATAACGTAGTTTATAAAAATGAAAAATTTAATCATATAGGATATTACATTTAAATGTGATTTTTTAAAATGTTTAAGGTTATCTTAAGCTCAACATATCCAATATGGTTGAATTTGTTTTTTTTTATGAACTACATTATTACGTTAATAAAAATATGCTATTCCATAAAAAAAAAATGTTGATCGCGAGATTTCATAAAATAAACATGAATAAAAATGCTGCCTGTCACAATATTTGCCCTTTTGAAATAAAAAGCTTTTTCATTTGATATTTTTTCGTACCATTAAAAACAACAGAGATATTCTAAAATATTCTAAATGATCAAGTTATAGGAGACACCCTGCATATTAAGGCTATTGATATATTAAACATTTAACATATGCAGATATTATTTATATACATTTAAAAACTGTCAAATTATTGATTGTGTTATTGATTACGCTCAGACTACTCTTAATCGGAGTAAAGCTATCGATCTGGCGTGAATGCAGCGAATGATGCGTTCAAAAGGCAGACGATGATGATGGCGCAAGATATTATGTAAGATGCAACGTTAACAAGATGCATCGAGAGGGTTTCGAGTGAAATTTTGTCGCTTGCTCTTACGATATCTTACGAGCATACTCGGGACTCGAGAAGCGAGCAACGAGGCTTAATACAAGGATAAGGCCTTTCCCTTTACATGTTAATAAGCCTACTTTTGTTGCGTGGCGCCAACATCCCAGGCACAATATACGTTAATCCTCTTTTATCGAAGGACTCTCTCCCATTCGCTTTTTCTCGTTAATCCGACCTAACGTAGCTCGGATCCTTTTTTATTTTTTTTTCGCCGTACTTCTTCTTACGCTGTATCAGATTCATAATGACTGCGTTTGATCTTCAGATACTTGACAGCCTTTGAAGATATTTTCCGAGATATTAACCGGCACTGGTGTAACAAGAAAATATAATAATGGTTTAAAAAACATAACATTTAACCACAAACTTATATTCCATGCACAGAACCTCAATCTTTGAAAGATTTTTACAAAGGAAATATTTATTTGTATATACTATTTTAAAGAATACATAAATTTGTTAAGTAATTTAAAAAAAGAATATTTTAACACATAGTTATAAAAAATAATTATAGAAAGTAATATAGTTATATAGCTAAATAATCTGTTAGGTATATATCTCTTTTTGAATAAATTTGAGATCTGAGGTAAATGTTGAAAAAAACCAGCATTAATTTCGTAAACGTGTCTCGACATTTTAAGATTTTTCTTTTTTTAATGATCTTAATATTATATTTATATATACAATATTTGTGTTATTTTCATGACATACAATTTCATCTGTGTTTCTATTATTATTTTTCGACGTGAAGCGGTTTTGATATCCAGATGGGAGTGTTACGAAATCCTCGAGTCGGCTTTCGAGGCTACACGATCGGGGAAAGCCTGCCTTTTGAAAACCATTTGCGAAGCCGCGGCGGTGCCTTTCAAACGGAGCCATACTCTGACTGCGCAGCTCGCCCATATTTTCCTCACGTAAGCGTTAATCCGAGCAAGTAGTCTCTTAGAGTAATCTTTAGCTAAGCCCAGAATAGCTTTGTGATTAAGGAACTGTTACATTTGCCGTACCATTGTCGCGGCTTAGGAATGTGAATAGTACGCGTTACATGCACGGTCGTATTATGTGGCGTATCCAGGCTTAAGTGCATACGGGCACCTTATAACACATTTATTCGGAATGAATGGGACGAGCGTATGTTCGAAACGACATTCGTATTATAATGATTACAAAACGATACGTTATTATAATATTGAACGAAGAGCTACAGAGACAATAATCGCAATAGTCTTGCTATCGGTACATTTTCGTAATACTGTTTCATAATATTTCTTTGAGAAAGAAGAGTCGCGCTTTAAAGATGTAGTCATTTTTACAATAAAAATATTTCAGGCCTTCCACCACGTCTGAGCCATTCAGAAATGCCTTCGATCAAGAATATCGTGCCGCTGAACTCGCAGGTCAACGATACTCCAACAGCTGCGACAATTTATTTCCAGAGTGCACGGAGAGTCTCTTAGATTATTTTACCGAGATATATTAGAATAACTATGTCATCAGAGAAGGTTCTTATTTTAACGTTACGTCTTTGCGTTTACTCAAAGCTATTTATCCAAGACTTTGTGGATGTCACGCTATTTCTATCGCGATAGCAGAATCAGCAGAATTTTTCTTCGCTACAATTGTACGAGAGAACATTATTTATGTTTGTTTCAAAAGAAAATATATTTTAGCGCTTATACTGATGAGCTTTATACTGGTGGCATTTAATAATAATTAAATCTAGATCATTAACGATTAACTGATAAAAATTAGTGATTGGAAACATCAGATGATTAAATAGCTCGAGTCTCAAAATCGAACATCAAATAATTCGAATCTTCCAAATTGAAGATACATACATAGAAAAAAATTAATATCAAATTAACAATTCATTGTTATATATATAAGCAAGAATATAAAATTTTTCTGGTAGAATTTATAATCTTAAACAGACATAATTTGCTTACACGAAGAAAAGAATTTTCTTTAAGTAAGTAAATTATGTCTGTTTAAGATTATAAATTCTTCCAAGAAGATTTTATATTCTTGCTTATATACGAAACAATTGTTGATTTAATAATAATTTTTTTCTGTGTATTCAAGCTCGTTTTATATTATTATAAATGGAAAAAACATTTTGCTAAAGTGTCTAAAAATTTAACTGGATATAAATCTGAAAGTAATTTTGTTAGACCATCAAAATAATTATGTTGGACTCTCAAACTGATTGCTAGAATGTCAAAATTGTTTGCAGCATTGCTCATCATGTTTGAACTCCTATCACAATTATTTTGATGATCCAATAAAATTATTTTCAAATATGTATCCAGCTAAACGTTTAGATAATACTTCAATAACTTTTCATGTATAATTTTTAATGATTAATTTAAATCACATTTCTTGTTCTCTGAAATATTTTAACAATTTTTTATATATAATGAAACGTGATGGAAAGGTGAAATTGCCAAAAAGATTTCGAAATGTAAACAAAGTATTGTTTTTAATATACAATTTCGGCGCATCGCGTCATGATTAATAGCCGGTCTTCTTGACCTCTATAAATTTCGACTATTTCCTCTTCGCATGCACCTGTTGTCGAACTGGCAATAACATCGGCAATAACTGCGTCATGTTCAGTCGCAAACTGCAAGTCCCTCATACTTCTTGGCTACGTGCTTTCTCTCGCCACTTCCTTTCATTTACCTAGTCTTCATTTACCTCCGTCTCGCCTATTGTTCTGTTCCTTAATATTTGTAATACTAGCTCGGGAATGATGAAACTCGTAATTTACAAGCTTAGCAAAGAAATCGTGCATGTTAATCTTGACGTAAAGTAATATGCACTAGATGTTGTGAAATGAAAACATTAAGAATAGATCTTTTTCGTAATTAGAGAAAATCTTTCTCATAATTGTTGAATAATTAAAAGAAAATAAATTGATATTTATTCTTAATTTCAATAATTTAATAACACTGATTTAAACATTTTTTTAGAATACAAACAGAACCAGTTGGTTCTTATAGATTTTTTGCTGAAAACGAATCCGTAAGTAAAATTGCTTTGTTACCTCGCACTTTTGAGCAAATTGGACTTAAAAGCGCCATAAATGGAATTTTTTTATTACTTTTAACTAAAAAATGTAACATGACAGAATAATTTCATTTGCGGATTTGTTTTCAGCGACGGTAAAAAATTTATAAGAATTGTTTGGTCTTGTTCGTGCTTTAAAATCGCATTAATTTTTTTAATGCTGCGACTGTTTGTTAATGAAAACGAAAAAGAGAGAACGATTTTATTAATCGTATTTCAAGCGCAGGTTTTTCGAGAAGCTCGAAGTTCCAGTGTCTCAAATAGGTCAAAAGGCAGACATAGACTTTCATGAAAAAAGAACAAGATCAAAAATCTCGATATTACATTACACCAAGCAAATAAACACAATGTGAAAAATAGGATCAGGCGATTCGAGATCCGCCGGATGATTGTGCGGCGAAAGAAAGATAATAAGCCTTCGTGAGACCTTCGATAAAAGTTCAAGGTTACAGATATCCTGGAGGCGGCAATACAGAAGATATTGACTATAGAATCGACGATGGGAGCTACCATATCTCGCTTCACAGTTCGCGAATCAATTTACCGTCATTTTCGTTAGGCGTATATATTTTTTATCAAGTGGTCTCCGCAATCCATCGTCCGATATCTAAATTTAATAGAACACGATACCTTTTTATATAATATTTTTTTATATCAATTGTTCCAATTCGCGAAGGGCTCTTTATTTTTGATCGCCGTTAAATCGAAAGCTCTTGAAACTTAAATTTTTTTTTTTTTTAAGAGAAAGTCTCGAGGTTAAGCTCAACTTGATAGAAATTCGACTGAACTAGAATTGTTACGCGATTTCCGATTTTCATTCATTAGTATTGCGAATTGTTAATTTCTAGTTTATCCCGCAGCTTAGAATCGTTCGGTTCTATCGAGTGGACAAGGCAATTGGCTTAGTTCGCGTGTACGGCCGTAGATTCCGCCGCGGAATTGAATTACAACTCCAGGACGACGTAATAAAACTCACCCTCCTCGTCTATATATCCTTGTTCGCCCGTCGTCGGAGCAAACGTAAGAGGAAACGAATCAACTTTCCCCCGACTATCTTCTCTAGGGATTATCTAAAAAGATATCGATCCGCGCGACAAGCGGGTTTCTGATTTGCGACGAACGAGAAGGCGGGTCTATAACACGTTACAGCTGCCGAAATGTTCCAACATAATTTACCGAAAGTCATTACTGTCAATCTGTATCAAATTTAAAGAGTTTGTCGGTTGTATCCCAAAGTTGTTAACAGACTGCACGCAATTGCTTATCTAAAGCGAGGCCTTGTGACAAAAATGTTAAAAGATCTTAATGAGCACCAAGATTCACTTCAACCGAAAAACGACACTTTTTCTTACGTGTTACTCATATATCGGTTTAATATTTAACTTCTTATTAAAGGCATTGAAAGTGAAGTTTTCGAGCACTTTATCATTAATTTTCAAGTCGCTTCTAAGGTGCTGACGAACGGCGGTGTTATTTTTTTTTTTCAATTTTCGTTTTAAGCGGCACGTACAACTACTGTGGAAAATGGATCTTCCGATACCGCCATTGTTGACCAGCGTGATAAACTGACCCCGCATACGTCTTCTTTTGTTTCAGAAATACCCCGCGTGCTGTGTTACGTAACCATTTATTTTTAGTTCGCCGCCGATTTTGTCCATTGTATCCCCGCAATCCGATCTCTCCCGGTATAAAGAGAAATGATCGAAGCTGCGGAAATGTTCTCTGCCACGCTGTCAAGGATACACTTTGCACAATTCCCGTTCTTTAACCGAGGCTCCTCCGCGATACGACGTTTAATCGATTCGTCGTATTCTTTTTTTTTCCATTTACGTATCGGTATGATATTTGACGATATGCACACATGAGATACTTAGTTGAACTTTCGTGGAATTTTAGCCTCGCCGAGTAGTGCAGGGGTCGGGAAAAGTTTTTACCTACGAGAATAAATCTTTTTTGTTGTTTCGCTTGCGCTCGAGCTATATCTTTTTTTTTTCTTTTTCGTAGCAAGGATTCGCGGACGAATGGGTGTTGCTTAGCCAACCGTGGGCGAGTGCACGTTTTGCATTCAGCCGTACGTCCGACGGCGATTCCGCGTACATAACGTGAGGGCGAGTTTTACGAGATCGTACGGCCGTCGTGATTCAATTTAGCGACGGTATCATGAACTCGTGCCGACTTACGAAAGATATTCCACGATGTTGCTAGATTACGAGGATGCGAAACGAGCTCGAGATCCTGCCGCGGCGAAACAAAACTTTGCCTCTCCCGTTACCTGCTGGCCATTTTTCTCCGCGAGTCGACCTCGTTCCGCCCTCGCACAAATTTTCGCTAAGATTTTATTACGTTACTGGATCATCCGTTTAAAGGCCTGCAAGATATCCGCCGCCGGCCACCGTCGATCATGACGTCGAAAGTTGGGAACGCGAACGATTCTTTGTAACTTACGGTCGCGAGAAGAAAAAGAAAAGTATGTCTCCACGTGCGAGAGGTAAAAGCGTTCTAAATTCCAAATTATTGGCTTCGACGCACAGTTTGTATTATCGTAATCAGAAAAACATTTATTCCCGCTTTTATTATTCTGCCTCGTCGAAGTCGAACCATTACGAGGCATACGAAGTATGTATAATACAAACAAGGCTTTCCCTGCTTTTCCTCTTGGCTATACGACTGAAGAGGGAGTTTACCTTTTGACCTTTTTATTCCATTGTAGTCAATTCTTGGAAGTCGTTCTGAAAGAGACCAACGTTGTCGCTATTCCTCGGAATACAGTTTCCGAGTGGCTTGTACCTACGGTTGAAGATGCTGCGCGTAAAGCTAAAGCCGGACTTAAAGAGAAAGATATTGCTTCATTGCCATTTTCGTTCGACTTCTCCGTCTCTCTCTCTCTTTTTCATAATGCGACTACGATTTGGGCCGGAGGCTATGGTTTTGTCATTTTTATCAAAGGAAACTTTTTTCCGTGATACTATCAGCGTAGTGCTGATCTGTTCACTCTTCGAGCGACGTTAAGGTGATATAACGAAAATGGAGCGCGAACGCAGTTTTTCTTTCGCGACACGATGTACATTTTTTTTGTGTAGTCATCGAATGACTTGACAATTGGCAACTTGTGAAAAGATGCGTGGTGCGAACTTTCGGATAGAGGAGGAAAAATTTTTAATTGTAAAAAAAAGAGGGGGTTATTTGTAAGTGTGACATTTTAACTAAAAATAAAGATAAATTTAAAGCAAAGATTCTCAAAAATTTTAAACATAATTTTTTGGGGAAGAATATTTTTTTAAGGATACGAACCTCTGAAAACTTAATGAAGAAAGGGGCAGTGATAAATCAAAGTGAAAAATTTAACGAGGCAATTTAATATTTTTCTATCCTTTACAATTCTATAATGCACAAAAAATTCGAGGTTGCAATAATTTATAACTTGAGAGATATTAATATTTTTAAAAAAATTATAATTATTTTTATTTATAAACTTAAACATTAACTACAGTAAATTTTTAAATACCGATTTTTTAAAATACTTTACACTTTTTACATAAAGTTAAAATTATTAGAATGACAGATGTTTTTTTTTTGTTACTTATTGTATTAATCCCTTCATTAGTTATTATGCTTTTTAAGTAAAATGAATTAAAGGAAGAAATAAATTAAATGAAAACGCTTATTTCTAGCGTTAATAACTCTTAACAACGAAATAAATAATTACAGTAGCTCCACCGAGATACGCCGTTGCAGGCATACATTCGCTCTTTCGTATATTATACCATTTCGCGTTGCGAATTACGTTTAATTCGCATGACACGTTACAGAGGTGCGAAGAGGTCCCGCCGTGACGTAACTTTTAGCAGCCGTGCACCGACACGACGCGGTCCGCAAACTTAACTTATTAACGGGGACACGTTACACGCAATTTCGCGCGATCCCGGCGTTGTATAATCGCGTCGTCGCGTCGGCGTCGCGTCGCGCCGCGCCGCGCTGATTTCAAATATTTGTCCGAGCCGCGTCCGGATGCGATACGAGACGCGTTACTGGTTACGAGACCGCTCGTTATGCACGCGTTGTTGGTGGGAATTGCTCCTCACCGGATCCCGTAAACGACGTTATATACAAACGGCTCGAACCACGAAACCTCGTCGCTGGCAATTCGCCGGCAACTCCCGGGGAACCGGCGCAAACATTTGCGCTGGGGGTTGTTTAACGGTCCCCGCGACACACAACGAAAACGATGCCACCAAACCAATCCAGTCTTCGCTGCCTTCGGAGTTCGACGTCGCTTAATCGGACGCCGGGGAATCCCGTACGTGTCACGTTGCGATAGTACTCTAGAAAATGATCAGATCGATTGTTCTTGCTCTCCTTCTGTTCTGCCAATCGATCAACATCGGGAGATGCCTGCGGGAGAATGGTACTCACGTCGAAATCTCAGAGGCAGCACAGCGGCACAGGCTGAGAAGGAGCCTCACGTTTCCCGATCCGTCTATGCTTTTGGTATGTAATTGCTCCACGAAATTGCGTTGCTCATTTGACATTCTAATTGTGAACTGAGAAGGTCGTGTGTAGTAGTTTATAGTCACGCACGAAATTTTATTGTTAAAAAACAAGAATTATCAAATAATATTACACGATATATACAGGAAATAAATAAAATAATGATAAAATCAACACGTAGATAAAAAATGAAAACAGATCGAATGAACACCCGAGATACAATACTTATTTTATTAATAAAAGAGATAGGCCTATCTCTTGTCTTTAATACAGATTTTATCTTCTGTTTGGAAGAAGGTACAACACTTAAAGTGCAGTGTTGTGTTAATTTTCCAGCAGAACATCTTTCGAGAGATATTAAAGGGTACTCAAGAGATATTGAAGTTGAAAATCTGTTTTTTATTCTGTCCTACCAAATTGTTCTATGACTCGATGATATTTAAGTTTAGCAGCAGTTACGCTACTTGAGAAAAATGAAGTTTTGAAGTTTTGAAGAACAGAGGATAATTTTGAAAGAGTTTGTGTGTGTGAAAAGAAATTTTTTTTTCTCACGTAATATCATTTATATAATCGATTGAAGGATGTTCTGCTAAAAGTATAGTATACTCATTCGAACATTCCATTGGTGAATGAAACACAAAGACAAATGATGGTTTAATCTCTTATTAATAAAAGAAAAGTAATGTGTTTGCCAAGTGTTGACAGTATTTTGTCCATTCCTTTGTGCTGTATAATGTTGAAATTAATTTATATTCTATGGCTGTTTATAGCGACAGATCGACGCAGTTTCCGCGCTATTCGGATAATTAAAACTGCCGTCGGGACCATGCGTGTCCGAAAATGAATGTACACGGCCGTTTTCCGTGCACGCCATCCTTCGTCGCGCTCGTCCAATTTTCCGGACAGCGTGTTTCTCGCAAACACCATCGCGACGGTCCCCGGCATTGTCCGAACTCTCGAACGGACGAGCGAACGAGCGCGAAGAAAATCGACCAGCCCGAGAGAATCGTGACGGTCGTTTATTTTTTCAGCGACACGGGTAATTATTCGGCTCGCGCGCGCGTTGACATCGAGGAAGAATTATTAGGCGGCCGCGAGGGTCCGCGATACTCCGGCGCGTTGTACATACGCGCCGATCTTTCGTGGTCCATTCAATTTTCGTGACAGCTGACGCCCAGGCTGGGGACGGAAGAGTTTACGGCGGACACGGGAGCGCACATATGTACAGGATGTTGCCGGTGCATCGCGGCCCTCGCGGCACATGCCGGCGTACGTATGAATTTCGATAAAACCGCGAGAATTTCCACGGAGGATCGTACCGCGGCGCGACGGCGCGCGTCTGGAGAGGACAGTTTAACGAGATTCAGCCCGGACTTCGTATATACGCCGGATATGTGTGGGAAGCGGTTTTTTTTTACACACGTCGTGTCGCCGAGGTCGTCGGCGAGCGAAATCGATACATTCCACGAGCCAGTGATAGACTGCTGGCTGTATACATGGGAATGTGCGGGATAACATTCATTACTTGCACTAATTGAAGGCATGCTTGGACTGACGATGTAAGATGGAAAATAAAATTTAGAGACTATTATCTTCAAAGTTTCGATGCGATAAACGAGGATATATATTCTTGCGCATCATCGCTGAAAATGTATGCGAAGAGTACTAGGATTTTTGTTCAAGATTAACAAGTTTTTATCGTAGCTGCGAAGCATATTTATTTAACGAACAAGAGAAAAACATTTCGTTTAAACAAATAATATTAATTGTAAATCAATCGATAAAAATACGTAACAAACATAAACGAAGAGAAGCCAATATCGGTTAAAGCAGATTTTATTTATTTGTTTATTTAATAATTATTTATTAGGTGAATGCTTAATAATAATAATTTTACGTGAATTACACAATTTCTAGCTTATGCAAACTGCGTGTCGATTTGCTGATTCTGAAATGTAATTTTAAAGCTCAAGCTGAAATAACAGATTAAATTGGTAAACAATTTAATAATATAGCATCTCAGAGAAAAAATATTTTATTATAAAAAAATATCACCCCAACCGAGGTTTCGCAGTTCGCGTGAGCTAGAAATTGTATAATTCAAAATTATTATTAGGCATCGAGATCCGTTTTGATCGATATTGGCTTCTTCCGCTTACGTTCATCTGGTTTAATCCGTAAATAAACTTTATTTTGAATTCTACAAATAGTAACTAGGTCTTATCAGAGAAAAATTTTAAATCAATTTCATATTAATTCCATAAATAAACAAGCTACAAACTAGAATTAGCTTAAAATCAGGATTCTCACAAAGCTCGAACAAATACAAATAACTTTTGTTTGTAAAATACAATATTAATTTTTATTTGTAAAGAGATAATACTTAAAAAATGCATTATTTTATTTAGAATGAAGGGCCTTGCTTTTGCCCTAGCTTGGCGCCACAAGTTTGCCATCTGTTACTGGCGGATAGGAAGAAGGAGAGCAAGCGTGATAATTCTCAAAGCTTGAAATATTTCGAATGCGAAGGGACTGTCTTCGTCGTCGAGAGACACACCCGTGCCGGAATTACGCTCGTACGATACGCTCGCAATCAATTATTCGCGCATAATGTCATGGCCCAAGCGCGCATTGTTTGCCCCCGGAGAGAAAGAATTATTGCGTGTCGGCTCCTTTTTTCTTCAGCGTGCATTTTCCGCCTCCTCCCATTCCCGCCTTCTGGGCGAGGCCGCAGCACCGGCAGATACTCGGCGGCGGGACGATTCTACGCGGAAATTTGCGGTTTTATCGGAAATTCATACGAGGGGCGGTCCGCGCGAGTCCGGGCGCGGAAATTGGACGAACTTCGTACGATCCACGGAATTCGGGATCCACGACTTGCGGCTGCGGTCATCGCGATTCATCCTCGTCGTGTACACCATGCTGCGCATCACCGCCGGCGAGAATAATTAAACGCGCGCAATGGCCGTCATTTTCTCGATGCAGCGTGGCTGGCGAAAGCACGTTGAACGACACATCGATCGCCATTACCTGATAGAAATATTGATTTCAGACAACAATTATAGTTGAAAAGTAGAGAAGTCTGAGTCAAAAGTTATTCCTTTGGATATATTTGAATAGCTATAACGAAGAAAACAAAATGACAAAATACCCATTTAAATAAAATCCAAGGGAAGAACCATTGCAAGTACCACGCGGATTTTGGAAAATTCGATATTAACCCTTCGAGAACACTATTGTTTTTCACTAGTTAAGATTTTAAAAAATCTTAAAAAAAGTCTGGTACACTCTCTTTTCCGACATTCCAGAATACAATTTCACAAGTGTTCGATCCGAAACACTTTTCATTTTTTCTTGTACATATTCAAATTTGAAGTAGAAAATTTTCTGGGGTATTTAAATCTCTCATGTAACCTCAGAGAGTTAAGAATTTGATGTCGTAATAAATGACATTTAGATGTCAATGAGAAATTATCATTTGTCCCTCATAATCTTTTTTTTTTAATTAAAAGAAATATCCTTTGTTCGTAAAACCATAAAATAAATTAAGAACAAAAAATAAGTGTTAAGGAAAAGAGAAAGATATTATCAGTTGATCTCGAACACGCAAAATCGAGCTTGACAAAGTTAGCACTACGGCAAAACTCGACTCTGTAAAGCTTCGGCCATTTGCTGTAATATCTGTCTCCCGTGTGCTATCATTTTAAATTTTAAAATCTCGCCACTCCAATCCTTTAACCCATTGGCATCTGAATGTTACATGCTACTTTTACGATACCAAACTCTATATCTTGTTATCAAATTTTCTAAAATTCGCGTGGTGCGTATCTCCTTTCGTTAAATAGATTTGGTTTGACGATAACGCGATAGCGATGCAAAGTATCGCGATGCGGAGATACAGCGATGTGGAAATGATTTCTCTCGTTCTGCGAAAGCGTTATTAAATTCTCCGCTTGAATGCCGCTTATTCCTGCTTTCGCAGCTGATTTTCGGTCTAGGCACTCCGTTGCAGTTGGACCGCGAGAGCGTAATCGTGGGAGTGTTTGCGAAAATGCAATACTACTTGCCCAACAACGCTACGGATTTCACGGAGCCGGGGGTGTATTACATGAGAGCCAGCAGAAGCAGGTGGAGCTTGTACAAAATGTTTGAAAAGGTTGCGGCCATGTATGGCTTAGGTGGCAAAGAGTGTTTACTCAGGGCCATCTGCGAAGTCGCTTACGTCCCGTTCGACGTTCATCATGGATTGCTGGGACAATTGGTACACACCTTTCTTAGGTAAATGAACCACTTATTATTCGATAAAATCGACTCACTTGAATCTCGACGTCGCGAAACGCAGGTTGATTTTTCGGCTGTAGATGCAAAGGAGAAAGTAAGTCCGGATTTTGCAATTGAATAGAGACGAGCCGTTTCTCGAATTTCACGTGCTTTAAAATTGTATCAATGCTAATTTCGTTTTTTATTCGACTAATGATTTTTATCGAACTTTAATAATAACATTAACATTAATTCCTTTGGTCTCAATTTTCACCGAGACGACTACATCTGCTATGAAACTCGTTGAAGATACGCCAAGTATTAAGTGTTCGACGTGTTAACATCGCGATGTATCCTATATATATTTCCTCGGTGACTCCGCTTATGTGAAAGAATGTCTCTATTATCGATAATCGTTCGGAACAGGCGTTGCCGGTGAGAAAAATCGATTAGCCGCGCCGCAATAAAACCGTCGAGCACGCGTAACGTCAATTACGCGAACATAATGTCACGACGGAGACGGCGACGGTATTTAATAAACATCGGATCGAGCGCACGCCGGGATTTTTCGATAAACCGTATCCGCGACTCGCCAATACTTTTCGTTTTGTTCTGCCGACGCCGCCGTTTCCGAAGTGAGGCGGTGCGAACACGGCCGTTGTAATTTCTCACGGCGCGGCAGTCACACGTACGTACGGTACGCACATGTGTATGCGGAATATCATGGGATTCCAGGCCCTCCAGCACGCGGGAAGAGTACGACGAGTACGAGGATCGGGAATATCGGGCGGCTGAACGGTTGGGCGAGCAGGCGGAGGGCGCAGGCTGCCACGCCCTTTATCCGGAATGCCGCAGAAGTGTTCTCGACGTGTTTTCCACGTTGTCCACGTGAGGTAACCGTACGGAAATCCCGTGAGCGGCGCAATTGCGACGGAAGGTACGGACGAAAGGAGTGGATCGCTGAAATATATCGGATCGCCGAACGATATCGTTAAGACGCTAAGATCGAAAGTTTAAAGGCTCAAAGCATTTTCTTGGCAACGTGATTTTTTCAAAGAAATGCATAATGCATCACGGAGCGTTTTTCCTGGAATTTTCCTACCTACGATCGAGATCATCTGGAATGTCCCTTTCACAAATACACGACATTGGCAGCTGCGAAACGTGCCGCTCGAATACATAGCTCGCGCTGCTCGGTTCGCCCTAACACGGAAAGTGCATGGCACTGTACATTTGTCAATTACAAAATTGAATTCCGACGATATCGCTCCTCGCGCACGAAAACGAGATTCCTTACGAAATAATCCATCTCCGCTTTCGATGTTTCGTCGCTTCGCTGATGCGAGGAGGTCGCGAAAGCGTTTCGTACGCTACCCCCGCGTTCTTCCCCCATTGGCATTCCACTCCTTCCTGATTCGGAGTTTCATCTTCCTAAAAGTGCGCGTAAGAAACACAGAGTTTCAGCGTGTGGAATGTCGGCATTCGATATTAAAGAATCTTCGGCATTCACGAAGGATGGGCTTTACTCTTCTCCCCTCCCCCTTTTCTTTTCCCCCGCAAAGTTATCGCGGTTTTTCCGTTACTTTGGCGCATTTCCGTATAATCAACCAAAAGAAAAAAAGCTCGTCGAAAGTTTTTATGGGGCGGCTAGCGCGATTCCTTTATGTTCCTTCGGAGCTGCTTAGTAAGATTATTTACATTGCCCAACGTTTTTTTTTTATTCTTAATTGCACGGGAACTGAATCCTCGAATGGAAGAACGGTGGAAGGAAGAATGGCGATTATCGGGAATTTTTCGAATGCACACTCTTAACACAGAGAAAATATTGAAGCGTTTGCGAAAGCGCGCATCTGCCTTTTTTGTATCACATAAACCAATTTAGGCGATGGGTTTGTTACGCGCTCTTATATATTATATATTATACATTATATTTGCACGCGCACCGATACATATATAATTCCCATAATAATGCGTATTGTAACCACATTCGCATCTATATGCGGTGTATGCGGTTGCCGGTTAATTATTAGATAATAGACGTACCGTAGTTAATTATGAATAGATATTAGTTTGGCCAGAGCAAGCAAATTTAGCTCTTTCCGTACAATGCACATGTACGAATGTACTCTGACTTTCGAATTGCAGAGATATTTAAGGGATGCCCTAATTTGTTGATGCTTGCAAATTAATTTGAAGGAAAGATGCAAATTTAAAAACTCCATTATTCATGAGAAACTTTCGAAGCTTTTTAAATCTTGAATGCGCAATTTAGTGTTAGAACATAATGGTTGCTTTTTTAAACATATCATTAGAATTAATATAATAATTTAAGATTCTTAGCACCTTACCATATGTGTCCGACATAAAACGTATTTCTTGAGCTATTCCTTACGCATCTCACGTTGCGGAAAGGAGAAATAAAGAAATTTTCTTCGCTCGCTATTTACACTTCCAGAAATATTCTTCTGATTGTTCTGAAAAACAGTTTTAATCACAATGGATTTTGCAGCGCACGCGACCTCCTATTTACATTCCAGGCGACTTCGTCGCAATAAACCTCGAGACTTTCTTTACGTTAACGTCCTGCCGAGTAGTACGGGATATTGCAATCAAGGAACCCGAGTCCCCAGATTTGCGCAGCACACTGGAAAACCCACTTTAACATTTTACAGCGCGAAACGATTTCTTTCCCGTAACGCTTTATTATGTCGCTCCGCGCGACCGCGCGACCGCGCGACCGCTCGCCTCGCCACATTGTGTGGGAAAAGCTCATTTTCTTCAAGTTTCGTAAACACGTGTTTTTACGCACCGTTTTGCGCAGAAACGCTCAACGAGTGCGTTTTTCTCGTGTACAGACGGCGAATTTGTTTCGCGGCTTGCATAATAGCCGCTCACTTCTGCGTCTGCGTTGTTCCGTGGTATTCTCGAGTTCGCGCGGTGACCGCAGATGCCGGAAAAGCTAAATTTGATGAGAAAAGTTTGTTTTCTTAGGGGGCGGAGGATGCGCGGAATTTTCGACGCTACGGAATGTCGCCGAAGCTCATTCGTTTGATGATATACACGTGTGTAGGTATTTTAATATCAATTGAACTTGGGGTCTTTTGATTAATGTCAAAAGGGATACTAGATACATGGTTAGCATTAATTATAATGAGTTTGTAATTAGAATTGTCACAATTAAATATATTTTAAACTATAAGTTATAAACAATGACCCATAATTAATATTGATAATTGTTATCAATATTATAATTCATTGTCTATTAGTAATAATGTATTTACGCAATGTATTTGATACAATTGATCGTCGATTAATTATGAATTATAAATAGATAACGAACTGATTACACGCTTGGTTTTCTAAATTTTAAAAGAATTTTGAGAGGGTGGAAGGAGGGGTGTTTTTACTTTCGCCATTGACAGGAGGTTACGAATTTATGACTTCCTTTCGAATTGTCGGTACATTTAGCTTTCCCTCGTCGAATGTTTGGCGTCTTTACGAGGCTCTGCGACATTTTCGTGCTTCTCATTCGATAGGATATGCTTGTGTTTGGAGCGGTCGTAGTGAATAGAAACGATTTACTGCCGCGATATCCGCTGCCTCTGACGCCAATATTTCCCTCTTTCCCTCCCGTCCTAGAAGGAAGTATTACCTGACATTGGTAAGAGATTGCAACTTGGCTTGTTGGCAAAAGTATTTGCATGAATATGATGGTATCATTCGATTCGCTTGACTGACAGTTGAAGATACTCGTTGGTATACAGTGCAGACGGGCGAATTGCCATCATCACTTGTAACACACATCGATGCTTGTTGAACGAGAGCCAAGGGCTTTAAAGGCCATTAAAATAATGAAACAATTTAAATTACACTATTTAGATATTCTTCTTAAACGAAATTTATTTCTGTCTTAACAAACTTGTCTGTTAATCTTCTGTACACAATGGGATTATTCATTTTCTACGCATTTATTTTCTTGAAATTAAAAGCACTGTATAGTTGTAACATTTATATACATTTTTTAGAATAAACAACCATACAAATATTTTTTAGAGATGGTAAAGTATTTGTAAGTTATTGAAGAATTTTTCACACTTGTCGTCAAAGTGAATAATGATAATTATCTCAGAAATGTCGTGACCCAACAGTGTATAGAGGATTAATCCGAGAATAGTCACCTGGGATGTTTTTATATCCAGCGTCGGAAAAATGAAGCTCACGTCACAGCAAATTTTTTTTACTGATCCATATCTACCATTCATTCAAAGATTCCGAGATCCAATTTCATTTTTGTACAATAGTCAGAGAAACAAGTTATGATTCATACATGTATTCATAGTATCGATTTGTTGAAACTAGCTAGGTTGTAGAAAACACCCCAAGTAATTATTTATGTTAGAAAATTAATCGAATATGTAAAAGTTATATTACTAATCAAAAGTTATATAATTAATTTAAAAGAATATAATTTTGAATATAAATATTATAAATCATTATGTTAACAATATAAAAAGTTTATATCGTATTTTTATAAATATTTATTTTTGTTTCTATTAAAAAATACTTTATATAATTTTTTATATTTATACATATAAATATAAATATAAATATAAATATAAAAAATTATATAAATATTATATATTTAATTTAATATTTGTTTATTTATATTATATATTTATATAATATAAATGAACAAATATTAAATTAAACTATTTTTAATAACTTTGCAAGAGCAAATACAATATAAATAAATTTATATGACAGGAACTTAGTCTTATTTTGAATTGCTATAAAATGAATAATATATATTTCGTATTTTCAAGAATATTTTTTACGAATCTTTCAATGTACAATCTTCTTACTTAACTTTTGCTTTTAGGCTTACAATTAGCTATCAAACCTATAATACGAAACATTAGATCGGCCGTATAAATTAATCGATGGATATCTATTTCTGTTCTTCACCGCATTTCTTCTTTTTACTGTTTTATTCTCGAAATTTTATTGCCAATGTGAATTTGGCGGAAATCCACATTGGCGAGAAAAAGACAAAGAGACGCAGCCTCGAGTCTCCTTTGCTCTGGCTATCGTTCGGACCATTCGCGGGCGATTTCCCGACCTTTCGCGAAGAATCAATTTCAGGCGCGAGAGAGAGGAAAGAGGGAGAGATAAGCCGTGACATCTCATGCTCACGTAGCTGCGCGAACATAAAGTTACGTACATCTCGTTCATATCGGTTATGAAAACTCGTCCGTGTCACCACGATCTACTTCCGCCGTATGGAGCGAATTGACTTCGCTTCGTCGGAATTGAAATTGCATTTTCAATGACCGGAAGCGGAGGCAAAGAGGTAAATGGCTTGCTGCGTTACACCATAGTGATTGTCAACGATAAACGTCGACTATTTGTTTGTGGAACGGAATGTTGTCTTATTTACAGCGAAACGTTATTTGTCGAAACTAAACGTCATCCACTTGAAGAGGTCAAGAGTGCTTTCGTTGAGGATTTTATGTAAAAGCTGTTGACACTGTTATGAAGTTTTTTCGCAATCTCGATTCTCGATAGATCGCGTGTACAGAATTAAAGGAAAAAAAAGAGTTTAAAGGTATTGTTCCAGCAAT
The DNA here is from genome assembly GCF_016802725.1 of Solenopsis invicta. Classification (NCBI taxonomy): domain Eukaryota; kingdom Metazoa; phylum Arthropoda; class Insecta; order Hymenoptera; family Formicidae; genus Solenopsis; species Solenopsis invicta. Next base: position 25,307,151 of record NC_052669.1, read on the forward strand.
TTGAAATCGATTTTACGTCGGCGAAAATGTCGAGACATCAGCAATTTCATTTTTAATAGAGTCATTGCAAACAATATAGTTTTCGTAGATTAGCTTGATAAATTATACCGATAAAAACTGACGAAATAAAAATTAGAAAAATGGTGGGGGAGATAAATGATACATCACATTTATAATATTGGAGAAATACTTTACGGTTAATTGATAGTCGATATCCAATAGTACGATCCAATATAGGAAGGATTCCTAATTTATTTTATCCATGAACAAATAATAAATTATCTTATTATTAAATTGATAGTGTATTGCGAAGTTCTATGAATTACGTTTTATTCATCGAATAACGTTCGACCGCTAGAGATATACAAAAATTTCAAATCAATATGATACAATCTCTTTCTCTTTTCTTCTATTGTTGCAGTTATTTATTAAATAACAAAAAGAAGATAAATAATGGTACAATAAAAAAACTCGTATTTATTACAAGTAAAGTTTACTACGTTGAAAGTTTATTTTATTACAATTTAGTTAAAAGTAAAATATTTTAGATTTTATATTTTATCTAGATGAAAAAAACAAGTTTGCTGAAAAACAGATTTGAAAATAATTATGTTGAACATAAAAAAAATTGTATTGGACGTAAAGATAAAAACTAGTTGTTAGACTGTCAAAACATTTTGTAGTAAAATATTATCACGCTTGAACGTCCTATATAATTATTTTGATGGTGTAATATAAAATTATTTTTTATCTGTATTCTTAAATTTTTTAATATACTGCAGCAATTGTTTTTTTTACATGTGCATAATTTTACGTTGTGTCTCTCTATACAGCTGCATATGAAACATTTATTAAAGTTGCATACGCGGCTGTGAAGAGACCGACGAGATTTCGAGTGACGCGGTGTCAGTTTGAGTTTATTAAAGAGAGGGGCGAACTCGCGCAAGCTGCTCTTTTTCTTTTATACGATGTATCATCTCTCTTTTACAAAATATCAATTACAGAAGGAATTCAGCTGGCAATCCCAGTTTTCCGTCGTGTCTTTTCGTCGGCGCGCGGCGGCGGTGCAAGAAGCAAACGGAATAAAGGGATATTGCTTATCCCTTTTACTCGGTTAACTTTCCCCCGTTGTTTCGTCCGTTATATAGGCAGACAACGTGGAATGTATATTGCGCCTTTTTCGCGTCTACAAAGGGCTTGTTGCCGAAACGAAGTTGTTGTATATCGTTTGACCAACTCATTTTGAAAGCTTTGCAGATCGCGCGCACGTTACTGCACAAACTGCACTGAAAGCGCAAACTACGAGCAAGTGGCGCAAAATAGCGTGCGTGTAGCGACAGATTTCAGATTCACGGAACATGTAAGGGTCGAAGTGGTGTAGCTTGTAACAATAAGTCGGATCAAAATATTGAACGGTTGGCATTTTATAAGCAGCAAATTACAGATGAAATGACAATTCCTATGTTATTTCGTTCACGGAATAATACATGATAACGTAATTCTCTAAAATCAATTCTCGTAAGCCGAATTTTCTGAAGCAACGTCCAAACCTCCATAGAAATGTTTCCTCGTCTCCTTTGCATTTTCTATTAAACCTTTTTTTTTTAACAGAACACCTTCGTAGAATATAAAAACTTCTTGATAACGCGAATCATCCAGTTATTCAGTCGCGAGGACGACATTTGAATATCTCCGGCACGGATTTACCTAGGATATTCGTGACATTCCCTCGTGCGCACGTAGTTCATAATTCACGCGACTGTTAGACGACACCGACATTCCGCCGCGCGTGTAAACTATGTTTCATGCCTCGTAGATCTTAACGAATCGCGGTGAGATTACAGCGTGGCTATATAACTACGGATATCCAACTAGTGCGAACATCCGTCGCAATCTGTATAATGGACATCCGTGGCGATTGTAGCTGGGATATCCGGGCACTCGCTTTACGCGCAGCTCGATCCTCAAACCTGCAATTTGTCCATTTGATTCTATCACACGGTGTCTATGTAAATTGAATGTTTCTGTGACGAAGAAGCAAATCTCTTCCCCGTTAAAAATCAATGTGTCTTTTATCAAAATTTGATGGCAGAAAGATATATAAAGTACCAGAGTCAAATATGGTCCATTTGTAAATTTACAACTTATAAAGTCAAATTTACAACTTTACAAAGTCTAATTTGGAAGTCCAGTTTTTTTTTACAAACAATGCACTTATCAAATAAGGCTCACTTATATGGTTATAGTTATTTTCTTGCTAAGGAGAACTATTTTTAATGCTGCTAATTTTTGAAAAGATAAAATTGTACCCAAATAATTAAAAAACTTTCAAAGATTAATTAAAAATCAAATAAAAGATAATTTGTGATGTTTAAAAGTAGAATAAACCTTAAAAGATTTTGTTTTTATGATTATTGATTATTTTAACACTGATTAGAAGACAATGTTTAATTAAAGAAGACAATGTTGAGTTTTTTTAATTTATTTTTTATTCGGACCTTATTATATTTATAAGCGTATAATATTTATTAATAAATATTTTATAAAGTTTATTTTATTTTTATGAGTGATTAAAATAAAAATTTAATTCTCACTTAGTTTATGTTAACATCTCCAGAGTTAAAAAATAAAACAAATTAGGCGTGTCTTATTTGGCTCAGGTTTTTACATATTATTCAAGAAAATTGTATAATTCATTTATAAATGTATTGAGATATTCTATTTTTTTTTATTTCTGTTCCTGATTGATTTGCAAATGCAATTCGGAAATGCTCAATGGCGGGCTGACACTTATCTTATATCTTAGCGAGACGATATTATTAAAATCGACACGGTCTCCGACTTCTGGGCACAAAGGATGCGGTTGTTATTTCCCTCGAGTGAACATCGATCCGATACAAGTTTCAATTTAACAGTGCATTTCCAATCAACGAGGCTTTACCTCTACGAGACGTTCCTGGCGGGCGCAATTTTCTCGGAGCAGTTTTCTCGGATCAGGGATTTCCGCCGCCATCATTTCCGATTAACGATACTACGTCGAGTATCTCTTCTATTACATGTCTTATGATTCTTTTCAATAAATCCACAAATATAGTATTATATTTACAATTTATGAAAAAAAAAAAAATCATCTCGTCACTTTTAACTATGAAACCTTTATTCGATGACGATATTGGAATTTTCAATTTGATGTTAATAAGAATAATTGTTAAATATCAATGACACGATAGATCATAAAGCTAACGCCGTTAATAGATACCGGAAATAGGAATTAGAAAGACGGGAGGTAAACGTAACGGCTGCGGGCCGGACTTTTGCTCCAGATGAGATTTTAATTCAACTTCGGCCGTTAATCCGCCGCCGGTACGGAAACGGAATTAATTAAAGCTGCTTAACGGGTAAGACGGGCAATTATTGGATTTACAACGCTATCGCGCTTGCCGGGATTAAACTGATACGCCGATGAATCGTTCGGCCGGCGTCGCCGGCGCTTCGACGGCCGCAGCGTCGCCGGCTTAATGCACGCTTGTATGCATTGTTCACGTAAATCCCTTTCTTTTTGTGCGTCACGTATATGTATGTACGTCGCTACGTTTGATCGCACAGATTTTCGCCTCTCGCTACGTACAATGAAGGATCGATTTTTTTTTAACGCTGACCGAAGCATCGACTTGTTTCTCCTTCGGCGTTCGTGCCCTCTTAGGAGGATGCATGTTTTAGAGGAATACATATTCCACGAGGCTACGTAAAGCTTTAGGTGCACGTATACACGAGAAAATAACTTTTGACAAAATACACCGAGAGAAAAGCGTTTGATACTTGTGACTATAATTGATTGGTAAAATAGATGGTTTTTTATAGTTATTGTTCCTATTTTTGTAATAATTACCTCATGTTTACAGTTCTTCCGAATATGAAAAAATTTTATCACAAGTTGTTATATTTAAATATTTTCAAATATTAAGATATCGAAAATAAAATGTCGAAAATAAAATGAACATTTCTACCTAGTAAGTAGATACAATCACAATTATAATGAATATAACTATTAATTATTTTACTATTTACATTTACGTAGTAATAACGATGACTAATAATTACAATCGGTATGACGAAACAACTATAAATATATAAATAACAATTGTCATCGAAAATGACTGTAAATTAAATTATAGTAATTGCAATCATTTTTTTTCCTCTCAGATGCAACATTTGTATGCAGCGCATATCGCTTTTCCGAATATTTAAACAAAATGTCTACTATCTCTTCTATAATTTTCCTCCGTCTTGTTACTGCGAAAGGCAGTATCCTGGGATACAGTTTGCCGCTTCAATAATCTCAAAGTGCGCAACGTTAACGAGATTCCATATAATAGAAGAACGGCCCGTGGCACGCCTCTGTGAAACGGCCGAAGTTTTCGACCCCTCGTAATTCTGGATCAGGCACGTTTTGCCGGATGCAAATAGCGGCATGCGCGTTCGCGTTTCGCCCGGCCACGAGGCTCCAGACTCATTATCGTGTTCCTACGAACATGTCGAATACCGCGATGTCCCGGAACAAGAGAACGTTTGCCCACGGTTCGTTGACCGGTGGGCCGATGGCCGGCGCGAATTACTTGGGCACAGAACGGGGAATGGATATCGGATACGAGCCGTGCTTCCCGACGACGCTCCATCAGCGACGACACTGCAGCACGTTCGCCATGTCGCGGCTGCCTTTTTGGGTATTCTCAACCGTTGGCCTCTGGGCGAACTTTTGGTCTTGCCAAGCGATACTGCTGTATCCCGAGAATACCTTGTTTCAGGTATCTTCAGAATTTACTGTCAATTTTTATAATACGTGCATCTCATCTCGAAAGGAGAATTTACTCGGTTAACGTTTCACTTTACTTTTAGCGTCTCGAGAGAAGTTTTGTATTATTACTTCGGAGTTCTCTTTATTTTATTAACGAGGGGCACTTATTTAATATGCTTTTTGTAAACGTTGTTCTGTAATTATTTTAGAAATAAGACGTTAATAAGAGGTTGTAGTAAATTATAATCAAATTGTAAATTAATTAAGATTTACATTGAACATTGAAGCTCTTTGTCTGAATATCAGTTTTTGCTTTACGAATTTTTTAATTTCGCAGATTTTGATAGACGCATAAAAATTCTGTATGCATGTGCCAGCGAAAGAAATAGCGTTTTGGTCGAATGCGAGCTATCAAATTGATATTTGGCTGTGCATACTGATTATTACGACAGCTTTTAATTTGTGCCTGCGACTCGCTCTACGAAATATTACCGCTGTCGCCATATTAAATATTTATTTGTGAGTTGCTGGCACGTTAATTAGTAAGTCTAGTTCAACTCCAAAGAGATGAATTAATTGAAGAGGTAATAATTACTGCCTCTTCTGAGAAGAACATTATAATTATTCTTGTTTATTAAAAGTAATATTAGTATTAATATTCTTATTTCGTATTACTATTAATTAATATTAAACAAAATTTCTTGCGATAATTTTGCTTGAAAGAGAAAAGATTTACGGAATTTAATTATTTTAAATTAAAATTTTAATTCGAGCAATATTCAACATTTCCAGCTTGGAAAGAAATCGCTGGAAATTTAAAATGTTAAAAAGAAAACGGATAAGTAAATTCATTTTTGGACAATTGTGCCATTTGCCTCGTAATTTGAATGCCTCTCTCAAAGTGTAATCTTAAAACATTTGTTCAACAGTTTACTCTAGGTATTTCGATGCCGGTGATGATGACGAAAAGAGGCGGCATCGCCTTCTCCACGGGATTTCAACTCAACTTCGCTCTGCCGTGGAACTTGTCGCAGTTCGAACCGACGATAATTCCCGCGAGACACATCAGAGATCTCGATTTGCAGGAAACTTACGTCGTCATTGAGAACCTCTTGGACGAGTAAGTTGCGCTAATCGCTCTCGTACGTCTCCCCGTAAAGAGCTCCGCCGCGAACCGTATACTTTTCTTCGCAGCTCTTTAAAGGGAAAATTCGAGGAGAAAGCGTCGGCACGTTTATCTGGTCACTTGTGTATGCATTAATTAAATTTGTCGAGAATGAAACGAGAGACGGTCGATAAAACTCCCAACGGATATATCAATGGTTTCAATTTGTGCGGCACTTACAGCGCCATCGAGATTGGCCGAACGAGCGAGTTGTCGTCCTCGTTATTCTCTTTCCGCTATTCTTTTGTTCGCTCTCATACGCACGATTCCGGAACAAGCGCGCAATTTCACTCGTCGCGTCGAGTTTGCACAATGGACAGCCGAGAGAAGATTTGAATTTGGAATCGGGAGGACAAATGCCGTGCATTACCGCGAGAAATTGCCCGATGAGTCGATAAACAGACGCGCGAGAGGGTAAATTTCTGAATAATTAACTCTCAATTTCTGCTGCGCTATCGGTCGCTCGTTGAAATCATATTTCAGCCAAATTACGCTGTTTTTCTTTTTAATTCATCCTGGCAAGATTCCAAAAGTGTTTCGTCGTCGACACCGAGATTGTTAAAAATGATCCTCTCGCTGCCGACTTTTTTTTAATATCATTTTTTATCAAAATTATTTCACGTTTTGTGTTTACGCAAACCCTCATAATATTTATTGACGATCTATGATAAATGATAATGATGACATTTATTTTTCATCAATTTTTTGAAATTTTACATGCAGATCTAGTCGCTATAAATTTATTAATTTTTAGGAGGGATTTTGTTCTCTCCTATTGTATACATACATCTATGTGCTTATCATTTACTGTTTATAAAAAATAATTTGATTAGTTTGAAATGATTTCTTTAATTTTAGACACGCGTTACCATTAATTTTACTATGGTTAAATTTAAAAAAGCGTAAAAGTAACTGGCAAACCAAATTGCACGAAATTCTGCCAACTCTACTTCCAGCGACAAAGGTCTCCCTTCGGTCTATATCACTCGCGCCTTCACTCTACGTAAGTGGGAGTTGCCGTCCGCAGGATCAAAGGGCGACAGGGGTAAAGACGAACATAAATTAATTGGGACATAAGGCAATTACTCCGCTGGGATGCAGGATAGCGTACACTGCAGGGGCGTACGTTAAAGGCGAGGAATTCGCCCCGCGAAAACATTAATCGGGTGTTAGGATAAATAGAAATTAAATATTCGATCGACAGAGTGTGCAAAACCGCCAATCGAGATCTCGACAATCTTTTCACAGTTCGTAAATGTAAACAATCTTGTTACAAAGATACAATGACTCTTCAGACACGGATGGCGGGATGGTAGGCAGTGCCTCTTGAGGACCATCTGCGAGCTCGCGGAGACGCCCCTCCGTAGGACCCAGCAGGACGTCCTCGGGGAAGCGATCCATCTAATTTTAACGTAAGTCAATTCCGACGTTTCGGCACTCGCGCTTTGACTCTGCGCGAGCTCAATCGATGTACGTCCGCGCACTTTCAGAAACTAGATTTATCGCCGAGGAAGAGAGTCGCGAATAATGAATTCCTTTGCAAGTCTTTAATGCCGACAGCTTCGTTAGAAATAATACAAAGGCTCTATAGAAGGTAATTCATTCGTAAATATATAACTCGCAAAATGGGTTAGCGGAGCAGAATTTCGCATCCTGTTGTAGTGAATTCTTCTCGTAGTGCGTAAAACTAAAGTTTCTCTTTTGTAGACCATCAGGGTCTTCCGGGACAAAGTTCTGCCGAGTTTTATTCTTCTCAAAGTACGGCTCTTTTCCGTTACAGTGAGCCTCTTACAGTTAATAATTGATTGATAAATAAAGTTATATAAAGTGATACAATTTTTTGTTCGATAAAAAAGGATGCTTGTTCATTATAGAGGTAATTTTCAGAAGCGTTAAACAACGAATTAGATTAACATATAGGAGAATGCACGTTTTATTTTTTTTTATATTTTTTCCCCCTTTTTCATAAATCTATCGCAGAAATACGTTCTCCCGTGTCAGTGATATAAAAATCCGGATACGCGCCGAGGCAATGTCGGTTTCAGATTTTGCCGTTCGAGCAAGAATGCATATGATAGCGAAAGATTCGTCGGAATATGAATATATACGTAGGTAGAGCTTACAGTTTTGACACGAGAGCAAGGCTACGCGAACACCGCAGCTGTCCAGACGGCTGTAAAATCCAGCTTCACGTATGGCAGAATCCTAATTGAGCGTCGGTCGAGTAGCAGATGGCTGTTACATCATGTAAAATATTCGCCGGCCGGCTGCAAGCCGTAACCTGTAACCAGAGAAGCCACGAATTTGCTATTCCAAACGCGCTCACGCCCGCGTATGTTCGAAGGAAATTGCGCCCGGGCTAACACCGACGCTGTAATTGAGCGACTACGCGAGACTAAGTCTGGCGCGTACACATTGAGTTTTCGGAAGTGTTTCGCCTAAATTTTCGCAGTGTGCCCCGCCTTATTGTATTTCTTCCTTGATGTCTCCGCGGCCCCTCGGGAATTTCTCCCGAAGTAATCTAACGAAATGCCGATGCGCTGCGTGCCTGAGAAACTCCGCGGGTAAGCCCCCGTTGTGGAGTATATTTCATAAATTAATACCGACGAGCCATTAATTGCCGGGCGTGCAAATTTCTGAGATTTCCGACGAATATCCGAGACGTCCGCATAGATTCATGATCGGTTTAATAATTGTTGATGTATGGGAGGTGGGATAAATTAGGATATTTTACGCAAACGTGGCCAGAGATTTATTGAATATTACGGAACGACAGAAATTTTAATATATTTCAATGCATTTATTATATGCATTTTTTTTTAGGTTGGTGAAAGTATGTCTCTAAAAAATTATGATAATTATTAGAATTTTTCCTTGAATTGCTTATAGAAAATATATTGATATATAAATATATATCGTGTATTCTAAACAAAGGGAAAATTAATACGATAACTGATCGTATTGTCGAAACAATAAGCGCTTAAATTACAAGGCGCTTCGAAAGATATTGGCTAACGTCCGGGAGGTGCGGTTGAATAACCCAAAGCTAACTGAGAAATGTTTGGAACGATTTAATCTGAATCTCCTTTGCAGGCCCACGGAGGACTTGCCGGTAGCGATTAATTCCAGTCACCGAAGCGCCAACAAATTGTATCAGGAAGCCGAACGACTGGGTAGGTCTGGCGGCAATTGCGTCCTAACGTATCCCGACTGCAGCGAGTCGCCGTTAGAATCATTTACAGAGATTGTATTCCCTTAAGCAATCGAATCGTCGCGATCCGCCTTCATTTCCTGCGGGATTAGGACACACTCGAATCCCGTTGGACGTTTAATTGCGCGTGTCATTTTTATCAGTAAGAATCTTAATGTGCCAAGCAATCTCTTCTTTGCGAAATTACGCTCTAAAAAAGAAAAATTGTGAAGCGGATGAGATACTTTTGTTACGAGATAAATTTGATCTGTGCATTCACGCGAATGTGGATGACGATGAGAACCTTCAGATTGCAAACAGTTGCGTTGTTTGTTCGAAACAAATGAGGTTTATTTGAAAAAAATGCGCTTTAAATACAACAGCAACATTTTATTGTTCTTGTTTTTATGAAAACAACATGTGTCGTTTCATTTGTATAGATGTATGTAGTAAAAAAAAACTGAAAAATTTATAATAGATAGAAAATACAATGGAGATGCGATAACTGTATGCGGGAATTTTTCTCCTGATATTTGAAAAATTCCCCAATTTCATCTAGTTCTTCTAGTTTTCCATTTTGCGTTTGCGTAATATATGAAACTCGATATGTATATTTGGTTCGGAATTGGTTCAGAACATACACAGTTACTTCTGTTCAAATAAATTACAATTGTAAATATTGGTAGTTTTTAGGTTTTAACCAGATTAATATATTTTCAGTATATATATTTACTTAAGCTCAAGCTTTTCTTTATGAGAGGCATAAAATGACATTAGTTACCATTTGATAAAAATTTCTTGTTTATACCTGTGTAAACATACCTGTATATACATGTACGTACAGAAAATTCTCGCTCAAGAGAAACGACTATGAATAACGTCTGTTGACTCGATGCGACGATCGAGTGACCGTGTTCTGTCGCAGCCTCGCGAAACGAGGGATGGAGAGGGTGCTAAGTAAATTTCGCTGTCGAGTCTCGCCGTGAGATAGCTTGAAGAGCGATATACGACGCCCGATTTCTTCTCTGCTCTTACGTGTCTGCCGGGGTTCTTTATCTGGATTCGTAAATACCGCGCATCCCGCCCCGCCTCACTCTCATCTCTTCTCGTTCCTCGCGGCCTCCGCCTTATCCTCCCTTCCTCTTCCGCCCTCTCTCGTGCCCCAGATCTTTCGTCTCTTCCTTCCGCGTGTCTTGCACCATCGAAAAAGTTACGTACCTGAAACTTCATGCACGGACTTGGGAGAGACGATCCTCTTCCGCTGGACGATGATGGAGCACGCTTAGTCACGCACTTTCGCATGTCGATCGCGTACCGAGTGTCTTACAACCGGTGGAAAGTGGAAGCATAATGTTATCCCTTGGGAGATTCAAAACTGATTTTTGTTAACGAGTAATTTGTTTAAACGGATTGATAGTTTTGGAATTAATTTTGCAAACTGAAACTCGGGAGAGGAAGAAATTATATTTTTCAACTTTATAATGCTCTACTCATATTTTTCTAACTATAATATTATTCTGGATGAAAATTTAGTTGCATAATTAAACATTTTTTTTACACTTTTTTATGTTTGCTTTATGAGTTGCAGTGTAGAATAACTTAACACTGTTTTAACGTAAAATAAATGAATTTCAATATTTAACAATCTTATTTAAATGTTATTGAGACTTAATAAGTTTCAAAATGATCAATAAGGGTTTTTTTCTGTTTTAAATTATTATGACTTGAGTCCAAATTAAAATTATTAGACCGTAATTGGTTTCTAGAAGTAAGAAGAATTTTCTCTTTCCTACATGCAATGGAATGGGATATATAGAACAAAAGATATAAATAATAAGAAATGACTCGTGAAATTAAAACAACAAAAATAAAATAAAACGGCGAATACGAGTCGGATAATAGTGCGCAGAAAATAATAACTGGTTTACATAAGTAAAGAGACATAATTTAATTTCGAACGTTTCGGCTCTTGCTTTGAGCCATCTTCAGCGTATAATCTCTCCAGTCAAGCAAAAGATGTAAAGGTTGAAAGCGGAGGTAAAAAAAGTAAATGACTCTTGCTCATTTATTGACGAGGAATCAACTAATAAATGATTTTATCTATATATGTTTCTGAATAGAGTAAATTGATTAATTATTAATTGAATGATGTATATAACAATTTTATATCGATTTATTCTATTCAAAATTATATTTCAACAGATTCTTATTGTTACAGTCAGAAAAATTATTACAAAAACTTTATTAAAATTGCCAAAATAGCATTTTTCGTAAGAATTTCTCTATCTTTATTAATTTATTGATTTATAAAACAATTTATTTGCCAACGAAATATATGTTGCAAAAAATATAAATAGAAAAAAATTACATTGATATACATATTCTTTGTAAATATTCACCCAAGCAAATTTGAAATCACAGGACATACAAAATGTAGTGCAAATTTGACACGTTTATAACTGCAGACGTACTAAAGAGGAGAATAGGAGGAACTGTAAGCTCCCGGTTAACACTGTTACTTAATAGCAAATACTTGAATTAGCCCCTGGGTGAAAATTCACCCACAGTAGCACTTTAGGGTTAAGTTTCAGGCGAACTTTAACAGGATCTTCATTTCAGGCTGCTTAATCATACAGATGTGTCGTACGGAAAATTAGAAATTTGATAAATGACGATTGCGCTCCAAATTTTCACGAAAAACAAATAATCTCATGCCATATTTCTCAAACGGATTTAATACCTACGAAGTATTTTATTACCATTCTGTAAAATCTGAATCTATAGAAAAAGTTTTAATGAAATAATTTCAGGTAATACCTTTTTACAAGATGTGAGATTACTCAAGGTGAAAAAGTTGGCTGGAATAGTTGAACGTTGCTTAATTTTACGTTTATCCACCGTGTTTTCGGAGATCGCGCTACGATCCTGTGTTAAACACGTTGTATCATACTCGTGGGATTAACAGTTACATGTGCAATAATAGTATAACGTTACAATAGAATTACGCGCTAGAGGATTACGCGGCTTAATTAATTAAACAATCAACTATTCGCCGGTAACGATATGTTACAATTTTCCGAAAAAGGATGGATTGTAAGCTGACACATCCATCTTGCTCGGTGTTTCCTGCTGAAAGAATGGACTTTTTCCCCGTTTGTACTATACAATTTTGCTCAACCACTTTATTGTCTCCCGTTTCCATCTTCATTTATCTCCTCGTCCCAACCTTCTCGCTCTAATTTTTATTCGTCCGCGTTTCGTACGAAACTTCGTCCCAGTGCCCCGAAAACCTCAAGTGTGAAGTATCGGAAATAAGATTACTCGCGTTATTTCGCGCAGCGCGGCGCATTACATAGTTTCATTATGGCGCATCAATTAAAACTTCGCAAGTCATTAACTCGCGGAGATTTACTTTCGACGTAGAGTAACGACCTCCTTCTCTATTTAGTCCCACCGATTTACGCTCTCCTCCTTTCTTTTTGACCTCATCTTCATTTATCTCATCCGCCTTCTCTCTCTGTCTCTCTCTATCTTCCCCCATCTCCTTTCACGTGCGTTACAGCCTCCAACCCGTACACGTTCTACGCTCCTTCCCTTTCTCGGATCTCTTTGCCCTTCTCGGGGCTTCAAAGCTCGAGCGTGTAATCTTCTTGTTCCAAAACTTGTTCTGCGCGACGCCTCTTATCCGGAACTTGTCGCGGGCATTCCCACCTGGGGAAGAGGTAGTGACAACTTTCTGCAAACAGTGATTACAAAGGCAGAACTGACAAACATTCGTAGCAAAGAGGGGAGTGAGCGGCAGATTGCCATCTATCTCGCGACATTATCTGACTGCTACTTTTCGCGCGCGCGTTTTCGCCTCCATTGTTCGGATTGTACCAGTGGCCTGTCATTAACTTTAACAGCTGTTACAGTTTTACGAAGCGTATTTCGCTTCGTTATTACGTTACACGCGCTGCATCGCTGCGCTTGACACATGGAAGCGATAAGATTTAATTGAAATGTCGAGTGAAAAAAAGATGATGTCCATGAAGTAATCTGCGTAACGATGATTAATTACGCCTGACATTATGAGTGTCATTTAAACAACGTTAAACACGAGGAAAAAAGCGGAGTTAAATTCAGCGTAAGTAGATAAAACATAATTCAGGTAGAAGATTCATTCGTCCACAGGGGAGACAGTAATCCAAGTTCATACGTAACAATGAAATATAAAAACAAAACTTAATTTTATATATAATGACATTCAATGTGCGTTCAAATAAATATATGTATTGTGAATAAATAAAATAAGTAAATATAACGAAAATCTCTCGTTCACGCGTAATTACAAGTAATTAATGAAAGCTAAATGAATCATATCGATATTATGCGAAAAATGCAATAATTTGAGCTTGTGACAGATTAATTTTTATTAAAAATCTCTAGTTTCTTTTAATTGTTAAAGTAAAAGTGAATCTTATTTTTGTTATAAAATGTATTTTAAAGATACATTAATGTGATGAAATAACATAAACATAAATTTTTTTTTAACTACTTGGAAGAAATAATTATTTATTTTATTTACGAATACATAAACTTTAATATAATAAATCGCATTTTTCTATCTCAAAGATTGCATTTTTCGAGATGCAGAGATGTAAGAGAAGTCTCTAATTTGCTTCTAATTTGAGCGAATAGACCGGCCGAATTTCAGAAACCGTTAATTTCAAGAACGTCCCGAAAGCCTCTTCCGGTCGCGACTCTCTGCGAGCACCAAGTTACTTGAGCGTGCTTGACCATAATTCATCGCAGGTGTCGACTCGCTGAGCAAGCAATTCGTGCGGCTCTACGAATTTACGTTAATTTCCACGAGGCGGGCCACGTGCGCCGACAGTAGTTCCGAAAGGGGCAAGTAGAAACGGCCGGTTAAAGTCAGACAAGCGTGCGTATGCGCCACTCCTGCAACGAGTTTACTGTGCTCTCGGTCGTGAGATTAAAGGTATGCTCGCGCTAGACGAAACACATGTCGCTATAAATTCGCTACAAATTCGATTATAGTCCTAAGATTCATGCATGGAACGGTTTTGCTGAAGTGTCTAAAAATTTAGCTGAATACAGATCGGAAAATAATTTTGTTGGATCATCGAAATAATTGTGTAGGATGGTCAAATTAGTTGCCGAAACGTCAAAAAATATTTTGCAGTCTTGCTCATCGTACTTGAATACTCTACATAATTTTTTTCGTGACCCGACAGTATTATTTTCAGATGTCCGTTAGCTTGAAAATTTGGGAAACTTAGTTTTTTTTTATTGACAAAAAATGGGTGAAATTTCACACACAAATCTATTGAAGGGAGAATTTCGACCCTCCTTATTTGGCTTAGAGCCTTTACGTACTTACGTGCAAATAAAATAAATATAAGTAAAGCCTTGATGTGACGTGGGCTCTTACTCGACGCGGGTTGAGTTCAAAGGAAAAATGGCGAGGGAGACAGGCGAATACACGACGACGAAGGTCTCCCTTTGGGCGATACCGAGAAACTTCCGGGTCCCAAGCATTAGAGTTATTTACCGCGGGAAGCTCCATTTTCGGCGGCCTGCTCGCCGCTCGGCACAAAGTGCGAAAGCAACGCGATACTTATACAGGACGGGCCATAAAGGCCGCCATAAATTGCATCCTTGATAAAAGTAGCTGTATTTAATGCAGGCCACCCGCGGGGTACACCTGAATACGAATTCATTCATCCTGACAGTGGCAGCGTACATTTTATCCGCAGAATACGACGCGAGTTCAAGACTCGTGCGCGCTTTTCGCTCTGGGATTACAGTATATTTGTGCCACTATTGTGCGTCTTTTCTTATGCCCCGTGAAATCCCCGGGAATCGACTGCGAAATGACATTACGGCGCTCATGGAATATAAAAATTATTACAAGCTGATCTATTTTATTTTTATTTAATCCTGAAAATTACGCGGAAGAAACTTTTATTAAATAATTTTGTAAAGTATGTCTTTCGTAAGTAGGTATGATTTTTGTTGTTGTTGCAATAAAGTCAAATAATATAGCAGCAATGTTTAATAAAAAAAAATGGAGGGGGTGCAGTTTAGGACAACGAGGCAATTCTGAATAATAATGTTTTTCGTGTTTCATATGAAAAAAATGGCTGGTTTTGGAGTAAAAGCAACGCAATAAATGATGAAAGTGGAACGCTGAACACACCGACAGTACGGCTTTTTGACAGAAACGTGCGGCAGTTGTTGACCTAAACCGCCGAAAAAGCTGTTATTGAAAACTGCCCCGCGTACAAAACTGTCCCTGTTTCTCTTGCTTAAACTGTATTTTTCTCGAGTGTACTCGTATTGTCATTGAAACTAGTATACGAGATCAAAATACATAAAGAAGAGTAGGCAAATACAATACCCACCTAGAAATCGAAGTAAAGAATTTGAAATGCATTATATACTTGTAGAAATAAATTATATATTTCTTTTATTTCTTGTTATTAGTTTCTGATGGCAAGAAAAGCGTTCCTGCTCACTTTTCTCGTGTTGTATTGTTGCGAGAGTTTCACGTTTAGATCGAAAAGGCAGATATTGTACCCGCCGCCAATCGTCTACCCATATGGAGGAACATTCAAGGTATTTTTATTTCTTATCTCTAGAAAGTATCACTTTTCCTCGGTAAAACCGCTTCATTGATTTTAATTTTATCGCGCAAAGTTCCTCGTCTGGAGATAACTCGAGGATCCTTGATTAGCTCGAGAATTAATTTTTGAAGTACTTCTTGCTGCGCGTGTATTTGAAAATTTTCTGTGTCTGAATATTTCCCTCAAGAAGATGCGCTAACTAATTACGATTTTCACGGAGTAATATTTCGCCGAGAGAAGTGATAGCGATTTCTCTTTTCGCGAAGATGCGGATTCTACTCCGCAGCAAATATCTTTCATCCGACGAGCCAATGTCACTTCTATCCTTGGACATGGTAAATTTCTGTAATCATCTTGCAGTCTGGGTAATATTGAAATAAAGTTTTTAAGTTTTCGTCCAAGAAACACTCTGTGAAGAAGAGCTCAGTTTCAACGCGTATTTAGTTTTACAAAATCACATGCGTTGTCGTATTAAGATCGTTAAATAATAATAATTTCTTATAACCTCATATCTCGAATGCTTAATTAACGATTTAATTAAAATGCACATAACTATTTATTCGCATCCTTTACGGAAAGCTGTAATTTGTAATTTGTTAAGTCAGGAAAACGTGATGCACAGACCGAAATATCTAGCTATAAAATATTTTATATTTATGTACGTTTAATATTTATAAGTAATAAAAAATAATGAAAAGAATTGAAGAAAGGAGAGCGTTCTTTGAGCATTCTTATTAACATATTAAATAAAAACTGTTCTCACATACATATTATTCTGATTTAATCTAAAGATTTATTTTAATCAGCTTAATTACACAGTGCGATTGAAATCATTTTGAAGACGAAGGGCGTTGAATTTTATTTAAGTTTACATTTTCACACTATCGATAACAGTACTGTTAGTCTTCGACAGTACGAAAAGCAGGAGAACAAATTTAAATGGTGAGAATGTCCCGGCGTTCGCCACAGGACGCGATTGATAATTAACTGCAGTTTTATCTGCGGTCCACCTTTAAATCCTCTAATTAAATCGGAAAACTCCTGCTGTGCAGTTTTCGCAATTGGATGAGACGATTCGATGTCGTGATGGGTTGTTTATCTTCGTTTTCGCTGTCTCTACGAGATATTCTTAGTTGTTAGTACTATTTTTCTTTCTCTCTTTCTCTGTCTATCTATCTTTGTAAAGGAAAGAAAACTTGGGAGAAATTAAACGAAAACTTAATAGAGTATCTATCTGATCGGCGTGTAAATAAGCGGTTTTAAAATTGTCTGAAGAAGTAATCAGAAATGAGAGAATATTAGTTCTTTCTCTTCACGTTCCCATTTCAAGTTTTACTACACGATTATACATAATGGAAATTGACGATTGTTACTTGAAATCTAGGTAAATAATGTATCTATGAATTTTAATGGTTATAAATTTTGTAAACTTATAAATAACAGAATTTTTATATCCGTAATAACGATATTTATCTGAAAATTTATTTAAAAATGTTAGAATATGATTAAAAATTGAGTTATCATAAATTGGCAAAATGTCAAAGTTATATCATTTCTTCGAAAAATATTGTACAATAATACATAAAATGCAACGTCTCAAAAAAAATTTGGCAGCATGAATGATCGTTGCACAGCGCCTTTTTTATCACATCGTAAAAACAGGAAATAAAAAATTTCGTAAAAGTCAAGTGTATGAGGAACAAATTCGATGTATGCGATCAATGTGCGCGAAAAAGTGTCAAAACATGGCGCGTTAGCATATATAAAACGAACGTGGCAAATCGACGTCTCGATCATTCGTATTATAACGCGAAAATAGTCAATTGTTCTCTTCGGAAGATCAAAGAAGATCCTTTAATTCAAGGAGCAATGCGGCAATTGTAAATATTTGAATGTTTGCCTTTTAAAACGCCGGCGGCCAAAGGGGTTAATGAATTGGGCGTGTTCGTTCGGGTCACCGCACGTGCAAACTCGCGGAGGAAATTATGTCGAGGTTTGATTGTGATTCGTGACGAGGAGACGAGCGAAGACAGAAAAGACAAAACTCTTTCTCCTCGAAATATTGCTTTCTGTAGTTAGACTGTTTTGCCCAAAATACTTCGTTAAAATAAAGTGTGGCTTAAATATGTATCGCAAATATATGTATTGCCCTCGTTGTTTATTCTTATTAAATATCTTTTAGTAAGTCACACAGATAGGTATATATGTGGAAATCTCGGTACCAATAAATAATACCTTGTTTCAATCGCTAGGTAGCTACAATGTTATATGTTAAATCAACACTTAGCTCGATAACTAAATATTAAAAGAATATTTGAAATTGGCATGAAATAAACGTTAGAAAATTATTATTGAGACATTATTAAAGACATTATTAAAATTGAAGAACTTCAAAGATCGAAATAATGCTTCTCAATAACGATTGTGTTAAATAACGTCAACACGAAGCACATAGTAAAATTTTGGATACTCTGATGCTGTTCAGAAAATAATCTACGGTTTTATGGTACCTCGTTTTTCGTAGCTGCAGGAAACTTACAAAAAAAAAAAAAAAAAAATTGGAGAAAAATCCTATAATATCTAATTTCTGCGGTATAAAAATTTGCAATACCGTTCGGCATTTTTGCGCCACTCAACGATCGCTCAAAACGAGAGATTGAAGAATGAAAGATATTTGAATCTTATAGGTTTCTCAAGTATAACTTTGGTATATTACTGAGAGAGTAATGTTGACTATCTTTTTTGCAAAAAAATAATATTGAATTTTATTCTTTTTCAATTCGATAAACTATTAGTAAATGTTGACAAAACGAATTTTAATTTTGTCCGGAGTGCGTTTCTCTTATAAATTGTACTTATTTATTTACAAGTAAAATAATATAAATTTATCGTTATTTTTTTAAAAGAAAAGGAAAAATTTCATTCAAGTCGTAAATTTTTAAGCTTAATTTATTTAAATTTTTGGATAGTCTGATATTGCCCAGGGAATGATTTGTGCTTTATGGCGCGTTGAGATAATACCAGTCTCTAAGCGTCACCTAGTTTTAAAGAATTCAAATATTGACGTAGTAACGTTGATTATTTTAGTCACCGTATATGCAAACTTGCGGGAGAAATTATGTCGAGGCTCTTGATTGTGATTCGCGATGAGAAGACGAGTGGAAGAGGCAAGTAAGGCGAAGCTCTATCTCCTCAGAGTATTGCAACCTATACTAATACCGCCTTGCACAAAATGAATCGTTAATAGAGTGCGGCTTGAATACATATCTCGCCCTTATTGCATGTCTGATACAGTGATATTGGATTACACAATGCTTGTTAAATACCACGAGAAAAGCTCACCGAAGCCAATGCAGCGAGAGAAGACGCTTGCATGCGTTTCTTCTGGAGATCGGTAGCGCCGTCGCTTTAACAAATGTGCAATATCCGTAACAGAAGTAAATTCCCAGGTAAACATTTGGAATTACAAAGCTTGGCTACGATCGCAGGAGAGCCTTCGGGATTCCTAATGTAAATACGTTCCGAAAATGCGATAGCAGAGAAAACAAGACGCCGCGAGCGAGCGCAGCACGCTTCGCATCCTTCCGCAGAGCAGATATTTAGAATGGAATATCGATCTCTCTTGATTCCAATAAGTATAGAACGATCGGTCCGTCTCTCGTGGGAGGACAACGACGAATCCAGATTCCGTTGATGTATCCGGGTCGCTGCATAACGGAAACGTTGCGCGATTTACAGTGATTCGACGAAGAGTGACGCTGGATGCAACCGTGGAAAATATCGCGTAAGAATACGGTAGAGAGAAAAATGAGAGAATTTGCGCGAATTGTGTACG
Organism: Solenopsis invicta; assembly: GCF_016802725.1. Classification (NCBI taxonomy): domain Eukaryota; kingdom Metazoa; phylum Arthropoda; class Insecta; order Hymenoptera; family Formicidae; genus Solenopsis; species Solenopsis invicta. The sequence continues at coordinate 25,326,765 of NC_052669.1, forward strand.
AAATTTGTTAATTTGGATTTAGAACTTTCTTCGAGAACCAAAAAGAAATGAAAACAAACATACTAATATTGACTTTGTTCTATTCTAGTAAAGAGTTATGGTACGCGGACGAGAGGAGATACAAGGTTTATTTCTTCTTTCGTAATTTTTTTTTGCAAGACTTAGATAATTAAAATTAGATAATTTCTTTACAGTTTTTTCAGGGGGAAAAAGGGTTAATATTTAATAATACGTGATATTACTTAATCTTGTTCAATTTAGAATTGTGTTATGACTGAAAATTAATTCGGCACGCAGTTCATTGAATTTGAGAAAAGTATATAAAATTACACAAACAATACAAGTACGAAGACCTAGCTGCGATCGTAGAGGGCGTTTTTGTTCAATTTGTATAGATATTAAAGTTTTTATTTGAATAATGATGAAAACGAATGTTTACTGTGTATTTAAAAATCTACAAACAATCTTGAATTGATTGCCATTATGTGTTTAAAGCAGTAGTAATTGGGACAATTATTCTATAAATAATTACATAGCGTGAAATAACATTTGTAGAACATGACGAATATTTCACTTAGCATTATTAAATTATGCATGTATGTCGCCCGTATTTTCGTATTTGCTTCTCAGAAGAAGCGGAAACGTAAAAGAGATAATATAAATAAATTGGCAGTCCGTCTTGGCGACGTCTCGGTTCGTTCTTGCATAAAGAATACGAGGCATATAAACAAAACGGGAGCGCGTCGCGCGCCGTAAAAACTAATATAGGAAAGAAGGACAGGGACAGGTATTGGCGAGATGCCAGAGAGTTGTAAGTGGCTTCTTCGTCATCCGCAGGTTAGATTGCGAAAATAACGTAAGGATAGAGATCCTACCATCGTGAACAAAACCGCAATTAAAGTACCGTAGTCGAGAAAATGTGGCGCACGTTCTCTCCGCGAGAAGAAAACAAAAGCCTTTTCTCGATATTCCACGTTGGTGCATCTTGATACACCAAGTTTCGCGTACGCTTCTCATTGTCTATTTCTCGATATCCCGCGAGCTGGAGGCGGTTCTTGCTTCCCTTTTCGCGTTTCTCGTCTCTCGGGGTCGTTCATCAATTTCTTCTCGATCGCGCGCGCTACGGACCGGACCGTCGACTGCGCATCTTCGCATTCAGTAGACGCCCGATATTATCGTTATTGCTGCCCCTCGCGCCTTATCTTCGTTCGCATGTCGCGCTGGGCTACAGCGAACGCGGTTTCTTCTTCCATTTCGCAAAGTGATTTACGACGTCGTGTAATCTCTGAAATGAATTCGCGAGTCCTACTCGTCTATTCTCAGGAATCTTATTCTTTACGGTCATATACCAGGTATTAGCATACGAATTTTTATGCCTATTCCGAGATGGCATTAGTGCAACGACGTTACTCAGCATCCGCGTCCTACGAGTCGCGACGGAAGCGTCCGCGTTCCCCCATCCCCGCGCGTGCTGACTCAAGAAAATCACAAAATTAATTCCCGTTCATTTTTCGTTCCCCACATCCTTTTGTCTATACTTTTTCGGATGAGCGAGTAAACCGTTTCTCACGATATATTTGCTCGCTCACAGCCTGTACCTTTTATTCTGCGACCGAGTGGAAAGCGATGCTTTTATCTCGATCGCTTGAGAAAGAGATAAATCCTTTATTTTCGACGATAAAAAAAAGAAATGTTTGTTGCGCGTGCGAGAGAGAGAGAGAGAGAGAGAGAGAGAGAGAGAGAGAGAGAGAGAGAGAGAGAAGGGAGTAGAGGGGAGAGTACTGTAATTTAAACCGTGACCGTAAGATCCTTTCGAGTTCTTCCAGAAATGTGCAAAATGCGTCCGACCGTCCCTCCGTTATTTCGCGGTTGGAATTTTGCAGTGCTGTTTCGTGAGAAGGAAGCGTCACGAGGAAAGCTGTCACTCGCTGCATTTCATATCGCCCCTTCGATTTTATTATAATTTTTGTTGTCGAACACATTCATGTTTCTTTTATAAGGAAATGTATCTTGTTTACATTGTAAAACACCTGGTTACTATCCGAAGTGCATTCAGATATCTAATGTATATTAAGAACACCTGTAAATAGCTGAATTATAACAGATATCCTCGTGATATGCGAGCACGTAAATATGTTCATTTATTCGTTGTATCTGTGACAAGCTCATCGTGGGATTTGCGGTGCCCGTGAAGCTCTCAGGCAGAATTTTGGTTTACGGGCAGAACTTTCAGTTCCAATACCTCCTGCCGCAAAACGCAACGCTTTTCACGGAGTTTTTCTCATCGTCGTCGCGACGGCGACGTGAAAGCGTTAGTTGGAATGAAAGGATGACTGTCTACCGGCTTCTGGAAGAGGAGTTTGAGAGGTAAAAATCATTCTCCATTGGACACCGGTGCCCGATGTATGATATGATGCCGAACGACAGCATAAAAAAATTATCATATTTACATGCGAATGCACGTGTCCCGAGATACAAACGAAATTTCAGTAAATATTTGAAGAGATGATTAGCAAATAGCAGAATGTTTAAAGAGACAATTTAAATTTTTCCTTTGCAACAGAAGCGATTGATATGTGTATAATTATTTCTTCTCTTCCATAAAATAATTCTATAATTTATAGAAGAGGAATAGATGGGAGAGAATGTATGAAAAAAAGCATATGCGAAACAGCAGCGATGCCTTTGGAGGACGAAGGACTTGTGGGAGAATTGTTGCACCTTTTGTTCACGTAAGAACATCCAAATTTTCCATGCGTGATTTAAATATTAGCTACGCTTTGAGAGAAATTCAGGTATAACGTTTATTTATTTTAGGCCTAGAGAAAGCGATACACCTTTAGACTCGGAGTATTTACAAGCGCTAGAACGTGGACGAGAATATCACGATTGCTCACGGATTTACAAATCGTGTCTACCTGGCCAAGGAATATTAGATCAGATCTCAAAAATAATATGATGTAACGTAAAGCCACTTTCATGTATAAACTAAACTTGCAATTAATAAAAAAAAGCTTTTATTATATAAAAACCCTAAAGAACCTTACGACTTAATTAAGAATTTATTTAAGTTTAAACGTAAGTTGCAAAAATAAAAATCATAGAAATGATTACATCTTTTATCTTGATATTTCTCGATATTTCACAATTGTATTGAGAGATGCCAACATATAAGAACGAAGCAGAGTGTAAATTCTTGGCTAGTCTGATAGTATTTTTAGCGTCTGTATTCCACGACAGCGACAGTGTCGAATTATACTGCTGTGTAGGTAATGTGGATGGAAAAAAAGCTGCACAAGGACATTGTAACGATACCGACCACTGTATCGCTAAGGGTTACAGAATAGGATCCCCAGGGAATCGTTCGTTTTTACGACAACGCGTTTTTCGCAGTCGCAAGTAGCTTACTCAAGAGTTGAAACTTTTTCACAATCTTTCAGAATATACCGCAATGTCTTTCGATATTCTTGTGCGCATTAACGATATTAATATTAAAAATATAAAAGTATTAATATATTTTAAATATGTTGAATAAATTTGCTATCGATTAAAAATTAAAAGCAACGTAATTTTAACGCAATCTTTTTTCTAAGGATAAGGGACGCTTTCGGTTAATCGGGTCCTTCTTTCGAAACCATGTATTATGTGACTCATAAAAAAAGGAAAAAATTCTATTGATTGTTTTAGTCGAAAAACTTGTGCAGAGAATCGTCACGTTTAGTTACGCCTGAGTTGAATTAAGCACAATCGTCGTATTTCTCCAATTTAACGTTAACCGCATTTCTACTAATTGGCACGGGTAGAAGAAACGGTAGAAGATAAAGAAGGCAGTCAAGACAGGACCGATTCAAGACAGAAAGTGCCATTTTCATTGAATCTGTAGGAACGATTGAATCGCACGTTCTCGTCTCTGATGCAATTAAACTTTAAACAATAAGAAATAAAAATAAGAATTCTTAATTTCTCGAATCAATGCTATAAGTGCAGTAAAGAAAATTCTATCCTTTAAAAGAAGACGATAATTTTTGATGAGCTTTTTTTTCCTTCTCTCCATCTCCATCTTACCGGGATGATCACGAAAGTAATCGTGCGTTCATCAAAATTGTTTGTAACGATATTAAAACAGAGATTTCAGGAAAGGAATGAGAGTAACGAGCTAGGCGAGTCATATCTCGAGCAATTTGTTGCTCGAAGAGCAAACACATTGCCGCAACGAGCAATCGAGTGCTGTATTCGTGGAAATACCGGTAATTGATCGGTGCTTTCGGGACGCGTAAAAGCGTGGCGCACCTCGAGTGGGAATAACTTTTGCAGTTACGCTCGGTCGGGATTAAGCGACCTGTGTATCTCGTGGAATTAACGCTAACCGCGTTCCTCATAATTGGCAACGAAACAGCCGGGAGCGAGCGCGGAAGTCGGAAACGGGAGGAAGGGGAAGCTGCCTCGCGGAGAGGTGTTGCACGGACTCACGTTGCACGAGTGATCGTAGTGGTTGTTCGAGCTATAAGGATTCGGCCGTAAAGCGTGTCACGTCGGAGAATTCTCTCTCCTTCTCTTTCCTTCTCTCCTTCCCTCCCTTGCTCTCTCCGCAAAACTCGGAACGGATTTCACAATAACTTTGTCTTCCTAAGTACCCCTTGGCCGTGGTCCCGCATCCCTCTTCTCGACAGCGCCTATTATGCGCCCGCGGTTTTGGTGCAGTGTCTACTTCATCCTCCTCGCGACAGCGGGACCCACGCACTCCGGAAGACCAGTCAGGGCCCTGGCTTTCCGTAAAGGCAGCACCTTCTTCGTAAGTGTCATGTGATACTTCCTATGTTACCTACGTTGAGCACGTGACATTTTGAAGGAAATGTTACTCTTTATCATTCACCAAGTCGATTGTTAATTATTCTCTCCCTCTCACTATTCTTCTCTTTTGTTGCCTCGCCATGTGCTGTTCGTCAATTAAAAGTATCGCTTATACGTCTCATTTTTTTTTAATTCATAAAAAAGGTTTCAATTATTTTTTGCATAATTTTTGCTAGATAATTAAGTGAATAATTTTTACTCGTCTTTGAAATAAGTGTAGGCGCATAATATCTCTAAGATAGATTTTTTAATTTTGTAAACAACATATAAGATAATTGAATGATCCCATGGAAAATGTAATGAGAATTCGCTAAAATAGAAGCAGTAGTGAAGAGGCGCCGCAGCATTGATGTTATAGCAACGCAAACTGCCTGAAACCAGTTTGCATCGTAAAACGCTCGGCATGAAAAAAGTTAACAAACGTTAAATTGACGATTCATCAAATTTTGACGGCGGGAACACGATCGATTTAGCAATTTTCCACGTTACGGCAATTTCAAAGCAAACTGTAACGTAAAAATTATGAGGAAAATGCCGTCGAAATTGTGTGATGGACGTTATCTATCTTGAGGAAGAGTCGAGCCGTATGAAAAAACAACGCGGTGAATATCGGAGCGATCTGCATAAAAGTACCATAATCGATTTAACATTTACGGAAGAGTCGTTTAATCGTACCTGTGAATCATATCGCCTTTGAAGGTATCGATTTCATGAATTAAAATAATTAAAAATATAAGGAATCATTAAATATACTAATATTTATAAAAAAATATGTGATATTTAATGAAAGATGAATACTATTAATGAAGAGGTAAGGATAAAATGAAAACTGACTTGTGAATTTATTTTTACAATGGACATATTTCTATTCGATCAGTTTAGTTTTACTATTATCACCAATCAATTTTATATTAATATTATTTATTGTAATAAAATTTGTGATGATACAATTTAAGGAAATTTGATAGCTTTTCGAAAAATATCGATTTAATTTTTATAATAATTGCAAATATGTACATACAATAAACGTAAAATATTCTATAATAAATCTTCTTTTGTGAAAATATAAAAATTTAGTGCAAAATTGTGCACGATTACGTTACGGTATCAGATACATAAATTGATAAAAAATTAATCGATTGTACTTAATTTTATGTGCTTACCCAGAACGAGATGTAATCCGTTAAATATTAGTTTTTATTTTTCATTTATTTCGTATCTCATTTTCTCATTTATTTCATTGTCACTAAATGTTGCTTATATCAAGTAAAAATATCAAATATTAAGTAGAGATTAAGAGAAGTAGATTTAGGTAATCGGTACATATTCAGCAAATCTCCTCCATACGTCGCGGCCGTTTCAAATGTAATTAAGCGACTTAATAACATGTAAATGCTTTAACTACATCAGAACAGTAGACAAAGGATTAAAGGCTAAACGCACACACACGTTCGCGCACACGTCGGCATGAACGGGCGAAGATCGCAATATTCTCACAGAGCATTCCGCAAATGATTGTTCTGCTTTGGCCTTCTTTGGGAACTAAATTGAAATTCTGCCGCGCGTAGAACGGATGTTTCTACGCTTTCGGAACGCGTGCAGTTCAGTTCCAATAAAAAAAAAATATATATATATATATATTCCCGTAAAATATATCGCCCGATGAACATCGTTAGTGATTGCGCATTTCATCACGAGCAATGCTATCGGGAATATTTTGCATCCTTGATGCGCGGCGAAATCTGGGCGACAGATACACGTACCATTCTCGATTAATTACATTCTCATTACGCAGAGAATGCATCGTTCGTGAGAAATTCGTGAAATTTTTTTTTCACACGGATTCCGCGCCGCGCGCATCCAGTAATTCGCTGCTCGCCAGCTATCTCGGTTTTTCTGCCATTTTGGAATCGTTCTCTCGTGGCGAATCGTTCGCTTCGTGATACTCCAATATTCAAATGCTGAAAAAGGCTGCCGTGCTCTTTTTTTCGCCTTTCGCGAAACAGCTGCGCGCGCGATACGCCATGTTATGAAAACACTTTCTCCCCCTCCCTCTTTCCGTAATTTATACGATTCGCGTCCAGCTTCGTCGAACGCGTAACGCGGATATATATCTTATCTTTCCGAAGCTGTGTGCCTGTGCTACATGACGCCTCTGAGACTAAAGTTGCGCATTGAACCTCGTAATATAGGTTTATTTTTGACAACCGTAGATATAAGCAGCAGTTTTCGAAACTTTTCGCGTCGACGTGCTCTCCGCTGCGTATTCCCATATGCATCCTTCGTATCGAAAGTTGAGATAAGCGCAAAATTTATTTCTTGTTAATACGAAAGGAAGAGAAGAGCGAGTCTCGAAGCACACGTGCGAAGAAAAGAGGAAATCTGTAATTACGTCACGTGGAAAGCACGGTTGAATTTTTAAGTGAGATGGTGAGATTTCGGCAACCCCCCTTTCGCCCCGTTCGCAATCGCGTTTGGAAAAAGCATAGACAGGCGATAAATTTCGGACGGAAAATAAATTTTGCCAAGATCGATTATTACATTGTGTAAAATGTAATGAATTGTGATATGCGTGCGGGCGTGTGCCAGGCGATATTAATGAAAATACGAATCAATATCCCGTCTCAGGGCGAAGGGAATACATGTAAAATATAAATGGAAATCCATGCATTCGTGAAAAAAAGAATTGCTCGCTCGCAATTTCGACGTATTAAAGGGATGCGCGCACGTCAATGGCAAATGGGTAAATGGATCCGCCATTCGGGCGGATCGTAAAAAGCCGTAAGAATCGATGTTATATAACATCCCGCGCATCATCCTCGTGCCGGCGCACAAGCAGCAGCACTGTTTATGCAGCCGCCGCCGCCGCCGCCGCCGCCGCCGGCTCTGCAACACGAGTGAATTTATGTGCCATACGTACGCGAGACCGGCTCTAATGTAAACCGATCGAGGAGCTGCCCGTATTTTCGCTTTAAAAGGCACGAAGTCGCGGATGGCGTACATTTTGAAACACGATGTAGCGCGAGGCATTAATACGGGATGAAGCTATACGCTTTCCGACGTAAGTACGTACACCAGGTGCCACAAATGCCTCAACACACGGAGTCGCATCAATTTTTGGTGCACTCGGAGTGTTAGGACCGATGCGTCATAGCTGGGTTGGCTATTCGGAGGTTAAACTGCATTATTACGAAGCAGCTGAATCTGGCAACCCGACAACTTTATGCCCGACATTATCGTTAAGGTAAATTAAAAGATAAGCTAATAATGCTTTTTTTTCGTGAAATTTGTCAAATGGTAGTTTTCAGAATTTAAATTGGATTTAATTCGGATGCTTATTTAATTTCAGGCCAATTTCGAATTTAAATTAATTTGAATTTAATGCTTATATTTATACATTATGCAGATTGTATACATTACAAAGTTACAGCAAAATCAATAATTATTAATGAATGTTTATTTTTCAGCCTGCGGCAAATAAGATTGAGACACGTGCAATGCGCAATTAATTAATCATATATTATTAATATTTAGTTGAGCAACAATTAAAAATTACAAATTGCAAATATTAAAAATTATAAATAACAAATATTACAGATTATTATTAAACTCTATGCACAAAGTTGCAGCGATTTACTGTTAAAACACGATTCACTTACATTCACATCAATTTGCTTAATTATTATTTTTAAAGCATTTCTATTTTCAAGAAAATAGATACGTATTACTCTTTCTTATTGGTATTTTTTTCTCAAAGAAAGCTGCAGGTGCCTCCGATACTTTAGTATTTCAGCTAATCTACGACAGAAGAATATTGCAACTAGTAATGATGCATCGCACCGACAACGAAGTACACCGCAGTATCGATGATACGCGCCGTGTTTACCATGTACATTATCCGACATACAGGACGGGGATACAGCTTAGAATCAATATGCATGAATCAACGTTGTCTCGTTATATTCTATCTACATACATCACCGTACATAAGAGTATACATATTTATCAGATTATTTTAATTATCGTCGCTTTGTTATGCGTAACACTGTAATTAACTGTTTTTAAAAATGGCACTTTTAGGAAAAAAATATCTATTGTGAAACGATCGTGTGCTATTATGAAAAAATTATGTAAAAGTTTAAATTTATTAGCTTTAATTAGTTAAAATTTTTTTAAAAGAAAAAAATTACATATTTTTTTAGCTTGTCTGTGGTGTATGAAGTTTATGCCAAACATATTAACGAATGTGTTACGATTCAGTATAATTGAAAATCAGATGTATGCATCAATATTTCAGCCAGTGAAAGATTTATTTTTGAAAATTCTGGCGAACAAAGGAAAATGTGTTATATGCTCCGTCGAGTTGTTTTTCCTCTACCTTTCCGCAGGTGTTTTGCATGCGTTTTGAACGTAGCCGGAAAATTATGCAGCGTGCAACGAATCCAGTGCACATACACACTTCGTCTTGGTGGTCTGGCGAGCTGCGCATAAATCCGATTGCCTTATCGTATTTTCGGTCTCTAAGAAACAGGGACGGCTACAACGCGGTAAGGTGGCGGGACACTGACAAACGGCTTGCCAGATCCAGACGACACCATCCTTCTGTCGCATTTACACCGAGAGCAATACCCAGGCGATTCACACGGTTAATAGGCACTGCAGAACCGGCACGTTTCTACCTTGCTATTCTATCCGCGGTGGTTTCTTGCAAAAAGGAAAACGAAGGAAATCAAGCGCTGCAATTTAGATGCAGGATGGTCGCATCAGTGAATAATGCAATAATGGAGCATTACTGTTGGATCCAATTAGATGATTACGTAAGATTAATGCGGCCTACGTTCCTCTATTTTATCAATTTTAATCGTTAATTCCAACAAAATTATAAAATAATAAAATTCACTAATAAAATCTATGTCTATTACCTTTTACCTGTTACAATATTGATAAAATTATCTACATGTCGACAACTGAACCGAATTAACTTGTCATGAATTTTTTGTGTCCTGAATTTACTTTTTAAATTATGCCCATTTATTACGAAACACTAATGAAGTAATAGTTTGTACAAACTGCTAATAGTTTCTAAGTGTTTAATATTATTAGGAGAATAAGAAGAGGGCAAGAGCAACGTTTCGCGACGTGACGTTTTACGTTGTAATAAAATTTAGTGAGTCTTTAACGAGCTCTCAAATATTTTTATCCAAACAGTATTACTTGTATAAATGTGTACAAAACGCTTTCCGAGAAGTTTGTTTGTGAAAGACCGACGGCGCGGAAGAATCTCGCAGTATTGCTCGCGCGGATAATGAGGGAATAACTCGGGGAAAATCGCGGCGCGGAGACGCAATTTTACGATAAGTGTCTCGTTATTTACGGGCGAGCATAAAGATTGAATCACAGAGAGGGTAGGTTCCCGCGACGGAGGGTGGAAAATAATACATTCTTATGTGGCGCGAGATAGTCAGCGGTAACGCGCGAACCTGTTTTCACGGTTAGATAGCGGAATGATTCGCAACAGTAATTCGGATAAGGCGAGATTCGTCGCGGAGCGATTTGACTTACCGCGGGAGGGGCAGGGAGGAGCATTGAACGGCCGATCGGAAATTCGCAAAGTTCTCTCGTGAAGATTACGACGATTTCACACACGCCTGCGATCCTTTGATACTAACTTATGATTTCGGATTCCGAGAAAGTTGCGGGCAAAATTTCATGCGATTTCGCCCTCCCTCTCGATCCTGCTCTCGGAGGAGAATTCTCTTTGCATACGCGAAATGCAGAATCTGTCTAAAATTATTTCGCTCACGCTCACGCATAATTGAACAACCAAAGTAATGAATTCAAGATCTAAATCGTGAACTGCGAAAGATTCCAGCACAGCTGTGTCAACTAAATAATTTCGAACAGTATTAATTGTAAATTGACCGAGGAAAATGTCAAACAAGAACGAATCTTAGGATTGTGTTTCAATTTAATCTGTGATATTATGTTACTCTAAAGTTCAAGGGGGTACGTGATATCACAAATTAAATTGAAAACTAATAATATTAATGGTAATGAGCTTCTTAGAGAAAGATTTTATTGCGAGAAATATCACCTTGGCAAGACGATTAATAATTTCAAATTATTTAATTATCTTCTTTACGACTTTTCAATTTGAATGCACAAATGTTGAACGTATCAAGCTATACTAGAATGTCTCAAAATACGCAGGTCTGTATACCTTTAGAGAATACCACGTTACGAGAATACCACGCGAGTACTTGGGTTTCTCTGTTCGGTTTTTTGTCTGTTTGAAGCTATTACAAATTAATTCTGAAATTAACGGTAAATAAATGATCTTCCAGTACCGGCTGAATTACAAGATAAACTCTCTGCCTTACACGACGATCTTCGCGCAAGCGGCGGGCTTCAAAGCGGCATGGGAACTGCCGACCACCGGTGGGTCTCGGAAGGTCCGGTCCGTTCCAGACATCTACAAATGCGCCGAACTCGTGTACGAAAGGTAATAAATACTGCAATAGTTGCGCTGCATAATGTAGAAACGATCGCGAGGAAATAGGAAAGATGGCGGCAGAATTGAGGGGAAACGTAGGAGAAGGCAGGGGATGGTTTAGAGTTCGAGTCCGGGTAGTTCTGGAACCAGGAATGGTGCGGGTGGATTTCTGGCTGGCTGACCGAAGATATCACTAAAATCAAACGGCCAACAGTGCAATACTGTCAGCACACCGATTTTCACAGCTTTTGGTTGCAGTTTCGTGGACCACAGTTTTTCAGCTTTTTATGGAATCGATCCAAGCATGCAGATGTTTGCCTCTGAACAATAGGAGCGGTTAGAATAATAAAAATTAAAGTAAATGCAATTTTGCAATAATTTCTCATAATATTTTATAATTATAACTTTTTAATAGAGGTGTGCGGGTACCCGAAATTATGGGTACTCGAGCTTCGGGTCGGGTTGGGATTTTTTTTTCGGGATCGGATCGGAACCCGTAAGTTTGTAAATCACTAATTTAATTATCATTTTTTATTAAGTAAATACTTATGTTCTGTAAGTAAATATTTCATTGGCAGTATTCAAATTTAGTAATTCAATATAAACGAAATGCCTTACCTAAATTTAGTAATTTTTTTCTCACATCAGTGTGTATAAAATATCTAGATCTCTGACCGCTACTTTGATCCAACTTTAGATCCGAGTACTCAAAATTTATAAAATTTTGGGATTCTCTTTCGATTTTGGGACCCGACCCGTTTTCGCGACTCGACTCGATTTTGCGCCCCGACTTAATTTTGGGTACCCGAAATTTTTCGGGTACCCGAACTTTACAAACTTTTGGGTCCCGACCAGATCCCGAAAAAAATTCTCGATCCAACCCAAACTCAAAATCTCGGGTACGCGCACACTTCTACTTTTTAATTATTTCGTTAAATTGATTTTATGAAGATTATCAGGTTTCTCGTTAATTTATTAAATCATTATTATTATTTTTGAAAGATATTGAAAAATATGAAAAAAGCAACGTTTATTTCAATATCATATTATATTAATTAATTTTAACTAGATTTATTAATTTTAACTAGAAGTTTCATTTTATATCTCAATAATTTCATCACATGTACTTATTAAATTTGATCTATTGTGGCAAACGTTTCAGTCATGGTTTTGATGGTCGTTCTTGCTTGCTGAAGAATATCTGCCAGGGGCTACAATACGCAAGACAGAAGGATGGTGTTATAGGGAAGATATTGAAGCTACTTGCGGGGTGAGTGCCGGAATATTAATACTAGTTACATACCGGTATGTTAATCATCGTTGCTTTTAGGTCGTATATTAACAATGGTACTTGGCACGAAGATCCGCTGTTCTGTGAATATCATACCACAAATTGCCCTTTGCAATTAGTCGGGTTTAATAGTTTTACAGAGCTCTAGCAATGGAGTAACCCGAAAAGCCAGTTGCAGAGTAATTATTTGTTTAGTTAATGCAAAAAATAATGCAGCAAAAGCACACGGTATAACGTTGCTACAATTACATTAATAAAAATAATAATTTTTACAAAATATATTTTTACGTGTATTATTAATTAATAAAGAACTATCGGTTTTCGACACAACAAAAAGATTCCTTTATTACATATGTAGAAAAGTCGCTGATAACGACGTTGTAAATAAATGTGTCAAGAACAGAACGATATTACTTAAAAATAAATCAAGTAAAAATATAGTTATATTTAGCGTAATATGAGAAATGGAATGATATGAGAAATCGTGTCAACGATTAAAAATTAGCAGATTCCATTTTTCATATTGAAATAAGTACGGACGTTGCAAAAACTCTCGAGGACCTACCTCACTCCCACGCGTGCGACTGTTCCTGCAGTTATCACTAGATGACATTATGAGAAATGACAGCGGTTAATGAAACATTTGTCATGCAGCAAAACCGCACTCGAATTATTCCGGGAAACCAGACGCGGCAAGTAGTAAAATATGATGGTACGTCAGCCGACTAAATGTAGTAAAAATATACGTTTAGCTAAAAGACCAGGAAGGGGAATGCTCGGAAGGAGGTGAAGCGTGTATTACAAAAAATGGGCGAAAGGATATTTCTACTGGGCGATATATACGGCCCTAGGCACTATTAATTTGTCTTTGCAATGACTACCGCATAAAAAAAAATATTTCTCATTTCGTGCATTATTCCTTCTCTCTCTCGCTCTCTCTTTCTCTCTCTCTTTCTCTCTCTCTCTCTCTCTCTCTCTCATATCGTTCGTCTCCGCTTGTCACATTCTGCGACAGGACGATTATAATTGCTACTCGCGAGCCGCGCTGGTCCGGTCCCAACGAAAAGCATTAATTTGGACTATCTCGCGACTATCTGGCAATTTAAAAAATGCTCCACTTTGCGTCTACTATTTGCCAGCGCAAACACATATTATTCAAAAGTCAAGCTACACTCGCCGTCACTACAATTACGCTAATGAGTCAGATCGCGATATTTAACTCTCCAATGCGATAGAAATTTTACATACTCATACGTGTGCGGACGATAAAAATTATTTCAAATGTGAAGTGTCTTTGCGTTTGAAATTAGTATTTTTTCAAGTCCATTTCTGCCGTTTATCTTTTTAAAGTAATCCTTAATCAATATCTTGATTTAATGTATGGCTGATGTATAATTCCGATAATACTTTTTTCATGTCCCATGTAATAAATGCAAAAAGTGTTTCATTTAAAGTACACGTCTCTGCATTGCTTTTACGAAATTGTGTGGTAACTAGAAGACCTCTCTCTGCGAATTTTTGATTGCCATTGTTGCCCCACGATAGGTCCCGTGACACAGTCTATTTCATTATAAACGAATACGGCGTTGTAATAAGACCGCTTTATTAACACGTAAATGAATTCACGATGTAATTATTTCGAGCTCCGCTCGTGGCAGGAGACCGCATTGAAATAAGGACGTCAAAGGTGGGTCCACTGGCGCAGGTTCTAACGATCGACAGTATGAATTGTTAATTTCGCGTACCGGGCTACCGGCACTTTTTACATAGTGCAGAATTCTTCGCTTTATTTTTTGCCGATAATTATTTTTGAACGAACGTTAACGAGGGTAATGGAACGATACAGGTAATAGAGATATCCAAGTGGAGAGCGCTGAAACTTTTATCAAAAATCAATCAATTGTTTAACCCACTTGGGTGTATCACATTATATTTCTACTTATTCGTGTAACGGAATATTACAAGAATCATTATCACGCACATGATAACTTTCTCAGTGAGCTATTCAAATCCTTTTTTTTCGCGACTACTGTGAAAAGTTAGCAGAGCCGCAGAGGTAACTCAAAAGGGATTTTAAAAACGGGGATTCCTGCAAATGGAAGGAAAGACAGAAAAAAATTGAGAAGTTTGTACAAATAATGTTGACATTACGGGATGAGACGTGGGGTTGCGTGTTGCAATAAAATGCACTCCGTTGAGAGTATCATCGACAACGTTGAGGATCGATAGGAGGGAGGCGGTAAAGGGGGATACCTTACCCCCTTCGTCCCCTTCCCTCTCTCGCGCTTTTCCCACGGCAGTTTATGTGCCACAATCGCGGTAACTTCCATTATGTATATATTGCGAGAGTGCGTTTCCATATCTATCCTCCATGGGCCCGTCTCGTTCACGCTCAAGAGCCCAGCGGGATCTGACGACTTCGTGTAGATTCAATCTGCGATTGTTTCAATGAGCGATAATCGCGGAATGGCACGTGCAATGATGCATCTTTGTCCCATCATCTTCTCCGTCGCGCTCTCTTAAATCGTACGTTCTTGTCTGCGCGCGTTGTCCCAGCGGACGGCCGTCACTGAGATTGTCGCACATTCCAGTGGAAAACGCGATATAATTGCGTCTGTCGGTTCCCGGTGGGCTGCGCGTTAACGAAAAGCATTAATTTAGAATGCTCTGCGGTTTTCTTGTTGGAGAAACCGACCGCGCGCACAACTCCCGTATGCAATTAACGGGCCGCTCGTATCATGCGTCGTGCAACGGGAACACAAGGGCAGCTGAAGAAGAAGAAAAAAAGAGGGGCATGTTAGCTCGGTTTTGTCCAAGTCTGATCCATGGACGAGCGGATGGCATTATGTGCACGACGACGACAGGGTCGGAGCACAAAAAGATTCGGCCGCTATGAAAATACGCGAGGGAGACTTGCTGATGGCGGTAGCTCGCCGGAAATGACAAAGGGCAGAAAGGGTATGACGGTAAAATAGACTGGAAAATCTCGAGCGGAATTAAATGACAATTTCTCTGCTGCTCGACCTACCTGCTTATCTCATTGTTTTGCATGTTTGTCATGAATCCCTATTTGTACATTCCATTGATAATTGTACAACGACAATATGCGATGTAATTCTTATTAAGAAGGAATTAATTAAAACTTTGCAGAATATATTTCTTTAATTTATTATGTACAATTTTCATTAAGTATTTTCGCTGTCAGTATCATTTTCATGTTCTTTAAGAATTATTTTTGAAGAACGTCTAAAAGTTATAAATTTGGAACTTTGAACATTTATTCTGTGATATTTGAATGCAATTACAATTTTTTTATAATTAGGAAAGATACGTTTGGCAATTATTTGCAAATCTGTATAGATCTGTAAAAAAATATTGGTTTATTATTGCCATGATTCAAAAGAAATACATAAATTATCTGAAATAAAAAATTAAAAAAATTTTTTAACTATATAAATGATCTACAATTAAATTAAAAAATTGATTTTTTAAAAATCTAAGTTTTGAAAAAAGTCGATTTTTTTGCTTTTTTCGAAAATTCTTTTTATCGGAAAAATAAAAAAAATAGCATTTTTATTTGATTGTAGATTAGATGAGAAAGAAATATGTTGTAAATAAAAATTTCTTCTAAAAGTTTTAAGTTAATCGGATTAAAACCAGATGAGTTTTCCTGGCAACAGTTTTTAAAAATATTAACAAAAAGAGTTACAAATTTTTGAACAGTTTATATGTTAATAAAAACTTTTGCAAGTCTTTTACCTTTAATCTGCTCTCTGTCAAGGTTCAAATTATTAAAAAATGTCAAATAAATAGTCGATTTTTTTGATGCAAGCAAAAATTAATTTAAATTATTGCTATATTAAAGCTCCTTTTAAATACAAAAATATTTAAGAAAATTTACCTTGTTTTTTTTCAATTATGATTTAATAAATGTGCGTAAAACGCGTAGGAAGTTTAATGAAGTAAGTTTCTTTGTTGCAACGATAATTTGTTCAATCATTTCAAAACTTTCTTTTGCGGGAAGTTCAACATGTATCGTTCTTCTATCAGCGAATTAAATATTCTAGTCCTTAATTAACGGAGCATTCAAGGAAGATTCGAAGAGTCTTTGAAAACTTTAGGAACGTAGACTAATTATTGACTTTCCTTCCACTCTCTTAATTGCGGACACAATTTGCGGAGTCGTATTCGCGCGGGAATTTGCGCGGTGGCTCTGCATTGTACCTTAGGGTAAGAGTTCTCAACGGTGTACACACGAAACACTCGAGCAATAGTGTCAACTGGTAAACATACCTTGAATCGAGATCCAATATGTTTCGTAATTTCTGCAGTTGCTTACAGTGATACGATCGTCCTCAAAACTTATCGCTGAATAGACATGGTATAAAGAAAGAACCTGATTTTTGATGGTATAGGGGAGGGGGTTTAGCTTAATACAGGCGCATCAAGAATAACGAATGTTATGTTTCATTTAATTACAATTATCTTATTCTTTTTCTTGAGTTATAATTTATTATGATAATTTAGTTTATGTTCTAATATTGATTTCTTTTTTTCGTGTAAAATAATTCGATTATTTGATTTATACAAATTGAATAGATAATTGTTACATCGTGTAACACACCGAAAGAACGATTTTATCTAAAAATTTGATTTATCAACATAATTATGACGTTCAAGCTTGTTACAATATTAAAACTTCTTCCAGCATTTACCATGAATGTCGTTTATAATTATTTTAATGGTCAACAAAATTATTTTTAGATCTGTAGCTAGCTAAATTTTTAGAGACTTTAACAAAATCGTGTAGTCTTGTATTAAGAATCAAATTGATGCATGTGATAGCTGATGGCAGAAAATTATTATTAATTTTGATAATAACGTAGTAATCCCTACTTCAAAATCAAATTAAATATGTCAATAAAAAATGTCCTGGATATTTCCATCCGTGATATTTGATGATTCCTATGTAATGTGGAAATACAGAGTGCACACACAATATATACGCGTAAAATTTTTGTTAAACATTGTTCTATAAATTTGCAATTTATAGAATAATATAATTTCTTTTTAAGGAATCAACACAAAGACGTATATTGCTTTAAGTATTTACCAAGAATGCATTATTAATAATTTCCTTACACAGTTATTCGTGAAAATGATATCTCTATCTCTGTTCCTCCGTCGTTATGTACATTTCGCAGTTCAGTGCTCCATTTCAAGGATACTTATTGTTAGTACAAACGCCCCGCTTTCGTCCGCGTTTCTTTCCGGCAGTGATGCCGTGTTTACGCTCGTTGTAAATTTGCCCTCTCTCGTTAAGGCGCGAGCCGTAAACGAGGAAAAAAAACGGGTGTGCTGCGGAAACCGCGCACGGTTCGTGGCAGTAATAACGGGAACGGTAAAGTCTCTGTACCGTATCGCGAAACTGTGCTTAAACGATGTAAGAGTGAATAACGTGTCGTACAAATAAACGATTGTTCCGTTTGGACAAGGAATCATTGGGATACGGTCACGAGATGTTAAATCGTGAAAAAATACGCGATGTATTCACCGTTACCATTAACGAGAATCACCTGCTAAATCTTCGTACTTGCCGATGGCCGATCGTGGCCGCTAGTATAGCAACGGCCATCGTGATGAACCGCTAACGTTGGTCGATGACAACACATCGAATCTTATTAACTTGAGTCACGTGCGATTTTGTTATTAATTAATTTACAGTTACCGAGAGCTCGGTTCGTTCGCATGGGAACTTGTTACTTTCCGATATCGGTTTTTATAAGTTTACATAGCAGAACTTTATCTCGAAACTTTGTGCCCGTTGACGAAACTCGTCGCAGGTTTCATTCGCAATTTCGTTCTTTTGTGAGTTCGATATTTCGCTGTTCGTAGGTAGTTACATATGATTCGAGAAAACGTTAACACTTTGCCGTATGAAAGTTATGTCAGACTACCGACTTTCTTTTCTCGTTGGATGCTTGAATTGGTTGATTTTCCTTGCCGGCTCCACGGTTGTCCATGAGAACGCAACGGAAATCGATGTCGCTCCCAGAATCTTATCGCGACCCAAGAGGTACTTGATTTTTCCTCAGGGTAGTAATTTTCAGGTAACTATATTTAAGTAATTCTTGAAGAAGGACAGGTTTAATGTGTATAATTCGAAAATTTTTTCAACGGCTTTTATCGTGGTTTTATAAAACGTTTCTAACAAGTTCTACAATATATTAAGTATGTTAACGTAAACCACTTGCAAATTAGAATTATTATTTCAGGGGCTGTTATCATTTCAAAGAAAGAAGGAAAGAAGTTATTTTTATGTGGATTTTTTCGATAAAGTGCATACGGACTATTCATTCTAAATCTTGTGTATACACACTGAATATTTCATGTACAATTAGAAACTTTTGCAACTAAAAATAATGAAAATTATAACAGTTATAAAAATATGTGTCCGAATGCGCATTGACTCCCACAAAATATAAGCTCAGTGATCAGAGGCAGAAAAAATGGATAAGATTCTCTATAGATGTTTGGTTATCGTTGAAACTAGAATTGTAAAAAATGAACGAATTTTTAAATAGTTTTAAGATATGTAAAAATTACATTTACAAAATCGTCACAAAAATCGAACAGTTTTACGTTAGGAATAAAATACAAAAAATGAATATGTTTTAGTTCCGCTAGTTTCAACGATAACCAAATATCTGTAGATTAATAATTTTATTTACTTTTTTCGTTTCAGATCACTGAGTCTAGATTTTACAGAAATCGTAAGAAAATGTGCGCTCGGGCATAAATTTTTGTAATTACTGTAATTTTTATTATTCTTACATGCAAAAAATTCTAAGTATAGATGAAATATGTACTGAAATATATACCGTGTAGAAAATTTAAAATGAAGAAAATTTGTAGAAAAATAGTCTTTCCTAGCTGTCGAAACGATAATGCTGCCTTAAGAACATTTCTCTACCTTGTAAAACGTTTGTTAAGCCATTTTAAACGCGATTGCATTAGAGAACTAGTAGAAGATCAAACAGTCATGCAAATTCGGCCAAGTATTTCGCAAACGTTTTGTATACCTTCGAAATTGTATTGCCTCCCCCAGATTTCGAGGTACACGGATAAAGTAGAAAAGTAAAGGCGCCGCCGCTGCGCCGCTCGCCGCGCCTGCAGTCAGCGAAATTTACGCGGAAAACTGAATTTGCACATGGATGTTCCGTGTATTTTCCAGTTAGTGTATTGTCTGACTATCGGAGCGTACGGCCGTGACGGTGATTTGGTGCTGGGACTGACAGCTGCCTTAGCCTGGGAACTTCCGAATAAGGTCGACTCAAAGATATCGAATTTGCTTCACCGTAGAAGCCGGAGCGTCGTATATCCGAAAATGGAGGCTTTCTTGCAATCGTAAGTGTCGTGCCGTTATTCCGCATTTTTCAATCGGCTTTTCCTCCGATCTTTCAGCATGTATTTGGCTTGACGAGAGACACACTACCGCAGCTGCATGCGAAATGCGTCCGAAATGCATTTCGGGAACATCGGAAAAGTGTCTTTGTCGATCGGATAAAAATGTAAGTCCGTAATGAATGTACCGCGCGCGTTAACTGTGTCTACCGTGCCATTACGGATCAATTGTGGGGATTTATGCATAGAAGCAACGTTAAACTAATGTGAGTTAACAAGTTTATCGGTTAGAAGAGCGACTTAATTTTATAGCGAATATAAATCGTGACACGGCTCAGATAATACCTGCATTCTCGGCGCTTTACGCGGCTCGCGGTGAGCGGCTGTTACGCGTTATGAGGACGTAATTACTTTTAACTGCGATTGCGGAACGGGATTGTCTCGAGCGTAATTGTTTTCGCGCGGGAAGAGCTTCGCCGTAAGCCGAGCCGTCGTCAAAGTTTATGCTTTTAAATTAAACTTCATCGGCAGCGCCGGCCTCGACGGCAGATCCTGCGTGATGAGGGCACTCTGCGAGGCGGGCCAACGAGATTCCTCTCAAATAGGCACAGGATCCTTCATTCAAGAGCTCCTCCACGCAATTTTCACGTAAGTGAAGTTCCCGATTTCCTTCAAATGCAATGAATTTGTTCTTTTCGAAGTAAACGGGGACGGAAGCCACACTCTTTTTTTGAGCGAATTTTAATTTTAGTCAGTCATTCTTTTCATTAAGAAATGAAACGAGAATTTAATTGATATCGGAGAACGAGAGAGTTCGGAAATAATTAAATCGAACTCAGAGGGGTCTGCCATTCGGCGACGCGCGCTTTTTGTTCGTAGATTGCCAAGGGACGGTGCTACATTCGAACGATCGGAGGACCGCGCTTACGATCGCGCATACGAGACGGGCGGAAACTGCGAACGGATGTATCCCACGTGTCGACACTCCATTTACGACGTGGACTTTTGAAGTTGCGGCAGAAGCTGCGACAGTCCCCCTCATCTCGCCTACAAAGCCGCGGCGTCCTACAAAACTGCGGAACGCAAATCTGATGGGAAACTTGCCGCGAAGTGACGACCAAGTTTTTTCTGGCAGCCAGCCCAATCCGCGGCGATTTTTCTGCTTGACGTTTCGGTGGTTTCGCGCGTTATTCCGCGACGCATCCGACTGACGGCTGATAAAACGATCGACCTGTTGTGCTGATGGTTTATCGTCGTTACGAACATTTCAAATGTGTCGATCAAATGTGATATCGTTTGTTCTTTATTGAAAAAGAAGAGACACAGCTATGTGAGAGATGTAAGCTCCATTCGTCCAATATATCAATCGTATAAAATTTGAGTTTGTAGATACGTCTGTCATTTTGAAAAAGATTATTTAATTTAATTAAATATTTTTAATTTAGTATGTTTTAATTAGGTATATGTTAACATTATTATTTTATCTATTGCGTACATACATTTGTCGCTGTATTATTAAGTCATATATGATAATAATAAAAATAATTTTATTGTATATATGCAAAATTACTTTAGAATAAGTTAGATTACAATGAAAAAAGTATAATACCTATATATATATATATATATATATGCAAATATACATAAAGACAATATGAAACACACTATCGACTATTCATTTGCTTTCTTTAAAATATTCCACATTTTGCATAGACATTAATAGAATACGCAAGAGAATATACACAAAAAATCAAATCAATTTTTTGAGTTAAATAATATGTTATGTTTATCTTCTATACTTGTCAAAACTTTAAAAGTAATTATAAGAACAATTGTGTCTAATCAACTCATTTCTGTAGCTAAATTGGTTTATAATTTCCAAGTAAGCAGCCATATTAACGCGTGCATGTAGTAAATAGTAAGCTAAATTTGAATCAAATTTAACATTTCTCGAGTTAAATTAACTTTATTGTTTGAGCGAAATTAACGATGTATTGGGTAGGAGCAACGGCGACCTATCTGAACGATTAAAAGTAACTCAAATTGGATACAATTCGGCGCTATTATTTAACAGTGTAGGATATATATTTTAATAACAATACTGCACTTCTCGCCGGCCACTACACACACTACACACACGAAGGGTCGCGACGATAAACGATTATTTAACATCAACGACGATTCCGGGATTAAATTCAGAAAGTTTTGCGCGAGGCACTCGACCCATGAATATTCTATATCGGTCATTACATTACTTCCGCAACGTGTAATTCATTTCGGCACGGTTTCGAATAATTTCACGACGTTTTGCATTAATAAAATGGTCGCCGGGCTCCCGTCGATTTATGGTTCATTTCTGTAAAGTGCTCCGACGGAGGGTCCGTCCGTTGATTTTCTCCCTCTATTTTTTTTTCTTTTCAATAGAAATAAAATATGCCAAATATATCTTCGTATTGTAACAAACGTCTAATCGATATGCGCTCGACGGGTATTTTGCATTGCATCACGCGAGCACTTTCCGTACCCCATTCGTCGGTATTTGTCACGCGCGAATGCGGCGCGGACTAGTCGCAAACATAAGCACATAATTGTATTTACTTGATGAGCTTTCGCTGCGTAAACTGCAAGCTTGTTTATTAACGATGTTTAACAAGGCAGCCCGGCGGCCACTTGACGTAATACTTTAACTAACAACCAGAAAATCCTGAGATAATCACCCGACGTCCGTTATAAAATGCCGCGTAAAAAGATATTGTCATCGTCGTGAGAAGTGTAAAACCGGATATTCTCAGAACGACATTTTTATCGTAACTCGGATACGCGGAATATTCCCGCGTTACATCGCATTCACACGCGTATATCGCTTTTGTTGCATCGCGCTCGATATAATTTCGCGATATATGTAATATATTTGGCCTAAATTAGATTGTTGGTATGCATCTGATTCGATAATATGCCGCGCGCTCGGTTTAGCGTTGCAGTTATTTTAGCAGGAAATTTATCCCAAAGATAATTAAATTATTACAGAGGAACGTTTGCAGTGTGGGGTCTAAAAACGCCGTACGAGAATAGTTAATATTTGTGTTTTATCTGCGAAATGTTGAACATTTGTTACGCGAGTAAATTGAAGGAAAATTTTCGATGAGTGTTGTCAGCTTTTTGCGATAAATTAAAATATTGTTTAAAAAAATATATACATAAATTATGTTCCGTTGGCAATAATTTCAATTAGATTAATGTTTAATCAGCTTAGGGTTTACTTTAATGTAATCGATAACTAATTAAAATGTTAATTATTCTTGCAGGTTGCTTGATACTCTTAATTGCATTATTATATGTATATTGTGTAGATAATATTCAGACAATAATGGTTTAAAGAGATAATCCTGCTAAATTTAAAGAAATGCAATAAAAAGCGGGAAAGAACGGTTGATGAAGTTGCTAATAGGAATAGGATGCGTAATAGGATGCATTTGCATATTACATGGAAAATGTTCGGAGCACTTACCAAATGCATTTTTAGTCTAGATATTTCATATTCTCAATTTCATCATCCAGTTGCTTAAATTAACATAAAGCACAACGCTTTTATGCGAAGTACTCCAAGTTTTCTTTTTAAGTTTCTTATTTTCTCCCGGGGAAATAAAAAACAGAATTAAATTATTCTCCATTTACTCATCGTTAGAGCAGTAATAGAGTACCGTTGCTTTTCGCAGACGGATGTAGTTCGTTAGCGCTTGTTTCTCGGGAGCGAGCAACGATCACGCACTCAAACCCATTCTATCGTTGGGATTAACACTTTAGCTCCGTTCGATAGAAGACGGAATTTTCGTACCGCGCGGTGATGCTGATCAATCATCTTCGCTACTTTATTCTGTTCGGCGTCTTCGTACCTCGTCGTTTCGCAGGATCGACGACGTCGATGACGTTTCCGAACAATTCGCTTGTAAGATCCGGGAGGGACGTTGGAATTAAGTATCTGGTATTTCCTCAAGGCAGCAACGTTCAAGTAAGATAAACTTTTATTTTACACAGCTCGTACCTCGATAAGGAAACGCTTCATCCGCGGAAACGGGGCAATTACTACTCCTCTTTGCGTCAAGTTTTCGTTTGAGAATTTGTGATGCATAAACTTCGAAAATGTATAGGAGGATAAACGCACCTGTTACGCTCGCTTTCGAGTCTGGGCTTTCGTTATTAAAATGAAACCATAATCTTTCTACTCTCTCTCTCTCTCTCTCTCTCTCTCTCTCGTGTTTTTGCGCTAAATGCGCCAGACAGGTCGATACGAGCTTGTGAAAGTTTCGCGTTGCGCGAAATTGTATATTATGACGTAACATAAACTCTCAATACAGCTTAGCTTAGGAAATTTCATATGCTAGATGAAACGGAACTCCCCTTATGGGTAACATTTGAAAAGACTCCAATAAGCGGAGCAATATGGAATAATAACGAGCTTTGTGAAAAGAAGGATATTGATCTCTAATATGTACAGTTTTAAATTAATATGTAAAATGTGCTATCGCGTGAATTACACACACACGTTTTGGACTGTAAATATTAAAATAATTTATGATTTTTAAATTAATTTACTTAAGAAAAGTTAATTAATAACTTTCTCTCTCTCTCTCTCTCTTTTTCTTTCTCCCACGTTTTCTCCCTTGACATTTAAAAGCAAATATTACTTCTTATTTGCAATTTCACAAAATTTAATTTGACGTTAACTTCCTTTCATTTGTCCACTATTATTGCGCAGCTCGTCTACTGTCTAACCATGAGCACGTTTTCGAAGCCCCAAGGAATGTTTACCATCGGTGTTACCGCCGGCTTGGCGTGGGAACTACCCTATAGAAATACCGTGCTGTACGGGAAGCCAGCCGAGGTTTATCATCGTCGGAGCAGAAGAGAGCTGTACCGTAAAGTGGAGCTAATGCTAAGAACGTGAGTAAGAAGGGCGGACAAAGACAAGGAAAGGCGGGGGAAAGCACCGTTTCCTCTTCTCACTCCGTATAAATTACCGACGATTGTGCGCGGCTTCTATAAAAAAAAAAAAAAAAAAAAAAAAAAAAAAGTGTCACGCAAATTATTCCAATAATGCGGAAATAAAGTAGAAGCTTATCTCCAGTGCGAGGAAAAATATGAATACGCTATTGCAACGATTATGACATACTTCGCCGTTCGGCAGGAAAATCGAATATTTCATCGTTTTATTTCGCGTTTGAGTCTATTTCAGTCTCCTGTACTGATCAGATTTATCCTCCTTCTCGAGTGGAAGGTCCTGATGGAAAAATGGTAATTCTATTGAACGAAGGGTGAGACTTATCGTGAGATTTTTGTTTCAGCGACTTGTCGGGCAAGTTCGCTGCTTCCTGGTTCACGAAGAAAAATAGACGCGAAACGTTATTGGAAAGCTGCCTTCTCATCTGCGTCGCGGAAAGTGCTTCTGTTTTCCAATGCGAGCTGCCTCTCGTTTAGGAGGAAAAATCACAACGTGCCGGAAGTTTAAAATGGGTAGTCATTCGGCAACCATCGATGTAATCGACGTTTCTCTTTCTCTCGCGCGAGAAAACCTAAAAATCTACTCCTACCTCCGCGTGCGTGACTGTAATAAACGTTACCATTTGGTAAATCCAAATAACTCCAGTGAAACACGCGGGACGAATGTATTTCACGGCCGATGAAGCGGCAGGGAAACGCTCTTAAACGATCACTCGAGCGGCGAGCGGATTAAGCGGTGCGCTTTCGTCGCTCGAGGTTGGAAAATGGTCCCGAAGAAACCCGACGATGATTCAAGTATGACTGACGGCGTATTATGCTGTAAAACCGCGCTGGCTCGGCCGCGCCGCGCCGCTCCGGCGTTTCCCGCTGTTTCACCGGACATGGTTCGAGCGCTTACGGGCACATTAAACGCACGGATTAAGAGACTTCTTGCTCCACGCTGTTTCCAGAACGGCTATTTCGTCTCGTGGAAATGAGATCGAAAACGGTCGGGGATCACGCGACAAACGGCCGCGTTCGGAGACAAGTTTTCTTCGCTCGCTGCTCTTTTAATGCAGAATTACCTTCGACGCGTAGAAAAAAGTTAATTGAATCGTTCTTGTACAGATTACGAACGGTGTCCAAGTTACGATCGTGGACGGACGATCGATTGTCGAAAGAATCATAGGGCACGCACTCGATTCATTGGAAACGCTTAGTGGAAACAATTTGTTCCTCTCCGGAGACCCGGCAGTTGTTAGAAGCAATTATATTTGCACCGCGATTGACCGCTCGGCAATTCCATTCAAATAGATAGCATGTATTTTGATGTAATTTCTGACTTAATCGGATTTTCGATATATCTGCCGTTGCAAGCGTTCTACCGATACCGCGCTCTGTCGCGTACAAATAAATTTAGTCGTTACGACCACCATGACTAATACTGTGATATATATGTACGAATGTAAACGTCGAAGCTCATCCGAAATCAGCTTTAACGTATTCTGAATTGTTTCTCAGAAAAAAGAAATAAGGGAGAATCGTTTTCCGAGTCGCTTTTGTCTCGCCGTTAGGCACGATAAAAATGTGGGATGCTTGCTCGAACAGCATAGAAACTTACGGCAACAATACGTATCGCGATGCAATGTTGCGGAGACAAACAAAGATAGAGACTTGCAATGATTTTATTGCAATATTACATCGGCAATATTGCAGCAATGTCCCAAAAATAATGCCCTACTCTCTAAATTCTTTGGAGTGGAATCCCCAGTCTTGATAAAGAGTGGCAGGATTTTCACACTTTTAGAGTGAAATTCTACTCTTTTAGATGAAATTCCACTCCAAAAATTTTAGAGAGCATTGCTTCGTCAGCGAGCAGTACCGCTAGATAAATATAGCAGAGTTCCACTTATCGTAATTAAAAAAACCACACACAAGATAGAAGGCATTGCGAGATTATTCACTCACATTTTGATAAAATAATTTCTTCAAAGGGCGAGTCTTAAAAACTGAATTTAAAGAAGACGAAAATAAATGAGACAAATTTAAAAACCAAATTTTTGGTCTTATTTATAAATTAATTTAGGAACATATAATATTTCCGGAAGATATATGTGCCAAAATGTATTAATATATAATAGCATTTGAAATTATCAGAAACTTATTACATTCCTAAAGCTGAACACTTTACCAATGCTGCAAATTTGGGACAACATATCGCAATGTTTTTGCAACTTTGCGATAAAATATTTCTGCAATCTCTCCGTGCTGTATGGATGACTATGTCTGAAAAAAATTGCATTGTATTACTCGGAGGAGGTCGCGTACGTGCCGTTGCTTTATTTCGCGTCGCGCTTCGAGAATCGCTTCTCGAATAGCAAGTTGAATAGTCAAGCTCGTCGTCAGAATTACGCGGTACCGTGACCCGTGAGCGTCTTAAGACATTCTCGCCAAGTAATCCATGTAAGTAATTCCGGACCGTTACTCATTCTGATTACGGGAGATCGCGGTTTCATCCGTCATTCGGTCGAAGCGAGGTTCGTCGCTGACAAAATGTTACTTTTGTCCATATGTAGAGGGTCCTAGATCTCGCGTCTCGTTTTATCTCAATGTTATGATGGTCCAGCCGACGAAAGCTCGCAGCGACATTCTCGGTTTCAATGAACTTGGATAATTCAAATATTAAGGAAACAATTCCAGAAGATTTGTCCTATTAAACTCTGGGCATAAAATAGCACTTCCGGTCTGTCAATCACGCTCGCACATACACGACGGGGAAATTTCCTTCGCGGTCACCCCCCCCCCACGCTCTTTTGCTTAATTCCCACGGATTGTCGAACAGACACCTGTCTCACGTTGCCACGTTCGCTATCTTCGATCAAACGTATTCTCCCGGCCAGGAGTGAACTGCAGATTGCACACATACACACAGTAAAGTTTCAGTTAAGAGTCGAGTCATGGGGTTAATCCGAGGATGGCAGAAGTGGCGGTTACTCTAATTCAAATTGCACAGAGCTATAGCCTAATTGCCGGTATTTGCTTGACTTGGGAGAGAGTAGGGAAGGCGGGGAAGGACGGTGGCCTGGTTGTTTAGCAGGTGTGTGGTGCGGCGAGGGGCGACGGAAGGCTCATTGTAAACCACCCCCGAGTTTACAGTGGCGCTCGGTTTCGTGCCCGATAATACACCTCCCCTCTGCCCTCCGGTATTATCGCGGACTTAATGAATGGACCGCCGACTCTTGGCGAGCTCGACAGCGATAACGAGAATGATAATGATAAACGATTCTCGTTGTTCCGAATCTTTGTCCTTTCGTCGTGTCTCACGTTCTGTCCACGGTGAAGCCAGGGGAAGGATGGCAAAGCTTGCGTTCTCAAGGCGATCTGCAAGGCAGCCGGGCGTAAGCGCGAGGACATCGGCAGGGGGAGCTTTCTCGATGAAATCCTACACGCTATATTCACGTGAGTTGTATATTAAATTGCAGGGAAATTTTATAACTACTACTACCTATAGCCTCTCGTTTACTGTTTGATTTTTGTACAAACATTTGACGTTGCTGATACAAAAAAATTAGCTGCCGCAAACCAGATTTTTTTAAACAATGGATTCGTTCGGGTTTGTAGGAAACTCTTCAATTGGAATTGGGCAATATAATATTTTCCATTTGTATAGACTTTTCACTTCGCTCGTATTGTATGCTGAAGATTGTTTGAAATCTCGAATATCAATACAACGGATGTTGAATAAAACCACGAATTAATGATTGCAGTCTGCCTGGAGGATTGTACGACATCGATCCGATGACCGAGTACGACCGAACGTATCATTTGGGTGAAAATTGCAACGAGGCGTACGCCAAGTGTCTAGGTGTCTTTTGAATTGCCGCAATCAAGCGTAATCGTCTCACGCAAGCACGAGCAGCTATTACAAAGAACTCGCTTTCCCGGCATTTCAGATGATTAGAGCGCTTGAAACACTCGCAAATAACAATCGAATTTAAATTAAGATTTATACAAGCAAATAGCAATAGATATGATTAAAGTGTTGCTTTATCTTAGTGTAAAAAATTTGCGATACTGTTTATAATTGTGACTAAATACTAGCGAAACAATTCTTTGTAATTCTAATTTATTTGAATATAAAGATAAATGCTTAATATTTCTTACTTGTGAAATTAAAAGCTTTTGCTGTTTCGTCATTTAATTATTTAAGAAAATATCGATAATAAATATATTGAAAAGTAACAAAATGGTGAATTAAATTTAATGTGCAATAACGTATTTGTACACGTGACAATTTAATATCTCAGAATGCATTTTAAAAATATCCGTCGTAAATTAATCTATATGGGTATGTATCTCTCCTTTTGCACAGCTTGCGAAATTACTAGCTGTGACCTTTTAGAATTGAGGCATTCTAAGTAGCTACTCCGCGGTCTTTTTAGCTGAACGGAAAGAAGGCAAAATATCGTGGTGTAAAAGCGAATAATAGTAACCGTCGCTACGTGATGAGATCGACAACAATGTCGACAACAATGACGTCAGCAATTCAAATTATGCAGTCAACGTCGTTCTTGGAATTTCCTCGTAACTACCAAATTGCTCGGATTACAACAGAACTTTCAGCACAGAGAGAAGAAGCGAGGAGAGAGAGAGAGAGAGAGAGAGAGAGAGAGAGAGAGAGAGAGAGTCTTCAAAGTGCAAATTACTGTATACTTTATGTTGCAAGTTATTTGTTTTATAACAAATATTTTTGAATAATATTAATGTAATTTTTAAAATTACTTTTCTCAATAGATTGATAATTTTTGCGAATACAATAAATAAGGAAATCTTATTTTTAATTTGGTGTAAATGTTACGCTAGGAGTAATATTTCCTCAAAGTCACCGTCTTCGAGACAACGAGTGTTATAGATCCCTTACACATAATTTGACGTTTCCTCAGTGAGAAACTAACGCTTCCGTCAATACACGCGTGTAGCCTCGCGTAATCTCTGCGAAAAGCAGTTATCGACGCTCGTGAAGTTTCGGATAGACTTGAACGCAATGATACAACGCGACGTCAGTCCCAACATTCCAAGGGAGCGAGTGACTTCAGCTTCGGGAATTACGATTCGCGAATTGACGAGGACTCGCGCTAATGACACGCGATGTAAACTCGGCTACCGCAGCTGACGTTCTCAAGAGGGGAATTGCATTATATGATGGTTTACCGTCACACCGTACGTGCAAACACAGCGTAATGCAATCGTAACGTCGCGCACGACGATGCAACACTCGACGGATGTCTCAGTGCCTGCGGTGCGGAAGCGCACGCCGCGCGCCGCGCGCCGCGCGACCGTGAGAGACGCGCTGTGTATTATTCCGCGGCTACATGATCTATTATTGCAAGCTAAACAGACGAGTCCGCCGTCTGCTGGTTTCCTTAATGCGAGTCAGAATTGTTGCGCGAAATGGACTACGGAGCGGCATTACATTGCGTGCTCGAGGAAAATGGACCACTATAGTACGGATAAGATAGGATAGGATAGAATAGGATAGGATAGGACAGACGCGCGTCGCGCGGCGCGAGTTTGAGAGATACTCCAGGCGTTTATCGCGATTAAAGCGAATCGAGGACCACGAAAGGGACTGTCGCCGCGTCGCGAGAGGGAGTCCAGGCCCATAAATCTATTGCCCTGCTTATTACGATGACGATTCTCTTCGCGTTACGTAGTAGTGGCGATTAACCAGAAATCCCGGGGAAGATCGCTCGATTTTAAGTGCCGGATAAATCACGCGGTCTGCCGTAAGGCTGCGCGGAGTCGCCGAGTGGAAGCGGCAGCGCGTCGTTGGACGAAGAAAAGATAAAAAGGGGAAAAGGAAATGAATTGGAGCGAAGGGGATCGAGGAAATCCGAAAGCCCAAAATGAAATTACCTCGCAGATGGAAGCTGCGAAGATGGTCAGAGAGCACTCGGATCCTTGGGATTGGATAAAACAGGCAGCCCATTCCTGAATATATTTCGCGTGAGATTTACGAAATTTAAAGGCTCTCTCTCGCTAGTGCGCTGGTGGCTGCGGTAAAGTGGGAGGGACGCGGGAGAGCCGATGAACCTCTCATAAAGAACAGCCGAGCTTTTCGCGAGATTTTTCAAGATTAGCATGGAAAAGCCAGGGGACTCCGCAATGGGGGACAGCTTGTCAGATTTTAATGGTCTACGAGAGACCCGGAGAATTAATGAGCTCTCTCTTTCTCTCTTTCTCTCTCTTTTTCTGCGTCGTGCTTGATGATGTGAAAACACCCGGAAATCGGTACCAGTTTGGTCGTTAAATAACTTTATGAAAAAATTTGCGAGACAACGTAATTGCATATTTCGCCATCTTAGCGTTTATTAGAAGACTTCATTTATCTTTTTTCAATCTTTTTCATCATATTAATTGTCATAAAGTTGTAGAACATTCTCTTTTATATTGAAATATATTTTGCAAATGCTTCGTACATACGTACGGAGGGATATTAAAACTTGACGAGGACTGAAATTTATTCTGCCCGTTGCCGCACACACTGGAAAGATATCTTACCGCGACGTAAAATATGCCAGAGCAAAACGTATATGTAGTTCTCGTATGAGATAGGGACACATACCTTATCATAACCGCGAGAGCAGTCCTCCGCACGCGAGCTTACATATACGACTGAAAAATTACGAAAAATTTAACTCGCGTTTACGACGCATACGTGACTTATGCATTAGAAACAATTTTACGTTCGCGAAATAGATAGCTTCGTCCCGTTCGCAGTCGATTTCCGCATGCGTGCAAAGTACGTAAAAATTATTGATAACAGAGAGGTAGTTCGACTGCGGAGATAAAAACGCGATTAACAAAATTTAATATAAAATTTCCATACACATTTGATATGAATTTTGCACACCTAATTATTTATGACAGAGTAAAATTTTCATTTTTAGGATGTATATCACATCTTAAAGCATCATCAAAAATATAAAAATTTTATAGATTGTTCTATTATTACATTTGAGTATCTGCGCAAAGTCTTAGCAAATTTTATTTAGCAATTAATTTTATTAATTCTTTTATTTAAAAGTTTTTTGTTTACTCTTAATTCTTATGTAAAATCATATTTTGTTGTACTTATTTGCAAATTTGATGAGGAAAGATTTTATTTTACTTTTTTATTTGCATGGCAAATAAAATATTTTATTTACACTGCGAATTAAATCAAATTTTTTTTTTGTATAAACTAGTAAAATTCTAATAAATATTCATGCAAAAGTTAATTTGGTTCTATTTACTCGTTTAAAAGCTATTACTAAAAACTGCAGCAAAATATGATTATTTTCACTGCATTGTAAGCCATTATAGCTTGAATTTTTCATTATTTTATTCTCTGCAACTGTGATTTTAGGACCAAAATTCAGCATTAAAAATTTTTTGTCATTGATTAGAAGAAAAAGAATATAAATCTAAGACTTTTTAAATTTTGACAAAGCTGGTATTATATAGTCAAAGCACTCTTAAACATATAACGATAAAATATTATGTAATAGGATTGAATAAAATAATGGCTAACCTGTTGAAATACAATTCAAACATTTTGACAACTGCAAAGTCGCCAATAATTAACAACCATCATTGTTTAAAAGTCAGGTCAATCACGGACAATCACCCTGGCAAGTGTTAAGTTTCCACTTAAATATCCGTCCGTCGATGAATTAGATCATTTCAAGACAGATGTGACAATTCACAGTGCAAACACTGACTCGGCGACGAGCGAGCGACGCCGTCCCGTGGCGAGTCCGCTGCTCGTGTGCGCGCTATGTGAGTGCAATATTTTGACGTAACCGCGAAGGATGTTCCCGGGTTTCCTGAAAATGCTCTCCGTCCCGTGACCTCCCGGGAGGGCTGGCCCGAGGCCGCGCGCCGCGAGAGAGAGAGAATCGCGATTTTCGCGCGGATAATTCCGAGAAATGAGAGCCTCGTGGCCCGTCCTGATTTTCACCGTGATCCTGGACCCGTTGTTGCTCCTGGGGGAGGCGGTATGTCACCGTAATGACACCAACTTAAGTGCCGCTGACCAAAGGTCGGGAGAGACTTTCCTCAGACGTAGACGGGAGCTCACTTTTCCAAAGGGAAGCGCTTTCGTGGTGAGTCAGACGTTTGGGTGTTCGCAACGAACTGCAGGGGGTGGAGAAGGAGTCATCTTTTGTTACGCTAGACTTTTATGAGGTTGTCACCGCTTGCTCTACGGAGGTCGAGATCGGTTAAATCAGTTAGACGAGTGAGGTTCCTCATTTTACCGCGATAACTGCGCTTTTATGAGAAATCATCCTGAAAGCGATCGTGCTCTCTTAAAATCGTATTTATTCGTGCAATCTATAAAATCGTGACATGCGCGTTTCTCTTGTTTCCGTTGGCGATTATGTTTTATTCGTCAAAATTGTTTATTAGTATGCGTAAGAAAATATCTCGTTGTTTTATAATTACTAATGCACTTAAAAAAAAGAAAATTTTTTCAATCTCCTCAGAAATATTAATCTCTGTTTAATTATTTTTTATTTAAATTTGATTAAATTGCTTTCGTTGAATCTTTCAAAAATTGCAGTTTTGTTATTCATGTTCTGTATGGCGAGGTACATATGGAACTGCTTGTTTAGATGACCCTGAGCCTTCTCAAGGCAATTCAGCTTAATGAACCAAAAGGTTGGAACTTGGATCTAGAGTTTGATACTATTTGGCCTATACCTAGCCAGGAAGATTTGAGAAAAGTAGCGATCAAGAGGCCGTCCAAACTAAAACGGCGACATAGACGCGAACTCTATGCCAATTTGGAATTGGCATTGGACAGGTAATAAGAAAGTTATTTTCAATAAATTCAAAGTATTTTTACAATAAACAAAGTCTTACGATATACACATGTTATCTAATATTCTCGGTTAATTGACCTTGTTAAATTACAATTTATTGTTAGCACACACGAGCTTTCACATCTGAAAGTTATTTTTGTTTTATTTAAACTGTTTTATATGAACTCTGACATTTTTAAAAGTTTGCGAAAGCGGTCGCGAGCAAAAGATTAAAACATAATTTTAAATGTCTGATGAAATGTATAAGAAGAATAATTTTGTTATCAAATTACTTTATAAAAAGATTTGAAATTAAAGCAGATGTATATACCGACGATTCAAAATACAATAAACGAGGGAGACTTTCGCAACCGTGTGATAAATATTTAAGTACTAATTTTACAATTAAATTTTATTAAATATCTATTAAACATTGCGAATATATTTCATTAAATGTATACCTGTAGGCATCCCAGAAATTTTACTTATATTTTGAATAAAGATTGAACTTAATTAATTAACATTGTTATCTACTTTAGCCAAAACTTGCCGGGACGATTATGCATTCTACGCACAATTTGCGAGGCGGAAACGATCTTAAGTCCTCCGGGATTTTCAATTATCGAAGATGCTATACGAATTATTTTAAGGTAAGAATGTTTTCAATGTTAAATCTTGAAATATTAAATTTATTAAATCGGTATTTATGAATTTTGACATTGGCATTTTGCACAGCCTGTTGAACGTCTTTAATTTTAAACTTTAAAATATATTATAACGGATTATAATAAATTTAAAGAAAATTATAATGTTATATTGTTAAAAGTGTAATTTTTGAAATTAGAAGATCAGAAATGCTGTTGTACGTTCCAGGAATTTTGAGGATGCTGATAATCGCGATTGTTACGACGTCGCGTATCGAACAAAGGATGATTGTGAGGTTGTTTACCCGTGTCCATTTTCGTTGTTGAAATTATTGTTATATAATTTATATACAGAAGGAACGTAAGAGATAGCCGATTAAAAAGTCAAATTGATAATAAAATTTTGTATAAATTGTATAACGTAATCCATTAGAAGAGTTCATATTTAATTAGAGTAGTTTTTGTTATAGGCAAAAAATCTGTGATATTCTCGATATTGCCTGAATAAATACCTAAAATATATGCATCAAAAGTCATCGATAAAATATAATAAAATAAAGAGGATCTATAAAAAAAAAAAAAAAAAAAAACGAATAAATCAATCCATGTAACACATTCCTGTGTAATTTTTATCTGATATCCCTCGAAGGTATTATTGAATAATTGTCAAATTAAATAATTGCCGCCAAAAACTAATTCCGAAAATATGCAAATTTTCCGGATGTATTCTCTTTTGTGGCTTAATTAGCCACAATTTTGGTCAAGCGAGCATTTCAATTGAAAATTTCAAATTATATCATACACGAAGTATATTTAGCATTACACTAGTGTAATTAAGCGAACAGCGCTTGTTATTATTAGTCCACTAATATATGCAAAGTAATGAGAGGAGGGAATTGGTTTCATATTTGAAATTATCTTTCCGAAATGGCCTTATTTTCAAATGCATGTTGCCACTGACAGCCGCACTTGAATTTATTATATAACTTTCCTCTCCTTGTAGATAAATAAATTTCTATTTTAATGCTCATCAATTAATTAATCTAATAATTCCGTATGTTTCTCTCTGGCTTTATGAATTATTCAACAATAAAAACTAGATTCGAGCCTATATCTCGAAAATAAAAAGTTCGCGAGGTACGCTTGCGATTAACCGCATAATTGGTGCTAAGAAATCGATGGAAAGGATATTAATCGGGAAAAATCTTGCCATAGTGATGATAAACAGTTCTCAGATTATAAGCCCATTTATAAGATACGGAAGTGCATGTGCACGTATACGGGGTGAGATACTCGACGCATTCACATATACACGTACACAAACGATATAGCTGGAAACGTTAATCGCACTAATAGTAGCGGCAATATTTTACGCTCGCACCCAGCAACGTGTTCGGCTCTTGAGCCGTTAATCGTTCGCTAAATAAAGCCAGAGGAACGGGAAGTCCGTGCGTGGTTGGGCGCTAATGAATTCGACAATAGTGCGCGTTCGCCTAAACTGCAGTAATAACGGTCGTTTCGGGGCGGACCCGACCGGGAGATCATTCACCGGGTAACTCTCGTGGACGAGCACCGCAGGAGATCGAAGTAAGTGAGCAGGTGAGCCCGAGGAATATCCGCTTAATTCGACCATCGGTCAGCTGACCGGCCAGCTGAAATAAAACAGCTCGTTTCCATTCCATTTTCGTTTGTGCCTGCGGTCGCGGAGATTCCGGATATTGACCGGAATAATTGGCTGCGGAACGTGTGTCTGTCGAACTCGCGTATGATCGAACAGGGCTTGTGGGGGTCTCGTGAATTTACATACTGATATTTAACACGGGGATTATTTTTCAACGGGGTGTTTTCCAAATCGTGATCGGTGTTTGCAAACCACATTGATTTTCGTAAAAATGTAAAACAGGAGTAGAGGAGGATTGTCGAATGCGTGCCGATCACCTAAATCATACCTCACACCCACATCAATATTTATTTTTATATTTACTCTTAATACAGTATAAACAGTATTTAGTAATAAAAATATGAAGTAAAAGAGAAATACGGACAAAAATTTAACAGATTTTATCTTGTTTTAATTTTTAATCAATTTATTTAGCTGATGATACAATGTAATCACACAATTTTCATACTGAATTTTTTGATAAATTTTTGTAAAAGAATTAGTGCAGAATACTTTACATTTATTGTACGTACATATTTACAATTATTATAACTTTGATATTTGGATATTTATTATTTCAGAAGTTTTCTAAATCGTACGACTACAAATTTTATCACAATAAATGATGTTAATATAAGATTGATAAGTGATAATAGTGAAACTAATAATCAATACAAATAAAAGTACGTCAGTTGCAAAAATAAATTCAAGTCAGATTTATTTTGTCGTTTTTCTTTT
Source organism: Solenopsis invicta (assembly GCF_016802725.1). Lineage (NCBI taxonomy): Eukaryota > Metazoa > Arthropoda > Insecta > Hymenoptera > Formicidae > Solenopsis > Solenopsis invicta. Next base: position 25,363,669 of record NC_052669.1, read on the forward strand.
TCCATTATTGTTATTCATTTGTTATTAAATATTTAATTTTTTTCTTAATAAATTATTAATAAAAAAAATTAATGATTCTTTATACTTCTTTTAATTTATTTTACTTTATAAATTTGAAACTTAAAACAATACGACTTTGGGGTATCCAATTAGAGTACAATTTAGGCGACAGGTTGCAACATGTTGTTAAAGGCTTATAATCAATTAATATGTTATTGATGAAAGATTAATCATTGTATTGTAGTAATAGACGGCTGAAACATCGAGCTACAATTTCCAACGTTCATTGGCGCATAAATCAATATACTGTATAAATAGGAAATATAATAAAAAATAATTTATATGTACTCATTTGGTAATTTTTTCTTCTCTATTTCGTAAATGGTAACTCGTATTATTAATTGTAATAACAAATTAAATAAATTAGAATAATTTAATACCTCTCTATCATTTGGTATTTAAAATCTATCCTTTCATTCATCGTTTTATCGAATCGCTTCGGTAAAGGCGAGTTGATATCGTTTTGCTCGAATGAATTTGCAGATGAAGTACGTCAGGCGTAACAAAAGAAGTGACGTTTCCGATATTCGATGTAGTCGCGTGGGGGGAGGGGGGATGGAGGAAGAGAGAGTGAACGACGATGAAAAAGAAAGTTTGTCAGATACGTCGATAATATGAGGCAGCCTCCAAGCCGATTACTCATGCTCTTGTCACTCGGAAGATCAAACGCTACAACTTCTTGCTTTTACGTAACTTTCGCGTAACGTAATACATTTCGTTAATTTCGTACTGAAGTTCTTCCAACAAATTCAATTTAGCCAGCGCGAACTGTTAATTGATTAATCATAATTCATTTACGAGGTGGCGAATCGCACGCTTGCGTGGTTCTGGCGATATTGCTCGGTGAATTGACGTATTTAAGAGCAACGTTGGCATTAACGTCACTTTTAAACCGCCATCCCAGTGGCGGAAAATCGGTGCGTGTATCGAAAGAGACGCAGTCGATCGTAAAATGAATTGCCGAGACACGTCCGCGTCCTAAATTGCTTCTGGAAACGCACGTTGAAATGGTATTATACCGATACGCAGGTACATGAATACAGCGCCGCTGTATTCCGCAGGGTATCGTAGCCGTCATCGATCGATCATTCCTAGTCCCCCCCATCATTTTTCCACGGCGAACTAATTTCCTACTTCCTAAAGAGCTTACCGAAGTGAGTTACGGGATATTTTTACCGCAAAGAATCGGTCTCTCCCGTCCTACGCAGGAAGTTCTATTTGCCTCACCGTTACACGAAAATACTCGGTCAACCCTCGTCGGACGCGCCCCCGCGACCACGATCGAACGATTTTCTTGGACAATTTCCTGCCTGGGGAAGATTATGTCAACGATATCCGCCGCAGAGCTCCGTGAACTCTCGTGCGTCACTCTTGATGCTTTCGGCACGCCGCGCCGCGCGCCGGCATGATTGAATTAATAGTACCGGCTGATATGTATCTTCGAATGTTTTCCTTGTATAAACTGAACTAAATAAGCTTGGGATTTAATCGAAGTGATTATCTACTCATTAAATATCTATAGAAGATAATGATACTTGATCTCTCTTCTACATGCTACATATTATAAGCGCGAGGATTATATTTCAATGTAATTGCTCTATATATGTACATTCTCGCGCAATGTAATTATCTCTTTTGCAAATTTTGCGTACTTGCTCTCTTAATCCATTATACGACATGGTAATTGCAATTTCTGTAACGATTTAGGAGAGAGTTGTCACACAAATGCGTACAATTTAAGTTATTTTTTATTATATTTCCCGTTATTGAGGTTTGTATTCAAATGAACGTTGGAAATTACAGATTGATGTTTCAGTCACTTATGACTACAATGTATTTAACCTTTCATCAATAACAATTTAATTTATTATAAGCTTTTTAGCAACGTGCTGCAAACGGTGCGATGTAGGCAACCGGTCGTATGGCTTGAATAATTTAAAGTAGCGAAATTTATGAGTTATAATAATTAAAAATATATGAATAATTAAGGAATCGTTGACTAATACTTACTTTATTAATAATTGATCGAAAAAAAGTTTTATAATTAATAAATAACAATAATGAAAAGACAAGGACGTAGAAATAAAACTGGCTTGAATGTATTTTTTAAATTGACACTTTTTGTTTGTATAAATTATTAGTTCTATATTCTTTTTATACCAACTATACCTGATGTTTTAGTGTTGTTCACACGTACAAAATAAGCTGTTAAATTACTTATTTTTCATTTATTTCATATTTTTATTATTAAATATTGCTTATACATATTATGTAAAGATATAATATCGAGTATTGGTGATATTTTGACAACTGATATATATTCGGTAACTCTCTCCTGAAAGCCCGTTATGTGTTTTCTTTGCAAATGTGCGTTCGCATTTATAAAACTTTATTATTGCTCCGGGCACAACGTCGAATCTCGTTTTTTGTTAGATGATGCGTGCAACACGGTTATTTAACAAATACGCTGGCAGAATTACACGACGCTAATATTTGCCATTTAATGCATCATCTGCAGTAAACCCGAAACGAGATCAAGGATGGAGCACTAGCGGACGACGTTTCTCGTTGATCAGAATAGATTTTATCGAATTCCAAGCTCAAATGTAATCGAACGGCCGCCACATCTAATCAGACTTGTTTCACGGGATATGTTGAACGGGGTTGACGAGATCTGACGATACTAGCGGATGCGGACCGATCGATTATTGGTTTTCATCGGATACCGGGTATCCGACGTATTATTGTATTGGCAAAAAGTCGACGGATCTCAATCCGCAGAAACAGACCGTGTCCTTCGTATCCTTTGATAGCCCGCCCGCTAAATTATGTGGACGGCGACTCGACAATGTCATTCTTGCGCAAACTCGCAAAACGTCACGATCATTTATTCATAAAAATCGTTAACGGCGCATTCTGGCGCAACGTTAGTCTCCGTGCGAACGTGTCTAATAAAATAATATTTCATTTAAAGTCTGCGCCGTGCATGTCATATTACGAGGAAATTATCGATGAACTGACGTTAACGAACCTCTCGGATGCATTGTACATAAACAGTTTCTCCACGCGTCGATTCTCCGGCATAACAAATTTTACATCGTCCTACGCTACCGCTAGCGACCGTGGTGCATTAATAATCCAGCGCCGTTGCAATTAATTGGCTGCTGAAGGTGGTCTGCAATTTGAGCGAGCAACGTTTTGGCGTGATTATATATCTGCGCCAAGGTAATAAGATCTATATTGGTGAGGATATCTGACGTAGAGAGAGCAGTAATATTCACTGACAAACGATGTATATACATTGAGAAGAGGCACGACGGAAAATAAACACAGACACAGTAAGAATAGACCGTGTCTACTATTGATCAGACTAGGTTAGGTGAAGTAGGTGAAGATTAGATAGAAACAAAAAACAAGAAAATAGTTGTCGTATTTCCTTCTTTCTCTGATTCACGCTATTGTCTCTTCTCTCCTTTATTGTCAACTGTCTTCCGTTTCTTCCTTCTTCAGGTTTCGCGCTTCCATAGACGAAGAAAAGATAGACGCTCGGATTATCTACAATAGATGCAGATCTGAAATTAATTATAATGGAGCATCAAAATAATTACGTAGGACATGCTCGAGCATGATGAGCAACGTTGCAAAAAGTTTCGACATTCTAGCAACCAGCTTGAGCATCTTACATAATTATTTCGTTCAACAAAATTCTTTTCAGATCTGTATCTGTAGCACAAAATCGTTCTTTCCGCGTAGCTTCATCTTCATCGCGTTTGATTCCTCGATTTAGCTTCGAAGGTTTCGAGGACAAGACGAGAGAGAAAGAGATCGCAGAGAGAAATGCGACAATATCCTGCTTGTCGTGACGTGGGGAGCAAAATTCCCCAGGAGGAAGAAGGCGGGCAACCTTCCGCAGGATCCATGGGATTCGTGGCCGGATACGCGAGGATGGTGATCGATGTATAATCACGTGAGAATGTACAATTCTCTTCCTCACAGTGTCTACATGCACCGTGTAACTCTCTCGCGACGCGCACACGTATTTCCCTGCCAGGAAAGAAACTAATGCCAGCAATTCGGAAGTTTTCCGGGTTAACGTTGAGGAAGAATGGCGATCGCTGGTGCCCTACCGCGGAACGAAAAATTAATTTTGCATCCACGATAAAACGCGCGCTTTTTCGGCCGTAAGCTCCTTAACTTTTTAATAACCTACATTTTTTAAACACCCTTTGCCGCTTCTAAAACATTTGTTATTTGCGATACCTAACGTCCATTTCACTCGTCACGGAAGGATATTACGTTACTTTAATTTCAATTTATAATAGTGCAATGTAAGAATCTTGCGGTATCGGAAACAAGGAAACGTTAATAAGAGGGATGAAATTCAGTAGAAGTTTAAACTCTCCTAATGGAATTAAAAAAAATTAAAAATTATTTTTTTTATCGAACACCCTTTCGCAATTTCCCGACGTTCGTATCTCGACGTCGTCTTTCCTAACACGTTAACTGGAGAAACGATCTTACGTATAACGACATAGTGGATTTGACGTTTAATTCTGGGTTTAGGCGACGCGAAATACCGAATTAAAGTTCCAAGCCGGCTCTTAAATACCTGCGAGCTCACGATAAATCTAGCCATTGGAGCGTAACCGACCGGATTATTTATCCCAAGATTATTTCCTCGCGTACAATTCCAACTTCCGGTCTAATCCTCTCGCCGATCGCTAACGCTCGGTCCGGAGTCACCAGGCCGAATCACGGGGCCGGTGGTTTACGGCAGTTCGCTCCTCGCGAGCGATCGCGGCCACGGGCAAAAAGGCGGCATTACCGGCGTCGCTCATGGGCTGCTTTTATTTCAGGAAAGTCGTCGAACAATTTCTCAACGGATTATACCGAGATTTGCTCTCCGGAAAGTTGGGTAATTCCTTTACAAGTTCGCGCTGGAAGAAGTTTCGCCCCCGCCGTTCGCCTCCCCCTTCGATTCGCCGCCGCCCGTCTTCTCCTCTTTTTCCCGTCTTGCGCCCTACGAGGACAATGGGAATAATTTCCTTTCGCATCAAAGCGCCTCCCTGACGCGACGAAATTAGCGATTCGGTTTCTGCGGATTCTCAAATCTGGATTAACGTTCAAAAGAGTGACGGATGAGCTTCAGCCGCGTCACTCTGTGTAAAAGTAGCTAACGCATCCACTTTTACTTTTTAATAAGAACAGTTTGTGTAACTTGTACGACATATGTTTTATATCTTGTATATCTTATAATTTATATATAGCGTAATATTTCTTAAATATTTCATAAAAACGCATCAGCTTAACTGACAATAATGCAGACTGTTTTTTTACAGTATTGCAATGGATTACAGTTCCAAGTACCTGATATTTTTAGTTTTCTGCCTGGTATTGTCCGAGTACGAAGCGGACGATAAATACCAAACGAATCTTTCCAGGAAACGACGTTACGTCGTTTTTCCAGAGGGCTCCACATTTTCTGTAAGTATCGCACAATACCGATCCATTATCGCAAATAATCTCTGTAATTTCCGCTTAAACTGAAAGTGGCGTTATTCGTAGCGCTAGAAATCGTTGTGTTAGCTCGAACAACAGATTTTTAGAATACGGTAAATATTAATTTAAATGCAAATGTAACGAGTGCATTAATTAATTTAACATTTAGTTGTAAGGGACGTCGCTCGCAAGCTACTGCATGCGGTAATTAACTCGATAATTAATTACTTACCGATTCAATGCACTTGCCATTAGGTAATTCTGAGGTTACATGCTGGAATTATTGCATTTTATTATCATTTACATATCACATACTGCTGTCATATTTTTGGATGCGCGTCATCGAAATGACTTTCATCATCAACGGACGATCGTAATAAATGATCGCAACAATTGTCGTAAAGATACAAAGATGAGGAAACAATAGATCGCATTGTACTCACCAACTGTTCTCAGATCGCCCTTTGCTTGACCGTGCACACCCTGACGCCGGACGACATCTTCACAGAGGGTCTTAACTGGGGTATCTCCTACGATCTGCCTAACGAGAGCAAGCCCGCCCTCGAGCCTTTCTTAGAGCTAAGGAACGATAAACTTAAAACTAGCAACAAGCACAACTATTACGGTTCCACTGCAATCGCCAATAAATACGGCGTTCTGAATTCAAAATGGAATAACAACGTCAAGCAGTACTTCGTACCTGGCAGAAAAAAATATTCCAAGTCAGAGTATTATTACTTGCAAAGGAGACACCGGAGGGAGCTCTACAACAAACTGGAGGTCATCATGAACGCGTAAGTATTTCTGCACTGAGAAAAAGATACTCAAAAATTTATTTGAGAGACATAAATTTATTTCACTGAAATAAATTTTTATTAAAGTAAAATTTTATTTCTAAAAAAATTAACCAATTAATAAGAAAAACGAGATTTCACAGAAATATATGTTCTGTCGTCACAATTAAATTTTGTTATAACCACAGTCGAAAATAACGTCATAATTAACATTTGCTTCTAAATATTTTGACTTTTTTTTCAGTGCAATTATTTTTATGAAACTCGCAATAAATAAAGCAACTAGAAATGATTAATCATCTAGAAGCCGCATCATCTTATCGTCATTTAAGAAAATATCATTACATATGAATATTAAGCGTATGATGATATATTTGTTCTTAAGTAACAAAGGATTATGTCAATTTCTTATGAAAAATTTGTTCTAATAAATAATCTTTTAGTTTGAATTTTTCATGAAGCTCGGTAGACTCGCGTTTAAGGATTGAGTAGAGTACTCTGGGCAGATCGATAATGCATAATAACGCGAATGGTTAGGCATTAAGCAAATTATGACAATAACACGGCGATGTAATGATCGATGTTGTCTGAATTGCAATCCGATTAATTCTGCCCCCGATAACGATTAATAATACCTGCGGCCGCGTTAAGACAACAATTTCTCCGGTTCAACCCTACAGTCACGCCCACCGTCATCCATTCAAATTGAACGAATATATTAACCTGGATTTCAGCGTCTCTCTTGATAGAAGAGAGCGACGAATTTTCACAAGACACGCTCAGACGAGAGACACCCTCAGTAATAAAATGGAACGGCGGTTTTAGTGGCTCCAGAGCGATTGAACGGGCCCGTCTTGTCTCTTTATGGAGACCCGTCGTAGTACCTCGATTTCCTTCCATGTCACCTATCGCGGCGTACCGACGTATCGACCGCATTAACGGAGGAAAAGCCGATACATCGCGATAATGATGGCGAGGCTGAACTCTTCGTACCGCAATGTCGGTCGAAGGTAGAGACGCGCTATTATCACGTCACGCGAGCTTACAATTTGTCAAGTCATATTGTATTATCGGACGGATGTACGACGGTAGCAATTACACGGTGGATTTAGCCAATTAATTTTAATTATTAGGCGAACCGCGTTTTACCGGAACGCTAACATCAATCACCTTGAATGCCAATTGTCTGATATTTCATATTAGGTTCGGCAATCTTGAATTCTTCAATTGAGATTTTTTTCATAAAAAGCGTTCAATAGTTTTTTATGTAATATCAAAGATGCGTGAAATACAAATCAATTGTGCAGAGAATTTAATCAATTAATTTTAATTATTCGACGCAGACTTAAATTGCGTTTTATTGGAATGGAAATATTGATCATCGGAATGTATGATATTTCATGGTTCGGGTTTTTCTTTTCGCGATCTTCCCATCTAGAAAATTTTACGTCGCGTTTTACGTAGATATTTAATGGAGATATTACGTAGGTTATAACTTATATGTTATTTCCGATAAAAAAAGAGTCTAAATTAATGGACGAATAAAATCAAAAGTATAGGGATATAAATAAAAAAAAAAAACTCAAAGATAAATTACGATTTAGTTCATGCTATTATTTATAATAAATTATACGTGAGCTCAATTGACGCAATTTAATTTTAATTGAGATGGAATGTAACATTGATGTTGGCACATTTAACCTATTATTGTAATTTATTGGCACTGATTGACTATGTTCAAACAACGTACAGAGTAATAAATATCTACTGAACAATACACGACCAAAATAAAATTGAGGACGTGTCCGCATAAATATTCCAAAATCTCTGATAACTTCATATTTGACTCTATTACTTTTCATACCTGAAGTTTTCATGGCAAAAAATGTTTCTAATTAAATTTTTATCAATTTACTGTGTTTATCTGTGAAACTTGGACTGCATTGCTTCAGCTTTCCCAGTCAAATATTTCTTTTAAATTGCATTAAAGTTTTGTTGTAATCTGTTAGAGTCGATTTTTTTTCTCCATGAAAATATGATTTGAGACATCTTTCTTATCGTCGGCCTTCCAAGTAGGCAAAAACAATCTTACATTTAGAGAACATTGCACTACATTAATGAAAATATAAATCTGCGTTATTTATAACGCTTACGAAGCAAATAACTTTGCGACTGCAGCTGACGTTACGTGGCGACAAAAAGGGGGCCATTTGTCGAGTCTCGCATAATTCAGCGAACGCATTTATTGCATCCCTCGGGACGCTTTTAAAGACGTTTATCGAACGACATTTAGCAACGCCGTTTACTCCATCCCGCCCGGGATAACGAGGAGAGCGTCAGAGTATTGCGGCTAATATCCGTATGAAATCATTCACCCCTCCGCTGAGAAGATGCTAAAGTGGTGGTTTACGCCCGGCGTCTTACGACGACCGCTCGTGTTATGCAACGATAGTTTTCGCTATATATACGAGTGTGTATGTGTAGAAGAGAAAGGGGGGAGGGGAGGGGAACGTCGCCGATGGTTTATAAGGGATTGGTCGGTGGTGGTAGTGCCGTTGCTGCGGCTTAAGGGTGGCATGAATCAGAGGGTGGCGCTTCCACGGTCGCGAAACGACGCGGCGGCCCGATAGCGGCGACGGGGGGTTGTTTCTGAACGGGTCTGGCGGACCATTTATCCGTTTCTCGGGCCAACGACCACGGGAAAATAGTTTCTCTCTCTTCCACGGCCGAGGCCATAACCAGATTTATACCTTCTGCCAGGGTGGTCCGATTATTTTCGTCGGCGACGTTTCGTTTCTTGGTCGAATAAGACTGCAGCAATAGCAACCAAGGGTTTTTACCCGAAGAACGCATAGTGCCGGAGATATTTAACTCGGGAAACTTTGTAATAACGTTGGCGATAGCTCGAGAGAAGAAATTTTCCGTAAATATGATCCGTAGCGCAGAATGTTGAGCATTTTAGAGTGGTAAAATTTTAATTATAATTGTTACGACAAAAAATACACGTCGGTATAAAAACCGTTAATAAAATGTACTTAATGATTGATTTTAATTAAAATCTTTAATTAAAGTTTTTTTTTTTTGACGGGCAATAAGAATAATAGATATGACTGTGTATTTAAACATCTCGTTAGTGTTAAGGAAAATTGAAACATTTTATTTACAGAACTCGTAGATTAACAGCGATTTATATACAAACGAAATAAGTTAATGGCATTTGCATAATGTAAAAGAACGAATGGGATAAAATGGTACATCAGATTGTCTATGTTAAGCTAGTGGTATTAATTCCATCTCGTCTCTTCGAGAGAGAGATCCATTTCGTTAAGATTCTCCCTACAAAATAAATAGCAGGCATTTACCTAGATTGGCGATCGCGAGATGTGTTCGAGTTCGTCATTTACTTATAATAAATGACTTGTCTTATTTTTTTTCGCCCAGCATTCATCTTTTCAGTCTCTTTAATGCAAAAAAGTTTAGATAGTTATTATTTAATTTATTTACGATAAATCTGCACATTGTACAGAAATTCACGTTTCTCTATTCTCTTTTAGAATGGGCTTCGACGGCAGGACGTGTATTCTACGCGCGCTTTGCGAAGCATCCCAACGATTAATGCCGAAGGGAAACACCTTGATAGAAGAAATGATGAGAATATCGTTCTCGTAAGATTCTTAAACGATAAATAGATTTGGCAAATTTGTGCTTCGAAGGATCGTGGATTGGTGTTTTATTTTTCAAATTTTTTCCCCTACATTTCACTCTAAGAATTCATGAATATTAAGTGCCGCGTAACTTTAAAATAATGTGATTCAAGAAGGGAAAAGAATAAATGCGGTGGAAGATGCAGTTAACTGATATTAAGAAGGTGTGCAAGATTTATAATAACGCTAAATAAATAGCTTTCCTTAAAGTGAATTAAACGCAGACTGAGTCATATTTTAAAAACTTTTAATAAATGCGAAATTTTTCTTTATCGAAAATCTATTGTAGTTAAATCTGTAAAAATTTGTCACGCTTTGGTATTACTGTTATTAAATTAAAAATAAAAATTCTATTATCCACTAGACATTAACTGGTCGAGTTTTGTTAGCTATTTGTCCTCTCGTTTGTGAAAAACTCTTTACTCTCAACCGTTTGCACAAAAGCTATCGAGAGTGTCTCCACATTTTTGTTCGATTGTATTATTTGCTACTATAACTTGACCTATTTGTTTGAAAAACATCCTACTTAAAATCTTGTACAGCAAATAAATGAAAAGCTTTTGTAAAAAATGTATTTACGATACTTTTACATATTTTCTTCTTAAAAAGTCACGAAATTAAATTCAAACAAAATTGTCGTAATTAAATTTTCTATAGTTTTCACTTAATTTTATTTAATATGAAATCTGCTAAAAAAAAACTTGCTTCAAAATGTTGTATGCAAATTTGTTGGCGTTAAATTTTTTGAAGTTGAATCATAGATAATTCTATATTCTTTACAAAAACATTCTTTCATATAAATGGATTAGAAAAGTGATTGAAAAGATTTTTTTAATCCCTAAAGACATTATCCAACAATCGACTATTATGAGCAGCCTACTCACCATCTCCAGCAGTAACGGCCGATTTGCAAGAATTAGGAAACTTCCGCGGAAGATTTTCTCCTGAGAGACTATCACTCCCCCATCATTTTAGAAGAATATTTCAAACATAATATCTCGGTGGGATACTTGATATAGGGAGGGCCAAGACGCTGCCCTCGATCTGGCTTTCCTCTTCCCCCACCTCCACTGATTTTCCACGACCCTTCGACGTGTAATTCGATCGTTGCCATGTAGGCGGGTGAATGCACGACTTGCAATCTAAAAGGTAACTCGCTTCGTCTCTCCCTCGTTGCAGATTACCTCTGAAGAGAGTGTTCTCCTTCGAGCCGGAGGAGCATCGCACGTACACCCGGGCTCATAAAGCCGGCCACGAGGGCAAGGACTGCGCAGCCATGTTTCCCGGGTGCAGTTTCTCCCTCATCGACTTGGCCCTCGGGAAATATAACGCACCCCTGTCCGACCACCCCGAAGATACTACGGACCACGCCGGAACTTTCGGCGCGGAGGACGGGCCTGCCGTGGATTGGCCGAGATACATGAGGTAACGCGATGCATGCAAACGGCAGCCTGATTTTCGACGCTGCGCAAACATGCGGAATGCCTCTTACCATGCCGACGATTCGCCATCGACTGAAGTAAATGATCCTACGGACGTCAGAAATTTGGTTAACTAAATTTACTTGGTAATTTTTTTTAAATACTTAATTCTTGCTCATAAAGAACGGTTTTCCTAAAGTATCTAAAAATTTATCTAGATATTGACCTAAAAATAATTGTGTTATATCATCAAGATAATTACGAAGGACGTACAAGCATGTTGAACGATGTTGCAAAAGGTTTTGACACTTTAACAGTTTGAGCATCTAAAATATACAATAGAAGAAAAATTTCTAATATAATTGTGTAAATTTCACTATATAATATTAAAATCAACTCTCCGATAATTAATGTTGCTATTTGTTTTTTGTCGTTGTTATTATTGTGTGTAAAAGCACAAGCGCGAATTACGTTCAAACAAACTAATACGCGATTTACGAGTAGTACATCATTAAACAGAATGACGCTAATAACAGAGTTGAAAGTGGAAAGTGGGACGCTGAAAACCGGGGGAACATTTCACATGGCGCCGGCGAGGTGGATATGGTTGATATGCCTCATAATATAAGCTATAACAATGTTCCTCGTTATCGTGCATGATAGAGTATGATTTAACTAATTGGATTGGATTATGTCGAATGAGCGATGCAGGACACGAAATGAGAAAATGTATTGGGAACCAATAAAAGCAGATTGAAGAAAAAATGGCTTGAGAACTGTCGGAATTCAAAAGAAACGCATCTGTTCCGTTTCTGCAAGTATTTCGCTAATATTGTATATGATATTTTAGAATACAAAGACTTCTTTGCATGTCATTTTTAGCGAAATTTATGTAATACTAGTTTATTAAATTAGAGTTAAATTTGGTTAAATTAGAATTCATGTTTAATAACAAAAACAAGAAAAGAATTGCTAATCGAAGAAACAAAAATTATCAATTATATCGATAATGGCAAAAATGTATGTACTTCGATTTTGATTATAATACTTAATACAAAGATAATTCTGATTATTTGTTTACAATAAATAATATATATATAGTATCTTTTAAATTATAATATATTAATGTATAAATTGCAAGTGTCGATTGCTGCAAAATGTGGGGTTCATATTTCGCGTCCATAACTCGTAAATCACGGAATTCAAACATATGCGCAGATGCAATTCGAATCTGAATAAAGCCATATTTTGCATTTATAAAGTTGCACTTAAAACATAATTAATATTTTACACAAAATACAATTTGTTGAATCTTCGATAATTTTTAATCGTTTACAAACTAAATCAAATTTTGAAACCTGACAAAGTAGAACCTGATAATTAAAACATGATTGCAAATAACATACGATTGCAAATTTACGCACCTATTTATTTTAGCATATATTCTTAAAGTTTGATTAAAACATTTAGATGTAACAAATTCTGTATTATGAATCTTGATAAAAAAAAACCACGCAAGAGACGCGCAAAAAAAAATTATTATTTAGGAAGGTTATACACATCAATCTGTATTTATTTTATGTTTCTTTCTATCCACGACTTCCATTTAGGGAATAACCATTTTTCCAATATGTTATTATAAAGTATACAAGAAGATAGAGGTTTAATCGTGCACGACCAATGTGGATTGTGAGATGTGACACAAAATGGGACAGTGCATCAAGAAGCGGTAAAAGTAGCAGGGGGTGAATGATGGAAACCAGAGAGGAGAAGAGTACCCTTGAGATAGCACTTATGTTGTATTTGCACGTGTCATAAATACTTTATATCGTTGCAGAAAAAAAAAATAATTTTGCTGAAACCTGTTATACCTGCGTGCATCTCGTTGTAGGAGAGAGTTATCGATTATCGAATTATTATTGGCTATATATAAATAGATAAAAAAATGAATCAATTGTACTTGATTTTTTGATTGTTAACACACAGAAATTAAGGTATGATTTATGAAACCAGTACGCATTTAGCAATTCTCTCCTGAATTTATTCTAGTATAGCATATAAATTCTGCTTGATCAAGTAGTTGAAATTTTCTCAAAGGAATTTCAAAATTTTAAGATTCTATTTAAAAAGTACTTGAATGTCATTTGCAACGATAACAAAGTTAATTTAAATTTTTTTTTCCAATCAGTCTGCATGGTTATAATCTTTAATTTCTATTTCTCACCGTTCCCTCTCATTTTTGCTTGCGGCTCACATCTGATATCATAGCGTTGTCGCGGGATAAAGAATAAAAAATTATTTCGGCCCTTCGAGGGACCTTCGGGCAACACCGGTAACGATATAAGAATGACGAGACTGTTTCATCCTGTGGGCCACTGGAGAGACATTGTGCGAGAGGCCCATCGTGCCCTCGCAGCGAGAGAAATTGATTTTGGATTTATTCGATGACGTCGGTGTCCGGTGGGCGCCTCCACGGGAATAATGACACTCTCGTGGCGTCGATGTAGGTATTACTGGCGATGAAAGAAATCCGATATATCGATCGCGAGGAGAAAACGGGGCTCGTTAATAATACTAGGTCCGGTAATTTTCGCTATTAACAGTAAAGTAATATCTGTTATTGCGTTCATAACAAGATAATGGAAAGATTCTAAAAAAAAAATCTTCTCGACAATCTGCCATAATTCTTTTTTTTTTGTTATTTACTATGCATCAATGCAAATAATGGATCTGCGTAGGACTTTCTGGATGACGTTAATGTCGTTAATAGCCTCGATAATTTAGCGCTTGGCAGACACCATTGGATTTATTTACGACGAAACTGGGGAAACGTTAAAAATTTTTTATTAATTCAAGATCGATTCTAAGATAATGAAATGTCGAATAAAATGCGGAGCAAGATTATGAGATATTTTTACGAGTTGTTACTCCGTGGAACGGCGGAGAAGCCATTAGATGCTCTTTCGCCCTATTTATACCATAAAGGTTGCTTTGCGTTTTATTGCCAACGCGTACGTCGTGTTTGTTTTGCCAGTAAGGGACGCCCTTTTTGCTCCATTGCAAGGTGCGGCTTTTTATCGTTATACGGCGGGTGCGATGCGCCTATCTTGGCGCGCAGCCTCGTCACACGTGTAACTCTACCTTCTTCTGAACGCGCGCACGGATAAAGGGACTTCGAAGTGCATCCATAATAGGCGGATCGGCATCCTGTAAAAGCGGCCGGCGCATCTCGTAAAGTCGCAATTAACTAACGGCGTGTTGTACCAAGCACGTGAATTAACTGTAATTCAGGGCGCGTTTCTAAATCGGATTAAACGAGGCGAGGCGAGGTGAGGCGAGGCGAGGCGAGGCGAGGCGAATCACGAGTTTTTATCAAATCTACCTCCCATAATTCAGTAATCTACGTTGCAATATGTACTTGTAACGCGACTCATAGGAAGGGACGCGTTTTAGCGCAAACCCCGACAAACAAGCTCGTATACGCGCGCTTAACGAAGTGGCTGAAATTCGTGTGGATACAACGAGATATAAATTTTAAGCGCCGCATTCCTTTTTTTTTTTAATTTCGCCAAAGCCTTAGAAACTTATTTAATGTCTCGCACCTGCGCGACACGATAAAAATTAGATTTAAGAAAATTATGCCGGCATAATTGCACTGACGGAACATTAATGTTGCCATTTAATGGCAATTAAAATGGGAAATTCAATTTTTTTTACATTTTCAGTATAGGCCGCTCTATCTTTCATAGCGAACTTATTAAAATTAATAAAACGGCAGACCTGTAAGATTCATTAGTGACCGAAATTAATTCTCATTTATGCTTTTTTCGAACATGCACAACGTTCTATAAATCCATCGATATTTAATCGTAAGAAGGAAATTAAATGTACACCCTTTGACAAAGAAAGTTACAAGTGTAGAACTGTGTGCGTAACCTTTTTTAGTCCAAGAACGTAACATAACACTTTTATCGTTCACTTTTACCGTCTGCCGAATCTCCTAAAAATATCGCTTTACCGTGAATTTGAATTTAGGAGTAATTCGAGCCGCGTTAACCGTCCGTGAAACGGAGCGTATCAATTATAGGCAATTCGGCATTTTATCCGACAGCGACAACGATTTTATTATACTTCCTGCCCGCCGCGCACGGCGATTTCATTTTTGATCGCGGCGGTCCCCTCTCTCCCTTTTCTCTTCTTTTTTTTTCGCCAGTGAATAAAATCCAGTAAGAGCGAACGGATATCGATTCCACAGCGGTGGCACCGCCCCAGTTCGCGGGCGTGGTGTGTAGGCCGCTTATAACGGTCTTCCTTCTCTGGACGACACCCGCTGATTCTTCCTACGGTTAGCCGCAATTTCCGCAGCCAAGCGATACGTAAGAGACAACTTCTCCCCCCCTCCCCTCTCGCCAGCCCTGTGGCTCGGTCGAGCGTTTACACGTGGCATCGAAGAACGGATGGCAGCCGAAGCCGGGTGCCGTTTATGCGGTCGATGCGACGGCGCGACGATGCTGGATTCACAGCGCGTCGCGACACCCCCGTGGGACTCGGGGTGCGCATCGTGAGCGCACTCGCCGCCGCCGTTGCTCTCACGCGAGACGCCTGTCGAATATGTATGCTTTTGTTATTTTATAACACGAGCGTCGAGGGATGCGCGATGTGCGGCAACCGCGTGCGCACGTTCGCGCCAGCCACCGTGGCGGAAGGATCGCGTTTAACGCTTTTTCAGACCCTTCGACCTATACAGATCCAAGTATTTTCACATGCGGATGCGATATTTAATTACCGTAGAAGCTACCTGTTCCTATATGCCATTTTGTGCTAAATGTCATCGAGAATTTAATTTGTAGAATAGAAAAACTGTTATTAATATGACAGCAATTCAATCTATATGTAGACAAAAGCGATATTTTCCAGTAGAGAAATCGATGCGAGCCGCAATTCTTTTTGAATTAATATGTAATGTGAACAATTAATATTATTTTAAAGATTACAAGTAATAAAATATGATAAATTTATGCAATTTTTACTCTCTTCACTAATATTTTTCGTCCGACCGATTTTTATCCATGGAAGTTTTTCGAAACTTCAAAGGATTCCTCACTCCTTATGATCTCCTAAAAAAATCTTCGTAGCGGAAGAGACCTTTGTGCAATAAGACGACCGAGACCATCAATTTTCTTAAGAATAGCACAGGGCTTATTTCTGTTGGATACCATGATTGTGTTCAACGTCGCTTTTTTGAACAGTGAAAATTTTGTAAAAATTTTTGCAAATATACTATTTTCTTTCAAAATTAAGCGATTTAATTAGTTTATACGTGTCAATTATATCGATTAACTTTAAACTCAGCTTAATCATCGTATCGTTTTTTTTCTATAGGTAAAACTTAAAAAAATTATGATCTAGAAAAATGCATAGCGATTGGAATTTTTCAAAATTAAAGAAAACGAGGTCTGAAAATATTAGCGATCTGTAAGAAGCATAGTAGTCTATGATCAACATCCAATAACGATACAATATACTATTCTCTTTACTTGTTAAAGTATGAGGACGTTCAGTTTCTGTATAAAAGGAGAGCCGCGTTTATTATCGATCATGATCGCACAATAGCGCGTTATGGGCGCGGTCCGAATGAAAAATCCCGATGACTCGCCGTCCATCCGCGTGGCTTGACGTAACGACTTTTATGTGGTCGAACTTCCAGTCCAAACTACCCGTCGAAAGAGTTAATTATAGCGGAAACTTTTTAACGGCTCCCGTTCGAAGCAACATTCGATGAAAATCCAACGAGGAGTAGTCCGCAAAACATATCGCCTCGTTTGCGATGTTGACGCGCAAATAGTGAACGCGGGAGGTGAAGTGCGCCAGTTTTCGATAGGGAGTTAAATCGGAACTTTATTGTCGATTGCACCGCAACAGTTTTCTTGCCTCTTGTTTTTCAATCTCTCTCTTTCGTTCCGTTAATAAGTCACTCTCGTGAGTTAAACGGGCACGCCGCAGTCGCTCGTGAAAGCTTGTCGACGGGAGCTGTCAATAATAAACACTCGGTAGAGTCGCTGTTAATTACAAATTAGGCGTTGCGAACGGGTTTTAACGAAGTTCGGGAAAGCGACGAGCGACCGTTAAGTTCGCACGGTGCGCAGGCGGCACGCACTTGAACGTCGTCGATGTTAGGCGAACGCGACGACCGCGATATCGTTTGGAAAGCGACGCTAAGCCACTCCGCAGCGTTGCATCGAGGGTGCTTGCTGCAACGAGTAAAGTATTGATTCGGAAGGCATCGCCCGTAGCACTGCCGCAGTACTTCCCAGAAGAAATTGCTTCCTTCCGATTAACTTAATTTCGCGAGACGCGCGTTGCCTCCCTGTAGCACCCTGCCGGCACACATCGGCATTGCCTCCTAACCGTTTTCGGCTGCTCCTGAGTGAGTGACACTGAAAACGCGACGAGTTCCAAGCGCTCTCCTCCCCGTCGCGTTGATGTTATCGCTTGAAAAGGCGGCGTTCTTTGTATTAATGCGCTAAGATCTACCAAGATTAGCCAAAAAATAACAATTGGAAATAAGACCATGATAAAATGCTTTCTGACGTAAAAAGAATACATTGTAAAACTCTTCTAATTATCTCAATTGATTCATTTATAACAATTAGGTAAAATTGGTTATTGCAAAGTGCTTTTTATGTCAAAAATGTTTTTTTTTTTTCTAATTGTTATTTTGTGGCCCTTGTGCTGGTCTAGCCACGAGACTCAGTGGGTTAACTGACCCACGTGAAACGCGCAACGTTTATTTCAACAAAGAATTTCGAACGTTCCGTTATAACGACAAGAGTTTGCACGATAAAGTTGATTGACGCGTGAATACACAGCGGAGTACAAACGTACTGTGTAATAAATATTTTACCATTCATCGACGCAACAACGTAATGAGATGCGCAATTAACTCTTGATAGATCCGCTCGCGTTTGCGTTACAGGATTACTCGAATGACTAAACCGATTTTATAAACCTTCCGTGCGACAATAATTTCAAAATTTGGAACTCAATAATTATGCAGGCGCAATTATGAGTGGTGTATTTCTATCCATACGTGAAAAGCCAGCAAAATTCATTTCGTGTTTGGGAACGCAAATCGCGAGCGCTATTTAATTATCCGTCGTTACGGCGGAACAACATGGATGCGTTCGTTTTAATGTTTGATAAAAAAAGCAATTCCATTTAATTAATTAATTTAATTGATTTGGGTTCGGATAAAGCCGGGTCCGGAAGAGAAGGAGGATCGAAGTTAGACTTGAAAAGGGCCTCGAGCCCTTTACGTCGTCACGTCGCGACATCCTGCGCGAACAACGAGATTAATAATGAAATTACATCTCCGTCCACCATCGGTTTTCACTTTGTCGGGTACACAACGGGGAAACGCGAGCTCGATCCATTAACAACAGACGTTTCGCTGGCATGCTAAGCCCGTGCCTCGCCCTAAGATCAGAGGGAAGCGAGACGGCGCTCATTCGAGATCCCTGGTACGGCTCGCCGCGATATCAGACGCACAGGGATGAAACCACCGTGTCGTTGGGCTTGCATTATTACATCCTCGGCTGGAAATGTATCCGGCGGAAAGCGTCTAGAACCAAAGAGGTGGCACAAGGCACACAGAAGGAGGAAGATGGGATTACCCGGGGAAACCAAAATCCGTTCTCTGCGCGCCGCGCCGGTATTTTCGCCATAATTACGCCCCTCGCTCGGACTCCGTTCCGTAATAAAAGTACGATCGCGTCGCGTCGGCGGGATGAAGAGGCAGAGATTAATTTCTTTCAGGGCGGTATCACAAGGAGAATTGCAGATGAATATCTTGGACTCGCCGTTACCAAAGCACGCTCCTTGCTTTCGGAGCGATAACAATAATGGAGCCAGAGACCTCTCCTTTTTTTCTCTATCCACCGGCTATCTGCGGCTCTCATTGTCAGATTTTCCTCTGATCGGAATATTTTTTTGTCGCTAATTATTTATAGACATATTATGCGTAATAATAAAAATCAATATGTTCATCAACTTTACTTGACATCAACGATCATTAGAAAAATTCTTAAATATGTTTAATTGGCGTTTTTCTTTTTTAAATGTATTCAAACTGTATTTCTCAATTTTCCATTTTACTTTGTAATTTACATTATATATTTTGTAGTTATTTCGTGACATGACGTTATTAATTATTTACGATTTAATCCGAAACGGAAGAGTTTTTCTTGTTAACGTGCGATATATACGGACTGCGCGTTGAAGCTAATACATTACCAGCAAGAAGAGCCATAATACTTCAGTGTCTGTACGGTACCGACGAAATAGCATCGGATGAACTTGCGAAAAGACTTTAGATCTGTCTTGTATAATACCAGGAGTGCATACGAAATGAGCTACACCGCCACGGCAGAGCGCGCGTGTCGAGGTCATTTTTTGATAAACTTGGCGAAGAAAGGCTGATAGGGAGTGAACATTTATATCTTTGACTTTCTACTTGGCGAATCTATGGCAGATACGTTCCTTTGTCAACTCAAATTTCATAGAAAACTCATTTTCTTCGTAGGCAGACAAAGTTTTATGATCGCTTTTTTTACCATTAACTCTTTTGCAAACAAAATTATTTTACAAACGAAGCTCATTTCTCGCTCTCCTTAACGTCGTGCCACCAAGACGTGAGAAGACAGAACTTCAACGCCCTATCTTCAGTGAGAAATTTTAATTAAAAAACTTAGGGAAAAAGTAGTTACGACTACGTGCATTGAGAAAAAGAGAAGAAAACACCGCAAATAGATATTTAAAAATTTATTTGCGGGATATGATGCTTATTTCATTTCAAAAATAAATTCTTATATAAATACAGCGTAATATTATTAAAATTTTATTTCTAGCAAATAAACTAATTAATAAAAAAAGTAATATACATTTCTGTGAATGTATCTCATTTTTTTTATTAATTTATTTACTAGAATTAAAATTTTATTTCGTCGTATTTAAATAAAGATTTATTTCAGTGAAATAAATGTATAGCTTACGAATATCATTTTTAAGTATCTTTTCCTCTCTTCAGTGTAAAATTTGCAGTGTAATAAATATTTAGTGTAATAAATATTTTTTTTCAGTGTGACGTATTAAAAGATAATTTAAGGCTATTAAAAGGCTTATGTTAAAAAAATTATCTTATAGAAATTTTTGGTAGAGAAATATAATAATAGGTTTCACATGTTTTTCTTATGCTTCCTGCATATCGGTCGTATGCAATTGTCTCAAGTTCACAGATTTCACCCGATGATTCAGTTTGGTTTTTAAAAAAACTATCACAAAAAAAAACGTTTAACTTCAAGAATGCGTCTACAAATAGCAATCCGTTATTGGATGAGAAATACACTAGTGACTACTCACAATCAGTAGTGTACAGTATCCGCAAGCAATTCTTTGTCCGCCTCTCTTTCTCTCTCTTTCTTTCTCCTTCCCCTCCCATTTCGAATGCCGGAAGCAAATTACAAATTGCATTCTTCCCATTTATTTGCTCCGAGCGTTTCAATATCGGCCACAAAACGCCACGGCAAATTTCAAAAACAGCGCTGGCTTCGCAACGAGACGTTAAACTTCTCTCTATTTAAAGTTTCCCCATTTCGTAGTTTGGCATTTTTTTTCTCGCTCACATACTATATATATATATATCTCACAAGAACGAGAATACAGTTTTCCACGGGTTTGTCGGCAATGCATTTTACAAAGGTATCCCGCGGCTCTTTTACATAAGATCGACGAGTTTTACACAGGGATGTGAAACACCCACTGTCGCTGTGCTAAAAGCGTTAAACGAAGTAAATCGCTCGTCCGGAAGAAGATCACGCGACTGGAAATTAACGTCGCGGTATTCGACGACTTCTCGTCGTTTAATATCGACGTCGAATCTTTCAGATGCTCAAACATCCGTATCACGTATACACGATGTTTTCACCGAGGACCGACTCGCCCGGAACTCTGAAATACTCTCGTGCCGTTTACAATGAAATAGGAAGAATGGAGAAGTGGTGGATTCCTGTAAGAGAGAAGTCTCGGGCGACTCGGCATGGAAAATTCGAATACGTGACGGGAGCCAATCTATCCAAAAGAAGAAAGAAAGAACGAACCGGCTGAGAGGAATGCTACGTGGAAGGATATTGCGTCGTCGTTGATTTTCGCGACAGAGGGACAGACATCAATGGGGGAGAGAAAAGCAACGGTTTCAATTCTGTTTTCATCTTCGTAGATCGTTCTTAAAGTGGGATAGCGGAGCAATAAATGTCGGTGTGCGTATGAAATAGCAAAATTGGGGGGAAAACGCAAGCTATAAATTATAATTAAATATCACGCAATAAAATATTTTTAAAAGTATAGATTTTTTCAATTTTTTATGTTTAAAAATTATTATTTTATGTTTAAAACGTGTTTCAGTTTATAATTACTTATAAGCAAAAAATAATAGGGCATATCATATCATTTGAAAAATTTTGAAAGTTTTTTTTTTTTTTAATGTAATGACAAAATATATAAATAAAAAAATTAAATAACATTTTATTTTTGCGACATTTTGAATTTCGAGATATATCGAACTTATCTTTATCCCAGATGTACAACATTTTGATGTTTCAAAAAATATTATTATGCTTGTGTAGAACATTTTATATTTATTTTTCTTATTCGAAAGAGCGTTGTGGGACTAAATGTGGAAAAATGTCCATAATGTAAAGAAAATAGGACGTCCCATCGCTCGCGAATTCTACGCAGAGAAGTAGTTGTTTGCCTTCGTCGAATTTTTTGCCGTACATCTAAAAATATTCGATAAAACTCACTATATCAGATATGACAACTAAAATAAAAATTTTTATTTCAATACTTTTGTATCTTTAATTATTAGCTTCTGTTTCTTCTTATTTTATAGTAACGTATTGTCACTTATTGTTAGAAAAATGTTAAGTTATCGTATGGAACTGTCTAGTACGATTCTGCCAGAGACACCGATTTTCGAGTCGACGATCCTAAATTGTACTGGATATCCTTTGAGATGAGACGGGAAAATCCGCTACACAACGCGGCGGATAGCCGAGGTTCTCGAGATGCACGACAAAGGTCCTCGAGCGGAGCTACGTTAGGATGGCACTCGAGAGAAGGAGAAAAGAAAAGAAAAGATCGTTCGCCGAAACGTTTTTACGCTACTTCGACTTTTGAGCATTCTCCTGATCGAGGCAACGCGAGTGCATACGATTGCTGACAAAATGGCCCGATTTGAATTCGTCTCGTACGAAGACGATTCCGTAATCGCTGTTCATTAGCGCGGCGCACTGTGAATTTGCAATTTTTATCCGTCCGCTATTCCCGAAGAAAGTTAGGCGTTATAAAGGGAGTAGTTCGCAGTTATCGCTTAACCACTTTTATGAATCCATTAAAAGTGGCAACTTTAACCGTTGTACCAATTTTTTGTCCATCACTGCACTCAGGCAGCGCGATTGTCATATTGGCCATGCATATTGAATCACATAAATAAAATGAGGGAAAAAATGTCTTCGCGCTCTGATTTCCCATAACAAATGCTTCGCAAAAAAGTATCAATAAAGATACACTGAGAAAAAAAAGTCAAAATATTGTATTAGCAAGTATTGTATTTATGCGGGTTTTCTTCAATATTATTTATTAATTATAAAAAAATTTGATCGTGATGACAAAATATACATTTTTGTAAAATATATGTATTCATTTTCTTATTAATTAATTTATTATTGTTAGGAATAAAATGTTATTCCGTCATATTTAGATAAAAATTTATTTTAATGAAATACATTTATATTTTGTAAATAAATTTTTAAATATTTTTTCTGAATTTATCTGACTATTTGCGTTTTTTTTTCAAGTATTTGCTTTTATAAATATAGATATAAGAGAAAGTGCTATAAAAAACTATAAAATACTTCAAAACGTAAAACAAACATTTGATAGTAGAAATCGATTATTCATACTGAACAAGCAAACAGATGTACATCATCTTTTTGTTTCGTATGTATATTTATTGGCAACAAGCAATTTTCCTCGGAATAAATTCACGTCAATTTTTCAGGTTTGCCAACGATTTTATCATCGTCTGACTCTGCCTGCCAATGTTTCAAACTTGCCATTGGAACCAATACGATCCGTTTAAAAGCAACTATCGTTAGCAATAAAAATTGAATAGAAATGTAAACTGGAATTGAAATCATATCGACAGGATTAATCAAACATGAATCTGTTCTGAAATAAAATTTACAAATCTCTAGTTTAGATCTCCGAACTAGTTAAAATAATTTTATTCCTAGTAAACTGTGTAGATATTAACTGTGCTGTCAGATACTGTAGAGAAGATCGACACAAATGTAAAATAATATTTGTCTACTGAAAACTCAGGACTGAATAAGTTAATAATTTTTTTTAACTAAATTAAGTTAAAGTTGATGGCACCTAAAATTAATTTAGTTACGTTAAAAGTTATATGAATAAAAAATTAACTCGGTTAAAGCTACGTTAAGATTAAATTAACTTACGTTAATAAATTAATGTTTAAAAATAACTAGTTAAAGTTAAAAATTAACGCATTTAAAATTAACTGAATTAAGTTAAAATTTAATAACTTTGTATTAAACTTTTTAACTAGTTGCTACCCAACTTTGTAGTGAAAAACTATATTGAATTTGCGCCATGTTTCATCTCGAAGACGAAACGTTCTCGTAATGATATTCAGGATTGTCCCGTGTCTGGTGCACTGCTTGCAACAGACCGTCATGTAGCAATATGTTCGATCGCGACGAAAGTTGACCTGTATGTTAAGCAGACATACGGCGGAATAAATCTTGGGGGAGAGGCTGCTTTACACGGCAAGAATCCGCGCGACATTTGTAGCTGGCCCCTCTCGTCGACACCGTATATACATATCTTTACGGGGTGAGCACGCTTCGTGAGAGGATATTAATGTCTGACATGACGAAACTTCTGCTGAATACTGGCGATCAGAGAGTTTCCGCTTTCTAAAGCTTGTCGCTTCTGTACAGCACAAAATTGCCTGTTTTTAGAGAGTTGTATAAAAAAAATTTCTCGTGAAAAATAAATTTATAACGCTTTGTATGCTATGTATGCTGTTTAAAATTCTAATTTTGAACAAGTATTGTAAAATTCAAATTTTTATTCCATTAAATATTAAAGAATCAAATTTTAACCAATTTTTTGAGTTAAATAACATTTTGTTATTTTGAACTTTCATATGTTGAAACTTTTATAGTATTATTTTAATACAAAATATGTAGCTGAAAGACCAACCTCTCATTTAATTAACCCATTTCTGTGGCTAAATTTCATTTCAAAATAAGCAGTGTCCATATTAACGTGTGCACCTAGTAAATAATTTGAGTCAAATTTAATATTTCTTGAGTTGAACTGTGCAACTCCGTTGTTCTAGTTAAATAAATAATAACATATTGAACAGGAGCAATGGCGATTTCAGAGATTATTAAAAATAACTCAAATTTGACACTACAAATAATGTAACAATGTTCAATTTTTATAGTTCAATAAGATTTAATGCAATATCGATTATCTACAGTACGATTAATAAAATTAAAATTAGGATGCTTTGTTGAACCTATATACAGCTATCATACTCATTTATAAGATATTATATGAGTAACAAAATGTAATAACTATAATATCACGCTGAAAATTTTCCGATTGCGTAAAATAAATTAATTAATAAAGCGCAGCTTATATCGCTTGACCAATCTTTTTACGATAATTAAACGGAGAGAATTTTGAATTATATTAATATATATTTGCATATTTGATCTCTGCGCATTTAAATCGTTACAATGCGTTCAGTTATTAATCAAAACATATGACATTAATATTTTAATAACACGTTTTCATAGCTGATGTCATTCTCTTCGATGTGGATGAACTTTGAACACTAATTTCTCTTTGGCGCATTGTTTCAAAGTTCGTCTTCGATAATTGCTCTCTTATTTCAGTAAGTTGATCAATATAAAGTTGCGCTTCCATCCCGTGATCTTAAATAGTATGGCATGAATACCGTTCCATCTCAATGAGAGAACTTCCGGCGACTTGATTCTAATTAACTAGAATTTATTATCCGTGAGACTAATCTCTATTTTTCGAGGGAGAACATTTTAATGGTTCTTTATATGCTCACGTCGCAATTAATTCTCAAGGTACTGATGTGAATTTATACTTTCTTCTCCGCTATTGCGCGTATCCGTCTTCTTTTTTTTCCCTTCGTCCTCGAGTTTCAGCTTTAAGAGAGAAAGCGCCTAGCTCTTCTCGGTAAAGTGTCTCGGTAAAGTGACGAGAGCGCGGCTATTTTCATAATTTGATAAGAAAAGGCATGCCGTTCAAAAAGGAACGAGGGAACGCGTAGAGACGCATCTGTATCGTTTACGGAGGAAAAAACAACGTAGAGAGACGTTCTCGTGCGCATACTTCGAAAAGAAAATTCAGAAAAAATTGTAGGAAAAAAAAATAATTTCCACAGAGGGGGCAAAGCTGACGAGTGATGATACGTAGCGTGCAATTAAGAAGTTTAAGAAGAGTAGGGTCTTTCTCTTATCTGGAAGTTTTCAGCTTGATGACAAAAGCAGAGAATGGCACGTCGACTTTGTTGCTAGTTTACGCACAGGACGGAATTAACGAGTGCTACAACGGCAGTTTCGCGTGGGGAAAGGAGGCTTATAGAGAGAAGTTAGCCCATCACATAGATAATTCACTTGTTCATCGAGGATATCGAGGGACTTTTTTTTGAAATGCGCAAAATTCATCCATCATTCATGTCTTCATTTAGGCCGCGATAGCGGTTTTCCTCTCGTAAAATGCCTTACCAATAAAAGTTGTCACGAAGGGGACTTTCGTCCGAGGGAAGAATGTCGATGACAAGGCAGGTGCAGGATCCCGGGTCTCGTTTGATGGATGTACGCACAGATTTTCGGCAGCTGTCGGAGACAGAACACATGCAAGAGGCGCGAGCGACAATGACGACTGACGTCGACTCTTTTCTTTTTTTTTTTTTCAATACGTTTATTATTTTTTAAACAATAATTTTAACCGTTCGTTATTTCAATCGTTTTACATACGTGGATAGTTGTGTAGAGTGTAGACGTTAGCTTACAAATAGATTAGTTTAGTTTATCCATACATAATGCATGTGTGTTTCTCTTCTCCTCTTTCAGTTAGAGTAATGGCTCCTTGTAATTAGGTAATTAATATTTTACACATATAGCGTCTCTGCTTCCGCTTTCTCTCTCTCTCTCTTCTCTCTCTCTCTCTCTCTCTCTCTCTCTCTCTCTCTCAAGCGCACTCTATCATTCTTCTCTTTCAGACGTTCTTATCAACTCTCACACGCTCACGTTCTTCCAGTCCCTTTCTTCTAACTTTTTATCTTTTTTAACGTTCCTTTCTTATCTTATCGAACCCTTTTGTGACCTTCGGTCGGGAGCGGAATTACGTGAGGAATTAGACGGATTTAAGTGCCATTTGCCCGTCGAAGCGAGATCGAGCGGATTCGATCGTAAATGCGTTGTGCGAGACGGTGTGTGCGTTTCGTGACGAAGCGACGGACGCGGAAGAAACGCGATGGAAATCGGAAATGCAGAAATACGAAGAAACGAACATGCGGGTATATTCACGTGGCTATGTGCATGTGTTAAATGTGTTCGTCGCCGTTTAAGCCCCGGCAAGCCTCGTCGTTTTGCCAGACATGCGTTTATACGGGCAGCGTACGCGAAATCGCAAGTATTTCGTGAGACCGCGACACGACATCGTCGTCGGCAACGACTTCCTCGGGGCAGCCAGCGATCGCCCGAAGCGAGCGTCGTCGTCGACGACGGGAATTACAATACGGCGTGTGCACCGACGTGTTCTCTTCCAATGTGCTTATATTCTCGAGCAAATCCACGAGGCTCGGTCCCATTATTCTCGATGAATGCGACAAGCTGGAAATTCTTATTCGCTTGTCGCAATTCGCGTGTTGCCGAATTTACCGGTGCGAACTGCATTTACTACCATGTTAGTTCAAAGTAAACATCGTTTAAATTATGTTAGAACTCTCGGATATTGTATTTTAATACATTTTACGTTTCTCCTCTTTGTATAACGTATGGAAATAATTATACGAACGGATGCAGCATAATTACGGCATTGCAATATTAATAAAAATTTCATTCATTCGTATTTCATTCATTTAGACATATTCGTAATTATAAAATTATTAAAAATTATATCAATTTGATAATTAAAGTAATTAAAACGGAATTATTAATAAATAATGACTAATAATTTTGACATTTACAAGTATTACGATCGAGTTTAATTTTGCAAATCATAGTGTTAATGATTTTTTTATTAACAACTTTGTAATCTTTCTCTTTTAATTTACGAAACAATGTGCAGCTTCTCAAATCAATGCGAGATATTCCGCAGATCTGTTTATAAAATAATCTTACCGCGACGTCTCATCGCTTACTCGCATATTTCTTGATGCAGGTGTTAATCGCATTCTGCACCTCCATTGTTGCTCGCAAATGCAGTTCGGCAAAGACGACGAACGAGGAATAACGTCACGCGTCTCGCGATCACACTACCGATACATCGCGCCATATCCGGCACATCGACTGGGCATCGATACCGCTAAATCGGATGTATAAAAGAAGTCATAAAAGTTACTATACATATAGTCTATCAAACGATATCGATAGCGTCTCAGACTCGTGGGGGCTTGAGTTATGCGGCGTCGCGTCGAAAGGATCCGTCAAAATAACTTGAATTAACTAGAGACGTCTGATCAGTGCGGGTAACTTGAATATTTCGACGTACGGCAGCACGTCGACAACGCATAGCGAATACAAGAGAGAAAATCTCGCGTTATTCTTAAAAACAGTGGTCACTGTCGTTTCACGTTATCTGGATGTCCGACATTGACGTTTCGATATCCAACGTCATTTTGCTCTAAATTCAAGAATACCTGTAACTGATTTAAAAAAATGAGAATCCACATTAACATTGCCATAAAGTATCATCAAATCAAACAATTATATCTAAAACCCAAAATTGAGGTTAAAGTAATTGAATTATTCAAACAATTTCGAGTGAATGAGATTACCCGACCATATACCGAAATCGCATCCGACGCGACGTTCGCGAATCCCGAATTCAAGTACTCGAATATCGAAGAAATAAGAGACATGGCGCCAATCTGATTAACTGTGCAACGCAAAAAATATGTACAAATCACGAATGCTCATTCGTGATCCGACGGGCGCATCCGTAGCTAGCATCAATATTCGAATACCGAGTCATTCGCAATGATTGCAACGACGACCGTCTCGCAATTTGATTGAAAAGAGAAAGAGAGAGAGAAAGAAGGTACTCAATTGCGAGATTCGTCGATGCAATTTGCGAATGTTCACCGACGAATCTTTGACACTGGAACTCGCCCCCGAAGAAAAAATACCCGCACGTACCCGGATGCGACCAGGTGCAATGATCAAGTACAAGGAACACAATGGACGCATGTTGGGCAGGTGGCACTCACTTTTGAGACACAGACGTACAAAGAACAGACAAACAGACGGACAGACGACGGACAGACAGACAGACAGACAGACAGACAGACGAACAGACTGATAGACAAACAGATAGACAGAGAGATCGGCATGTCAAAAATGTAGAAATCTCGGTGATTCGTTGTTTATTTAAAACAAATTTTCCCTCCTTCCCAAAATTTTTGCGCCTCCTCTCACGCGCGCCTTACCTTTTTTCACAATCTCAAACGCTGTTCGTCCCGTGTACATTTCTCTTATCGTTCGTCCTCACGCACCCTTTTTTACGCCTCCACCGATTGATCTCCATCACCTGCGTCGTTCACTCGGTATCGCGACTCGCCAGAACGATAATAATCCTTGCTAATAATATTCAATGACAATAATAATAATAGTTACAATAATAGGATAATAGCGATTACAATAATAATAATCGTCGTAATCGTATAGTAACGATCCGGCGGCGAGAAATATTCTCTACCTCCTCTCGCTTCCACTCCCTTCGTATCTCTTCTGACAACTCTTCTCTCCGCTTCGCACCGTATATACATATGTATAGCAATAATGGTCTCACTTCTTTCGTTACAGCGTCGATTAATTAAACGCTTCATTTTCTCTCATTCTCATTCTCTCTCTTCTTTTCTCTATACAACGATAATATAAACACTATACCAATAATGAGATAGTAGCGGTGACGTGACGACACGCGACGCGGATGGCGCGAGCTCGATGTAGTCACGAAATCGAGAAAATGGCAAAAAGAAAGAGATAAACCTCTTAAAGGCGCAGATGCGACGATGATATACGGTGACCTAGTCTCTTAAATTCTTCGAGATAATGCTGCTGAGGAAAACAGCGTTTTCTGCTTTCTTTTACGCTGTATCTCGAACATGAGTTTTTTATTACAGTCGTATCCCTAGAAAATGTTACTATGTACTTTCGTTAATCATCTTATCGAGTTGATCGTATTTGCTGGTGATACAGCGATATATAATTTGTATACTTGCGCAAAATTGATCAACTGAATAATATGACGGAAGAGAAAAAGGCTCAATAGAAAATATGGTCACCATACTTGTGTCTAATAAGAGTATTATCGTCGCTGCGACCTTTAAGCGTAATAAAAACAAAAAATCAGACGTAAAAATGGAAAAAATGTAATTATATAAATTATTATGTTGTAATCTAGTAATCTATACACAACACTCCGACTTATCACATTTCTCAAATATATGAAGTGTATCACATTATGATTATCACCGAGTGATAAACTTCAAAATCTTTCAATCTTCCAATTATCATATTTAACTAATAGGAAAAGCAAGGAAAAATACTGTATTACCTGTATTTATTTATTTTTTGTTTTTAATAACTTTTGTAATTAATCTCCAGCAAAAATCAATTCGATAAATTTCGTGCTTTTGCATTTCCGCTTATCGCGTTTAATAACGCATCAAAATAACCGTTTTAAAAGTTGGTGCGCTCTTTACCATCGGTATTTCGTCATTTAAATGCCGATTTATCACAATTGCAAATTTCCTAAATTTAACGCACATGTAGAATTACCATTCCTGTTGCACGTGATCACATACATTTTCAATGATCTCATGAATAAAACACAAACGTTCCCACTATGGATTGATTGCCAATTTTCCACGACTGCGAAATAATATAAGAATTATTAATGTGCAAATATTGACAGCGCGAAAATATCGAATGAAACGTAATAGATAAACAGCGGAAAAGCAGTTTTCAGCAAAGTATTAGTGACTCTCGTACCGCTTTGCGATTCAACCGATCGATCTATCTTCTTTTCAACGTAAGAGAGATTACTTGAGACAACGATGACACAAATAATCTATTACGTATGAAATTTTGTCTGGAAATTCATTTAGCATTTCGAAGATAATTTTTATAGCTAAACTCGAAAAAGATACGACGTAAATAATAGTATATAGAACTTGTGTAATATCCTCGCAGTTCGTAATCCTTCGGTTACATTTCCTCGTCATGTATGCTCGCTCGTTAAAATTGCGAAAGCATTTATTGTCCTACAAACAAGATAAAAATTTCACATCTATGCCAAAATCAATTTCGTCGTTATCAAACACGCGGCCGACCGACGCGAGCTGCGAAATAAACGAGGCAAATGAGAGACGCGTAACGTAATTGCCTGACGGTTTCTTTCGCTGCTCTTGCCACTGTCGCGTGTTTCCCACGGCGCATACACATTTCTTACCTAAAAAATTATTCCCTCGCGTATCTCTTCGCTTCGGCGTCTCGTACCTTTCTCGTTCGACATCGCTTTTGACATACGCCAACCGCAAACATGCATACGCACGCAAATCCCCACGCATCGCATGCACGGTTCACTCTCACTCACGCACGCACGTAGAACGTGACACTCGTCCGATAAATACATGTAATGAAATATATTTCAAGCCGACTTAATATATATAGGATAACAGCTCCATCTCCATTTGTATATCTCGTTTTAGGTCGTAAATCTAGAGGATTGGCACGAGTCCGCCGTACGATTCGATTAGTTAGAAAAAATCTAGAATTTCTTAATTACCCGTAATTTTATCGTAAACATTTAACTGTAGATTCGATACGTTTACTCTCTTATTAACACACGTTCGCCTACGTATTACGGATATAACAAAACGCTCGTATATTACTTTTTTTTTCTTCCTTATTCTTCGTGTATTACACTTTACGCGTGTGTATGGCCGCGTGTCTCTCTCTCTGTGTGTGCGTGTGTGTGTGTGTGTGTAATAAAGTGTACGAGCAGTGCACGCGTGTTGCACACTCCTATGTGTACGTGCTATGTACGTATATATCATGCGTTCTTTATCCTGTGTTTTATCTTTAATCCCCTTTACGCTCGTTATCTCGATACCTAATTAACGTAACGTCGTAGTCGTGCCTCCCGAGCGGCGCGATTCGCTTGTCGAGATCGCCAAAAAGAAAAAGGGGAAAAAAAGAAAGAACTGGGGAAACGGGTGAGAAGGAACGCGGAACGCAGAGAGGAAAGGAGAACGGGAACGCGTTTCGGAGTTTCGGTCGGAAGCTAGGGCCCGAAGGGGAGTTTAAAACTGGCCTCCTTCTAGCGATGGTGCTACCAACACCTTTGCACGCGAGATGCACCAACGGAATAACGGATTATCAAGTCCTGCTCATTTTCAAAAGAAGTTTGCGTATTACTCACCGTCAACTTTCTCGTTCTTAAATTATATCTATTGTTAAGTGTAAAAGAAAAAAAGGTGAAACGCTCCCCTTCACTTACGTTATACTACGGTAATGCGTCTGCGTAGCGACACGTAAACGAAAATGCGACTGTAATATCTATGTTACAGCTAGTGTGAGGCGAGATATGTGCATTAATAGAATTAAACTTTTTCGTCTGTCCGAAAGAAGTGACGGCATATCTTTATACCGTTGGAAACACGTTGGTACGTGTCGGGACGCGATAAAGGAAATGGATCGATGGAAATTTTCGTACCTAGGACTGAAGAAAATTCTTGACGCTTGTTTCGTGATCTCGAACGTGACTTGGTAATTCCTAATCATCGATGTATTTCTCGTGACGATTACCCGATGCGCAACGACGACTCGTTGCGTTCGAAGCAAGCGTTGGTCCGAGACCATCGCTAGCTACGAAGAAATCGCGTTTACTCCCGCCGGCGAGGTTCGCGGACGAAATTACGACGAAATTGCACGGAATCTCGTGTCGTCGGTCCACCGATCGAGATGGACCTATTATCGGTATCGATTCTACTAAAAAAGAAGAGCGCGCCGTTCTTTCCTCTCCGCTTACTTTTGCTTTCAGAAGTCCCTCTATGCGACGAAGGAGGATTTCTCTTCCTTTTTCGCTATATATATATAATATATATATTATGTGTATATGAATACGCATACGTACAGAGTGAATCAGAATATCTATGCGCGTCTGTGTCGTAAAAATACTAAACGATCGACGATCGGCGAGCCGAAAAAAAAAAAAGAAATCTCTCTGGTCCATCACGCCGGTTTCACGTCGGCCGTGAAATCTATTCTCCATACGAGAAAGAGAAACGACGTGATGCGACCGAACAAGAATGGCTCGATAATTCGCAAATGAACGTCATCTCCGATAAAATCGCCTACCTTCCGTTCCATCGCGTATGGATACACGTAAGGATGGCGACACATATATCTTAGGGGATGGCGATGATTCATTAGGAAACGTCGATGCTCGCCATCTCTATCTCTCGCTGGAAGCATCCTCGATTTCGCCAGCTATTCCCGCTGAAAAATATCGACTTTATCATTTCTAACTTATATTTGGTGTGCGTATGACCCTTTGAAGGTTCCGTATCGATTCTTGCATATATGCGTGTGCGCGTATCGGAAATCGCACGCTTTCCCTCGATTACACACGTTCGGTTCTTTCATCAACAAATATTCTACTTCATTTAACGTTGACAGCTTCAATTTGTCTCGTTAAATGTTTTTCATTAACTCTCAGATTGGTACACTTGTAGAATAAAATTTACTCGAAATCAATTAAGGGGTTTTTTTGATTCGCCCTTTCCTTCCGGTTGTTCTATCCGAGAAACGATTCGAGAAATTGCACTTTATCGACGAGGAGAAAAGCGCGCGATACTCTCTGTGCATATGGGCGTGTGCATATGTGAGTGTGTGTGTGTGTGTGTGTGTGTGTGTGTGTGTGTGTGTGTGTGTGTGTGTACACGTGTGTATTCATGCGATGCAAAATATGCACGGACACATTTCCGCGTCCTTTCGACCCTTCCGCATGGAAAACGAAACGCGCTGGCAGGAACGGGCCACAAAAAACTGAGAAGCGCGGCAGCGTGTCGCCAATCATCCCCCGGGGAGTCCCGGCTAAGGCGAGAAAGAAAAAAAAATCACCGGCGCCGCGAGACCCGCCGCAAAAATCACAACGGCGACGACACCCTTCTCCGCGCGTTTCCTTAAAATCACTTCTTTTTATAGTCTCTTGCTTCTTTCGCGCGTTTCGTTTAATCGTAGAAAATGTGAGGCGTACAAAAATGGCGGCACACCCTCGACGCACTCGCGTGCCGAATCCTCGTTTGCTCCTCCGCGTTCCTTCCACTTCCGGTTCTACCTCGCGCGTGTCCCTTCTCGCGTTCGCTCCTCCATCGCGAACGAGGAATGAATGGCGTGGGTGAGTGCAGGGGAGGAGGCTGCGTCCAAGGTCCGGCCTGTCTCGTCCTCTTCCACTTGCTCTCATTTCATTCGTTTCCGCATCTCCCGCTTCCGTATCTCCTTTCTACCTTACGGGAACTCGTAAAAAAGGGGGGTAGGGGATCGATATATTTTCCCGTGTTCTCCTCAACGTTCGCCGCCGAACGGCGAATTCGGCAACAAATATTCATGGATGGCCCTGCTTGGTGGCCGGAGCAATAAAAGTCTGATTGTCTTAACAATACTATCAGTTTTACATGAGTTCCTCTTCCTTTACTAATAGTCATTTACGATAATTATTAACAGTATGCCGTAATACTTTTTCTTATCTTGAGTTTAATTAGCACTCTAGGGGTAAGAATCATTATTAATATTGTTGTTCAACGTCATTGTTACTTTTTATTATAATTATCTCGTTATTTTTATTATTATTGTTATTATTATTATTATTATTATTATTATTATTATTATTATTATTTGCTATTTATCACTATTATTACTATGCGTTTATTATTCTTATAGTTACGGTATTTTCGTGTTTTTACTCTTATATAATTCACTTATTACAATCATTAACGCGTCGAGATATCGCTATTTTTACGTTTAATTGTCTAATATCCATCCAGCACTCGGACTTTACGGTCTCGTCGCATCCGATGGTACAAACACTACGTCGCGTGTAATTTACAAACGAACCGGCGTACGTCGGTCCGATAAAATGATAACAATGTCTCTCTCGGCTCTGGCGCACACGCGGGGTCGGTGCGATTAAACGTTCATCCCTCGTCGACGATCGCACAGCCGAGTTTGCAGTTTAATCCTTCGACTGTAGAGAGTAACTTTGTTTTAGCGTTAAGTAACACATACACAACGTTGAGCAAAGATTTCGATTAAATCCGTTTGATCGCGCGAAGGGACTTGGAGAGTCCCCCCCGGAAATGTCCACTCGGCAACTACAAGATGGGCGCGCCTCGCTCATCGCCCTTCGCCCTTCGCTGTCTCTCGATTACGCGTTAATCCTTATTCCCCATCGCGCGCTTCGACACATCCGCGCAGCATCCTATCGAATCCCCATCGACTCGCCATCGATCGTTCTCGTCATGCGCGACATCCCAATCGCCGACCAAGTTCCGACGATTGATCGCGCGCACATACAAAGTATATATAACTAACACTTTTCGAAAGTGTGAAGGAACGCTCGGCCCTTCCGTTGTTTGAACAATCGCATCTAGGGATGCATCGTCCACGATGAATCGTACTCATCCGTAAATATATTCAAGATCGGCCATTTTCATTCAGCTTTTAATCCGCATTACTAAAAACAACGCGCAAAATCGTTCGCCATCCACTTTTGGCTCTGGCGGTTCATTAAATCGTTTCGATGCATTTATTGCGTTAAACAAAATGTCAATAATTAACGCCGGAAGCGCGTGAGAGGTGTACGCTTAACGCGCGTACGCTCCCGCGGTTGCTGCAGTAACGACTGGAATTCGTCGGACGTGCACGCCCGACCGCAAATTGGTCATGGTCAAACCATCCCGTGATCTAAAAAGCGTCCGCGCGTTCGGCGAACCGTTTCCGCGGCTTATGGCCGCTCTTGAATTTTGCAAGTCTCAGTGACGTTTGCGTGCGACCAAAATCAGCGAGTCGTGAAATGCCGACAACGAGAGGACCGGCGCGCGTTCACGTCCGCTCTTTGGACACGCTCGAGGCTCCGTCGTCGGTCGACGCGTCGAAAGCCGGTGACGCGACGACAATGGATAACAGTAACAGCGTGTAACAATGACAGTCATATTACAAAGACAGCGGTTATCACTATACCGACAATAGTAGCGACGTCACTAACAATGTTCTCGCGTTCACGGCGGGTGGGGGAAGGGGGAAGGGAAAAGCATATTGCTTAGATGTATTTTCGTGTGGCTGGAAAAAAAAGGGAGAGGATCGAAGAGAAAAACCTCTTGTCTTTTCGCTCGCGGCTCTGATGACTCCGGCGCAACGTCGTCGGAGCGGCTGCGCCCCGAGCCGATTGTAATTCAATTCCGCGAATCTGCGCTCGGCTGCGAGCTGCATCCGTTTTCACGCCAGGACGAACATTTTATTTATTTACACACGCGATGTACGTCGACGCACGTTCCCAGGTCGAGGAAAACGTATGCCCGCGACATACGTAAACAGCGACTCGGCACTTCCAATTTCTTCCGCTTTGCTCGCGTCAAAAATGTTTTCTGATCGCTGAATAACGTAGTCGAGCAGCCATGGAACATCTTTGACGAAAAAGCTCCGTCTTTGACGACCGGCGAAAGCTCCGCTCGCCGAGGAGAAAATATTCGTGTAATGACAAGAGTAAACAGCGTATTATGACAAAGCGCATCGTTTCGCACAGAGAAACATTTTTGCATCCTCGACTATCTTCCGCTCCTGAAGAAACGCGTAAGAGGTCTCGAGGGAGAAGATCGAGACAGGCGTACTGATCTTTGATGAAGCTCCGTCGCGGGCGGGTGATGATATCGAGATGTAGGCAGTTGGTGTCTTGGTCGAAATACTCGCTGTAACTGTTAGCATCGGATTACAGTTCTCGGCTCTCCTCGCGGGCGCCCCTGATCGGCGGTATAAAAGAAAGAGGGTCGTTTACTCCCTCGGCAGTCTGTGCAGTTTGGTCGAATTTACTTCAATTATCTCTAGAGCGGTGTACCATCTGGCTAAAACAGAGAGGCGCGAAATCGCACCTGCGTGTCTCTCGACGAGGCGCGTTGCGCGACGACGATACGGAAGAAGTAGAAGAAGAAGAAGAAGAAGAAGAAGAAGAAGAAGAAGCGGGGCCGTTTGTCTCGCGAATTTTGCTGCTCTCCTCTCGCCCTTTGTTTGTCGAGCGAACGTTTCGACGAATGGGCGAGGGGAACAGTGAGAGAGAAGAACGAGCCTTTAGTGGACGGAGAATCCACTTCCTGCTCAGTGTTCCTGAACCGTGTTTGCTCCTCTCCTCTTCAAGCTGATTATACCCGGACTGCTTAAATTTAATCCCCGGATGAAAGTTCTACTTGAATTAAAGTAAATCCAGTTTCCGTTGTGCTCTTTGGCCTCGTTATTTTCTCTGAGAAAGAGTTAATTGCCTTAAATTGTTGTGACTGCATTAAGTAGCCTTTGCTTCAACGGAATATTATGTTTCGTCTTCTCCATGTGACGCGGGATAGGTAATTTATTTACTTGCAACGCGGAGCACAGCTCCATTCGAAGTTTCGTGGAAGCATAAGTAAATCAACCAGTAAGTAAATATGTCTTTCAAGCTGAACCAACATCAAAACTAC
Organism: Solenopsis invicta; assembly: GCF_016802725.1. Classification (NCBI taxonomy): domain Eukaryota; kingdom Metazoa; phylum Arthropoda; class Insecta; order Hymenoptera; family Formicidae; genus Solenopsis; species Solenopsis invicta. Next base: position 25,401,290 of record NC_052669.1, read on the forward strand.
TACGTTCGCGCTTAATGGAGCTCTTCATCATCCAATGGGAAAGCGGTCACGTTGAGCAGTCATGCACGGCGCGCGGCGGTTTTAATCTCCGATCTTCTCTTAAACAAGAAACGAGCGAATCAAATATATCAGATAAATATGCCATTTTTCTTTCTTTTGTTTCTTGCCAACTCATTTTCGGAATACCAGATGAAGATCTTCCGGATTACGTTCGCAGCGCGATCCGCATCGATGGTCTCCGAGGGAAGTAATCCAATCCACTTATTTCTCTCGACTTGCCGGAAACTCGTTTCGCCAACCAGGTTTGGATCACAACCGGTACTATCGGTGCACTGTTCATTATTCTTGTCACCGAAAGTTATTCGACTGTGCATTCGCTCTCGGTGTCGCGATCGAACGCAGCTGTGAGAGGGCCACATCAGCGAGGCAAGAGCGAGGCAAACGGGAATTATGCAAAAAGGCTTTTCTCGCGACAAAGCGATGAAAGAAGAATCACTTTGTCAGCCTTTCATCGTTGACGCTTTCTCCGCCGTCTCTCCTACTTCCCCCGGCGATCCACCGTACAACTTTGCCGCCGCGAAGGATACAATTCTTCGGAAGGTAATTGGCGCGAACGCGCACAAAGAGTCTCATAAAGTCGAAGGGTACTTACAGGAAGACATGCGATAGTAATTCTCTACTAAGTGTCCGCCTTGATCGACGCCTCGCCTCGTTAATGACCTACGTTCTCGAGCGCTCTAGAGCTACGTTTGCGGTTTCAAAAACGCTTGTCGCGTAAGATTGCGCGAGAACGACCTGTAAAGACGCTTGATCTTAATTCGAAGACGTCCTTGCGAGGAACGAGCGAAGAATGACTCGCCGCGACATTACGTTTACCGCAAATTAACTTCTTCGCTCTTCACATATACGACTGCTAAAGTTCAATAAATACAAATGTTTATGGTGTCTCTAAGGATAACGTAGCGATCGTTACACTTTACATATTAATAGATATAAAAGATTCATTCTTTCCTATTCGAATAAAATTATTAAGGAGAATACGAAGGGCGACCTTTCATTGTGAAACGTACGTGCGAATCCTTAAAACAAAAACATTTATATAATGGTGTTTATGTACAAATATTTATCTTCCTCCGTTAATTGAAATTGTTTCTTATTCTTATATCCTAGAGTAAAATTTCTCTCTCCGTTTTAATGGCGCATTCCTCCCTCGTGCAAAAATGCCTCGCAATGCTTACAGTTCTACAAAACATTCACAAAAACTTACACGATGTAATTACTGCATGTACCGTTGACCTCGGCAACATTTTGTCCACTTTATTATATTTAGCCAGTCACGATATAATCTCGTGCCGGAAGAGGAAACTTGTGTGAGCAACGCGGATTTGTTCGCGTGTCACGAAACAAATTTGCGAATCCGGAAAGAAGCTCGGATTTTTCGACTTTGCGAACGCCGTAAAAAATTCGGCTATATCCACATAAACGTGTTAATGCCTCCCTTATTTTTATGTTCTAGATTCTAAACTTTTTTTCGAGAAAGCTCATAAACAATTTATGAATATTTATTCGTATAAATCGTGGACACTTCATCAAATCGCGACGTAATTCTAATGTTTGATTGTGCAATATGATTAGATTATCGTTTACTTCCCTTAAAAAATTGCATTGGCGGCGGGACGAAAAGGAGAAAAATAGTTATGAGTATGTACACAAAATTTTTAGAGATTTTCAAACTATACAAAAAAGTTTGCATCATTTGTCAATTAATTCTCTTTAATTATATTATATAAATTTGATAATGAAGTTTGATGAAGAAGTAAAAGAGAACTACCACAATATCATAAGATGTTGTCAAAGTAATTAAGCAACATCATTTTCTTTTCTTAACTAATATGTTAATAAGTTTTGTCATTTGATTTAATAAGTTGTATCAAAAAAAATATTGAAAAAAGAATGCAGCTCGTTACTTTAAAGAGAGCTTTAATCGAATCAAAAGTATTTCTAATTACAACGTGCTGTGCTCGACGGTAGAAAATTAAATAAGCTATACACTATCGATTTACCGAACGGCAACACAAAGTTATGAACAAACGCGCCATTTAGTGATACAAAACAAGGTAGAAATATTGTAGTGATAAAAATGGAAAATTTTCATATACACATGATTGCATACAATTCTTCGTTTCGTTCATTATTATAAATTTGTCTGAATTGCTCGAGCTTTTCGATATCCTGTTTTTCTTCTTTCCTTTTCAACTTTTTTCTCGACTCGAAAAATATCACGGAAATCTTCAATACGATGTAAAGTATTAATGCTAAATAATGTTCTCACCGAGCAAAGGCAAAACGCCAATCTCTATTATGACAAACCCTTTCTTCCGTTCCACACTTTTCTCAGATCACCCCGAGATCGGCCAGACAAGAATGCTTCGCGGTACTCTTTGAGCTTCTGATAATAAGTGTTTGTTTCATTGAGCGTTTTGTGACTGTGACCCACATTTTCTTAACAATTTCTTTAATACATAATTATCTCAGAGAGGACATCTTTAACTTGCAAGATAGTTTGACCGTAGCTACGTGATCGATTAAATTTATCATTGACAATTGTGTATGTAAAAATTCAATTTAAAAGATCATATATATTAAATAGTTTATAATCATTAATAATAATAATATGAAAATTCACTGCCGCATTACAAGTTTAAAGCAAATTTTGTTTTCGTGTTTTTTCCATCGAATGCAAAAGAGCGAGAAATATTACCAAACAATTTTCCGAGGTAATATTTCGTTTAAATCGATTAGCTTTCGAAACCAGGTTCGACACGTCACGCACAGCATATTATGCCTGTAATGTGACGAAATATCTAGAATTAATTGCAACATTTCGCATAGCACACGCAAATTGTTATTGCAGCAAATATTGGTATACCAAATTTACGGCTATTACTGACTGAAAGATTATTACGATTTTGCTAGCGTCGAATATCCACTCTGGCTAATTGTCCGCTTTTTCATAAATCACTACCGATTGATTTTATAGTAATTATTAAAATTATGCCAGACTGTTTAAGCCCGCAAATCGTTTAACTAGCCAAATCTTGTTGAAAAATGTTCTGTCAAATGCACCAGTAACGAAAATGAGTTTTTATTCCGCCGATTACGTTTCAAACGGACTATAAAAAAAAAAAAAAAAAAAAAAATCAGACTGTCAAATCGATGATTAAATAACTGCACGCGAGTGTCTCGCGAGTTTCGACAGCAGATGTCCTCCATATGTGCAAGTGGGCCACAATCCAAAGAGACGTCTACCTAAAATATTACTTACGCGAAGTATATATATTCCTTATGATTTACTAAGCTACTTAACGACCTACTCCATGCTCCTTGCGCGTAAATATATACACGAGTTTGTACAATCTCTATTATAGTTTTACGTGTATACGTGGTACAGTACGCTATAATAATGCAATCCGACCGTTCGCGGATGCACGAGGACTGCACGAGAAAATAAAAAGTTTCAAGGTAGGAAGACGGTTTTCTTGCTATATAGCAATACGCGATCGCCTATTATTTCTGCACCTTCTCCTCGTCTCTCCTCCGTTCACTTGGAATATATGAGCGGATATATGACGTTTGTAAGTTCGTTAAGCACACCGACGTTAAAGCTCAATGATGGATGCATTCAACGGCGAGAACGATCGCACGGCAATTGAATGTTATTGACATGTACCCCTAGATTCGACGAATCAGATTCGATAGCGATTCAATTGCTATTCAACTGTTGTCTCCTCTGAATGCACGCGTTGATGATCATAGCGCAATTTAACGCTGCACATGATCCGTCTGTTAAATAATATCAAGCTACCGTATCGCGTCAGCACGTGTACAGAGTGCTGCAAAGTTCCGTCCTTCTTAATTTTAGATTGATAGATGACTTCTCTTTTGTCCCCCCCCTCTCTCCTAAATATCTCTTATCGAAAGAAATTTCGCCTTCAATCGCTTCATAGCCTGTTCTTACGTTATCACAATCAGCTACTTGTATGCATTGAGAAAAATTATCCGATTATTTAACGAAACTTATATAATTGAATGTTTCTGGTGAAACTAAGCGAAATTTCTGGTTATTATAATCAGAACGTTTTTTACTATAATTTGGTAATTTCTACAAGATTTCTGATTCGTCCATTTTGGAACGGACATACCGGTTGAATCTAACAGAATTCCTATTAACGCAACAAAATTTTTTTTCAGTGTGTGTATCAAAAGTGGACAGCATCAAATCTGACGGTTGATACCTCAAGTGCCATTGTCTTGGTTACTAGATTCCTCAGTAATTGTGAGTACTCGTCCTCAGCGGAAACTTAATTGGACCCCATTTTCAATCCCTTAATTCTCAACAATTAAATATTCCGGTATAATTGAGTTGAAGTAAACTTTTACCAGTAAGCGAAGTAAGCGAAGAATAGGACCTTGTTATTCGGAACTCGCGCGTTCCGGAAACTTGATTCGTCGGAGAAACTCTCGAGCTTGTATCGCTTATAATTCGACCATTAATTACTCAATTTACAATTCGACCGTCAATTGCGACCGACAATTCAAACAAACGACACTGTTTTTAGTAGTCCAATGTATTGCAAAGTAGTCGATGTAAAATACAACGGAAAGTGAAAAATCAGAGGCAAACAAAATTTCGCAAAGCTATCGACTTATCTTCTTTATCCGTTTATATATTGCATACGCAGACAGCGTATGCGGCAAACTCTGTACACGTACGTAATACTCTCGAGCATTGCGAAAATGAAATTTGCGATGCAATTTCCTAAACGATCAAAGACAACTACGAGTGTTGCCATGCTCATACGTGTCCTCGTGTTCTTCATTGATCCTGCGGACGCGAGACGACGTGACTCCACGCTAGATGTGTAAATCTAGAGATGCAAGAACGGGAGAGACTTTGGAGCATGTCCAAACTGCATCACATTTGTAAAGATCCGGGCCGATGCACGGCGATTTCGCAAACTATAAAGAGAACGTATGACCAAAGATAAAAATATAAATATGGAAATGATAACGATCTTAATTCGGGATTAATCAATAACTAATCGAAATAATCTGGCCAGAAATGTTTCTGCTAATCTTATTCTCGATTTATAAATTCACGTGTAGTGTGACACTCTCTTTAATCGGCAATTACTCAAAATTTCAATTGTTGTAATTAGCGACGCGATACTCGATAAACAATCAAATACGAAAAACGGTATCAATCGCACTAAATTACATAACATACTACCGACGAATTTCATTTCTACATTTCATACAAAACTCTTTCCTCGCAATAAAGTTGGATTATTAAAATAATAATGCTAATTGAGACCGCGAGCTTTCACGCCCATTACATGAGCAAAACAGCGAGAATAAACCGAAAAAAAGTAGCAGAGGAAATAACGCGAGAGAAAATCCACGCAAAACGTGATCTCTGAAATTTCGGTCAGTCGCGGAGCACGAAATCAAAACTTACTTACCTAATCCACACGTGCTCACGTCCTTCGTTCGTCCGTCCGTCCGTTCGTTCGTTCGTTCGTCCGTCTGTCCATCCGTTCGTTCGTTTACTTTGCACTCGCGTCCTAATTTTCCATCGCCGTTTGCACTACTAATGAATCACGTTTCTGCCAAAGGCTGAGGTGACTGAAAAATTCAATTACACCGGTGGAGCTACGTTCCTGCCAGGGCGAGTGTAATGAAACTATCTCGGACGCGCGGAACGTGTAAAATGACAGAGGTAGCGGCCAACGACAAATAAAAACGGAAATCGCTGATTTCAAGGGGACGGGGGAAGGGCAATTGCAATTATCTCGCGACCCGATTCTCCCCCGACTTGATAGATAACGGCTCTCGTCGATGACATTGTTTTGCAATATAATTGTGTTGATCACATTTTTGTTAATTGCGGCACATTCGTGCTTACAATGCAGAACACATTTGATTTTCTTGAAACTTGAATGCCGTTGAAAATTTGGATATCGCAGTCCTTTTTGCAATTTTGCCAAAGCTGCAGTAAAACAAAAATGCTAAAAATTGAGATTCTATAATACATTAAAGTCCGTGTGAAATAAGAATATATAAAGATATGACAATAGTCAAACAAAAAGAAACAAATAATCACCAAAAATGCTGAAAGAAAGTCGTTCGCAGAAGCGATGCGCGCTTTAATTTACAGATAAAGCTTTTCGTCAAATCTTCTTCGAACGTGGGAATTATCGAGAAAAAATTGTCTCATTTCCGCACGCGAATCTTTCTTTACTTATTTTTTCTTAACGCGGGAGTATAGAGAGAGTAGTTCGATTACAGGAAGACGCGTGATTGGGGCTTTCTGGCAACATTTACGGAGTGATGAGATCTCGTGGAAGGGACGAAAGGGCGCTCCACTCTTCCGACACGTCATATACGTGTTCCGTTGACTATGAGGCAACGACGATGTGCGATGGATAGCGTTTATTTAATATTTATAGGATTCCACCGATCGAGTTATATAGCTTTTATGTAACTGTACACGATTCCCGTAGCGCGATCTAGGATCCGACAAATAACAAAATGAGGAAATGTCTCTGTGCAATAATTGTGCAAGATAATGTTTCAAATGAAATAACCGCTCACTGTTGATATTTGAATGTCGCTCCTTTGACATCGCCGACACAACATTGTGTTGCAAATTGCGCAACAATGTACAACAATCGAGTAATTTAATGCAACATTAACGATTTAACTGTGTGAATGTCAACTCAATTCCAAAGTTCGATTCCGGTCTATATAGACTTCAGTTACACAACTTTTATATAACTTTATAACAGTCCGAGCTTTCCGAGTCATCGAGGAGAGCTAGCTCAAAGTGGACTGAAATGCTCGGCGTTCTCATTATACCTTTCAATAATACTTACAATTATCGTAAATATCTATCCGCTTACGAATCTTGCGCCAAGATTCTGGCTCGCTCTCTTCTCCTCTTACAACAAGAATCTACAGTAATAATAATTTTGCCCGATCGCCGGATACTTGGAATCTCCGGCCGATCGCGCTATTGTATTAAGTTGAGGCGACGCGATCGATCTGCGGACTTGATTCAATGCGCGACTCTCGCAATCGCGGATTTTGGGGTTCAGCAACGTTCACGCTCTTCTTCTCGCTTCTATGTACACTCGTCGCTGTATCATCGTACGCGTTACGATCAATTATCACCGATTACGAGCTCTAACTAACAATATATATATATATATATACCTCGTCGTCGTCGCTACCATTGTCGCTATTATCATCCGTTTCTTTCTTCTTTTTCTTCCTCTCCGTCTCGTCGAGAAAGTCGATCATTACAAGTGCATCAATTATTATATACTGTTGGTTACGGTTATCGCTCGAGAGAATGGCGGCGGGCTGCGAGCCGTAAAGGATGAGACTCGAGGCATCTCATGCTGCCCCTTATCTCCCTATATATACATATATATCGTGCGATAATCGATATTTATTTATTATCGTAACGGTCGTTGGCGCGCGCTTTATCGGCTTGTGTTCTAGCCACGCAGTATCGATTAACCGCGGCCGCAGACGGGGAATCAGATCGTTCTGCGTTTGCCTTTCTCTCTCTCTCTCTCTTTCCCTCTGCCCCTTTCATCCGCGCGCGTCACTATTTTCGAACCCTTTCTCACTTCGACCAATTTTCGATGACACAGGTCGCCGCGAAAATGAGCTTTGCGTCGCTCGTGTGGCAAACGCGGTTTTGATGTAATGTGTAACGTGGAGGTAGGGTGCCCGTAATGCCTTCCCCTACCCTGCGATTCATTTCGCGCGTTCATGCATTCATAACAAATCAGTGCGACACTGACGCGAAATTACCCTAAAATACCCGGCTGCCAAGATAAATTCGCCGATTTGATGGTTATCGTGTGAACTGATCGAATTTGGGGGAAGGGAAATTGAGAGAAGCGAAATCGAGAAGGAGAGATGGGAAAATTTTATCTGGCGGGGAAAAGCATTTGTTATATAATACATAGCAGAGACGAAAGAAATACAGATAATAACGATCTGTGCCACAACTCAATTTTTTATCGTTTCCACGAAAAAGAAAGAGCGACGTTTGGATAAGAATTTTCTTATCCATGACGTCAAAAGTAATTGAAAGGATAGAAGGGTGAACTCACAATTTCATCCCCTTGCGATGGATTATCTCTTTAATATCTTTATGTTGACAGTCGTTTAGTACAAAAACTGAACCGGTCTCTTTTTGCAATTATTACGAAGAGAGGGTTTAAAAGGGTTTAGAAATTACGTATATTCCATTATTGATCTCAGTCGATCGATCTAACGCTTGCAAAACGAAATGTACAAATTGGACGAGAGCAGATCGAACGATCAATTACGCTCGTTTTACCCGAAAATTAGTTCCTACGATCGTCAGCCGGAGTTAAACTGTCGTCATCGAAAATCAGTCGCCACGCGGTTTGTCCCGATCTCCCCGTCAACGACACGCTCTCGATGACACGTTACTTGTCCCGCTCGCGATTAACCGTTCACGAGAATGCCGCGGATATCGGCGATTTTACGGCCGCTTTGTCGACTCACCCGCCATTGTTCATCGTGCCACTCTCTTCTCTCCTCGCCTCATTCCATCCGTTCTTTCTTCCTTGGTACAACGCGGCCGTGTTTCGTCCACCTCGTCGACGGTTGTCCTCGTCCCATGTCGCTCCGTTAATTAATTGCCGAGGCAGCTTGGCTATCGCTTCCACGTTGGGCAAAGTCAATCCCCTCGGCGATCGGTAAGAACTGACGCGATGATTATCGGGAGCCCTCGCACTTTCTCTCATCTCCTTATCGTGCCACCCCCGTTTCCTGGTCCTTCGCTTTTCCTCCCCCCTCCACTTCGTCACTTTGCCCCGTCCTCGCGAGCTGTCCTCTCGCTATCACGGGAGAGTCCCAGCACGCTATAATCCGGCTCCTTCGATCGACTCGCGTTACTTCCTCCCCCCACCCCCCCTTCACGATCACGCACTAGGACACGTGTATCTTGATCTCCTATCTGGTGATCCGTATACGCGACGGCAACACCAAACCTCATGTTCCACCTGTCACAAACATCATCAACAGAGCACTGCCCGCCACCCTTCACGCGGCCCGGCGAGCGAAATGTCCGTCCCCCGTTCTTTCTCTTATCTGCCACTTTCTTCTCTCTCACGGATTGTACAATTAATTAGTGTAATTAATTTTTTCTACACCTATTATGCACATATATGAAATATATTATACCGTTACCTTTTACGTGAGCAAATAAATTGATTATTATATCGCCGGCGAGGACCAGGCGAGAGCGCCCTACCGCCCCCCTTTCGGTCCTCGCCTCCTCTCCACTCGTTTCTCATCGGCGTATAAACAATGTGTACGTACGTACGTACGTACGTACGTTTTTACGTACGTATCTATGTATGTATGTATGTTGTATGTATGTATGTATATTTGCGTGTATACATGTATAGACAGAGTGCGTCCTTTCGTGTACCTATGGAATTTGTATCAAGCGCGTGCGTAGGCGTGTACGTGTGTACCGCGTGTACGTTGTGTGCGCGGTCGCTCGTGAGTGTTTAATCTCCAGCGGCTCTAATTACGTCCTGTGTCTCTCCTCATCCCCGTTCTCTCGTCAACCCCTCCGTCACCGCTCCGCTCCGCGGCCGACCTCCCGAAGCCTCTTCGCTTCTTTTCCCTCTCTCGTCTCCGACGGAAAAACTATCCGAAAACGTGTCATCCTTAACTTCTGCTCGCGTTCTTATTCCCGCCCGACGGCGCGCGGCGGGTAGGTGTATCCGTCTCGTGTTTCGCGTTTCCCGCCGCGTCATTTTGGCTCCTGTTAACACTCTCTTTCTACCCTCTCGCCACCCAGTTTCACTCTCACCGTGAGAGACGTCGAAACGCTCTCGACGAGGCTACGTCGACCGATCGCGACGATGTGAGCGCATATACGCACGCATACAAAAAACATACATACGCACACACACGCACACAAAACGTACATACACTTGCACATACGCGTCGAAAGCCTTCTTGCGTCTCTCATCTCTCGTCTGGATGTGTTTCCTCTTTCTCTCTTCCTTCCTCTCGTCTTTTCGCGAGAACGCGGTATTGATCCGCGGGTGTACACGCAGCAAAAAGAAGAATTTAGAGGCAGCGCCGCGATCGATGATGCAGCTGCGATCGAGGAGAGGAAGCCGAAGAAGAGATTAATGGTGAATTACGATCCCGCGACTGACGTTCGTGGCTCCGGACGAGCCAGCTTCGCACAGCTCCTCGTGCTTCATAATATACGACTAAAATGGAACTCTCTCCGTTTTTATGACGATGAATGCTCACGCGGGGATAATTAATAAACGGCGTTACACGTGCGCGCGAACGTTATAATTCGTATCGTCTTTTTGAGAAACCCGCCGCTTTTTCAATGATTAATAATTAATAATGTTTATTGGACTGCGTCGATTGGTTTTAGCAAATGCAAATTAATAATTGTCGATTGTTCGGTTAAAATAATAATTGTTATCTTCCGATAACGATCATTACAGACATTTGTTAACAGGAGAATCTTCAATATCCGAAACAAATATCGTATTCGCAAATCGAGTTGCATCTCGAGTTGATCTGCGGGTGGATTATCGCGATTATTTATTCACGGTGTGATTATTCAATATATTTCGTGAGTCATCGTCATGTAATCTAATTTTTTAACGAGATTACAAATTACGAGATTACGAAATTTGTCTTGTGGATATATGATAAATAAATAAAAAAAATATACAAAGCAAGTTCTTTTTCTCAGAACAAGAATAAAGAAAATTCGCGAAAGAGCAACAAAATTATTCGATCGAATGTTTCGGCACGTGGGGCGAGCTGGCTCGTGTCTAAAACCTCTTTCCGGCATGCTCGGCATACCGCTATCGTTATAAACCGTCCCGTCCATTCATCACCTTATCTTTTCATCTCACCGTATATCACTTACCTCACAATCATTTTCCTTACAAGACGATTAAATAGATTAGACAGCGACCGCATCTAAAATTGGCAGTTGTTCGCAAGGTTGTTGCTCGATATTTACGTTTATTCCTCGCGCGATTCTCTTCTGACTTGCCACCGCCTCTTCCTCAAACTCCTTATCCGCGATTTTTGGATCACGCGCGTTACACGGCAAAGGTGAGAGCGTCCAGAAACATAATCTGTCCGTAGATCGGCATTAATCAATGGCATTAATTATGGGACAAGCTGGTAAGTGGACGCTTCGCGCAAATTATTTTGCCAATCAATTATTCCCGGTAGTCGTGCCGCTCTCGTCAGGCGCTTGAATGCTGTCCGAGCCACTCGATACGTCGGAATAATCGATCAACTGGATAATTTGCTTCGATGATTGGCCGCTCGCGTAAATTGCTCGAATGTCGGATCATTCTCGCGTCGATATTGGTGGTACGTCCGAATGGCGATCGTTACCTTGGCGAGAGAAAAACCAACGATTCGACGAAGAATCGATCGATAGATCGGCAAATTTCAAATTTTTAGTTATTTCGTCTAACGAATATTTAAATAATTTTGAGAAACGGATTAGGTTTGGATCAATAAAAATCCTGATAGCAGAAACCTGACGAGAAGAAATGGGGACTTGTTCAGATTCCCTTAAAAAGATTCCCCTTTGCCATGTCAACACGAATACGCGCGTGAAAAACGTCTCTCGTGCCATGCCCCGCGATGTACCGAAAAAATGGACACGCGTATCTTCCTCCAAAACACGTGGTAAATATACAAATATACGCCGTGTACGAGAGCTGACGTTGGTGCTGGTATGTGTAGGTAATATGTATATGTAGGTAATATGTATTATGCCAAACGTGTGCAATGTATTCGTATGTATAGTGTTAATGCATGTGTACCTCGGCGTGTAACGCATTCTCCTCGCGCTGTAAACGTCTTCTTATATAAAATCGGCAGTTCGGGCAGTTCGACGTCTCGCCGCACGACTCTAGCCTTACGTATGAAACCAGATTTACAAAAATACGATGCGCGTGTTTTTTCGCGTATTTGGCACTTTTTCACCTCTCTCTCTCTCTCTCTCTCTCTCTCTCTCGTTCAACCTCTCGTTCTACCTCACTCGTTTGTTCTGTCATCCCCTTTCTCTCCCTCCCTCTCGCACCCTTTCACGCTCCGTTTCGCTCTGTCTCTCCTGCACACGTATAGACATACGCGTATGGATGTACGCTCTATCTCGCTATTTCATTCTGCCACGAAAGCTCGCTTACTCTCGTGTATCATGCAGTCGCACGCCCTTATCTCCATCCCGAAGGGTAGTATCGGACTAAAGTTCAACCGATCCGCCCTCTTTGAGGAGGGGAAATGGTAATCCCGCTTCCGCGGATTTATCCCAGAAGGGCCACTCGTGACCCGCTCGTCTCATCGCATTCCCCCTCACTTGCATGTCCATCTTTGGAGCCATCCGGAACCGCGTACCTTTGACACCGGCGATCGAGAGAGAGTTCCTCTTCCATGTCGACGCGAAAATCGGCAGTTTCGATGATGGGCGGCCGCGGGAAACGGCAATGACAGCGACGACGACAACGGCAACGACGATGATAACGGCGGCAGCGGCGGCGGCGGCGGCGGCGACGGCGGCGGCGGCGGCGACGGCAGCGGTGGCGATGACGATGGCGACGGCAGCGGCGGCGGCGGCGGCGGCGGCGACGCCGGCGGCGACGGCGACGGCGGCGACAACAACGGCGACGACAGTGAAGACGGCGACGGCGACAACGACGATAGCAATGGCAACGACGTCGTCGACGACGCCACCGATCGTTCGACCGCCGTTGTGGACGCGGCACCGGGCCGCGCGGGATCGTCGACTAGTCCTCCTCGGGGCCCATGCCCATCCTCAGCATTAGCTTCTTCTTATAAATCTTGCTGTATTTGATATCGATTGGCAACGAGTAATCGTACAAGGCCGGCGCCTGGCAGATAATAAACGCCGTTCCGAGTACGCAGGTCAGCGTGAAAATCCAAAGGAAGATTCGGTCGAGCACCATCGCGACATACTTCCAGTCCTCTTCCACCTGGGAACAATCACAGAAGAAAACGTGCGTCGCGAATGTATACCATTAAGAAACTTAAGAAACATTTTGTATTTGTGTTAAAAACAATTCTTCTTAAAATTGTATTAACAAAATGTTAATTGTATTAACATAATCGAATGTTAATCTAACATAACGTGATTGTGTTACCTGAATATATTTTGTATTAAATAAATAATCAAAACATTTCTTAAAATAACACAATTTACAGCAAACAAACAAATAACATAATATTGTAATAATAATACAGTTTTGAAGCATGAATCCTAAATTAAATAAAATGTACGTGTCAACATATTATTGTTTACTTTACTGAAGAAATGTGCTATCATAATTTGTTTCCAAATTGTGTCGTTGTTATATTTTCTTTGTGTTACCTTCTAACATATTTGTCTTGTGTTAAATTAATACTAAAATTTTGGTGAACCGTTTGAGACCGTGAAATGTGTTGAATTGAGCACAAACAAAATTTTTTACTCTATAGTTAGTTATCTCCCAACGTAACGAGTCGACACGTTAAGTCGTAATGAGAAAACATATTCTTTTACGACCCTTGCTCTGAAATGTTTTAACTGTAGACTATTCAACTATTTATCTTGATTTTGCCTCGATGCGAGAATCAAATCGTGCACTTTCGCCTCCGATCCGATGACTTAGATTTATCTATGGCACGCATCAAAAGAAACGCCTGTGGCACAAAAGTTTCGCGTATGGATCTCATAAAAAACAAAGAGATCCTCTGGATCGCGAAAGTTCCTCGCGCGAGGTTTAGGATCAACAACTTGGACGTATCTGTTACCCGACTTACGGCACGTTTGTATACGATGCTATAAAGATGCGTTTCTGTCACGCGTGATCCGCTGGAACACCTCGCGCGCGAATCCGGGAACACGGAGGCGGGAAGAGACGATCGATCCCGCGCGCTAAGAGGATGTATTGACTTCCTTAGATTCCCACTGCGACAAGAGGGGAGCCGGAGACGATAAAACAGTCACCCAATACTTTTATGATACTTCCATGAGGACAATGCACTATGCCGTTATATAGAACTCGCTACCCACTTCTATCACCATTTCCTCCCCTCGTATTTCTTTCCCTTTCTGCTCGTTGCGAGACCTGACGGGGAAACATCGCTTGCCCTGAGAGCACTTTTAGCGCGTGATCTCGCTTCAGCATCCGCTTAACCTCTGATATTGAGCAAACCACAAGCGTGAGAGAATAACTACGCTTCTGGGCGATGGAATATAATTAACGACGATGAAATGTTAATGCTAAACCCTTAATTACAATTTAGATGTATATACATTGTTCGTTAGAAAAGATAATATGAAATTAATTGGTATAAATTAATATTTGATAAAAAATATAATTATTGAGAGAATATTCTAGTCTGTAACGTGATAAAGTTTGCCTATTTTTCGAAATGTTTTTTAAAGAAGACTGCTAGTTTTTATAAACTGCTGAAGCTATTGATTTTAACTTTTGCGAATATAGAATGCACATTTATTTATCGCATGAACTAAAATTATTACGATATTTTTAAATTAACTATTTTTTTCATACATGTTAAATTCAATCGATTTTGTTGAAAAGTTGATACTCGTTTCTTAAAAACCGTACTATTTTAACAATTTATAATATTTGTCATGTATCCTAGTTCATAAACAGACATATATTTTACACGTATACGCAAAAGCTGAAGTAGATATCTATAATACTTTTCGAGAAATCGTGTCAGCCAACTTGAAAAGTAAGTTTTTAAATTTACGTAACATAAAAACTAATAAACATTTAACCAGGATTTGTGGATATTTAATAAATATGTACAAGTACATGTATGAAAGTACAGAATACGCAGCAGTTTCGTATAAAAAAATTTTTGAAATTAGGTCATTTTTTCAAGCTCCAAAGTAGAATACCCTCTTAATGCCAATCTTTGCGGGTGTACAATAACATTTAACGTGTAAATATTTTTCAACACTTTTTCTTAGTCGCGACCAGATTATTCAGGACTCTGCAAAATGTAACGGTATCGATACATACCATACGTATTCTACTTTATCCGTATAAAGGATCATCTCGATTTTTCTTACAATCTTATTCAATTTCACACAGCAACATGGAACGGCATTATGTAGTTCTATCATATCGAGCCAAAACTTGGCTACAACAATGGGATTGGCTGCTGCATCATCCTTCGCCCCTGCATATATGCATATACATATACAATATGTATACATATATATATATATATATATATATATATATATATATATATGCAAATGCATGCTGTACATATGTATATTTATATACTTAGAGATATATGTATATATAATGTATACGTTGTTATATGCATGGTATATAATTTACTTTAGACATCTATGCGCGTTATTTTATATACATAAAGCATAAAATAACATACATTGCATAGCTCTATTGCAACGTATAGTTGTACTGAATGGATAAGAGAAATATTTTCCAGAATATAATGTGAGTTACTTTGTAATAAAAGAAACGTGATACACACAAAATTATGTTTACACTTTGCGAGAAATTTCATATGGTTACTAAAGCGGACTTGTAAAGTGGGATAAGATCAAATAAAATGAGAAACGAATTTTCCTACGCAACGCTGAAATGGATTTTGGCGGGTTAGGTATAATTAAGCTTCTTCCATGTCGAAATTTAATATTGCAAAATAACATTTTCTAGGCGTTCTACGCTATGCGTATGCTCGTAAACGTATATATTTCGCAAAACGAGCACATTTGGCAATGAACGCTATACTCTGCCGCAATGTATTCTCTGGCGTATACTTTATTCACATATAAGCTACACGCGCGATATCGAGAATGATTTTAAGTGAAGCTTCATTGAGCTTGGTTTACCGCAGCACCGGATATCCGAAGGTCTGTCTTGGCAAACTACGTATCCGGAAATCAAGCCATATCCGGGACCACGAACTTCTAATTTGGGTAAACGACACGACGAACAGCGCGTGTCCCGAAACTTGTGGAAACTGAACACAAAATCATTTCTCGTAAAGTTCGGTATTTTTATTGGAGAGAATGTCGAAATGTTGATGGTTCTCTAATGAAAAAATACTAGGTTTTTTTTCAGGCTTTAAAAAGAAATATTTCAAAAAAAAAATTATATAATAAATAATTAATTCTCTCGTTGAAAATCTGAAATAAATTTTTAATTTAAGACTGCCATAGACATATTGCAGCTATTCATATTTGAAAAGTATAAAAGAATGACAACGCTATTCGACATTTCCACAAAGAAAAAAAAATTGATAACAAACTTTACAAGAAAAATGTTACGAGGCCACTTTCCAACCATTTCGAGACACTCTATAAATCGCGAACCGTATATTCCATCGGCGCTTTCATTCCAAACATTTCAAATGCGTTTTATTCTACAAAGCGAGCTACGCGTTGGTCAATATGAATGTAAAGATATCTCATTTTTATTGCACGCTTGAAGGAACCGTATGATGAATGCGAGTGAAATAAAGTGTGAAAAGACACAACCAAAAAAGAGAATTCTCCGTTTTGTTTAACCTCAGCCTCCTTCAATATCTTCAGCGCCGTTATTTCATGGCTGCTGCTACGGATTATGTCTATCGTCGAGACCCGGCGGAGTTGACGCTTCTTCGATTTTACGAAGGAGATTTCTAAATCTCTGGAGTGTACGCGTTTGAGTCGGGCCGCGATACGTTCGACGCTATAAAATTCGAAATACTATAAGAAATCGATTCCGTGATCCACCTAAAATACGGAGATCTAGGTCATGTTGTACAAATCGTACGTATAATTTGTATAGCCGTACATAAATGTGCAACTTTAATGAAATTATCACTGTGCAAAATTGTTTTGCAATTTTTCTTAAACGCGCATTTATGTTTGAATGCATGATTATAAAACTTTGCAAACACGAATTAATGCCAATCAGAATTTAATTAAATTTCAGGCAAATACCATATGTGCAAATTTACTAATGCAAACTCGTTTATGTTAAACACTCCGCGAGTAATTTGATAGTTTCGCACGTAAAAATGGTCGGAACACGTCTGAAACTTTCAGCTGCTCTCGATTCGAATCTCAATGAATTCATCGGCCGTCCAGAGTTTACCGTGAAATCTCTGTTCCAAAGTTCTACGGTCTAATGACGGGGAGGGAGCTACACGAATCATTTGCTTAATACAGTTTAATCTAGCGTCATTTCCGGCGTGATAAATAGGCAAATGGAAACCTCTGTCCGCATGGCTCCTTGTATAATGAAAGTCAATAATCCTCTTACGGCGTCACGCGGACTCGCCGATAGCGAGAGATATTTCATTGCACTGATATTTCACTGCAGAATCACAAAGGCAGTTGCGTCTGATACACATGACGTTATTGTCATCCGCATATCGCGGTGGTGACCGACGTACGTGTTACGATCGGAAACCACCGCCGCCATCGTACCGGAATGCGGCGCAATAAAACGTGCAGTAATCCTTTTATATAATGACATTAAGTTCCGCGATGTACAAATTACCGTTCCTACTATGCAAAACAAAGTTACGTATATCTAACGTTTTGCAAATCGCTACATTCGACTTTACAAATTGGCTGCAATTAAGATTTGCTTGTTAAAACAAATTATATCGAATAAACCATATTCCATTCGCGCTTTGCAATCTGAACGTTCTTCTAGACGTAATTTTGAAAATTTGGAAAAAAATATTGCTGCTAAATAAAATAATGTTAAAACTATCGTCTCGTAATACAAATAAATTCTGTACATAATGTTAGCTGTAATTAACAATTTATGTCAGCTGTGTTATATTTAAAGCACGTAATATTTAAAGCAAATTTGTTTTTGATCGTCATAAACTTCCACAAACGTTTCTCTTTGTTTCATGCAGCTTAAAAGTTACGTGAAAAAGTGGGCGTTTGGTTTTAAGGTCAGACGTCACATCTTTAAAGGGCGATAGGGCACGAATAAAATGTATCGTCATTCACGTCTCTTGAGCCTATACATTTATGAAGTTCCGTACAAATTAATGATCAGCAATTGGCGAAATGATTTTTTGCAAACAACTCATTTAAAAAAAAACAAAATTACACGAAAGGGAAACAACAATGTTCGAAAATTTGGAGAAACTTCTTTTAAATATTTAAATTATAACTTAAAGATCTACCCTAATTTTTTAAACATTTTTTTTGAATAATTGTTCGAATTGTCTTAGCAGAAGTAAAATATATAAAAAAAATAATAAGTTCTTTATATATTTTATTATAAGTATAAGAAATCAAAAGGTTATTCCTACACGTACTATTATCTTTGCTCTCAAAATGTTGACCGCTCGAAACATGATCAGGTACGTTTATACAAGCGGCGATAAAAGCAGATGATGCATTTATGGATCCGATTGTGTTAAACGCATCAGTCACAATCCCTCCAATGATAATTCGAAAATCGCGGTTTCCCAAAATGCATTTGAGACAAAAGTAAATCATCCTGTATTGATCTCCGCTAATCTCTTGATCCATTATAATCAATTTTTGACTCTCGCGATAGAGTAGAATTACTCAATTAAAGTCAATTGCTATCAGTACTTGTGATAATAACGTTATTAACGAAAAATTATGCGTAAATTATTTTTGCAGCTATGCGTTAAAAATGATTCGATTCTTTTGCGTGTCTGATAGAATAGATTTGTGTGAAATGTGTCGAAGATTGCCTTTTTGATACGTAAGGTAACAGAAAACTATAAATCCTTTCCCCAAATTTTTTTTTTATAAAATTTAACTTGACAAAAAATGTAGAACATACAATACGTCTATATAAATTTAATTTCCTAACTATTTATTGGTGAAGACAAATTAAAAAGTAATGTTTGGCACGGTTTAACAACAGTGCGACATATTTAAAAAAAGGAAGATTTTCGCATATTGCGGATATAAAAGTTGGCATAATTTTTCACTTTTTGGCATTGTAATCCAATGTAGGTGGAACAAAAGGGGCGCACAAGCATAATTGAACTTATTATCCATTTTATGCGCATTTCTTTCCATACTACCTCAACGACAACATTATCCGTACGGTGACCCAGGGCAGCCTCGAGTAAACTGGCAAACATCAGAGATATAAATATCATACTTACGCTCTCGAACTTATCCTTGTTCTTGGCGTGCTGGGCGATGAAGCGGGCGTCGTCGATGGTCTTCTCGATCTCGCGTACCAACGGCTTTTCGAAGGTGGGGCTGACGTCCTCGTGAGCGTATCCAGGGCTAGCTGGCCCAAAGAGGTCGTCGTCCGCCCCGGGCAGTGGCAGCGAGGGTAGGGGCTCCTCGAAGCAGGGTGCGACGGTGCCGACGGTGCCGACGGCGGTGAGGTCGTACCTCGTCGCTGGCGGTGGCAGACCGTGCGGCGGTACCTCGTACTCTCCGCTGAACCTCTTGCCGTAGTACGTGTCGTACTTATCAGTCTCTGGAACATGGAACACATCGGTGAGGATGCCTTCAGGTGGTTTGCCGTTTGCCGCCTCGACATCGTCCTCGTCGTCGTCGTCCTCGTCGTCGTCGTCGACGCCGTCGTCGTCTATGTCACCCGTGCTGATTCCGTCGCCACCCCTACCCTGATCCTCGTCGTCGTAGTCGTCCGTCTTCTTCGGCCGTTTGATGAAGAGGAAAGGCGGCAGAACCTGGATGAACACTACCCGCACCCAATTGGCCATACGGTGGGTGACAGGCGAGCGGAAGTTCACGTTCAGCACAGCTATCGTGACGACCACCGACGCGGTCACCATCACCATCGTGAACAGCAGGTACTTGCCCAGGAGCGGTACCGTCAGCGATGTGGGCGGTATAATCTCGGCCAGCAACAGGAAGAACACAGTCAACGAGAGGAGTATCGAGATCGACAGGGAGACCTTCTCGCCGCTGTCGCTCGGCAGGTAGAATACCAACACCGACAGGAAGGATATGCCCACGCACGGTATTATCAGATTCACCAAGTAGAAGAGGGTCTTGCGGCGCAGGGTGATGTTGAACACGATGTCGGGATAGGGCTCCTCGCAGCATATGTAGAACGCTTCGTTCCTCGTGGCAGGCACTTTTAGGATGTCCCACTCGACAGAGATATAATAGTCGGTCAGGTCGATTCCGACTTCGATTTGATTCGAGTCCTCGGTTTGCAGGAGATGCTGCAGGTCGACCTACGAACATAGAAAAGACGACTGAATATCAATGGAATTGGACATTGCGTTACGTGTACAAACACATCGAAAATCAGATTATTTGCGATCTTGGTTAAGTAAAAAGCGCAATCGTAACCCTCCCCTCCCCCCCCTCTCTCTCTCTCTCTCTGTGGAATCGCTACGCATTCTTTTTAGCGGCGGCTAATAATAATAATAATTTCGCAAATAATTATTCCCGAATGCGTGATTGCACCATCGAATGAGTTGCTATTTATATTTCAAAAATGTTTTTATACTTCAGCATCGAAATTTTGCAGTTTTCGAAGCATTAAACTTTGTTTAATGTTGGTATAATAAAATATATACCTTGCACGCAAATACGTACAACGTATGAATATTTTATCTTAAAACACGCGTATATTATTAAAATAAATTTATACTTTACATTAGCAAATATGTAGTACAACCTAGATATTTAGCACTGCGTAAAACGTGAAACCTACAGAATTTACGTATTATACACAGGCCAACAAATAATTTTGATCATTACAACTGTAAATTACATTAGTAATAAAAGTTACAAAATAAGATAAACTATTTATCATTACAATAAAGAGCTGAACTTTAAAACTTTTTAGAACTTAATTATCATTGTATAAATATTTTTTTATTTGTTCTCATGTTTAGAACTTTCCAAACGTCATAACGTACGTAAAAAGTTACAAAAAATTATAAATTAAAAATTACTTTTGTATAATAAACTAGAATAGATATTATTACTTAAATTATTATATTACGTGAGTAAAGCGGGTAGCTGTGAATTTTATCTCATAATTTTATTTAATATAATGCATGTTCAAAATAAAAATTTTAATGGTCTAAAATTGCAATGAAGTGATAACGATAAATGACGGTTATAAAGAATAACAATTAGTTTATTTTATTAATTTCTGATAAAGTTTGCATAAAAAAATTGAAATTAAAGGATCATTGAATTATTATAAATAAGAAATTCGTTTCCTCCTCATCCTTTTTCTCTTCTCTCGTTTTACTAGATAGATATCAAAAAATTTGCTGCAGTATAAGCAATCTATATTCAATCAAAGTGATATGATCGTAATCCGATTCATCTTCCTTGCGATAGTAATCCAACTGATTGTAATCCATTTCAAGATTTGTAATCCAACTAATCTTCCGAACGAATCCCCGGCTTTCAAATTACGCGTCATTGAAACGCTCTGAGAGGCCTAATCCAAAACTGCAATAGCTAAATCCGAATTGTTATTCCACTCAATCGCATCTGGCACTTTAATCCTCAACTCGATAGTTCACTGTGGTATAATCGAAACACACCGGTGAGAGAGATAAATCAGCGAGCGCAAGCACTTAGAGTACCTAAAGATTGTTATCTTAGCGCGCTGTCTAATCGATACTCGGAATAATCGCCGTCACGGAAGGAGTTGGACGGACAAAGCGATGCCAACGGGTGCATGACATGGCTCTACATATGTAAGCGAGTTTATGTACACGTTATCTCCTTAATTAACCGTCACCTAGATTAACGTGTCAGCTTCCACGAATTGAAATTAAGCTGTCATATAAAATACTTAATGACGTTTAATCATTAAACAAATTTATTAATATATTGATGATTGAAGGCGAAGATGACAATATTTTTAAAGATACAATATCGCCAATAATTTGCATCCGTATTGTTGTACATACAAGATTATAAATGTTTTATATGCAAGAAATGCACAAGAAAAGAATAAAAAAACGTACAACTGTGAGAATACGCTTTTGCGCCGTTCAAATCTGAAGAAGACAATAGCTTGAAAGAGTCATTGTGACTTAAACTGCTGGCGCCTTGAAATTTATGGACTCTACGACTTTTACACGAAGACGCTTCTGATACAGTCCCTTGCGATAAATAATATATCTCGGTTG
The DNA here is from genome assembly GCF_016802725.1 of Solenopsis invicta. Lineage (NCBI taxonomy): Eukaryota > Metazoa > Arthropoda > Insecta > Hymenoptera > Formicidae > Solenopsis > Solenopsis invicta. Next base: position 25,423,562 of record NC_052669.1, read on the forward strand.
ACTCAAGGGTGTGCCGTGAACATATATCCATTCGCATTCGAGAGCAATACAGGGCATCGCGCATTTTCTATTATGTACGAATATTAGAAACCAAGTTAAACATTTTATTTCAGCCACTTATTTTACCATCGAAATATTAATAATTTTTTAGTTGTAAATTTGAAGGCAATTGAGCATCTTCAAATCAAAAACTTAGAATTGATTTTTAACGATACAAATCTCGTTTTCCATTTTATTTCAAGTGAATCTAATTCTAACAATATTTTAATCTGTGTTTTTGTTGCTCACATATTTAATAAAAATTTGCAGTCTAATGTTATAAAATGCCCAAATAAGTTGTTGGAAGAAATTCGATTCAATTTCAATTTCAGCAAATCTGATCGTCACACCCTTGTGTACCTATATTCCGCGTTGCGGAAAACTTTCTTGATACGCTATGCAGTGTCGCCACCCAAATCCATTTTATCCCTCGGCACAATCGAGTCTCGAGATATGCGATTATTTAAAGAAAGAGAAAAGGAAGAGCGCGAAAGGAAAGCGAACGGAAGAAATTGGATACCTCTAATGGCCGTACGGATAGGGGATCTTGGCTATCTCAAAGTCTGCGGAATCCGAATAAGGTCTGGAGAGCCAAATCGCGGCCGCCATTGAAGTTTCGGTGGATGATCCTCCCTGGACCACTTTCGAGATCTGTCGATAGTTCGATGAGCAATCGTTGTTCATTCACTACGCCTTTCGCGCGCATTTTCTCGTCGCTCTGCTTTAATCGGATTCGTTTCCTGATTTTTCAATTTCAATTCTCCTTTGGAGAGGAATCAAGATTTTCCTTTTTTAATTTGAGTTACAAAAGAAATCAATGTAACGACTTAACGACCTGTTTCAACTTTTCCCAACATTCTAGATTTTATAGAGTGGAATAAAGAATCGATTATGTAAGCCATAATATCGCCATCGTTTCTTGAAAAATTATAATCCTTGAATAATAAAATTAATAAATATCGTTTTTTTTTAAAGCTACCGTGTAATATGTTCTTTTGGAATCTTTATCTCTAAAGATAAATGTTAAAGATAAGTCATATTTTAACGCGTTGGACGTAACATCGATTTACATCGCTGTAATCAAAACATGGCGACTAATTGTTACACTGACACCACGAGTAATATATTATGATTTACATCGACATGCAATATTGACAGGAATATCGAACAAATAATACTTTTCGTTATCCGATCCAAATAACACGACCTGATAATTTCACAATCGTTCTATCCTTGATCATCCCGACATCTTTTTCGCGGTGGAAAATACTGCCGATACGCACGCAAGACATGCCGATAAGAGGAAATTGAAACCGAAACGCGGAAACGGAAGCTATTCGCCGCGCAGGTGGACGCGAGGTTGATCACTAGCTGCACTGGTGTGTTTTCGAAGTGGCTAGCGGACGAGCTTCTCTGTCGAAATGGCTTACCCTCGCACAGACATGGGATTTATATCCACGTACTGCCGCTGTACAGCGGTAAAACTCTCGCAGACAGGCGGATTTGTCAGTGACGGATATATCCGTCAGTCCGTGAGTGGAGTCTCGCCTGACGGACCGAGCGCGAAGGAAAACGCGATGGACGAGACAAACAGGCGCCGTGAGTTGTAATCGCCGAATTGTGACGTTTCACTTGAACTGCTCTCTTTTTTTTACATGACACACACACACACACACGTATATGTATGTATGTATGTATGTATGTATATATATATATATATATATAGTTTCTTTTAAAATTAGAACTTGAAAACTCGTCCATTAACTAATTCCATTAAATAATTTTTAGACATTTTATGAAATAATAAAAAATGATTTTTACCAACAAATTATATCGCAGTAATATAAGTAAGAAAATTTAATTGTAAGGTGAGAAAGAGCAAAAAGAGGGCAAATATATAATCGATTAAAATTGATTCTACATATTTTTTAATTTTATTTATTACAAATAAAAAGATTACTTTAATTATAGGATGGACTACTAATAATATTATTTCGTGATCAACTAAAGATAATTTAGTAAAATTGACTAATTAAAATAATGTGTAATTAGTGGTTTGTGAGGTACGAAAGGTTGCAGTTTTTAAGTATTCAATTTGCCGCACTAATGCACGATTTTTCTACTTGTAATTAGCTGTCGGATAAAGTTATCCGGAAGATTACAGCTTTTCTGTTTCTCTCCAGAGCGTAATAAGACTAGAACATAGACAGAGAGATAAGGCTGGCTAATTTACGGCCAAAGTTAGCCGATGCTGAAAAAGCCGGCCTTAAACATTTCTTATAGATGCTATTTTAGTATTTGCATCTTATTCAATAGATAATTTAATTGTTTTAATTAGGAAAATCCATCTTTCACTATATATTTTTCAAAATTATGGAAGAGCGTGCAATTATATCTAAATATAATAATATCTTGCAAATTATTCGGTTAACTATATTTTTAAATCTCCACACATAAATACTTATATTTGTACTTTTTCTAATATAGGGTCTTTTTTCTATAAAAATTGCAACTCTTTTATTCTAACAAGATTCTGCAATCTTATAATATTAAAAAATTTTTTAAAATAAATGGAAATAAAAATATATATATAAGGTAAATAAATAAATAAATATATATATATATATATATATTTGTATTAAATAATCTGAATAAATAATAATACAGAAATTTCTGGCATATATTATGCCCATCGTTACAAATTAATTCCAGTTCATTTATACATAATATGTGTAATTATACGTATATCATATAGTAATAAAATGGCTTTAAAAGTATTTCTCACGTACAAATTGAAAAACATGCATAAAGCTTTATACGAAATTTTTGATTTTGTAGTAAAAACAAAAATCTGACTTTTTCATTACATGTGAAAAGATAATTTAATGCAAATGAGTGAACATTGTACATAATATTAATTAAATTACTACTGCTTTGTATACCCAAAATCCATGCCATATGCGTATTTTATAATAAACAAATGTTTATAATTATAAAGTGTAAAAAAATATTGTTTTTTCATTATTAAGCAAAATATGTTTATGATATTCGTTTATATTTAAGCTCGATAAATTATTATAAAATGTTTTATAAAATATGCAAATCTTATTCTGCATTATACATTAAAAATTAGAAATTAGAGATTTCAAATTCTGAAGCTTTTTATGAACAAGTTGTGAAAATCTTGGCAAATATCTTTGTAGAATTATTATATTTAAGAAATATATATTCTTCTCTCTCTCAGCATAATTCAGAGATATTGTCTTAAAATTTTTATGCATTCTTTTTTTTGTATTATAATTATATTGATTTGTAGGATAATTTAAAGAATTACATTATTTTAGTAAGAATATTTAACAGACATAAAATAAAAAATCCAAGAGCGGTACCAATTGATCAATTCTCATCGCAGTACTTACCGTATAACCGTCGTAAGTCCACGAACCAAATTTCATAAAACAAGTCTGCTCGTCAAAGGGGAAGTATTCCACGTCAATTTCGCAAAATGATTTATAGACCGCCGGTGGCTTCCACGTGACCTTCCCGGTGTGGTTCAAAATCGCTTTAGTCATGATGGTCACCTCATAATTACCATCGGCACTGGAAAAAAGATATGTTGCATTAAATATTTGTTGATTAAATAACAATTTAAAAGATAAAATAATTGTTGAAATATTTTAACGCAATTATCAATGAAATAAATGTTTGTTTGACGAAATATTTCATATTAATATTGTTCTGTTACAAGAGTTAACTTTCGATCAATGGCGCAACTTTGCTCTAGTCGAAATCGTTTCCTAGATTATCTCATATTTCGCGAGACTTGTGCTTCATGACGGAGAAGAAGCGTTGCCAACGTGCAGCGAATCTACAACGTCACAGCAGAAAGTTAAAAGCTTCCTGCCATACGTAAAGCTAATAGAAACGGTATCAATCGATATTCCGAATAAAGCGAAGCGAGACGCTTCAAATATTATTGTGTGAAAATTTGACAAAGCGATGTACGCTTCGTTGCGTACATTGAACGCGGAACAGCTGTACCATCTATCGCCGCCATCTTCCTTCTAGAAATTTTTCTAGAAATTAACTTGCTTTGCTTTGTCTCTCTCTCTCTCTCTCTCTCTCTCTCTCTCTCTCTCTCTTATCATTTTTCTTTTTTAAATTTGCATAAATATTTAAGAAATTGCTTAGAATATATCTTGCTTAGAATATAATATTTTTTAATATCTTTTAGTTTCTCAAGAGAGAAGAAATAACAGTCTTAATAAGAGCAAAAGACTAAATTTTCTTCTTGACTTATAAGCGATTGACAATGAAACATTTTTCGCGAAATAATTGAAATCGCAAATGAAATAAGCGTGAAATTGCAAATCTCTTTTTTATTTATTTTGATATATAATGAAAGAATCTATTCTTTGTAAGATAAGAGAAGAAAAAACTTTCTTATTTCTTATTTCTTATTTCTTTCAAGACCCTCGATTACTGACTCCATGTTATTTGCATTCACTACTGCTACTAAATTTCGTATAAGAATGATTTTAGCATTAAAGCAATCTAAACCAAAGTTGGATCATCCGGCTGTTCCGCGCTGTCGGTGCGAAAATTTCACGAGCGGAATTAACACGGAATGTTACGAGGCGGTGAACTTGCGGCAAGCGAGATAAGAAAATCCGTCGAATAAACGAAACAGCGCTAGGGCGCCGATGTTATTGCGCGAGACTGAAGAAACAGCGCTCGTGAGAAATAAACTCGCCGAGGTAATGCGCTCGCGAGAATTTCTAATACGATATTCGCGCTACCACGGTCGCGCACCGTTGCAGCTGTCGCTACTGCGAACGCACTTGTTGCACTATTTTCGGTTGGGGCCGGCCATGGCATTCTTATTACTTCGGCACGCTGGCTATTGCTGAATTCTGTTGCACCGTGTGTGTGTGTGTGTGTGTGTGTGTGTGTGTGTCGATCCATTTTTCGCGCCGGTTTCGCGCCAATTCGTGAATTTTTCATCCGACGTCTCGCCCCGCGCACGTGACGACATTATCTCCGCGACTGACCTCCACCCAGTCGGGATAAACTCTTCGGCGTATAGATTGCCGATCGACGAAATAATTTATAACTTTACTGGTATTGCGGTATATATAACGGGATATTGGCATTGTAGTGTATATATATATACGTTTATATATAAATATTAGAGATAAAAATTGCCCATTCTTCTATTATCTGTAGAACTAAGCAAGTATTAATGTCTAGTATTAGAAGATCACAACTAACGGAGTATTTATATTATTCCATTATAGTTTAGCTTCAAAAAATTGAGAGCATAATTTTTACGATTCTTAAAACTAAATCTACAAGTATTTCTTAATAGATAAAAATTCAGCGTATTAAAGAATTACAATTGCTAATCAAGGATACTAACAAGCGTTAAAAAAGAAGCAACGATTCAAGACAATTTAAATGTATAAGTATATTGTAAGACTTTTACGTTAATTGTTCGTGAAACGAGAGCATTTGTTTGCAACAAAAGTTGCATATTGGATAAAGTTCGCGCGTCTGCAAATCCCATTATACAAGCTTCTGAACGTTAATGTAGGTCTCCTGCACTTTGTGGTCATCCAATAATTATATTTCTGTTATCAAACTCTGTATAGAGAAGCGCGCGAAGCTAAAAATAAGGGCGACTCGCCGTAACTGTTACGGCTTTATAGTCTACAGTACACGTGTAGTACGCAGATTGCAGCAAAAATTGCAAAATATAAGACTGACTTTCTAATTCAAAATAATTATATCATATGCACTGAATTTTTGATTACATCGCGTCACATTTTATCAGCATTCGTATATGCGTAATCTAAATCTAATAGTTGAACTCTAGAACATTTTTGTAATAAAAAATAACGACACAATTTTAAATCGCGCAATATATTTCTCATTGTTAATTAATAATGAGAAATGAGAGAGAAATAAGAGAACAAAATAAATCAACTGAATGCAAATGCTATTACTATAAAATAAATTATTTCTTACTAATTGTAAGTACAGTATTTCGCGGCCATTCTCTGGGAATCAATCGTACACATCTATTGAGTCTACGCAGTCTCTAATTACGTCCAATCGAACGTTTATCTTAGTTAATAGCTTTGTGAAAGCAGCTGTTCTCTGGTAAGTGGTCCAGGAAACGCGATTAATCTGCGCGTAGAACATTGTCTGTAAATTAGCTGTGCTAAATATCAGCCGAAAGTGTTTCTGACACACGTATTAGAACGGAACTGTGATAAGAGCGATTCGCGTTGTTGATAATGTAGGACGATGATGGCTCAAAAGTGACATTTTAATCGCAGCGTGTAGTCGGACGAAGCTTGAGCTTTGTTCTCAGGAAGAGAGAGATTTTCCGGCGAGAGGAACGTTCGCGTTGTTATGGGAACGTTACATAATCTCGGTTGTTGCTGCGTTATCCTGTTACCAGTCGGCGAAAGATAACAGTTCACTTAACGACTCAAAATCGTCTCTGTAATCATGATTATCCCGTTACTAAGCCTTAAGAAATTATCTCTCAGAAATTTTACGCGATAATTAAATAAATAAGCAATAATTCAACACTTTAAACAACGTTCCTTCTTTTGCTCCTTCGTTGGATCTTTTGTTTGAAGAATTACGATTTTTGTTTGAAAAATAAATTGTGAGATATATTTGCACTTTTTTGCGTTGTGAAGTTTTACAATTATAATACGCACAAAAACTGAGATACTTAATAAAAAGAAATTTGAGAGAGAAAGAGAGAAATTACAGTGTTTCACAGGCCGAGTCATAATTTTTGCACTTCGCCGGTTAAAGACAAAGTGGACGCTGCATAGCGCCGTAAGAAACGACGGGCGCGTTCTGCGAGTTACGTCAAGAAAGTTCGAAGACTCAATTAATCACGTTTTTTTCGTCCTCAAGACGTGCTTTATGGCGCGCTTCTTGCGCGGACACGTCATGTAAATCTCAGAACTCCGTGCAAGTAGTAAAACCACCGCCGACTCCGACTTGACGGCTTCGAGGGCCACGGCATCGTCTTGTCGCGATCTTAATGATAACGTTGCCACCTTTCCCCGATCGCCCTTTTGCCGGGGAAAGGCCGGATAAGTTCTTCAAAAAAAAAAAAAAAAAAAAACTTTCTCTCGAGCAACAATATAATATAATGAAAGATGACGTCGCTCTACCGCTGGCCAGCGTAAAATTTGCGAACTTAAATATTACTGAGCACAGAATTCATAATTTTCCAGACGATCTCGCAATTTTCTTGGCACACACAATACATACGTATTGACAAATTTGATATTCGCTCAATCTGCTGCTACAAAGAGTTGAATCGCTCAACAACGATTGTAAAGCGGCAGCGCAATGCTGACCTATTTCGAATACGCTTATTTATAACCGCGTCATAGAATACAGTGAAAAGTGCTGCCCTTCGCTAGAGATCGGTCCTTCATGCCGGAAAAATATGGCATGTCATTTGCGCGCTGCGTTGCACTCCGACGTTTCATAGGAACCGTTTCTCCGAAGCTGGGATCGGAAATCCCCGTGTCGAACCACGACGACAAAGTCGGTCGACATTGCGGATCGCCGGCTATTACGAGCGAGGTCTACGATAATCTTTCTCGCGTCTTACCCGGAGAACGAGCGGACCGCCGCGCCGTACCGATACCATCAGTATCCTCTTACCCGGCAGTTTGTCCCATCTCAACGAGGAAGTAAGACTCGATATATACTCTTGGACTGAATGGCGGAATCGTTGCAACCGCATTCCGTGCCGAGGCACCCTTTATAGACGATATTACTTACACTTGCCTCCATCGCTGATCGGCGATGGAAAAGCTCTCTATTGTCGTAGATCTCGATGCTTACGTTGTAGCGTCTATGACCGGGATAGACTGATCCCACAATTGATAACGCGTTACGGCGCACATGAGAGCGCTTGAGAAAGCATTGGTGAGCTGGACGCGAGCAGGGCTTGGCGGTTGACACTTGCGAAATGCGAGTTGAATGGCTCGGTGAGAAACAGAAAAAGAGAGAGAGAGAGAGAGAGAGATCAAGTTATCCCATAAATATAACAGAAGTGAGTTTGGACGCGCGCTGTAGGTAGAGCGCACTGTTATGGACACTTTTTCTTCACTCCCTATTGTTCCCCCATCGAGTTCATCCCCCTTTATATCACACTCACGTCGCATTCGAAACGATTGACGCAATTGCGACGCAACACGTACGTGCGATTACTTGGAGCGAATGAGACTTTGTTATCAGGTCATCCTCGCACCTTCTTTTTTTTCTTTGCTTCTTTCTCTCTCTCTCTCTCTCTCTCTCTCTCTCTTGCTCTCATTCTCTTTCTTGTAAAGGCAACTGGAATGGATTACCGCGGTCTGGGATGAGCTGCAGGTGCAGTAATCCGGTGATAATGGAGTAACGAGATTCGCCCTCACGTACGTTTCCTGCATATTTTAACTGCATTTTGCGGCACGGTCGTATGTACGTTGCGCTGTCGGGTCGTTGTGCCTAAGCAACCCTTTGGCCGCCATCCTACTGACCCTTTGCGTACATATAAACGCATGTTTATTCCGTTGATTGCACGGAGACTTGAGTAATTTTGTTGGCTCATAACGACAGTGACAGTTCTCGCTGGCAATAACGATTTTGCGCAATATTCAAATAACAGAATAATAATTTTTAAAATTGTTGAGTTAAGTCTCTCTCTCTCTCTCTCTCTCTCTCTCTCTCTCTCTCTCTTTCTCACTCCCTGTTTAATATTCCACAATTTTAAATATTTCTCCTCAAACAATAGAAAGAATAGAAATCGCCATTGTTATAATAAATTACATAGAGAGACAAAGAGATAGAGAATATAACAATATCATATAAAAACATCTAGAAATTAATAAATAAAACAAATTATATAATTTTTACTCTTTCAATCTCGTAGAATGAAACGTTATTCTAAAAGAGTAGACATTAAGTTTGTACAATTTTCAAGTTGTTTTTTACTCGGCAAGATTTATAGAATGGATAGATTATATAAGAAAATATTTCATTGATTAAATTCTCTCAAATTTTATAATAGTTGGAATAAAATAATTACGATCGTTGGTTAGCATATTGTTGAATGCATTTATTAAATTATCACTGTTCCTTACTTTTCTATTTGTTCTTTGTAAATTATTATATAATTTTCAGTATCAGAATTAAGAGAATTAAAATACCGTGTTACCAAATGATTTCTTAATTGACATAAACAACGTGCGTGCGCAGTAATTGCGTCAGTTTATATTGTAACGCAGATATTCACATGATTACCCATTTTGTAAAATGAAGATGTTTGTAGTGTACAAATTATTTTACTGATTTAACAAATTAATTCAAACAAAATAATCTCGTTAGACCAACGATATATAACAGTTAGTTTAACATAACAACAGTGTAAATTCAACAAAATACAATCAACGAGGCTAGTTCCACTAAATTAACAAAATGTCTTTTTCGAGCGCGACAATTACATCAGTAATGATTCACCACGTACAATGGAATTTCGCGCGAATTTGTTTAATCCGTATCCTTTAGTGTGCCAGATCGCAGTAGTAGCTTGCGCCAGAATGCGCTTTGCCCGAGAAGAAATAAAGGAAGATATATCGTATTGGCGTGGAGTGCAGAGAGAAAGAGAGAAAGAGAGAGAGAGAGAGAGAGGCGGCGCCCTAGCACTTCAGGCTGAATTTTACATAATGTATCAGCGCCATACGTATTCGCTGAAAGAGGGGAATCTCGTTGTTGAGGCGAGGAAACATCGGAGAGCACGATTCATGGGGATGCAGGAAGGCTTCAAAGCTTCGATGGAAATGAGAATGGCGGATTGAACGTCGCGCGCTTGAGTGGAGCTTAATAGGGCGGGTTAAGTTCGGTTTATTTGATACACTACCTCGATGTCTTAGACGAGATTGCCTACCTCTTTGCGAGACCCGATTGTCCGTATAGCAGACGCCAGAAGTCGCTGCTTAGCTTCCCGAGATTCGGGAGAAGTCATAAACCCTTTAAAGACGGGGGCGACGTTTTATCTCCGAAAGCGATTGATAAATTTCAATAAAATTCAGTATCCCCGAATTCTTATAGATGCAAATTGAAGTGCTTTCTTAAGGAAATCGAGATGTCAACATTAAGTTGTGGCTAAAAGCTTTCCGTTTTTCTACTGACTTCTGTATTAAAATAAAATTAGAAATCCAGATTTCGAAAGTTTGATTGAAGAATGATCGAAAAAGATTTTTTTTAATTTTTTTTAATCAAAAAAGAAATAAAAGCAACGGGAACAAACTGCTATAGTAACTTTAATCTAAAATTTATTATAAGTAATAGACATAACAAACCTTTCGCGGGAAACTAATAGTTTTTAAGCTATTTATAAACAATTTATAACATCCAGTTAAGTGCTTTAACGCTTTCCAGAAGCCTAAAAAAAATTGACACGTGCATCGACAACGACGCAACACTTTGCTGCACGAGACGGAAGGGTCGCGCCGCGCCGCGCCGCGCCGCGCTGGTGGGCGCGGATAATTAATTTCGACCTGTTCTGGATTAATGGTTCCGTAATTTGCGCGGACTTATGCAATTTGCGGCTTAGCTAACCGCACATTATGCATCATGTTATCGCGTCTGAATATTATGCGCACGGCGAAGATTCGCGGCTGATGAAATCCGCGGTCGTGGATGTTGGCGTATCGTGCACGACATCGAGATTGTTGAAACGTATCCTATAATCTTGCTTTATACCACGTCTGCCGTCGGATAACTGGTAACGTCGGCGCACGGTTTATCTGATTGCCTCTTAATCGCTTTCATCCACTTTAATCTACCATTATCCTACGAAATGGACATCGTTACTATCGACCTCTTTGAGGTTGTATATTCGAGACGTAACTCTTTTCCGCGCGATTGCTTCGGTATTACGCGCGGGGATCATTCGGCCGTGAAATGCGGCAAGGTTGCTGTGTCCGTCGCCGTTGAACAAACGAGTCTACCTCCCCAGGGGGAGGAAGGGCGTTCTGAAAACCTCCTCGTAAAAGTGTCCTCGCCGCGCCAGTGAGGAGCACGTCCTATTTCTCGATGTTAGAGCTACCGACCGGACTAGCTTGCCGCAGAGCAGCCGTGCCCGCTCGTTTTCGCAGCGCGGATTTTCAAAATACCCGGCGGGAGAACGTGCTAGTGGAATATCCCAAGCGAAGCTTTACGGGGATTCCTTCTCTCCGCACTTCGCGCTAAAATCCTATGAAATACAGCCGTTTCGCGGTGACGAAAGGATTTAGTCTGAGAGAGGAGAGAAACCACGCGTTGAAAGATCGATATGACAAATAATGCAATTAACGGATGCGAAAGAAATCTCCGATATCGCTCAATCTACTTGTGAAATGTCAATCGACTCACTTGTTGTAAAGAACAATGTCGGGTAGCCATATGTGTTCCGATGGTACATGAAGGGTTTCGACACCGCCATATTCGTCCGGATTCCACTTAAGCTTGTAATCGTTCCACTCCTGAAAGCAGAAAAAAGAATTGTTACCGATTTGATGGAAATAAAGTTCTTAATCAAGAATCCCCCCCCAAAAAAAATAACATGAAAATGAGAGAACAGAAAAAGTCGTTTCCCTTTTTGTGTATATTCTTCCCTCTTTCCTACGCTTTATACACAATTGCTTTTATTAGTTTTCCTCCCCGCGTATTGAAAACAGTTCTTAAACTCAACATCGCGTGTATTAAATTACGATAAAGAAAAACATTCTTCCAGAAAACTTATTTTCAGCAGAGAACTCGTTGTTCGAAGTATAAATTAAAGCTGATCTAAGAAAAGAAAGGGGAGGCACGCAATATATTTGTAATTAAATATCCACCGTCAAGCAAGAGATAGCCCATAAACGTCCCAACTGCCCTCGATATACGTCGCCATTCAACTCCGGACCGCTAGGCGTCTTCGCGACCCTCATAATTACCTCACGGAAGTTTCGTCCACCGTTATCGATATCCGGATAGGAAAACGCGATATCCTATTTCTAAGATCCACTTTCCGGTTTACGCGTTTAAGCGAAATAAAACAATTAGAGGGCAAAGTAATTACGGGACTCTCGGTTTCTCTTCCTGTCCGCTGCCCATCTCTCTTATCCTCGCCACGAGATTCCGCGCTACTCGAGACAGGCAGCGACGTTCAAATGCATTACGGCGAGAGGGGAATCACTCCCAGGACAATATTTCCCTTCCCTTGGCCGTTACATCTTTCACTTAACAGAAAGAAAGGGAGGAGCCGAGGGGTCTGCGTCTAGAATTGAGTCGCTTTGAGATGGAGCCGGCTTTTTTTTCCGGCTACTCGTCGGCGCGTTCGCATTCGAGACGAAATTATTGATCGACGATAACGAAGCAATCGACAAGGCATTAAGACGGATATTTACGCGCGAACCTGTCGCACTTGATTCCAAGAGGCGTCGATATTTTCCCGCGCGAGATGGATGCTCGAGCCGGTAGCGAAGCATAACTCACGAGGCGCCGATGTTTTCTTACGTATCGGATCGATACTCGGGCGACGCCCGGCGGCTGAGGCTCCGTTTGATCCAGTTACAGCTTATGAATTTCACTAATTCATTCATTGAATACCAACCAAATCTATCGTGGATTAGCGAATATCAGTAATACGGAATAATCGTATTCAGGTAGCTCAAACACATCACACAAAATCCCTAATTCCTACTAACGGAATAATCGCACGACTACAATTTGGTTTTACGAATAGCTCGAACGATCCTAAGTAATCGTAGATAGAGCCATTTGAATATTCAATTATTCAAATATAAATATCCGATTTCAAAATCGTTTTTCGACATTACACGGAATAGTGGAAGATTTTTATTGCAAGATGTAAAAGACCAGGAAATTCTCGGTCTTTCCTTCGAAAGCCACTTCCCTCGTTCGATACAAAATTTCTTTTTCTTTCTTTCTACTTTCAATACATAATAAAATACAAGGCAACGGTCGATACACGTAAAAAGAAAATTGCATCTCAAATGCGCCATGTAATAATTTTTATTTTTCGCGATCTGTTAATTTATTTGTTAGCGAGACTTTATTCTCATTATTAAATGGCTGTGGCGTGCATGGAGATTTTATCGGTGCAAAAAGAAAGAGAGAGAGAGAAAGAGAGAAGGAGAAACTGTATGAAATGGAATATAGTCGATCTGTTGTGGTGAAAATAAATATGCGCTTTTTATAAAGAGTTTCGCCGTCATAAAAATAACTACCTGCGTAATTTTGAAAGCTCTCCCGTTGCATGGATAATACAATAACGTTTGGTATTTCATTTCTTGTCCGTCCGTGTCTTATCCGTTCTAAATTACACAATTCGTTGAAAATAATGTACGCAAAAAAAAGAAAATTTTAATTTCAAAACAAAAGGCACACTAATAATAAAATATCAAATAAAAATATGAAATACCCATTTTCCTGCAATTGCTGCTTACTCTAAAACAACTGAAAGATAGTCTATTTTAATATGTATAGAATTAGATTTCAGTTCAGCATCAATTTAACGAAATTGAATTAATGCAAACAATACACACACAAATCAAACTTGACAGTATTAGAATTACATTCGTCAAGAATTAGCAGTATAAAGACAAGACTACTTTTGGCGTAACTTGATCTTGTCATCCTCTACGGAATTATATCACGCAGCAACGCGTGATAGAAAACAGCCGCTGCAGGCACACCTGCGACGTACACTCGCGCTGATGCGGCGCGTCGAGTTTCGTTGCTCTTGCAGGCATTAATTATTCCGCTCGCAATTAGCCGAGTTCGGTAGGTACGTATCTGGCATCGCCGCCGCAAAGCGCCTAAAATTCCCCGCACGATCCGGCGGACTCGGATCGAAATCAGTTACAGCACAACGAGCAGAGCAGTCGAAGGATTTTAATTACTTGCTCTTTTATAGTTTTCTGTCTCCCCCTTTTTTGCTCTTCCTTTTATAACGCTTGGGTGAACGAACGGTTCTTACGAGCGAACTCTTTCAAACAAAACTGCAAGGAAACTTCCACTGTGACGGGGAAGAGATAAGTTAATTTATGAAAATTTATTGTCCGCACATATGAGGCGGAGCAAGAGAATAAAATTAGGCACTTTTCGGAACGCTCCGTTGGAAGAATTATTGACATGAGAAAGCTGTGTGTAATATGAACAGATGTGTGCAATTATATAGCATGCACTTTAGCAATTTCCCTACGTCTCTCTCTCTCTCTCTCTCTCTCACCCTACCCGTAGGGAGCGAGATGATAAACCGTCACACATCTACCACGGAAAATTATCTTCTTACTAAAACGATTATACAGCGGCTCGGAGATGATTCCTACGTTAATTTAGTACGCAGTTCTAAAATGGGAATCTGCAAAAGGGAAACGCCCCAAGACAACTTTGCAGAGCGTATTAGAGCGTTCTATATTTTGAGTGGATTGCAATCAAAGTGAGAAAACCGAGGAAAAACTAAAACTTTGGCACTAAATCCTACTAGACGGTGAACTTCTACGAGAGCCCTACGCTTTGCTAAGGTTGAAACTAAAATTAACCGAGCAGGTAATTTCGCTAATTAATCCGACACTATTGCAGAAGCACGTAGTAGAAATGTCTGTAAGATAGAATATTGAAATATAGCATTGATTCAGTAACGGGAAAAAGTTTCATAATAAAAGCGTATGCGTGTTTTTCTTCTTTTTTCCATTTATTCTCTAACCGAGTAATTAAATTAAACAGTCACATAAATTTCTCTCTCTCTCTCTTTTTTATCAGAAAGAAAATTTCTGCTTTTTCTATTGCAATTGTCGACATTTTTTATGAAATTATTTCTCAGTAATTAAATTTTATTAACAAATTAATAAAATACCTATATGCTACGACTCATAGACGATTCTCAAACGATTCAAATTCGTTTGAAAAGAAAGAGGAGTTAGAACACGCCAGAATAACTGTCTACCAATTGTAAAAGTTACTCAAACAACACTAAGGTCTTTCTTTAATGTTGTTTCAAGTATCTCGAAGTACAAAACGAAGTCCTGCAGTAAGAAGAAAAAAAAGAAAGAGAAAATTAATGAATAATAAAGTGAATAATAACGCGGCACTCTTCTTACAATTGGCCTCAAATATCCAGCCGCGTGTAGCTGAGTGGCTCGAAGCGTGATCATAAAAGTTCAGTATTTTTCAATACGACCGTAAATTACACCATACGTCATTTGCATTCGAATTTTTCTATTCGCACGACGACGCTATGCGAGGAGTGCGATTTACTGAGAATGGAAGATCGATTCTACGACGTCGTAAAATCGCATACCACGTGATCACGGCCTAGCGAGAGAAAAAAAATGCTGATAATTTAGTGGCGATATTTTCTTTCCTACGGCGTAAAGTGCCTTCGTGATACCGGTCATCTGAGAAAAGTGCGTTGCCTCAATCTTTTCTCCTATCATAAATATCCTTAAACTTTTGTTCCTCTTCGCTGCTTATCCCAAGCTCACGATGTGTTTCAATTTATTTTTATACACTGTATTTATTCGACAATTTATAACGAATAAATTATTTAATATCGCAATTGGCTACGTATACAAGAAACAAGATACCTCTATTTTATAGTGTGTGAAAATTGCTGTAGAAAAGCACTCCACAGAGAACACGTATCTAAAAAACATTCCATTTTTAGAGTATGGAACATTTTTTTTCAAGGCATCTTTTAAAAAATGTCTTAAAAATGTTTGAAAGATATTTTAAAATTTTTACAAAACCAGAAATCAAGTCATCTTCCAAATTCACCTTTCAGTTGTCTTAAAAAATTTTTTTAAATAGAACGTGGTAATGTTCTTTGGGATACGTCTTGAGAAATTTTCTAAAAATACATGTATCAATTTTAGCAACCGATATTTTTAACTGTTATGGAACACACCTATTACTTTATTCTGCGAACGAATTGTAAATTGAATCGTTTCTTATCATCCCTTCTCTAAGTTACTTACTGTTCTCTTCCTTAACTATATCTCTTTGTTAAAGAAGTGTATTCGTAGAGACGAGATCGAAGTGCACCGTAAATCGGTTTGCACAGTATCAGGAAACGTATCCTCGCAGAAAGAAAGAAAGAGGGAGGAAGAATAAAAGTTGAAAGAGAGGCGAAGGAGAGGTAAAATCGACAACTATCTAGCGTAACCTTTAAACTCGAGAACGGCTAAGAATCTCCGTATTTCTCCAGGGGTGCGTCGCGCTGTGCGTCTCTTGTCGCAGGGCACCCATAGGATTTGTCAGTGTGTTCCACTGCGAGAGAGAAAGAGAGAGAGAGAGAGAGAGAGAGAGAGGGGGGGGAGAAATTTCAGAATAAAGAGGAAATTCACAGCCGCAAAAGGCAGAGAGGACTCGGCAAGCTGGGCTCATTCGTCGCCGTCGAAGTCACGCGTATAATCGCGATTGACAATCGCGAGAGCTCACGAGGGAGATAAGAGACCGCGTCATTCTTCTCCCGACGACGTCCGGAATAAAGCGGGCCGCGGTACTCACCGTCGATTATCGCGCACCGCGCCGCACCCGTTTAGTTTGAAGGGCGGTTGTTCCGTCGACGCTGTCGCACGTTCAGATTTAGCTGCCACGTAAACGCAGCGTCAACATTCGCTCTTGCGAAAAAATCTCACGGTGGAAAACACACGGTGGAAGGCGTGCACACACGCGCGAATTTTACCATGCAGTTTTAACGGCTATATTTTTTCGAGGTACCAGCAGAATGTTGCTATTGATAACAAAATTGCGAAGCTAGTCGCTAGCCGCTTTGAAATACAAGACTCGCTTGTTTTTGGTATGAAAAACGTATATCTTTCTACTGGCGCGAATCGAAAACCTGCGCACGTACAAATTCCCCCTGTACGATATCCACTGTTTTATTTCTCCTGTTTATAAGACGATATAAATAAAATACGTCTAAATATGTCTGTGAATGCAAAACGCACGTAACACCTGCGTATCAAAATTGCTTATCTCTGTATCTTTATAAAAATTAAATCGAAAATATTGAAAAGATAAAAGAAATCGACAAGGAGAAAAAAAGTATTTATCATTCGTTTTTATGTGAAGAGAATTCGTAACAAAATAATGAACATCTTTAAAATACAAATGCATCGCAAAAGAATATCGTTTAAATTTATTATCACGTTGTTTCAGTTAGTCTTTTTTTCTTCATGCGCGACAGATCAGATACGAATCTTTTAGACGCCCATGTCAGAACATTTCGCGAAAGGTGGAAAACAAGCGGAGGATAGAAAGAAATCCGTTGTTACCGAAGTAGGTGAGAAAACTTGGCAAGACTAGAGCTGTCGGCTTCTTTTCTAGCAAAAGCTGACAATCGTCCGTGTCGGACATTCGGAAGCCCCGTAAAACTCGAGCCAGCTTCGAGCAACAATGGCAGAATAGTAGAATAAATACGTGCGATGCAAACATCTTGCCCTATTTAAACAAGCTTTGAATCGCGCGTATCCGTAATCCTCGGATCAGCTGTTTCGTAGAAAATACCGAGAGAAAATCAACAACAATACACGATTTAAGCACATCGGCTCGGAACAAACATCGCTTTTGATATTCGCATTTTTGTGGACTGTAAAATAAATTCGTTACGAGACGGCGCCGAGTGAGTTTCGTAAAATATTAGCTCGTCTTTCTCGAAATAAAGTTACTCGTTTGGACGTATGTAAAAAAAAGTGTGTTTCCAATCCCGTCTGGTTCAAGCATGTTTTCGTTACACGCCGTGATGAATCAAACTATGCATGTAAAAAAAATGTTTCAGAGCCGTTAAGTTTTCTATTATTGTAAATCATCGAGTGACCGTCTACATTCAAATAGAAAATTTCAAAAATAAATTGTAAGGGAAAGTTTACTAAAACTAAAATTAATATACATCTTGATTTGTTTATTTCAATAAATACAATTAAAAATGTAAAAAAAGAACGATTCTATGGTCTTCTAATTATAAATCAATTTTAATGAAATATATTATAAATTATTGCATCAGAGGATAAGAAATTATAATAGAGGAATTATAATGAGCAAAATTAAAACCCAACATTTATGAATAAGAAATTTGGATTGGAATATGTAATACATTAACGATAAATAAAAAAAGTAAAAATAAAAAAAATAATTAGTAATAAAAATAACAAAAAAATAAACAAAAAATAAACAAACATAAATTAATAAGTTTTAAAATACAATGGAGCCTTCCATATCCGAAATAATAGGGAGACAAAATTGTTCGGATAAGGGAATTTTCAGATAATAGAATAAATACATTTTTATATTAAATTTCAATTATTCAAACAGAAACTTAAATTTTTAACAAAAAGGAGTTCATATATTCAAAAAGAACTTAAATTCTTTACGTAAAGAAAACAAAATTAATTTCACAATATGTTATAACATTCGAATAGTAGAACGTTCGAATATTATGTATTCGGATAATGGAACTTTGGATATGGGAGGCTCTACTGTACATATATGTATTTCGACATGTGAATAATCATTTGGCTTTGGATACTATGTCCACTGCAACGCATTTGCTAATAAAATCTGAACGTTTTGAAACTAACCAACTTTCACATCTTTATGTCAATCTCGTTGCACCAACGTGATGTCCATTCGATAATCAATTTATTAAACGTAAACATCGGTTTTAATAGCTGCGTTATTGAATAATAATGTCGCAATATACCCGTAAATAAATGAGATAAATCTGCATAAACGACTTATTTACAAAACGATAACGTTACATGACAGAGCGACAAAGCCTACTGCTCGCCATGCAAATCCACGTTTGATGTTCAATCTGTGTTAAGACGTTAGCCTTTGTAACAAACGGCACGCGGCGCCTTCGTAGCATTGAGGAATTCAGCAATGCGGCGTGAGCATTGGATCGATTAATGAACAAAAGAGACGGGAAAAGCGAAAATCCAACTTCTATTTATATTACGTTGTAGTTACAAAGGCTAAGGGCTAAGGAGTACGGAAACTTCCTTCTCGCCCTCGCCATATTTACAGTATATTACCGAAGAGAAATGATTTCGCCTTCCAGTCCGTATCGCGGAATCTGATCAATTTCCAACGGTGCACGATAATAGGACGAGCAAGCTGATATAAACCCTGATTAACAGCTAGAATACTATGCGAAAACCATCTCGTTAACGTTATGGGTAATCTCGGCTATTTCTTCATCTATTCAAATGTTTAAAAAAATCTTTAAAAACTCACATGAACATACTTCCATGTTTTTAGAACAAATATCTATACTTTATTTTGGAAAAAAAACTAAAATTTAGTATGTAATGTAATTAATTAATAATTAATTATTC
This sequence comes from Solenopsis invicta, assembly GCF_016802725.1. Taxonomy (NCBI): domain Eukaryota; kingdom Metazoa; phylum Arthropoda; class Insecta; order Hymenoptera; family Formicidae; genus Solenopsis; species Solenopsis invicta. The sequence goes on from NC_052669.1 coordinate 25,443,013, forward strand.
ATTCACATAAAAATGAATGCTTTAATAAGAGTCAAATAATAAAGATGAGAAAAATTGAAAATACGAGTATACAGAGAAATTGACGACCCTCGGAGATCTCTCTCACAAACATTGTTTAAAAGGGGATAAATACAATAGAAAACTCTCTAAAAAACTTCAATGGATAGAAATTAGCTAGAAACCATGGCGGTGATTTAAGAGTTAACAACAAAAACGCGCAAATGTGAAATTCGATATCCCTACCTCGCTCTCTCTCTCTCTCTCTCTCTCGCTCTTTTTTTTCTTTCTTTCTCTCATAACTGAGTAAACGGTGCGACAGTAATAATACGGCAATAACCCAATTAAATAATTTTTCGATAGAGACGCCGATAATTTGCGCATGCATCGTAATTGAGCTCTGTGCAATTCTGCACGGCATACAGTCGATTACGATTTCCCATCGACGATGAAATCCAACCGATACGTCGATAGCGGCGATACGCAGTCGCGCGTGCATTAAATCGCGCCATGCTGTTCGCGTTCCGGTTCGCTGTAATTATTCTAACAATATCAATAATAGTGGCAACAACCCACGGCGTGTACGTTCGCGAGACACTCTGACCCGATAAATCCGGTCACGAAATCGATCGCGCCGATTGTATGTATGTACACGCGAGCCTTGTCCAATCGCTGCCAATAAATACTCCGTCCTCCTCGCGGCCCACCCTCCCCAATTATAGCCAGCTTGGGAGAAAATATTTCTTTTAGGTCTCTCGTTCCCCATTTTCGTGCCGCAACATTTTCTCGCCTATTGTCTCCATCGGGCGCAATTTGTCTTCTGGACGAAGATAATATCCACCCTGCTTTACAAATAAGACACGACTACCGACGCACGGACTCGATTAAACTTTTCCCGTCCGTCCCTCTGTCCCGTCTTCCGGGCGGCTTCGGCCATCTTTTCTGACAAGAAAAACATATAACTGTTTACTTCCCGAGTATTGCGGAACTTCCGAACCCGTCATAGAACCGCTGTTGAAACTGCCAGTCGGCCTCTCCTCTCTCGGCTCGTTTCTCTCTGACGAACTGTAATCGCAAGCAATTTCGAAACTCCGATAAAGGGGCGCCACTTCAACGAAACTGACGTGACGCCGAAGGGAAGCTCACCTCTGATCTTCTTCCACGTCTCGTTCTTCGGCTCGCTCATCTTAGTTATCGTCTATCGCGGGTCGACGCCGGAAAAAAAGGGGGAAGACGCCGATCTTGCTTTATCGACACTGATAAACGATCGTAACGAACTGGATAAAAAGACGGTAAAAAAAGCTTCGTACAAACGACAAACGCGCGACTGCTCTATAAAGTTGCAACTTCTCTGCCTAAGATCAACTTTTCGGCTAAACTTTCGGCAAACTTTCGTATCTTTGATTTCGCTGTCAAAGACTTATTGGCTAAGGATATTCTATCAATCGATACCGTTCAACGGAAATTTTCCACAAAGGTTCGTTCACGATAATTAGCTACAAGAGAGTTTCATGCGATGTTAAAATAAAACACTTGGCAAACGTAGAGTGTCGTATCACAAACAAATACATTTGTGGCATATATTTTTTTCTTAAACACATTAATTCTCTACAAATCAATTTCTTTTTCGTTACTTAATCAGACCAACAAAATCTGGTAAATGGTTGTATTTTTCAAATTTGTATATTCTAAATAGTCTAAAAAAATGTTTTTGATAAGTATATTTTTTTAACACTTAGAAAAACGATTGTACAATTATATAACCTGAAACTTCTTTTTACACATCTGAACTTAAAATTGGCAAAATTGAAAAATTGTCCGAGTTTCAAACGATCCCGATTGATTTGCAGAGAGTTAATTTTCAAATATAATCAAGCTTGTTTTATTTTATAATTTACATACATTTTTACTGATTTACAATGGTATGTAGTATGTATGAAAACTGATACTCGTAGATTTTCTTCTGTCCCGCACATATAAAAATTTGGAACGCCTTCAAAAAGTTATGCCAAAGTCAACCAACAGATATCTGTACATTCTGAGGAAATCCATTCTACCACGATACCGAAGTTTTTTGGATCGTCGCCAGCGACGGCCGACGACTCTTCGAGAATTCCAAATTTTCCAGGTTGCAAGACGAGAGCTGCATCCGCGAGCGGGGCGAGTACGTGCGCCCGGGCTACTTTGCAATTAAAATGCATCCCGCAGACACCGCCCCGTCGCTTGCAGATTCTGTAAGGCGAGGCACAAGCTTTTTGACGTCCCAGCATGTCCTTTGAACCAAGTTGGAGAGATTCTTTCAACGAACCCTATCCTAACGCACTGCTTGTCACCATGATCTCACCTACTTCATCTTCTACTATCTGAATATAAAATCGTAACCATTACATCTTTATAACAGAAATAATTGTCTCATGCGTTTGCAACTGATCTAAATAAAAAAAATTACTCATTTATTAAATTATGCGTTCATTAAACATAATTTGTTCTTTTTAAAAGTGTGAAATAAAAATAATAAGTATCGAAGATGTTATTTTATATACAAGTTTTAAGCCGAATAAATTTATACGTCCGTTATTTATGCAATTTATTTTAAAAGAATTTCTCGAGAAAATCATCCTATTAATATTTCCTGAAAAAATGACTATATATATATATATATTGTATACACTTTAGTGATTACGAATTTTGAAAATCTAATTTTTCAAAGTAACCAGTGAAAGAGAGAGAGAGAAGAAAAAGAAGAGAGAGGGATGGCATCTGACCATAAAAACACAATTAATGAAAGGATCAATTTCAGTGAAATCCGTCAAAATTAGCTGTAAAAATAATTCCATTTTCAATCAACGCTCCTGTGATTATCAGTGACGGATGGCACAAGGAAATAAAAACGCAATCTTTAAAAGGCGAAAGACAAAAATGGTTACGACCAATAAATTCGCAAAACGGACGAGAAATGGTTGTGTCACGAAGCTGTTCTCTCGCGCGAGGGCACAGGAGGGTATTATACCAATAAAGGCCAACTGCTATCCGCCGATTCGAATTTCGTCGTCGACAAGCGCGAATGAAATTCGCCTGCTTTGAAATTCCAAACCACCGTCTTACGTCGAAAAGGGAGATCTCCTGACAATCAATGCAATACGGTAGCATCGCGTATAGCACTCACGAAAATGGAAACCAAATTTCAACGATCGGTACTTGCAATCTTTAAGCAGCTTGTCCAATATAGCCTTGTTTGTCATGCATGAGTAGAATTTGACTATAAATTAAAAGCAAATTAAGTTACGCAACAATGAAATTACGTCGATTACGGCATCTACGTGAATAAAATATTAATCTTAAAATATCACACCGGATTAAATCTTTAGATGCAACTATATCTTTATGGACTTAACAAAAAAGAACTGCTCTTTCACTATATCTAAAATTATTAAATTATTTTTTCATTTTTTACTTTGTAGAATCCTTTGAAGGCTTTAAAAAATTTTTACAAAAGAATTCATAAGAAGAAAAGATTTTAAGAAGAAATTGAAAATAATTGAAATTTCCATAGCTTGCATTCTAATATAATATGTCTTTAAAATGTTCATATCGTAAGAAAGGATCTCAATGAAATTAGTAAGTAATGTTATATATTATTAAACCAAAAGTGCCTAAATAGTTTACAAAAGGGCACGTACCTCTTACATATTTTATTATGATAATTATGGATTAATTAATAAAATATATAATAAGCTTCAATCGATTAATAATCGTAGAGATATATTACACTAATGTATATACGTGTGTGTGTGTGTGTGTATGTGTGTGTGTATTGCATTAATGGCAATAATTATTCTACTAATAATTAACAATAAAATAAACGTAAATATAAACATAAATATAAACATGTACAGCAGGTTTAGCTACACAGCTAATTTTCATTAAAATGTTAATTAATTGTAATAATTAGAAACAGTATTATAAAAAATTTACGTTTAATTAATATAATTCAATAATCTTATATATTTATAATTTTTTCAGAGATATCAAATTTTTAAGACAGTTTTTTGTGCTGAAACTATATGACACATAATTCCTTTTTAATTGTCAATTTAGCCTATCGATTAAGTTTTTATTTTAGTTTCAATTTAGCTCACTTTTTTTATCAATAGTTGTAATAACAAAATTATTTACAGAGAATACGCTTGTAAACTTTGTGCATATGTCAAATTCAAGTCTGATATACACAGAAGTTTATATAAAAAAAGATATTTTAATTTACTTACCTGCTCCACCCAAACGTTTGTCGTCATGATCTGGTTCTTCAAGTTCTGAAAAAGAAAACAGAGAAATGGATGAGCATCGGTCTAGAAGGTGTTATCCTACTTCAACTGTTTCTGGTTACTCAGAGATAGATTTATTGGTTTTTCGAGATACTAGAATGATACTAGAGAAAGATAACAAAGAGAAAGCTCTTGCCGCTTGAAAATCCCAATAAATCATTCTACAGTTGAGTACATCCATTTTCTATGTGGAAACAATATTTTTGAATACATGTTCATCTTTTTATCTAAAAAATTCTATTTTTTATGATACGTGATGAACATGTCTTCGTAATTTGCACGTATTTATTATTATTGTTGCAACTAAAAAGACTCATAAGGATCAATGATAGTAAGAAGAACGTCTCGCGGAATTTCTCTTTAAGCTGTGCGAGACAATAATTGTTATCTAGCGGCCCCTCGCGCGCAGCGGGTCAATAGATTTTCCCGATTCCGCCAATAGAAACGTCAACGAACATTACAAGCAGTTACAGTCCCACATTCAACCCCACGCCACGGTATCAGTAGCACTGGCAAGCCGTAGTCCGCGACCGGCGCCCAGTGGTAATAGAACGCGATAATGCTGACAGCAGGTAAGGCATCGTGGTGATCTCACTACTACCCAGTAGTGAGTGTCAGGCTATAGGCAGACGGGCTCCGCTAGGAGAGACCACGGCCATGAAGCTGTGTGCTAACGTACGTTAATGTGCCACGCGATAACGGTTATAGCGCTACAATCAGTCGCGTCATCGTCAATAGTCATCGCGGAGTTTCACGTCGGATATATGCAGATCTCGGTGGCGCACGAGAGAGAAATGTTAGAGCCAGTTACCGTTTGCAGCGAACTCGGCTTATCGCAGACTAAACGACGGCATTTTTGACATTTTAAAAAAGAAAACATATACTGTTGAATTTTTTATGTATTTTCAATGCTGTGAAAATTTATGCATCTTATAATTAAAAGCATTATGTATGCAATGTTTTTAAATGTACGGCACATGTTTTAATGATTGTTTCTGAGAAATCTATTTTTCTGTATAGCAAAAACGAAGTCTGAAAATATATCATTATTTATCGCAATTAAAAAAATTTTTTATATAAAATATCTCAATGTACGCGTTTTTGCGTTTGGAATATAAATTCTTCTGGAATTAAATTTACTTAAAAAATGTATCGGAAAATAAAAAAATATTAACTAAAAATAAAATCTAATTCTAAATTTTAGCTTTTTCGCAAGTAAATTAAATTTTAATGAATTCCAAATTCTATATTATTATATACAATAATTATTTAACTCGGCTCAGATTTTAATGACAGTCTTGCGAAGTGAGTCGATGAAAACATGCTCCTCTACACCTCACGTATATATATACTTACCTGAAACAAACTAAATAAATTTTGCAAAAGTTGCAAACGCTGCGGAAGCAGCGGAGCCGAAATAATCGGTGACATTAAATTAAATAAAACGGCGGTATTATTTTCAGCGCAGCGACTCGCTTTAAGATTAATCGCAGCAGCAGTTATCGTTGCTCTTTCTCTACGCGGTGGCGGTGGTTTTACGGAACGGTGTTTAAAGTTTGCGTCACAAGCGTATCATTAGCAATTATCGCGCCGCGTGCAAACTCGAGGCGTATGGGAACGACACACTAACATAGAGGTAGTTACAGTTGTGTATTCAAATATATCGGCATCAACGATCGCCCACCGCGCTTCTACGGACGCATGATAGCTAAGTGATAATAACAAGGGTTCGTGAACGTGAGCGTGGTTACGATTTCGTACTCAACCATATTAATGTCCGCATGCCAGATACGACAGCTGCATCCTCGAAAGTGCGACAAGTGAATACCGTAACCGCAGTAGTAATTATGGTTACCAAATCGGATGTTATGTATCGTTACTATTGCCGGTATTCCGCACACATAATTATAATTATAATGCGGCAGTTTGGTGCATGCACTTATCTTAGATAGATCCATTGCAATCCGACTGCGTACATCAAAAGCAGTGATTTCTATAAAATTGTTTATCAAACATCGAAGGCAAATAAGCAGAATTTATCAAGCATATTCATAAGAAATCGGGACTGTATGTACATTGAATTTTTTGTTTTAGACATCTTGACAATTCAATTTTAAAATAATCATTAAAAAAATTGAGCCTGTAAATTGGACGAATCTCCAATTAAATTTCGTTATGTATTTACATCGCTGCTTATTTCATTTTCAATCGCATTTCGGTAAAATTACTGATGCTTTTGCTAGGAAAAAATAAATTAATTCCTGAAAGTATTCTGCAGATTTTACTACTCTAGTAAAAGTAAAAAAAAGCTCATTCTCCGGCAAACATAAAAGTTTAATAGTACGGCGTTGACGTGTATAGAATGCAATATTTTTTTTTCTTCAAATCTTCATGAACCTCTTCTTTTGTAGACACTTTAGTGCGAGGTGTAATGTCTCATTTATCGCCACGAAAAATCACGATGCCACATTTTACTTTCTCAAAACGGTGACATTAACGTCACATTTTACGCTGCACGTAACAATATCATAGAGGTTACGAGATTCTTTACTTTACGAGATTCGAAAGTAATCGAAGCTGACTTTTGTCGCGTCGGCGAAAAAAAATGCTGCTTATTCAGAATTCGTTGCAAATGACATAAAAATCGATAATTCCAAATGAAACGATTGGCATCTTGTCTCAGAAGGCTTTAAAGGCCTGCATTATTCCCGATTTAATCGATGCAAGGAGCAATTAAATATTGAACATTCATCGAGTGATTCAATATTGCAATTTCCTGGCATTATGACAATATGAATAAATCTTATTAAATATACACAGGTATCAAAAGCTTTTCAATCAAATACGGTAATTCGTGCAGTAAATTTCATAAAACATAAATGACTAGATGTACTAGATAATTTTATTTAAAAGTGCGATTTATATAAAAATGGGAAGTAAATCTGAATGAGTAATTCAACACAACTGACTAGAAAAAAATGCTAATAACCAATTAAATAAGAGTTTGTCCGCATCTAATGATGATGCATAATATGCAACGCAATTCAGCTAAATGTAATTCAACATGTTATATATTATTGGGCAAAAAATCAGGATGTATAAAAAAACAAACAATACACAAAAATTAAAATATAAAAATAACATACAAAATCAAGGAAAACTTGGTGCACAATTTTTTACAGCTATCGGTAAGGTATTGTTACCCCGGTGTTCGAATTTAAATGAGAATTATGCGCATACCAATAAGAATTTTTATGAGAGTACATAGTTTATCGTCGGCAACACGAATAAATTATGTAATTCCATCGCAGGCTCAACTGCGGGTACTAAAAAATTTATATCATCGAATCGTCTATTATTATAACGGCCAAATAAACGCATATTTCTCTTCCAATGTTGGCAGTAAAATATTTTCATTAAATGTTTATCCTTTCGTGTAAACTCCATTATATGCTCCGCTATTTTTCATGCAAATGCGTGAATGTGTGCGCTTGAATAAAGAATAAAATCGTACTCGTGTTCAGCATTTTATTGAACAAGCCGCTTTCGATTAATGCCCCGATGCGAGATTTTGTTATTTGTTGCATTACGCTACGTAATTATTTACGCTTTACAATGCGCATTATTTACGGATGTTATAATCTTTATTAATATTTAACAATTAAATACATTAATATTTATTTAACAGGTCAAATATTATGTTTATTTAATGAGTAAATAATATGTAAAGGAAGCGAAGCACAAAGCGCCGATAAAAGCGTTCTCGAGATTTATGCAGATTTTAGAATTTTACATGGCGATAAAAAGGCGGTTAAACTTTCAGACTCGCAATTCAATTTAAACGCGTAATAATGCAAGTGGGAAATCAGTGTCCGTTTTACACTAATTAAATATTGTAAGCGGTTCCTTTAAACTTTAAATTCTTTGTGTTAATTCTATATTTGACATAAAGCGCACGTTACTGCGAATTCTATGGCCGAGCTCTGTCCTAAGCTCTGCCAACCCTCAATCTTCGATTGCGGCTCTCGCTCGCACGCCTACACGAGTAAATCCGAGCGTATGCGTCAGCAAGAACTTTCCGAAATGAAACTTGAAACTTGGCGCGAATAGCTGGGAACGGACGTCGCATGTCATGCGGAATTCAAGTGTGCAAGAAATCTGTAAGGAAGTTACACGAGTAAGAACGTAAAACCATGCCGCGTGTTCCCGCCAATTTAATCGCAAAAAAAAACTTTATAGGGGCAAAAAAAAAGTGAAGAGGGAAACTTGGAACTTGTTCGTTTTGATGAAGCAAGAAATGGAATCTTATTGAGGCATAGAACAAAGATAGTAAAAATACAGGAATCTTTCCATTACAAAGTTTTCAGGAGTTTCGAACAATGTTGCTTTCCTGTTTCCTTTCGTTCTTCGATGAGGATAATATGGATTTTATCAATGCGCGTGTTATGAAGTAAAACGTAAGAATTGTACAGGTAACTTTTTGCGCGTGTAAAGTAGTCTTATTTATCTAGTTTGTAACTTATATTTAGTAAAAAAAAAAAATAATAACACTATTATTGTATTTAAATAATTCTTGATTCAGAGCACATTATATAACAAAATATTTTTAGAATAAAACTAATCTATAATAAATAAGAAAATTTCATAGAATTTTCGCTCATATTCCAGATGATCTAAAGAAGTTATGAACGAGAGAGACAAGAAAAAAGTGAAAATACCTTTTTGTCTGGCTTATAACAGTCACATATTTCCTTCACACCTTTTCTACTACTCTAACGTCTTTTCACGTAACCGAGTGAACCGCAGAAAAGCGCAACTTTCGCAATTGATAGCGTGAAGCTTTGGCAGCACTTAACATCGTTATCCCTCAAGATCGTTTTTACGTGACGAGAATTTACGAGGTCGTCGACAGAGAGATGCTCTTCTTTACAACTCGACGCGAGATATTAGAAGGACAATGTTAGGGGGGCCCACTTATATCTCATTTCCGGTCTGCTAGAGTTTTTATCTCGGAGAAAAAATCAAAAGAGAGAAGAAGAGAAAATAGAAAGATGAAGGATAGATGTGAAAAAAAAAGAACATGCGAACACTATCACGGAATTGTGACGCATGAGGGAACTTTACGAGGCACGGAGAGACCAATCTGGAATTTAATATTTTTCTGAGTTTAATATTTTATAAAGATTTCGCTGCGCGAGCGTGAATGTTCTCCAGCATTCCGCGTCTCCCGCGCTGTGGCAACTGAATATATAGTTTAACATTTCTTTGAAAAATTCCCACCGATAAGACTTTCGTGTGACTTTCGAGATATTGCGAGGAAAGTAATTCGCATTGCTTTTTAGAACGACGCGGACTTTGCTATTAACAGAAGGAAAAGAAGAGAATATATCATTCAAAGCTACAAAATGTCCCTCTATGTTTTACTTTATATTAAAGTTACTTTATTTCGTTCGTTGCTGTATATTTCTTTGATAAATTTACTGTAAAAGGGAGCTCTATTTCGGGAGTACGAAATAACTCTCTCACACACTAATATTTTTGAGATGCAAATGTTTAATGCAAATGCTTCACATCATTTCAAATAATACATCTATATAATATGTATTAAATAAGAAAAGTTGAAAGTGCAGCCAACATTATTATGACAATTGAACTTTGTTCAAACGACATGACTTTTTTATGTGTGGTGTATTAAATCTATAAAAAATCAACGTAATTTCTCTATTTTAAATTAAGTGCGATTGCGCTCGAAACGTTGAATTAACCCGCGTGCACGAATAAATTTTTGTTAATCTAGCGATTAAAGATGCGGATACGCGATAAACGCTCGTCTCGTCACACGGAAATGACTGGTCGGAATTTAACGCCGGCATTTTCCAAACTATCGCGATAGCATCTAGACCCTTCAGTTCTCGCTGAAGTTCTACTTCCAAAAAGACCGCGTTCGTTGGTTCTCGAGCAAACCAGAAAGAAGGGCAAATCGAGATAAGCGGCGCAGAATCCACGAGCCTTTCTGGCTAATTTAGAAGGAGGGTAAGGGCTAAATTATGGTTCAAAGAGAGACTATCTGCGTAGATTTATCCAACATCTTTTATCCAGAAACAGCGATGGTCACTGCTGATTGCAAAGCTCTTCTTGTTTATTGCGCGAGAAAAATAGCGATCGCTACGATTGCATGGCAGCAATATTGATTTTGGTTGCCCAGCACAGGCAAAGTAGCTGGGCAGAGACGGTGTTTCGATACATCACGAATACTCTGAATGAAACACAGTAATAGCGCGTGTCCGCTGTTTGCTTTATCGTGTAGCACGAATCGCTTCGGTATCGGCTGTTTCTCCAACATCTGCCATCGCAACGAAAAAGGGACCAAAGGCTGTGTCGATATAACTCGTTTCTTTATTGGTAATCGCCACAAGATGACTGGCAGTAACCGTTACACACGAACACACCAATTCATATTTCGCGCTTCGCATGCCACAAAGGGAATTTGCTACGTCGCGATAATCCGGTTTTACGTTACGCCGTTCGCCCGATTATTAACATCGTTTATCAACTCGAGCGTCGTCATTGTATTCGCATTTATCGCGCTGCGCACCTCTTTAATAACCAATACTACGGCGAAAACAGTTTTACGCCCGCCATTTGCCGCGACGATGATGATATATCGTTCGTACGTATCATCAAGCCAACGTGGCATGAGTACGTTGCGCCGCACCTTTCGTACCTTCGAGAAGCGTTTCGGACAGCGCGGCCTCGATCCATTTCTTAAATTTTTTAGGACATTGCCTTTGACGCATTGGTGGAAGTGCTTTGCGCTCTTACGCGCGTTTATAGACTCGATTCTTTAGTAACTTCAATTTTTATCGTTAACAGTTTTATAAAGAATAATCGAGCGATGAAAATTTATTTAAAAAAATACTAACATTAGGATATGTTGGATGCACTGTAGCAATTAAATCTTTTGATATTTCTGTAGAGAATTTCATTAATTTTGTAAATTGAAAGCAAAGCATGTAAATTAGTTCACATAACGCATATGAACCGATAAAAACAAATATATATACAGTAATAAAAAGAATCGCTGAGCAAAGTGGCAAAACATGCTCGATAAATATCAAAAATTAAATGCGCGATTACTTTTTTATTTTATTTTTGCGTTGCATTAAACGCGAATGCTTTGTTACGCAGCTTATTAATCATTACGACCCGCTCGCTCACGCAATTACAATTTAATAGCAACGCAGCTTGACCATGTAGCTTCGGCATCAATTTATTCGTATTCGGCTCATCACCACGTTGCCTGCAAAAACGCGATCGCACGCTGGAAGCGGCCAGCGTCGTTATCCAGAGGATATCGCCCTTTGATGTTCATCGTTTTTTCTCGATCATTCCTCGTTGGTAGCGTCTTAAACACGACGGCGCGGGCGGTCGAAAAAATACCCCGCGCGCCCAAGATATGTACGTTCCGCGTGTGGGCGGACCACCCTTAATGGTATGGAAATTGGATGTCGGGAGGAAACAGAGTGGTTGAATCGAGCTCCCTCGAGAGACGGAGGAAAGGAGGGATATATTATAGCGTCGGAGCATTCCTTTTTTTTATCCGTAACTCTTTATTTGGCGCGCATCCGCCTGTCCTTCTTCCTCCTTCGGCTTGTACGTATTCTTGTCTCTCCTATTTCTATTTCCGATTTCGTCGACTCGCGCGTCTCTCCACCCTCTCTTGAGATACTTGTTTGTTTGGTTACAAAACTGAGAGGACTACGTATAAATAAGACTATCAGTCTTCAGGACTCTCTTTCAAAATTGCGTTCCCGTCGAAAAAGATTCTATCTAGGACTTGCCAATAGCCATGCGAACAGTCTGAAGCGCGTGTTCATATCTATCTTCTTTTTCTTCACTCTCCGCACTTCTTCAACGTCTTATCGTTTTCATTCCTTTCTGCGCGTTGAATTTCCCAATTACTTTTTTATGCTTATTCTTCTGTTTTACTGTCTCCAATGTTAATTTCGTTACGTTACAGTGCATTATTCCGTTCTCTTTTTTACTTCAATATATTAACTCTTTTATTTCGTATAAAATGTAGAATGTTCGTGTCTGTAGGCATATATACGTGTCTGTGTCCGTGTATTTTTCACTTGACGACGCTTCCAGAGTGTAGCTTTAACGATACCTCGGAGAAATTCAACAAAAGAACAAAGGAATTGTTCTGGGACGCAGGAGGTTGGCGGAATTGGAAAACGAACTTAGGGAGAATACCATTATTCGCGTCTTTTAGTCTTATTTGGTTTCAACCTTTAAGACTCCGGGAAATTTCTATCTCCACCACCACCACGGTGTCTCCGGTGATGGAAATATGTTGAACGTATGAGCGAATTATCACTAGTAAAAATATATTTAAGCTGTTTTTATTATTATATCGTGCGATGGCGTTACAGAGAGCGTTTTAAAATATAGATTCAATTTAAAGGACAGATTAAGTAAAGGCAGACAAACTTGAAAAGATTCTCCTCTACGAAATTATTAAGGGAGATTGATTATTTACCGTAACTTTTTCAGCATTAAAGCTTCGTTAAATCTTTGATTTAAATTCTGAGAATTATAAAATAAGTTGATTAAAACAGACTGAAGATCTAAAAGTCTTGAAAGGTTCTACAAAATGTAGGAGGTATTTTTAATTAAATGCCAATATAGTCTCCATGAAAACTTTTACTTGTTTTACATCATCACGTGTTGACAAGTATTTTATTTTATAAAATTTATTGACAAGAACCACAGTAACACATAATGCATTATTGCAATCGCATTAAAGAAAATTCGTAAAGTCATATGCAGATGATACGTTGTACCTCTGTTTACAAAAGTTATGAGATATTATTAAGGAACTTTATGCCATTCCGTACGCTACATTGTTCAAAAGTAGGTTAAGAAACTAGTAAAACTTCGAAAGCAAACGTGTGCTTAATCAGGGAAAAAGGAAATCAGAGACATGAAAACAAACGCAGAGAAATGAAATAAAGAAAAAATGAAGAAACGTAACGTTGAAATTATTCACCATAACATAGAATGTTTCTAACAATAATACAAGATTTAAAGTTACAACTTTAGAGAAAATATCCGGAAAACAACGTATTAATAAGGAAAAAATTAAAGAGATGATCTTTTAATATAGTAATGCGGATTATTTACACGAGATTCTTTTGCAGAAACGAATACAAAAGTGTGACTAATGTGAAATTAATATAATAGTTAAAAGTTAAAAATAATCAAAGTTTAATATGTCATATGATACTGCGATACACGATGCTTCGTATCGATAAGGGTGTTCGACATCTTTAGTATCCATATATTTATAAGCATCCTTATTTGAGGTTTAGTCAAGTAATCGATACGTATTGAATGAAGAAAGATCGTACATACAACAAACTTTCAAGGTGCTTGAATTACTGAAGAGTGTACGGTAATTAATTCATACGTACTAAATGATTTCCAACATCGTGAGCATTAAAACTAACTATGAGTAGAAGTTCTGATGTTACTTCATCGTCTAATACGAATTAAGTTTGTTAGTTGAGTACACAGAATATACGCTAGTTATGAATGTATTACTCAAAATTCCAACTTGTTATCTCTATATAATTAAAGTAGACATTTTAACGAATTAAACTCTTAAAAATTTTGATGTGTAATATTAACTTTTAGTAATTTATAATTTATATAATTCGCTTTTTAACTACATTAAAGAGAACTGACTTCTCATACATAAAATCTTTTCTCGTATAATATCATATACGTAAAGAAATCGTCGGAATAATTAAGCAACGTTAAATCCTGTGTAAGAGCGCAGAGGCTTTCTTTTCAACTTTCGACCGTAATCTTTCCTGAATAAAGATTGGACACGACGACCTGCAAATGAGATCTAGAAGAACGGGGTCCGGCTGTAGCTAACGCGAATACTCTCGACTCGTTTAAACCGTCCGCGTAATGAGTTTCACGAGCATGATAAGATTGTAAAAGCGTGGAAGCAGCGCAGATTTATTTATGTCAAGAACGACAGAACCATCCTTTGACAAATCGAACACGGTTTGCCGGAACGTAAGAAGAAAAGTCTGTCGTTCACGTTCTTCTGCGCGTTCACCGAGGAGAGGAGCCATAAGAATTCTCTTTTAACGTATAGGGAGGACGTCGACGCGTCCTGGAAACGAAATCGTGATACGAATCGTAAAGAAAGAACGCAACGAGACGAAAGAGAAAGAATGTCGCTGCCGTTATACTGAGGAAACACAGGCAAACGCGCGCACGTCTATTTCCGGCATCGGCTAGAGTGTACGTGTTATTAGGATTCCTCCTATATGTCAAAACAGTAAATGTTATTTATAATTCTTTTATGCTCCGCGCAGAGTATTACATACTAAATTGCGTCCTCTCAAGTTTCAAACAGTTTACATTACCATCGAGCGTATGTTAAAATCGTTTTACGGTCTTTACACAGGATTGACAGTTTAAAGAAATTGCTTATTATTATATCAAATAAAATCCTGAGAAAAAGGAAACAAAAGAGAAAACTAGAAAAATATGGATAAAAAATATTCATGATAAGAATATCCTACATTCTTCGACTATCTGGTCAATAACTCTTAGCTCCCAGAGATCGTAACAGACTCGAGACTTTGGTTATCTCTCTCGCGTCAAAACGTAAAAAGCCGCCTAAAGGAACGGCCTTTCATCAACTCACGCTGCAGAAAAAAGTTCAACGACAGTGAATAAGAACGGATGTTACGTCGTTATGTCAGTCCAGGTCATTCTTTATCGGACGCTTATCTACCGAAGGCTAAGCGATTTTTGAACGTCGCGTAACAAGAACCCGTCCACGGGTCTTTAAGAGAATGCTAAAGAAACGGTGGCCATCTGGCGTCCAAACTTTCTGTTCTTTACCGATTCTCTCCCTTTATCGTTCCTAAACACTACCCGTCTCATCCCTTCTCGAATATTCAAGACTTCGAAAGACCAGCCGTCGCCAAAAGTAACCAGCTGTGTCGTATAATGAATAAAAAACGCTCTATGAAATGTGATAAAGAGAGAGAGAGTCTAGGAATTTAAATTCTGCTGACCGATGGGGTTGTAAAAGAAATTGAATTTTGAAATTGATTTCAAGGCTGCTTATGAAATATATTACAATAAAAAAATGTACACTATTATAAAATGTACTTTTAGTTCTTTTATACGTTATTCTTTATTACTTTGCTTCGAATTTAAGATTAAATCTACGCATTTTTTAACTTTACACTCATCTAACCTTTTTCTGACGTTTAAAGCGTTGCGATGCATTAATAAATTTCTAATCAAAATTTTATATAAATTAATATACTCAATACTTTGAGAAAAAGCTCGTTAGATTTCACATATGCTTTACACATTAAAATTCAAAGTCAAATTCACATTTTCAATCATTTTTCATTTGTTAGATAACTGTGATGTATAATTAAAACGTTTAAATTTATAAAGCTTTCTTTATAACTTCTTGGATCATACATATATTGTAAAATATTTTACCTTTTTAAATTACAGTATATCAGTATATAGTTTCATAAACAATTCTGTAGAAATACAAAATCAAAAAAGAGATTAGCTTTTCAAGAGAGAGAGTTTGGTTTGTTTTTAATAGAATATTCAATAGTCGAAGTAGCGATAGCTAGTGAGCTTCTAAAAGGCGTCAAAAAAGTGAATCGAATAAGCGGTGCTTCATAATAAAAGGAAGTGCCAAACCGTCACACCAGTAACAAAGACAAATTAACCGGTGGAAGTAGAAAAGTTTTAATTGCGTTCGGCGACCCCCCCGATCGACTAAGTCCTTTGATGTCCTTGCTGTCCTAGCAGCTTGCACAGCTATTTTCTCATCTCCCTTTTATTCTTCATTTTCGAACTCCACTGTAGCCCGATGCTCCATCTTTTCTCTATCACAGACGGATTCTAACTAGTGGGTAGAATTAAAGTTTCTCATAACATTCTATTACAAGGCTGATTTTACGGGTAAAAATTTGCTCTATCTAGTATTCTTTCTAAAAAGATTTTCCAGAAGTAAAGGTAAAAATAAAAATGCATAATTTATTAATTATGTTATACGTTAAATGTTACTATGTATTATATAACGGTGAGGAAAAGCTATATGGAAAACTAGCAAAAACTTTTTTTACAAACATTCGCTTACCAATTGTAAAAGGTTAGCAATAAATTATGTAGTCTACTTTTTCATTTTGACCTAAAAAAGTTTGTTTAAAAAAATTTTCTGTGATTTTTTCCAGTAAAGTCGTTAATTACACGCTTCGGCAGTCACGGTTTCATTATCGGTCCCAATATCATTTTTAATTCTGATTCATATCGAACAAAATTTTGCATCGCGTTGCATAAAATTTTCAGTTAATTTTCTAAATATTTAAAAGTTAATAAATTATGTTTCAAAAAACTTTTTTTATAGATAAAATCTAATAGTAATATATTTGTAAAATATAAAATTATCTACTTTACATTACTTTTTCGCGTAAAAAAAAGAAAGAAAAGGAAAAAGTATAAATTTTTAAATAATAAAATTCTTTAAGAAAAAACATCCATTTTTACTTTATCTTCTCTATAGTTGTTTTAGCTGAACCCTAATTCATAGAAAGTTGCTTAGGTTCTAAGCTTGATACTTGTGGCAAGTAAGATGCGTATTATTGATATAAACATCCAAGTGAGGCATAGTGGTTAAATAGAATCCATATATTAGAGACAGCATACAACAGTTCAGTATACTCGCGCCCAACGTGCACTACTTCGCCAACTCTATCGAACTTGTACAAAAGTTCGTCTGCCAAGGCTCGATGAGCACCGTCGCCTCGGGGACGAGCAAATAGCTTTACAGTAATATACATAAATTTTGTATACGCTCTAAAGCACGACTTAAAATATAATAAAAAAAAAAGAAAAATAGCGGCAAAAGTAGAAGTTTCATAGAAGTAACTAATGTTCGCCAGGTTGAATCTTAAATCAGAGATTTTATGGAAACTTAATACATATTTTACGAACTCTTTGCTCGCATTAAAATTATTACGGCGAAAAGAATTATGATTTAGCGCGCTGATCCGTATTCATGTCGACAAGTCCTCGAAATCGCAAAACGGATAAAGATAGATAAACCGATACTCCCTTCCGATTTCTTCGCGTTCTCTACGAGAATTTCCACATTACCGGGCAATCGTGCGGCGCGGGCAAGACTCTAGATGATTCTCTTTTCACCGATGGAGGACGTCTCGTCATATTCGGGATCACGGCGACGTACCCACCGTCAATTCCTATCCTTGAGAATTGTCTGGCGACGCTCGCGGCAAAGTTTGAATCGATCCTGACAGTTTGACTTGCGGACAAACTTGTGCGAGGCGCGGCAAGACGGGGACAATATCCTGATGCCTTTGGGGAAGAGAGGAAGAAGACTCTCTCCCTCGTTCCTGTCACCGCCGCGGTTGAAAATTCAACGGCGTCAAAGTGATGTCGACTGAAGATGAAAAAGAACGATCCGCGCGCGCATATCGTTTCGCTCGAGAAAAGCAATTTGCAAGTTGACACCGGCGCGGCGGGGCACCGTCGCTGGCATCCTATAAAATCGTATGCGCCGATCGTGCTTCGCACTGCTTTGCATTGTCAATTGCCAGCTATGCTCACGCAGCGCTCACTGCACATTCTATTTTAATCTTCGCGCATCGCGACACCTGCATCTGTACGGACGCACATTCGTGATTTGCTTTCAAATATTTCGTCGTATTTCCTGTTTTCCTATTTCCTGTTTTTATCCATGCGGTTTAATACTTTCATTATTATCTTTTCTCTCCGGTTTCTTCATGTCGAAACGTATCGACAATTCGCTCTTCTATACTGTGTTCGTCCAATTTTACTTATAAATAATTCAAATACATTATATATATATATATATATATATATATATATATATATATACACATATATAAAGAAAGAAAAAGAAAGGAAGCAGAAAATTGAAGATACCTGCAGAAAGCAAAGAATCTCGAACCTGTTATAAATAGTCATAAATAAAAAAAATCATTGAAATCACTAAAATGAATATTAACACATTCATTACTTGCAAATTGTCTTATGCACATAATACGTGCAAATTTTAAAAATATATTTATGGATGTTCCAAGTAAAAATGTTAAAATACGTTATTCTGATCACGTTGACTGAAAATATCCCCGCCCGTTCGTTACTGTCGTCGCAAATTAATCCTCGTTAAACCCGTTATTCTTATTATTATTTGTTCTGCCGTTTCTACTCATTGTAACGCAAATCCTTGAGCAAACACCGATGCTGTGCGCGCGCGGAGATTATAAGAAAACATTTTTAAAAAATAGTTAAACGTTGGGATCGTGCGGATTAAGTAAAACAGTATTTGCCTTTTTGCTGTTTCACAGTAGATATGTTTTTACTCATTTAAAAAAGATCCCTTATGCTGAATAGATAGTCGGCAATACCGCATTTAACTCTGGGGCGTTTTCTCTTCGTCCAGCTCCGCAAACCATTTAACATTACGACGAAGTTTCAACCCTCTCAAAACTTCGTCGTCGTAATCTTTCAGAGAACGATCGATATAAGAAAAACGGAGAGAAACGTTTTTTTTTCAAACTCTCGCCGCACATAGGGGAAAGTTGCTGAATGCCCAAATCATTCTTAATGGTACATATTTTTATTTGATATAAAGGCAACATTTAGTGACAACAACATGATGTAAATGTGGAATGAGTAATATAGATAGAAATTTAATAAATTGTTCTTGTTTTGTGCATGCTAACAATACTTAAAAAATCATACAACTAATGTTAATTTTTTGTCAATTTTTGTAGCTAATAATAATGTAATTTTGTACTAAATCTTTATGTGTTCATAGAAAAACTTTTTATTGTAAAATATTTTACATTTATTAAATATAATAGATATTTTGGTATTTATCCTTTTTTTTACACGTTATGTTACATCCATAAAAAGTTAGAAACGTTTCTCTCCAATCTTCGCGAAAGTACGTGTCGTACACGCAATGCTTCCGTATAGAACGGAGAAAACACATGTGCAACTTGTTTCTTCGCGAATTATAATTATTCAAAGTTGGCGGCGTAACTCGCATGCTGCGCTAGGCATTTTCGAAAATTGCATCTCCGACAATATATGTTATTGCTAAAATGGATAGTTTCCTATGTGGGCGTAGTTATCTTTATGCCTCTATCCGGCGTAAGTTGTAAGCCGTTTAGCATTAAGACGGAGTTTCTAAGTTTCCGAAACTCGCAGATACGTGGCTATAGTTTGTCCCTCTGTAAATAAGAGCGTGTAATATTCTCAGCTAGTCAAGGCACGCCTCGAGCAGCACGGACGATATCTATTTTCACGAATAGCGAATTCAAAAAAGTATTGCGATAAAGTAGGACACGAGATAATACAAAATTGCTTTTAATTCCATTTAAATTGAATTCAGAAACAAGATTGGAGCATTGCTTGTAACAATCTATCTTTTTCTCATTTACACATGTAAGTTTTTGCAAGCATATAAGCGAGATTACGATTAATATAGAGCGTGATCATGTTTGATAGAGATATTCGAGAACCTGTTAAACTGACGTATCACATTTCTTGATTCGTAGGATGTTTAGAAAAAGAATTGTGATTGGAAATATTAAGCTAATGCTTATATGTCACATCGGTCTGATCTGAACGAAGCTGGATAATAATTTCCGATACTAATATAATACTTAACATGATTACATTATGGAGAACTATAAATTCATTCGTGTCTATCGACACTAGGAAGATACTAGGGAAGATATATAAGTTTGTCAGATTATAGATAAGCCTATTTTATGCGCTCTCTCTCTCTCTCTCTCCTCTCTTCTCTCTACTACTCTCTTTCTCTCTCAGCGCTTGGATCCGTAATCCATTTAGCAAGACTAAGTTTCCTAAGTGTTCTACAAACTCATAAATCCTGAGTTGCCTGCCTCTTAAGCACGAAGATGAAGTTCCAATAGGTTTCGACGAGCAAGAATCCTTTCCCGCATTTTCTACCTGCGGCGTTACAACAAGCACTTTTAATTTTTGTAAAAAAAAAACTTTGCTAGATTAACTGAAAATGATCTCAAAAAAATAATAGAGAAGAAATTATATTATCGATATAGAACGCAAAAATATTACTATTTTATCAGAATAAAACAATTTTTATCTCTCGCTCTGTTATATTGTATAATAAAATAATGTACTGCGTAACTAATGTTATACGTTATTGATATGTTAATTAGGTAGAACAATAAAACAGCACAGCAACATTGTAACATTTAATTCGAATTTTTCAATTAACGTGCAAGACATCGCGCCTGAACGTTTGTTAAAATTTATATTTTCATGTTCCTTTATCTTGTCGTAAAGAGATAATAATTAATAAATAAGATACAGCAAAGACTGTAGTTTAAATTTGTAGAAAGCTTGGCGGAAACTGTAAATGCATAGAAACAGGAATGGATAAAACGACATAGACAATTTTGGCTTAGATCACACTCGATGGACAAACCCGGTTCCTTTTAGTCGGGAACAATAACACAACCACATAGACGAGGCTCGTGCTGGTCCCTCCAAGTTCGTACAATACGGCTGATATTTAAATATCGAAAAATCACTTCCGTCGCTAGCCGCTATTCAATCGACAGTCCGAATCAGAACCTACTTTCATTCGGAATTTCCGATATCGTTTCCATCTGTCCGCGAGCACTTCAAATAAATCGCCGGATCGGTTTCGCGGTATCGCGCATTTAACCAAAAACAACGAGAATGGACTCTACGAACGGGCAGGTGATCGACTTCGACGATCGATTCCGTTATTACTTCGTTAACAACAATGTCTGTTATTCTGGTTGACGTATCCTTCGTCCCGCAAAGATCTCTACCATTTCCCGTATGGCGATATTGAAACTGTTCGATTAAAGAAATGGTATCCTGTTTTTTTGAAGGATGAAAAATAAGCTGGGAGATATTTCGAATAATTCCATTTTGAAAATAGACAGAAATAACATTTACATCAATCAATATAAAAAGTTAAGAATACGTACGTAATTTATATTAAAAATATTTAACTTTTTAATAAATAAAATAAATAATATTTCTCATTACTACGCGTTTTTGCTGTTAGGTTCTTGATTCAAGTTTCTTATTTGAATTTAATCGATACAAAAAAAAAATATATATATATAAATTTTTTACATCAAAGATATTATAAAAACATACAAATAAGTATTGATAATTTTTTACAACTCTTTTGTAACAAATATTAAATGTTATTCTCTTAAAGAAATTTATTTTATACAAGGACTCTTAAAAAAATTCAAATTTAATTTGTTACACTTTAATTCGTACGTCAACGCTGCATTTTTCGCTTTTCATCAAATTTCCGTTTACATGGAAATTAAAACTGGTTGAACGAATAAATGGCAACTGAATTTTATATGGTTCTTAAGTATTCAGCTCGCAATTCAAGTTAAACGTTTCGCGTTTCGCGCATTATAACAAGAGTTCAGTGAAATAAAAATCTTTACAATCGCGGGGAATCTTCAAGCGTCCGCGAAATCGTTAAATCGATATAAAGCGAGAATGTTATTAAAAAAATTCCGATTAACACAACGATGCGTTCAATCCAAAAACTTTTGTAATCTTCTTACGA
Organism: Solenopsis invicta; assembly: GCF_016802725.1. Taxonomy (NCBI): domain Eukaryota; kingdom Metazoa; phylum Arthropoda; class Insecta; order Hymenoptera; family Formicidae; genus Solenopsis; species Solenopsis invicta. Next base: position 25,465,069 of record NC_052669.1, read on the forward strand.
GCAAGGTATTGGCCGATCGAAAACCGTTCATCTATTTAGAGCATAAATCTCTAAACCTTCTCTAGCACGTTGAAATTGTATACGCGCCGCTACTTTTCGGATTACATCTTCTCTCTGATCGGGCGTTAATCTCGCTAGATGAAATTTTACTCGCTTGGAATTCAATCAAAGCCGATGTCATCACAAACGCCGATACGAAATTCCGCTTGTATATTGTTGAAAAAAAAGAGAGAGAAAAATCTTTTACGAGGATTTCAATATAAATTTACATTGCGAACATATGTGCGTGCGCATACATAAATGCATGTCTTTCATATGTAAAACAATAAAATCCCAAATTTTGGTTGTCATCGTACTTCTTTAATTGAATTGCGCTAACGTTTTCATTTCTCGTTACAGTCACGCTGCGGAGAATTTCAAAAAATCCTCATATATATTCCACAAAGTGACAAATACTTACGGTACGTGAAATTCACTAAAATGAACATTTTCCCCAAAATATTTCACTTTATTTTGAATGATTGAAAATTGATCGTCCGAGATAATTAAATATATAGTGACAAGGTAATTAAATAACTCAACTTCTAATTACAGTCGGTGTCTAATATTGCGAGTGCGACTATTTGCCATGTGAAAACAAGGGTAAAACTACCGTGATTTCCACGTTGCGACGCATGAACGAATGCTCTCGATTGCCGCTAATAAAGACACAAGGGGAAAGTGATAAAATGAAACAATGATAATTAAGCACTGCTATTAGCTAGAAGTATTTCGTCCATCGATTGGCAATTTGTTAATCGACGCAACGAGATCAATAATGAGCTTAATGACGAACACCACAATGTCGCGGTAATGGTTTGAGTTCATGTCGTTGGAACAGCGCGGCGGTCGGAATGTAGCTAAAGTAAAAGTCTTTTTTTCCGATATTTCCATATGAACGGATACTCTCTGAATCTCGTAGAGTGAAACATCACTCTAAATGATAATTGAGCTTATAAGTGAAAATTGCTTATACATTATTCGAGTGATTTACTTTAATAAGAATAAAAAATCACTCCTTTAAAAATTCTATTTAATCTCTATTTAGTCCTTATAGGAGTGACTGTTAATTCTTATATAGAGTGGCAAATTACTTGAATAATTGTACAAGCTTAATTTTCATTCTCTTTACGAGTTTTAAAGAGTATCTGTTACATCGTATGTAAATGTAAAAAGCATATAAATAATAATTACAATATTTTTGTACCTACTATGGTATTTCTGTAATATGTCAACTTTATTTTGTTTCAATTTTAAAGATTTAAAGTCAGACAAATTAAGCGACATTTAAATGGCATGCTTCGCTCAAGCTTAGTAAAGTTAGAGTTTAATATCGTTGGTAAGAAGACATTCTAGTCTTTTCATTAAGAATGTAATATGATATGACAAGTCGTGCGATGGAAAGAGTATCCTTGCAAAAGCGTAATAGAATCAAAACTTCCTGCCTGCTTCTTATATGTTGCTTCTTAAATGTACTCTTCTCCTTATCAGAAATGTAAAGTGATCTTGCCAAGCAGTCTGGTAAGTTTAGCCTTGATAAAAATTTTAAGAAGCTTAATGCGTTGTCACAGTAGACCTATTGTCAACATGCTTTCGAAACAAATAACGAAGATTATAATAAAAAATTCAATTATTTTAATAAATTTCACTTTGTAATACATCAAAGTCAAATTAAATCTTCTACGAAAATACTGAAAGCATCTGTTTTACTTTGTAATGTAATTTTAATAAGTAGATAAAGAAATATGTGCAATGCTCTTTTTACTTAAACGAAATTCTTTTTATACGAAATTCCAAAATACCACATTTTGGTTAATCAACGCAAGTTAGTATCTTAATTGTAACTGACGCCTTTCAGAATTATACAGTGCATATACATTTCGCTCCAGGAACATTTAAGTTCTCTGCGAACGTGCAAGCACATCGTAACTCTCATCTTCACGCGTCACGTGTGTACAATATCATCATCTTACGTCGCGGATTGATACGAAGACGAAGTAGGGTAACACGTGCCGTCGACATGATCAACGAGCGGTGGGTAATCAGAAGTATTCAGCTGTCACGATTGTTGCTTCGCTGAATGAGCTAACCCCATATAATGCAGATGACAACGCCACGCCCGTTATTATTACTCGTAAAAGCGACGCGGATGGAAACGGAAGCTCGTTCGCAGCAAACGAATGTGGAGTTCGATGATGTTGCCCCGGATCGTCACGATGGCGACGATGCTCGTACATCGATGTACTTTCACGGAGCGAAAATAACATTTCCCGTACCTAGCTTTTCGCCAACGCCCTCTTTGCGATCTATAGAAGATGCCTTAGAACCCCACCGGATGTTCTTTTACGGTTCTCTTCATGGATTCTTTTTAGAAGTTGGTTTTTCCTTAGCGAAAATGTGAAGTTTTATACGTCGTAAATAGAAAATTATTATCTCCATGAGAAGACAGAGAAGACATACAGTTTGATATTAACCCTTAAGGTACCATCATGTGTATTCTATACCTGATCAATTTTTGTCTATGGAAGTTTCTCAACATTTCAAAAATAGTAAAATTGTTTTACGTTTTATTTTTTTTCCCAAATAAAGTACAGACATTTATTCTAGAAACTTGAAAATATATAGTCGTGAATTTTGAGAGAATTTTTAAACCACTTTAAATAAATAAAAAAGTGGACATGAGATATCCACGGTGATATCAAGAAGACACGTTTTTTTATATAGTAAGAGTCAATTGCATATGCAGATAATTTTTCGTTTAATTATATCTCCATTTTGTGTTCTACAGGGAGTAAGAACAATAAGAATACAGAAATTGTTAAATTATCCAACATTCTTTCTTTTCCTCTCGACAAAGAAAAAAAAGCTAACTTTATATATTTCATTCAAAATCTCAATGTTGAATCAAGACTTGAAGCAATCGGGGATGGCTGAAGAGCTTCGCGAGTATTAAAACGTGGACAATATTAAAGCATGCTTCTCCCGGCAACATACGCTTTAAATCCGTATTGCATATGACGAAATCCCTTCGCATGAGCGAAATATGTATTTGACTTTGGCAGAGCATAAAGTTCCGGGTCGCTTCATCCCTGTAAATATCCGTGTAAATTTTGCAGCGAAAACCAAGTGCAACGCAACGTACGCGACGCCTTCCCGCTTGTCGGACTGTCTATTATTAAAGATGCGTTGGCGTTCGCGGTGACGTCGGCTTCTAAAGAGACTAGTTGGTGGTAAGAGACAGATAAACCGACACAGAGAGCAAATTGTTATTTGTTTCTCCGAGTTGCGGAGAAAAATGTGCAAATCCATCACTTATTTAACTCGTAAAATATTAAACGTCTGTAAGACCTATCATTTTTTTTATCACGTAACCAAAATAAAATTTACTATAGTTTTATAGCACAGTGGTGGAAGAAAAAATGTAGTGATTATTTACTGATAAACAGAGATTAATTGCTATATTTATTCTATACCGAATTAAACATATAAATGTTCGATTTCATTGAAGGATTTATTTAAAGAAAATCGCGCAACACAGTCATTATAAAGGTATGTTTATGTATGTATCGCGTGTAACGCGACAGCCGATAACGTCGAAAAAATGAGTGATCGATAGGGCACGGTATTTTTTTGCCGAGCATTTTTTGCAGTAAAAATTCGGCAGAAAAATTCTGCCAGAGACAAAGGCCGATCTAAGCGACTCATATGACGCATTAGTCTTTTGGAAAATTTGCATTTTTGCAATCTCGATTAAAATTGAACTAGTAGTTTTAAAGCTTTTCACGAAGAGAGTTCTCGAAAATATTCTCCAAGTCGAGCGAAGAAAATGGAACGTATAATTTAAAATATTTTTACATCACAAGAATAAAAGATTGACAAAATTTGTACAGTTAGGACAAATCAACGTATTCAATTTTAGCCATCTTAGATAATGTTAATTAATACGTAGGCCCTATCTTATTATAATAGATCGCGTGAAACTTACTTGCTCCAGAGAACATTCACTTGCAAGTGTACGTTCGTGTCTGTGAGCATCCCCCGCGATAGGAACAAATATTCCAGTCGATCGCCTCGAGTCAGTAACCCCGAGCGTGTAATGAGTGCACAAGCCATCTCCACCGTGTTTTTCGAGTGTTCAGTTTTTTTCATTACTTCTTCGTAGAACGGTTAATATCTGTGAGTAAACAAAACGATCTCCGTGCAGCCAAGTGCAACTAAGTCGAATTAATGTGATGAAAGATCGAGCAAAGTATGTCTCGCGGACTCTTTTTTAAAATTCATTAGCAAATTAACCAGTCCGCGCCCCTTTCATCAGCGCTTCCCGTACCGCGGTCACGCAGAATTTCATCCGAGCGTTTGCTTTTCCCACCCTTCCGTATTCGCGTTACGTCGAACTACGCGGTGACCGCCTTTTATTTACCGTTCTCTAGAAAATTGTCGCCGCACCGCCGCGCCGCGCGCCGGTCACCCGGGAACCGCAAAGTTCAGCAACTAAAATTTGCTGAGAATGATTTGATGGAATTTTAATTTAACTCGAATCAATCCATTTTAATTTAATTAAGTAAGCAGTCGTGACTTGATTTCACAAAGAAGATCGACGTACAGCTTACAAGAAGATCTCTTTCAAATATATGACACACCTGTCGAATCTAATAATAATATATACGTTTTATTCCCCTCGTGAAAAAAAAAGTGATCGAAATAAATTTCAGGAAGCCGAAGAATGTTTTCAATGATTATTTGAGCACGCATACACATATAGGATAATTTCGTAAACAAATGAAAACTAATTGAAATAATCAAGTTGCACGCATCAAAGCGCTCTTTATTCTGCTCGGCTATAGTTAATGTAAACTACAATTTGAGTTGCATTATGTCATTTTGAGATATTCTTATTAATTTTGTCATGATAGCAACGTATGAGGTAAATTTCCTTTAAAAATAAAACTTGAAAAATGACATATTTCATTTGGAAATTTGAAAGTGACTTTGATTAGTTTATAGCAGCATAGTTGCGTTTTATACGTAACAGTGTAACTCTGATAGCGCGATACACGCATAAGACTCTCGATTCGCTGCATTCAATTATAATCGCGGCACAGAAATATGTGTCCGCGACGTTCGCACAGACAGCTCGACGATCTCATAGTTCGGACACGTGTGGCAATTCAGGAAACTCGGTTATGCAAATGTCAAGGACTGAAACGGAATTTTTGCGTCCGCGCAAATATGACGTTTACACTCGCGGTTCGCTGATTGCGCCGTGACACGATTTTCGGCGGAATTATGCGCTGTGCGTTTACCATTAGAGAACGTATTAGCGACATGCATTTACAAGAAATTCAGTGACTCTATTAAACCGCACGTATAATGGTTTAGTTAAAAGCTTCGCTTGGACCTCAAATATATTTGACCAATTTGAAAAAATGTTCAGATGATAAAGAATCATTATAAATCTTTAACACGTATTTTCATCATTTTTTAACGACATCATAAATTTTATTCAAGCATTCCATTGAAATGAAAAATAAACGCTACGTATTTACATACACGTTTTTAATTTAATCAACTTCATCCACTCTGTTTAATAAATTTTTAAAGTGAATTTTCTTGTATAAGCCATCCATCATTGCGGATTTTTGCAAGCGTTTTTTTTTTTTTTTTTTTTAGAGAAGAAGCTTTTGAGTTCGCATCTTTCCTCTTTTCAGATACATGCATAATGCGGCAGGAGCAGAGTAGCCTATATCTGCGTAATGGATGCGTGCTCTTACAACGCGACAATCTCGTTCGTCGCGTTCGCGACGAGAACACGGCGTGTATAAATGACACAATGGGTAAGGAAGAAGCGATACAGCTCGCGCGCATCCCCAGATTAGCTGCGGATAAGGATCCCCGATCCCACGGGGCCGCCAGAGAATTCGCCGAAGAGCACAATGTCTTTTTAATTTCCTCCCGTGACGTCTGCATTCGCCACTCCGCTAACGCGCCGCGCCGGACGGATTTGCTTGGACGCGGTGCGGCGCGGGCGAAGACGGAATAACGGTGGAAATTGCACGGAGAAAACGGAAGTTAGCCGATGCGAAAGAAAGTCGACAATGGGCAGACGGCGTTGTCTCGACGTTTGCAAGGAGCGAGAGAACGGACGTTTCCCTTTGTTCGGCCATACGAGAATGAGAATTATGAGATGGAAAAGGAGTTAGAAAAAAGTTGAGGGAAAAATGGACGAGAGAGCGAAGACGGCGACAAGGAGCCGCGAAGCGAGGGGGAGACGGCGCGGCGCGGCGCGGCGCGGCAGTTTTAATACGTAGAGTGGGATACGGTTAAGCACGGCGAAGAAGGTGCGAGGATTCCCTGATGAGCTGCGGCGCGCGGCGGTCGGCGAACAGACTAGAGACGGGGGTTATCAGAAAATATAATCTTATCTCTTTTAACCATAGAATACTAATGGTAATGTAAAAGTAATGTATACCCGCGTTCCGCTCCCGCAAAATTGCTTCTTGTAAAGTTCTCTTGCCCAAGTTATTTGTCGCGACTTTATATTTATGGCGATATTCTTTTTTTTTTATCATTTAACTTATCGTTAAAAAATCCTAATTATTAATAGATGAAATACTCTGTTATATTTACATGTCCTCAGTTGAAAAATCCAACATTACAATTCGATGTATTTTTATGAAAATATTTTTTTTATTTTTCTCCTTTGTTTCACCTTAGAGAAATTAAAAATTAACGTTACTAAAATGGTAAAATAATTAAGCTATCAAGATAATTAAAATATTAAATGTGAAGTACATATCGAGAGATTAAAAATAAATTTACTAAAAGTATCACGTGATTTTTACTAATCACAATTAAGTGTAAAAATTTACAAGTTGTTTAAAGTTGAAATCAGAAATCAATATTCGACATTTAATTGATGACTAAAAAGCAACGCGTTAATTATTATAATCATTACTCGGTAAGCTTCATCAGAAATTTATGCAACAGGAAGTAATTTCATTCCCGAAATCAGATGTGCTTGAACAATGCTACTGTCATACGCGACTTGACATAAACCCAATTCCTGTTAGAGAACAATAATAATCCATAGAGTATCGAGATTATAACTCGACTCGCCGCAAAACTATGCGTTTCATCGATTTAACGTTAAGGTACGCGCATTTGTCCTCTCCGTTACTTTTTACACAAAATATTCTAAAATGTTTACCACAAATATACGATAGTGAAGCTTGATAGATCCGAAATGTCATTGCTGAGATACGCCACGCTGGTCTTATCTTTAATGCGCTTTTCCGGTTTTCCTTCTTCTGAACGCTCAGCTGCAAAACTACAACGCGCCTTTTATCAAGGTGAATGTATACTATATAGGACGCTGCAGGTGAAATGAACCGGTTGAACGTCTTAAAATATTAGAGAGAGACAGAAGGAAAACGTTGCGAGAGAAAACGTACTACGATTTCAATGAACGAATCAGGTTATTCTTCTAGACGGAGATTCTTTTCCCCTTTTTCCTTTAATACTTTTATCCATAATATCGTCTTAAGTTACGCAGCCGACGTGTTTATGCGAGATACCCTGTGTATACTATAACTGTATTTTCTCTCCGGATCATATCGCCCATGGCGAGCAACAACAGGAAATTGGTAGGTCCATGGAACGCCCTCGCAGATGCGAAAAGTTATATCTGATGGAGGTGCATCGAGGAAAATTGCGTATTAATCCGCTCGAAGGCTAATGCATCGTAACACGATCTTATTACCTTTACCTTCAAGGAAGAAGCCACTCCAACCGCCCTGGCTTTTCTCTCCGACGACCTCACTGTAACTATCATTTTTGTGGTAGCTGGCACGAAAAAAGGCGACTGTAATTTTTCCGTGCCACGTCGAAGCTCTCGTCGGGGGCGCGCAGGGAACGAGAAAATCATAGGTCCCTGATGCCGAACGCGATATTCCACATTTCACGTCGAGCGCAAATTGTTTTGCGTTTTTTTTTTTTTTTTATACCGCGGTATAGTTATGGAACAAGCTCGCGAGTCAACGTGTCGCAAATTCATCGCGAGATAACCCGCGTATCAATAATCAACGCGATCGCGTTTTGTGTTGCTTTTATCGACAAAATCGCGGACGTGCGAGGAACGCAAAAGTAAACGCTGCGTGTGTTTCGGTTACGTATAAAATCATAATCCAGCGGCGCGACGGAATTCCACGTACAAGCTGACACGGTTCTCCCGAATGGAACGACTCTCGTATAAATCCGCGGAGATTATTACAGGGTGCGAAAGGCGGGCTGCGGGATTGTCGAGGCCGCACACGCATTGAAAGACCCCGCGCCGCGCTGGTTAACCAATCTTCATATCGCGCTTCATTTATATTTAACGCATCCGCACATTTCGCCGCTCTGTGCGTGAGACGAATAAAAATTTCCTGGTAATATATTCTACGCACGTGCCACTTTCCTTATCCGGGACCATATGTCCGCGAAATGACAACGTACGGTAGATAATACATTGTAATATATTTTGAATGTAGAAAATTAAAATATCATGAATAAAGAGGCTCTTCAATAACTCAATCTTATAAATAAATATCTGTGTTGTTATTAAAGAATATCTATAAATATTAAATATATGGAAACGAGTAAATTAATATTCTGTAATTACGTGCAAAGGACATAGATTGTAGAAATTTGCACTTGTTTAAAATATAATTAACCCGTAAGGTACTGGACTCAAACTGATTTAAATGCAAGCTGTAACTATCAAATATACTATGTAATAAAATATTTTAAAAATATGATCTTTCTTCTAATTTTTAATGTTTAAACATTATTTTATAGGATTTAAAACGTGTCTCAGTTTATAATTGCGTACAAATAAAAATACGTTACGTACAAATACAAAAAAGTCACTTACTGGTTAATAGAACCGTCCGTAAAACTGCAAATTAGTTAATAATCTCAAGCAAGAATAAGAGTAATTTTTCTAAAATGTCAATCTGATCTGACAATTGATTTAAGCATAATAGACATGCATATTACGCGAGAAACATCAATCTCTAATTCCATCCGAACACTACGCGAGCAGACCCGTTTATACTATAGGTAACATATAGTCGCAAAGCGCCGCGATGATTATCAATGACAGCTCTCCGATATATCACGGCGTGAGAGCGATCCGGCGCGACTTGCAGCCATATCAGTACGTGTACCGGCGTTGTTGGCGGCGCGGACGAATGACGATGAGAGAGATTTAACAGTAATCCCCTTTACCCGCTTGTTACGGAACACCTGGGGTAATTAGGTTCCCCGTGGCTTTAACGGCCGGCGGAGTTCGACACCCAAATTGATGCTCGCGTATCCGCCGCGAGCTCTTTAGGGCTGATTTTGACCGAACGCGTACGCGGCACGCTTAAATCTCATTCCAGCGTGGCCGCAGGAATTACAGGGGTGGACGCTCACGGGATCTCGCGCTACGTGACCGACAAGACGGTTTTCAATTTTAGCGACCGTTAGCACGGACGGTCGTTTGCATTCGCGAGAGCGCATCGTACGATTTTACGTGCCGCTTAGGACCACCGTATCCCAAGCAAATTGGCTTTCGTCCTTAAATGGCTTTCGCGACTCGCGTCTTGCGCGACCGTTGCGCGTTGTAATAAACGGTTTGATCTCACGCATATCGGCGGTGTTACCGGTAAACCGTCGCTCGTCAGCTTTGTTCGTAGAAATTACACCGCACGGATGATACCGTAATAAAAGCAGACATTAATCAATCCCCAAATCAATTGTTACATCTGCTAGATGCGTTGGAAGAGATATATTACGTGTAAGTATAAATAACAATTTTATCGAATTTTATCGTATCGAGATGCTAAGTGTTATATATTTAAGAGTCAAAAAATTATAGAGATACAACGCACATCCTAAATGGTTGGTGTTATTTCTCGCTTTCTCGCAAAGACATGTTTTTTATTCGTTTCAAACATCAGCCGAGCTTTCACTGAGATTCTATTAACGAGCGATGCAATTTACCTATTCTTGCGAGTAACAGCTACAGCCGAGGCGCAAATCTTAATGTAATATAATGTGACAAGAAGTAAAGTGGATTTCCTGCTAAACTACTGACGTAAGACGTCGCGGCAAAGCCTGAGAACGTTCCTAATTTCATTATTAGAAAATAGGACATCGGACGCACATAAAAAGTTCATCTATCAAGAAATCGTTTCTAACACCTTCGATATCGATCTACCGTAGACCGTGATATTAACCTTCGCGCAATCAGCACGTAATAATTCTCTACCTGTCATTATTCCTATTCATCCGTAATCCAGCATTATTTACCCGATATATTAATCAAGTTCCAGTACGAGAATGCTGAATAAAACAGAGATAGAATTTCTCTCTCGGGATTAATCAGAGAAACATATAATGACAAGGGTGTTCCTTTTCCTTGAAATCCATGAATCAAATGGAATACGATCTCCTCTTACAATCACCTTTCTAGATCCCGCTCCGCTATCGAGCTTCGGTTATTTCGATTAAATGTGTTCAACGAACAAACCGGATTCCCAGAAATTTAAAGCTGAACTGCTAGTATTAATAACGCAACGGAATGTACGTCATTACAGAGACAACTCAATTACCAGTAGTATTAAACCTAGCGCTATCACGCGATCATCAATCAACAATGTCATCAGTTTCAGATACAAAATTGTCATTTAGAAGATACTATTCGTAACGTTCACCTGATTGCGTACTGCGAAAAGCAAGTTTAGGCATTACTCTCCGTTGCGCCATTTATAATTAGCGAAACAAGAATACGAGTAAGTGAAATATTACAGAAATGTTATACAATACAACATGCGATATATTAAAATGCAAAATATCTACACGTTTTACTTAAAATTGCCACACAAGCACTATTTTCAAGCCGAGATAACTTGTATTTTAATAAAACACTCGTTTCTCCATTGATTATCATAAATGAATCCTTATGACGATAAAATGGATGTGACGAAAATAGTACGCAAATTCGGTGACAGTGCTTGTCAGATTAGTCACGTCGTCCATTGAAACGCATTATTGAACGTCCGCCCGACTGGAAATCGCAGGAACGAAGAGCTTAATTATTAGAATTACGAAGAGATCACTGGTCTGTGAAAATTAAGGGAAATTTAATTGCCGCAGGCAGCCGGTAATGAAGGAGAAAACGATTACTTGCTCAACTGTTCATAGGTGATTGTATATTGTATTGTGCCCAAAATGCGTTATTATTTATATTTGCGTTTGCATGGATTATTATGACAAATATAAATGATATTTTACTCCAGTAAAAGATATTTTCGCGACAACGTAAAATTGACAACGCATCAGGTATAATAATTTTAATTAGATAATTAAATAATTTAATTGAAAGAGAAAAAAAAACGAAAGAAACGAATATTTTAACGTCTTCAATGATCTCGAACTATGAGTAGCCAGCAGCGTTATTCACGTGCAATTAAATGAATCGATAGGAAAGGCGTGCTGAATGTCCTAGAAAATGGGCTAACCAATTTTCATTGTCCCGGGTAACTGCGGAAAACGAGGCTCGCCTCTCACTTGTGGTGAGAGACGAACCATTTTTCGCCGAAAGCAGTGGCAAGTTTCTCTGGTGGTAGTCACAGCAATTGGAAACCGAACCGATGGCCTGCGAAAACTATAGGAGACTTAATTACTCTAGCGGTGGCCGGAAACGGGAACGAAAACGATTATTCGCCGGGATCAATGATCCTATCCCGCCGGAATCATCAATTTCATAGACGCGGGGCAGGCACGACGCGGTAATCGAAAATGTATCGACTTCGAACATTTGGTACACCCTAAAGCGGATTTATCTGGACATGTAAATGGACCGGTTCAATCTCGCTCAAAGCACAACCACAATCTGCTTTCTCTACCTCTCTCTCTCTCTCTCTCCCTCTCTCCCTCCTCTTCTTTTTAGAAGGATATTAATATAAACTTCAACATCAGCTACAAGAAACTTTTAAATATATATTAATAGTAACTAGATGGACCTCGCGTCTATTTAAAATAAAGAAAGAGAAACAGTAAATAATAAAGTTTAATGTACCATACATATATTAAAAACACTAATACACAATTGATTTATTCTAGCGTTCATAATATATTAAAAATTAAGTTTATTATCTCAGTTATCAAAAATTTAAAAAAATATTTTTTATAGCGTGGAGGAAGAGGAACACTAGTATTTTATCATTTTCTAATTTTTTCATATAATCTTTTGGTCATCTTTCTCGACCGAGGAAAATAAACAACGAAAAATTTACTTGAACGTACTTCCCTCAAGCCATTAAGATAAAATATAGCCTCATTTATTCTCGGGCTAAAAATCCTGACTACAACAATGCATTATAGCTCAATTTAGTCGTAATAATTGATAGCAAGTATCATATTATTCATACAGAGTTCAATAACATGCCGATTCAGCATTTTTAAAGCGTTACCGCAAAGGCAAAGCCACGAGAGGATGAAATATCGAATCATTAATAAAAAAAAAGTTTCTCTTCCGCAACATCTTGGTCTTAACGAGCAAAAAGTGTCTTCGTTATCACGCGATGGTCGGTAACGACGGAGCAACGCGATCTGTGTAACACAACCTTTAAGAACCAACTCCTCCGCGGATGTTCTCATCTCAAGATGACGAGATTTATTTCGCCATGCTTGGCAGAAAAGAGAAACCCGAGGAAAGCGAATTTGTAATCTCTGATTACGTAAAGTGAGTCACCTTAATTGACACACTCATGAAACAGGAGCGTGAGCGCGAAAGAGGAGAATACCGCATCGCCTCGTTTTCCTCTTTCCAGCTAATTCGTTTGAGGCGTTAATCAACGGCTATTCATAAAAAATCTTCACTTTATATGAACGCGATAAAAGATATTTTAGTTACCGTATCGCGGAAGATAACAGTTTCCATCGTGATATGTTGAACAAATTTTCATCACCTATGTTACGTGGAAAAATAAATTGCAATTGAACAAATGTTACACCTTTTAATCAGCAGGCAATAATTGTTTCACGATTATATGTATGCAAATTGAATTTTATTTACGGTTGTCAATATAGTTCATCATACTCTCGCAATTAATTAGCGTTTAAAAGTACGTCGACTAAAAATTCAGTTTCGTATCTCTTTTATTAATATCATACCTGATATTGAAATAATGAATGTACAAATGTACAATTTATTATTACTGCGTGATAAAATTATATATATATATATAATGGTTGAGAGAGAGGAAAAAAGAGAGAGAAAGAGATGTGTTGCGAATATAATGCGTAATCGCAAATATTTATCAATTCTTTTCTAATATGGGATTAGACATAGCATTGTATGCTGTGCTAACACACACGCACACGCGCGCACACACACACACACACACACACACACGTGCGCGCGCATGCACACTAGTGATACCTATTGAAAAAATATCTGCCGCTTTAAAGTTCTTGTGAATTAAAACGAGACCTTCGTGCATTTTTACAATTTCATTGTCGCCCTAACAATAGAAAATAGCTTTTGTATAATATACTTTTGTATCAAAAACAATTTATAAAAAAAGTATCCATTTATAATTTTCATATTTGATTGTCATAATAAATATTAGATATTCCACGGAAAAAAAAAACATGTCGCAGTAAAGCAATGTCAAACTTATTTTACATGTATTTTATCCAATATTTGCTAATTCTATAAAGGATAAAACAATATTTTCGCAGTTCTCTCATTATAACACGTGTCATGAGAATTTAATATTTAAAGTTAATAACGTGTATAAAAATATATATTTTCAAAATGTGAAATAATAGTTGAATAATATATTATGTCTGTGCGTGCGTGTGTGTTATTGTTGTACAAAAAAATTTAACGAACATACCTCGTAAAATTATCAAATTATTATTATTTATATTTCTGCGAAAATTTCGCATAAATATTTTAGGATAACGTGTAGGATATCAGCATTATCAAAATTCGAAACTTTTTGCGTAAAAATTACGAAAGCAATGCCTGGAGAATAATATATTCTTTACGAGAAAAGTTGCAGGCGAAGATAAGTATTCTACCTTATAACAGAAATAATGATGATAATCTGTAATCGGCTACCCTACGTTCATAAACTCTACGTTCGCCGAGGCCTATTTGAGGGAGAAGCACGCGCGCAGAATTTCAGTACGAACGTGCGCTTCGGTTTCCGTCGAAACGTCCGGAGCGCTTTAATTGGAAGAAATGAAAAGCCGGTAGTTGGAGGGCTGTTAAGGACGCATGAGTTCACGACACCGCAAATGAACCCTTATCATCGACCGACGCCGTCGGTTGAAAGTACCATCTCGCCCTCGTATCACACTCACATCCTCGCTCACTTGCGACGCAATCATCCGCGTCCACTCCGATTATACACCTGTCGCAGCTATGCTGCTCGACGATCAAAATTGGTAGATCGACGCAATCGACCGCGTAACCAATGACAGCTAAGCAATTTTGCTATTTCGCACAACAATTTGGCGACGCTGACAGGATCGCGCATTTCGATCGCGAGCGACATAATTGACAGTTATGGAATCTATTAAATCATGAGCTCGCCATTAGAAAATATTTTCATAATTTCACGTTTACGGAACAACACGTCGATAACTTGATGTTACACGACAAAAACAAATTATGTATATGCCAAAATAAAAAAAAAAGTGCAAGTAACAAAAAAACTACGTACAAGATTTACAAGGAATGTTATAAAGGAAGAAATAGAAAGAAGAAGAAGAAGAAGAGAAGGAAAAATGTTTGTATGTAAGAATATCCGTGTTTTTACCTCAGAGCCAAGAAGCATCGTATTTTTCGTACGAGGTATTGATTTAATAACAGCGGTTACTTGCAGCCACATAATGCGGAACGATCGAAGCGTAATTTACCGGAGTTTGCCGAGTAAAAGGCTCTCGAGTTAGCGCTCTCGCGATTCCTCACGTACCACACAACAAGGAAATCCTTTCGCAATAAAGGAAAAGAAGAAGGAGGAAGTATAGGAACCGTACGGTCTCGAGGCCGCAGCCGCGGAAGTAAAAGTCAATCTCGTTGCCTGCTGTTGCCGTCGCTCGTAAATCCCCGTAAAACCGAATCGCGAGGCTATGTCGAGTCAAAGGAGGAAGGCGAGAGGAGGAGGCGAGAGGAGAGACGCTTCCTAGAGAACAACTACGATTCCAAGGAGGTGATTACCTTGAAAAGGAGGCCGTGTAAATAATGGTAGGACACTACGGCGCGGCAAATTGGTCTTCTTACGAGCCCGCTGGGATGCCATTCCGCTGCGACCGATCTCTCGCTACTTTCGACCATCGATTAACGTATTCGCGCCGTCCGCGTCGCCTCGTCCATCTCTGCGCAAACTTTGGGTCTGCACTTCTAATTTACACGACATCGCGACATTCGCGCTTTCTGTACAAGGCATCCCACATTTCAATCGATTCTTCTTTCGATTTGAGATAAATTCATTCTCGACCAAGATATCGGAATAGACGTGTACTCTTGTGCAAATAAATTCTAAGATTGCGAGTAAGACGAGCTTGCCAAGTCAATAGACGCATATTACTTTTGTATCAATGCAAAAAAAAATTAATTTACATTTTTACTTGCTTTTTGTACAATACAAAGGATTTTTTTATCTCGTTTAGACTTGCACCATGATTCATCGTATGTTACTTTTTATTTTAAACTGCGATGAAGCACATTTCAATCTTACGCGATGATTAATGATTTGGATAACGATTATAAGGAAATACCGACTATAGTGTCAAATGTACGTCTAAACTTGTCAATGCGAAATAGTAGACACCTTTGGAGTGTCAAGGTGTAACTCTGACAATTAAATGAGTGCTTTCATTCCCTCTCCTCACCGCCTACTCCTGTTTCACTCGCGGTAAACTGGTACAGCCACTTACGTGAAGAAACAATCGGCCAGTTAGCCTCCGACTATCGATCGAATTTCAGCAGCTTTTGTCGAGCCGCTGCTGGCGTGAAAAGCGGGCGTTGGCCGTTGCACGGCAAACGTCGTGAGATAGAAAATGGTGTGATATCCGATAATATCCGTTAAGTACCGATCGAATCTCGATCAAGCATCAGCGCTTTCGGCATTGCGTCTGCTTTAGATAATGCGATCCCCAAAGGTCCGCGAGCTCGTTACTTTTCCCACTGCCCCTCGCTGGTGGAATGCGATCTGCCGAAGCGTTTCGCAAATTCTACGGGCGTGCGTATATAGAGCGAATGAGTTCGTTGCACGTATACTGCCGCAGTAATTACTATTTACTGGCCCTGCAACGGGATTTTCAGTCAGTGAAAAGTTACATGCGCCACAACCAAGCGCGATAGTTTTGAGTGAATCATAAACATTGTAGACGGGCAACTATTATAGACTGAACGGGTGATTTCACGTTCGGCAATTATTGCATTCGCGTAACGATAACGAGATTTCGAAAAGCGGAATTGTACAAGCTTTCGTTTAAAATTGCCAACGAGTATTAAACCATTCCGGAACGTTGAAAGTTTCTCTTGATGTTTAAACGATAAAATGTAACGGTAAGAACAATGTGTTCTCATTTGATGCGATGAAAATAAATGCGATGAAATTACTCACTTAACAGTCGCGTATTTTTATCAGAAATATTGTAAAAAAAAAAAAATAAACTCAATTTTGTATATATTTATATCTTTAATTAATACAATAATTATAAAGTCTGTTGTCCCAAAAACAATATTAACAATGATATTAATTAATAGGCATTAATATCATATCAATTTAAAAAATAAGAAGAAATTAATTTAATTTGACAGAAATTAATTTGATTCATTAAATAGTAGCAGCATCCAATTTTTAGTATCTCTCAAACCTAAACACTTGTTATTTTTTGACACGGACTCCCATAATCATCGGTATCAAAATTGCATGGAACTTGTAGTTTAAATCCTATGCCAATAACGTGCGGTAGTAGGCGCGTCGATAATAGCCGATAACAAATTAATTATGGTTTAAACTGAAGCACGTATTAGTCGATAGCGATCCATGATCGAGGCAATTACTGCCGAAATTTGGATCGAGTCGCGGGCATGTAACTTGAATGTAATAACCGGGGGAGACAATGCGGGGAACGGGGACAATCAACATAATTCTAACACATCGATCGACCGAGAAGTGCATCCTCGCGTGTACGTGTGTGCGTGTATGTTTAGTTTCGAGCGTTCCTCGTCGCGAGACGCGATTGATTACTGACGATCAGATTATAGCAATTAATAGCTCGAGTGCCATGGATCCCTTCGCTTGTAAATTAGTTCCGTTTCCGGCAGAGGAACTCCCGGAATCCAACTTATCACCGCAAGTACGCGGACGACCGTTATCGGTCATCTGGTACAGAATCCATATTCCAACACACATAGATACGAGCGTACATACATGTGGTGCAAACGGGTATATCTTTCCAGATAGGCGAGTAGATGTGTAACATCACGGATGAACGAAAATGTCAAGGTGAATATTCGAAACCATGATGGAAAGCCGTGTTGCGATATAATGTAATTTCAAAGAAATGAAAGTATTTTCTTTACATCTAATTCACACTTGTTTACATGTTCACATTTAATACATTAATTTTATATTTATTAACTGTACTGTATTAAATAAATCAAGTTTAATTACATTATTAACAAAATGTGTTAATAATGTTTTTATTATAACAAATTGTCTTTACACAATAATCAGAATGTAATAATAAAAAAAAGAGAAATATAGACTTTTAGAAAAAAGTAAATGATTGTGAAATATTTATTTCCTAATGTTACGAATCTCATTAAAATAAAAAAACATTTTAATCAATTTAATTAACAATGTACATTCATAACCAAAATTTCTAATTAGCAGTTTTTAATAACAATTGAAAGTGAGTCTCAAATATTATATTGTTTGATATTTGCATCATTCACACACGTCACTATTGCGAAAATAGTGTAGTGCAGTACAATGAAAATCATATAAATTGAGTGGTTAGGAAATTGATGTAAGCACACTTTACTAAAACTGACACGGAATTGTACGTTACTAAATTTGGAACATAAGTTGAGAGATTTGTTTTTAATTGTCACATCTCTCGAATGTACAGTGTTCGTGAGAGAAAATATTATCCATGATAACACACGTGTATACGTAACGACTTATAAAATATAATCCGATATTTTTATAATTTCAAGTGACGCGAAAATTGCGAGGAAACGAAAGAGAGAAACGTAACGAGAAAGGTGATGAGTTTATTCTTACTTAAAATCCATCACTAGTAGTAATATCAAGTGCTTTGCCGACTTCGTTAACGAAACAATACATCCCGATATCGTTCCCTCTGGCTCGGCCCAATCGATGAAACACGTTGAACTATTTCACAACCAAGTACTCTTGCTCCACATATCTGGCGTGCGTCCCGGGGACACAAGCCTTCAATATAGAGTATAAACGCTATTCATGCGGAAGGATAATGGGTTAAGTGGGGTCTACTCACGACTTCGATGAGCTGGGAGAGGCGTAGTCCCATTTTGACAGTGAGGCGATCGCTGTTGTTGCCAACAGGGCGGATGAGGCGGTTGTAGTTCGACAGCAGGTCATCGTAGAGACGCTTCGCTTCCGGATTGGCCGAGGCGCCCGGAAACGGGGCAACGAGACAGGATATGGCTGCCGCCATCGCCAGCAATCCGCCCAACCTGGACCACCATCGCCACCAGCCTTTCCCACCGTCGTTCGTCCAAGCATCCCTAAGCATCGTACGCCTTGTCCACCCCTTTAACAATAAATTACACGTCCCTTTGTAATGCATGCCTCGGTACGGGCTTCGTTGATATCCCCCCCCCCCTCTCTCTCTCTCTCTCTCTCTCTCTCTCTCTCTCTTTCTCTCCATCTCTCTACACGCCAGAATTCATCTCGCATGCATCAATTATCCTGAGGCTGTTTTATGTTGCGACATTAAAGGACCGTGATAAAACGCAATGACTAGACGGCAGCTCGTTACGTACACAAAGTAGAAATAAAGTCAACGGTAATTAGGAAATGCTGTGCTAATGAAACGTATCGAGCGAGAGAGAAATAATGCTTTGCGGTCAAATGTTATTTAAAAATCTTTTAATTAAAAAAATTCGTGTAAACATTGGAACAATACAGATTTATTATTGATTTATTTCAAATCACATTATTATAAAAGATTCTTTCAACATAGTAAAATTGATGCGGACTGCAAAATAAAACAAGCTATTTAATGAAAAGGAAACGCCGAATATGTTACGCTATTAAATTAGACCCTATATACATAGGTAAAAAGAAAATAACGAATGATAACTTGGTTCGTTTTAAAATGAAACTTGTTTTATTTCAAAGTCAAAAGAGAGTAGAAAAATTTACGAGAACGATTTATAAGCGAGTGGAAAATTTCTTCAGTAAAAACTTTCACTGCGATAATTTAAGAAATGACCATTTCGTATAACATCTCAAGGGACGGCAAATTCAGGAGGACAATTTCATGGAAAGACATAAATTTCGTTTAGAATGTGAGTTTCGTAGTTTGACAGCCGTATTGCGAAGCTTACAATAAGTTATCATCATCAAAAATTAATGAAGTTTGAAAAACGAATTATCTGAAGGAAAAATCGTACACGTGCGGTAAATTATGATTAGGCGACATCGATCGCGATGATAGATGATTATACGCAATGAGGTTCACGACACCTTCTCCGAGACAAAAAGCACTGTATCGGCAAAAAGAAACAAAACAAATTCTAAGAAAAGTTCTTTTACGAGCGCGTATAAATCTTACTTGAAGCAAGGACCAGAACGACTTTGCAGTGTACGTTCGATATCGTGCTGTTACCGAAAATTAGGATACCATTAATTCGCGAGTACCTGCAAATTTTAATTGATCGTTACGCTGCAGATTTGATCGTAAATCAGGTTATTCAAGGAAATGACAAGCTATTAACGGAGAACGGAGACGAAAGACTGTGCCATCAAATAAAATCGTAACGTACTCGCTTTTGGGTTATTTGTTCATTGGCATTTCTGCTGTGTATTTGCAGCCAACATTTTCTCTCGTGTCTATCGATCTGACGCGGTTATCGCGGTTATCGACTATTAGCCCCTGCACTAAACTTATGTAGTTGTCCGTTTCTATTCTTAAGTACGCTATTTTTAACTCACGATTGATTTTAGATATTCTTACGTATAATGCATAACTAGTGTTATAGCTCAAAGTTAATATTATACTGTAAAATGCAAATAGGATGATGAGTCGTCTAAATAAATATTTAATGAATTCTTGTTGAATTTATTAGATATCATCTGTTATGTGCATTTCATATTAAAAGCACTTAAATATCTCGAATAATGGATTATGTTCGGAAAAATATTAAATCGACCACTACTCATAATAATTTTATGAGTTGTTATGAAATTCGTATTGACTTATACTTTGGAGAAACTCTAAAAACCGCCTTTATGTATCATATTCCTTGAATTATTATTACCACGGACATTGAGTATTAAATATAGCTATTTAAAAAGATTCCTAAATGCAGCTTAGTTAAATTAATATAATGCGTCAGTTTATTGAATTTAATTTTACCGATACAAACGTCATGATGGAACAAACCAATTACTCGCCAGGCTGTCGAACGCATTAAATCCGGGGCGCCAGTTAATTGCGAAAGCGCGCGATAAACCGCATGCAATTGTTCTGCAACGGAAAGGCCAATACAAGCTGCTCGCTCCAACTCGGCGCATTGCGAAAAGAAAAACTCGGCTTGGCAGCGACCCGATATATTTCATGTACCATATTTAAAGTGCTTAAACGGAAGCAGACGGTCGCGCGACCGGAAGCCGTACCTCTGCCTCGTACCGCGGTACTTAAATGCGCCTCCTGTCGATTCTTTCTAATACCCCCCAACAATGTCAACTTTTCCGAGCGAATCGTCGTTCGTCGTAAGACGTAGCACTATCAGGCTGTCATTTACTACTCGTGGTGAGGAACGAAACTGCCCATAAAGGAAGCTTGTACGGCATTGTTGTATCACAGAAAAGCAGAAGAGGGAAGAACCTCTCGAGGAAGTTTTATCGCTTCTTTGCTGACCTACCTCGCCTACCTCGCTATTATCAGCATAACCGTATGCCTTGAAGGACTACTTCATCGTATTAAGGCAACTTCTCGCGCTCTGATGCTCCTCTTCTTAAAGTAAGGCGACAAAGAGAGTTCTCAAACGCGTTTTAAACTGTATTTTATCAAAATTTTCGAAAGAAATAGGCGACTGTGCTAACAAATCCCAATTTTCTATCCTTTTTTATATTTATTAACCTAAATTTTACATTCTGTTCTTAACGCCATATATGTAAAAATACATGTCTGACGATGCAGATTAAGAATGATTATCAAGTTCAAAAATATTAGGATCTATAAGATCATTGTAATTTTAAAAATAAAGTCAGTTAAAGTGTGTACGGGAATAGAATAAGATTGATTCAACTCTTCTAAAGGAGCATGTAATTTCTTAGTTTCATTTTATTCTAAAAGAAATATGAAAAGCGTCTTTCTTATATACTTCTTCAAAACATATATCACTAATACTTTCCCGTTCTATCTAATAGACATTAATGCATCGAGAGGCACTATTTTAATTATTCAGGTTATTCTCGAGTGGCCACTTACGTGTCAGTTGATACCTTTGGGGTCTGCTTTCATTAACATTTGACCGTAGGCTCCGTGATACTGCCTTGATACTATACGTGTACGGCATGTATGTGTACGGATCTCTGATCGACGATAGCGGTATATCATAACCGACGGTCAGTTTCGTTATGTGATAAAAGGGTAGGTCGATCGAGCAGCTTGTTCGTCAGTGGTCGGACGCGGCTTGAGGAAGCGGATATAATGGAACCAATAATGAGTCGTGACCGCTGCATCCATCACTCCCGGATCAAGCAGCTTTAACCATCTTTTTTCCTCGTATGTCCGTTGAGGAAAACAATTACCACGATCTTCTCGATCATTATAAAACCGATATTAAGATAATCAAGTTCTTCTTGTTTGATAAAACCTACGAATTTATTCCTATATAATTCGAGAACGATGACTAATATGACATGTTGTTGAAATACTTTTATTTTAATAAACAAAAATAAATTTGTAATACATAATGAATTTATGTGGAAAAGGCAAGGCATATCCTGAGAAGTAAGCACAATTGACATTTCGACATCAATTGTATTTTCCTCCTGAAATAAACGTCATTTCATAAAACATGCTATGTTCTGTAATACCGAATTAAGTTACATATACAAAATAGTCGAATAGTTAAAAACGATAACTTTTAGTGATAAACCTAGAAAATCGGAAAGAGAAAAAAACATGAGTTGTAATTGCTAGTGAATTATTACATTTGTGTCAGGCATATTTGTATCAAACTTTTAAAAACATCAAGGATTTTAAAAACGCGTCATCTAGGCTGCCAATAACGCGACAAAACTAAAAGTTTTACACGACAAACGGGAGTGTAAGCAAAAAAAACTTGTTTTAAAATGGCAAATAAAATTTAGTCGCTACAAGCGATAACGCTAAGTGCACCAGTCTGTGTACAATCAGAAACGAATGGCGAGCCATTATCTACTCGAAAGATACAAATCGGCGCGTGGCAGAAGGAGGCCAAGCAAACGTGTTAAAAGTTTTTGCGCGATCCATGAACGTCTTCCTCGATCGGAGGCATCATTTTTCCCAGACGTTCGCGTCAGTCTGTAAACTCCGACTTTTACATGCGAGCGAGTTATAACGATCAACACTACTGTGAGCGATTTATAAAAGTTTGCCGAATGGAAAACGATGTTTGCATAGCAGGTTGACGACAGGCGATATAGACGGGCGACACGCATCGATGTAGAGAAAAATATATTACCGTCCACTACGAGACGTTAAACTACCTGGCAACGTGACGTATTGCGAGCGACGTATGCCAGAGTAATAATTTATCGCGATTCGCGAAATTGGCATTGCGGTGCTTTTATCGTCGTTCGAAAGATGTGCGTTTGGAAACTTGATCGACGGGGATCTCTTTCTTACTAAAATCAGTTTTATCTGTATAAAAAATTTTAAATATAATTAACGACTTTAACTATTTTTATTCTAAAAGTAAATCAAAATTGCAACGAGAAATAAAAATGAAAAAGTACATCCTCCACAGGTGTGCGCCATAAATGTTATAAATCGACAGTATTAAAATTCATAGAATGCGTTTTTACAGAATATACTCTTCGTTATCAACAGGGTCTATTTAAAGCAGCAGCAATCGATAGCTACGGCGCAAAAAAAGTAACAAAATAAAAATCTTCTATGTAATTTAGAGCAAACTGCGTAACGTGGCGATTATTTCGTAAATATGTTTATTATTTTGCACGTTGCATATCCGCCATGCAAACAGGAAAAACGTAATGTAGCGTAGCTCAAACGTATCGCTTTGTCGTTTAAAGCTGCCACGCAGCCCGCGCAACTGTAACGAGGCTAATCGAATCTGGTACCGACTGCACCTACTAACTAGACTATTATGCACCCGGAGCGGAACAGTATCAGCTGGACCGCCTGTCTATTTCCTTTCCTATTGGGTGAATCAACGAGAACGAAAGGCAGATGATTGGATGAAGCTCACGCGATATGAAGAGGGAATGAGAACATTTGTGTTCGTGATGAAAGAAAATCGTCAAGTTTCAATATTTAGAAATAATATTAAAGTTTTCGTAATATAAATACATGTATATGGGATCGATAATACTTGGCGAAAATGTGTCACAGCAAATTGTTAAATAATATACTTATTTTATACTCACAAGATTTAATATATTGCTATTGATGTTTCATACAAATATCTCATTGTACGTGTATATATATGTAAAAGAAAAATGAATTGTTAAATTTATATCATGAATAAAAACTTGAACGATAATTCAATGCGCCGTTACCAAATGTTTTTCTTTTTAAGGAAAATATATATTTTTCTTTTTAAAGCAAAGATTTCCATACAATCCATTATATAATTTTATTCTCGTGTTTTTTTACATACGTAAAACGTGATGCAAATTTTCAATATTCCATGGAATATATTACACTATTTGATACGCATCAGGAAAAAAATTTGCAGAGCTTTAAAATCCAGAGATACTATAAAATTTCAGGACATATATATATACATGTACGTATGTATGCATGTATGCATGTACGTACGTGCGTATATGTATGCATACATACACTGCTTGAGATAAATCGAACACATTTGCCACTTTGCATTTTGAATATTTACTGAATTGGCATGAAATAATAGCGAACCTTTTTTGCAAATCGTGTAAAAATATAAATTGAAAAATAATGATTCAATGTAAAGCCCTCTCTATTTCTCATTATTTAACAACATACCATCTTGTAAAAAAAAAAGGGATATTTCAAGCTCACGTTCATACAATTTTATTTTCACACTTTTAGACATGAAAAAATGCGATGAAAATTTTTATGTTACACAGAATTATACCTTGTAATTGCAATAAACTTTTTGCCCTGAAGAACATGAGTACATTTGTAGAAACGTATAGAGGAGAAGTAAGATCGATGGGACGGCTGGACTGACAATAAAATCAACGCCCGGTGTGTTGCTGGTTTTTCGTCATTTTATAACATCGTATATACCACTCTTTAGCCGACGAGACGTGGCTTAATTTAAAGCTCTCTCTCCGAATTTACGACACCCTACCTCCAAGTCGTTTCTGACCGTGCCGAGCGGGTTATGGATCGTGTAATCCTTGACGCGCGTGGCAACGCGGAACTTGATGCTGGCGATAGGAAAGAAATCAATTGTCACCCTCGCACACCCCCTGCGCCTCGATCTCGCGAGTCTTCGGCTCGCCGGATAAATCAGCGGAAAATGAATTGCAGCGCGACGCCGGCGGCGGCGGCGGCGGCGAGGCGGCGGCGGACTACACGCACACTCTAAACGCTTCAGTCGCACGACGCGATGCCATTCGGGATCGATGATGTGCTCGTCACTCGTAAATCGCAGCCAACGAATAACCGCATGACTGTCTGCAAAGTTATAACGATAGCTGTAACTATCTATTATATGAAGCTATAACCGTGCGCGGCGCGATGCATCGGGCCGAGAGAGAACTTGAAGCGACGCGGAATACACCTCGACGTCGGAGAAACTATCGCGCGTCAATCCGAAGGTTCGGTTAGTTTTTGATGAAAATAAAGTTTGGTAAAAATATTGCGCGCGATACGCGATACGCGATTGTAAACCGCCATTGACAGGAATGGGATTAAATCTACCGGAGTGTAATGTATTCAATTACGAAGATATATAACAAGCGCCCCGTACGAGAGATTATGAATTATTACTAGATTCCCATAGACGATAAATTTTCGATTAAAATGTCTCTGTTGGCGCGTAGACTGCTGCTGATTCGACTAAAAGACTTATACCCGTATACGTGTACGTTTGTGTCTGTAGGTGTCTTGCGTTTATGTGCGCGAGTATCGAAAAATCAATCGGTTGCTGCTTCAATATTACGTTGTACGTTGCAAATGCTCACGGCCATACGTTTTCGGGCGAGCTGTCGAAAATGGATTGCTACGCCATGTAAATTCGCGTTCCTTGCCATTTGAAAACAGCGCGCCGGCGATCATACTCGCGCACCGTTAATCAAAGTTAAAAGAGAACGAGAGGGAAAAAGAGGAAAAGAGGGAAGAGAGGAAAAGGGGGAATGACAGAGAAGACTGCTGTGTTATATGTCGTCCGTGATTTTTCCCCGCTCGCTGCGAAATTCAGCTCTCTCATCTATACGACAACGATTGCCGTTGCAATTTAGCGTGCAAAGTGACAAATACTGCGCTTTATGGCTCGTAATTATTCAAATGGCACGGCTGTTACTGAACGCGGACAGTTTCGCTCGAATAACGACGCGGGACTAGCTCGTCGCATCTCTACAGCAGTACGAAAAAGGAAACAAATTTTTTTCCATGCCGTCTTTGCAGTCTCAAGTATAGCTGATATTTTCCGCGTTGACAATTCACAAGCACACACACACACATACACGCGCGCGCGCATACACCTGTTATATTGTCGGGTTATTGTCGGACACACAATATTTCATTCAATATTTTATATTAATTTGATATCGTTGTAACATGTACGCAATTCGCTCTGTTACATGTCTTTTTTTTGTTACAAATTACTTTGTAGATTTGACAGCAACTTGAGTCGAAATTTAACTATCCTCTTTCCTGTGATATTTTAACATTCAACGTTGAATACGTTTGTAACTAGTCCACGAATTAAAATTCTTTCAAAGTATGCTCGACTTACAATTAAATTTTAAAAGGAGAGCGATGAAAACCCCGGAAACACCCAGGTTAAGCCTATTACATTAAATTTTGTTATCCTCTACGAACTCAGGATAACTGACTGCAAATTTAATCAAATTTCCTTCCAGCCGAGATTTCATGCTACACCGTTATTCATTGTACGGCACTGAATTATAAACGTTTCAGTTTCCTATTAAGATTTCGAACAGGCACATTAATGCAAACGTAATATTCTACGCGGTGTCTGTGCAACTTACAAAGAAACGCTATCTCTTTGCAATTTATAGAACGTAGTGATATAATACAATCTCTCTCTCTCTCTCTCTCTCTCTCTCTCTCTCTTTTATAGTACTAGTCTAATAAGAATCCGAGTAAATGGCGCCCAGTTAAAACCGAC
This sequence comes from Solenopsis invicta, assembly GCF_016802725.1. NCBI lineage: Eukaryota > Metazoa > Arthropoda > Insecta > Hymenoptera > Formicidae > Solenopsis > Solenopsis invicta. Next base: position 25,491,956 of record NC_052669.1, read on the forward strand.
AAGAGCACTTAGGCACAGGTATCGCGAAAGAGAGATGCCCGCTCGTCGGATGTAGGGTAATTCAATAAGGGATGGCTTGGGTGTGTCGGTGGTTGGCAGAATGACTGAAAACGGAAAGGGTGAAGCATTGAGATGCAAAGTGACGGGGGGAGGGAGGGAGGGAGGGAGGATAGATCGCGCGGTTCATACGAAGAACACAATGGGAAAGCAATCCTGGTGATCTATGAGACCCGCGCCAATACGAACCGACAATCGCGATCCATATGGATAAACTAATTCAAGACGGCGTTCCGTATATAGACGATGACACTACAATAAGAAACGAAACGCCGCGCTTCGAGAACGTCAATCTGATATGAATTACTGTGAAACCGTCGCAATGTCTTTTCTACGAGTGCGACGATCTATCCGTCCCATTCTCCCCAGCTCCTGTATCGATTCTATCTCGTGTATCCACATGCATACATCACGCAAATCCCCCGTTTCCGTTTTCGATGCTATCGTAGCTAGATATGAATACGTTTGATTGTTCGACGGATTGCATTATGCAGACGAAAAAGAATCGACAGCTCGCTAAATTCAAGGACCGCGCAATAAATCGTTAATTATAAAAGAGATACCCCATTTTGGGCAAAAATAAAATGTATCTCTAATGAGAACGCGTATATTTTCCTTTAATCATCGAAAGTAAAAGTTCAAATTAAACTTGCGCCTGTACTGTGTATGTACAGACGCAAAGAATTCTATAATTAATCGTGCGATAAAGTGTGAAATACAATGTCAGTTTCACGTGTTTTATTTACTAATCTTGGAAAAATTAAATATAATTAATATAACGTGAAAAAGTTGCATCTCATTCTGCATCTATGTGAGAATAATACTCTTCACGAAAATCATTCCGCTTTCACATACCCAAAATACTGACATCGCGTATTCAAAGTGCCATATACAATGCGATGCTGATTTATTGTCGCCACAGCACGAACTTTGAATCGAGCGATTCCAGGCAACGGAAATCGTAAATTTGGAGCATTTCGAACTGCTCCTGCGGTAAAGCGCCGAAGTGGCAAACCGTCCTTTAACCGTGTTTAGGTTTCAACCCCTGAAATATCGACTTTGTAACTGTGTGACGCACAGCATATCCGGCAAAAGGTATTTCAGCACCTCCCAACGCGTACGTGCGAAAACAAATGTGTACATTTTAACATTTTCATCGCGTCAGCCATTTGTTATAAACGGCGCGGCCGCGGCGCGGCAGTGCGGCGGTGCGGTCAAAGAATAACGAGTTTTTAAAAAAGGATGTAATAATATCGATGGGAGCGATTACTGCAAAAATGTTACACTTAATAATTTATCCTTTTATCAGAGAGTATTTCAGTAATCGGTGAAACAACAAAATGGCATGTCGGCCGAACAAATTACAAAATTTAGTGGTAAGTGAATCATTGTTGATAATAAAAGAAAATAGCTTCTATAAAAGTGATACTTTTTTATGCATTTATAAAAAATATATTACAAAACAAATCGCTGTTTCGTTGAAATTAAAAAAGAAAACTCAAAATATTAAAGACAGCTTGTTAATAGGAGGGATAAAATAAAGAGACTTAAACAATAATTTAAGAGAAATCAAAACAGCATATTTACTGTTATTTTGCATTAAAACTCCAATTATTTAGAAATGTCATCATTTTTCTCGTTTATATCTAGCCATACAAGTTTTTTCCAAGTGGCTAAACTTTTACAGAAAGTCCGAGGATTTTCCTAACGAATTTCCCGACGCCGACTCATGGAATAACGCGGGATGTCATTTCATTGCGGTGAGTCCATCGCCTCATTAACCCAATTAAGCAACGCAGCTTAATAACACGCGAGTTTTTCATCCAGCAAATTAGTAGCTGTGTCTGAGAGGCGCCGTTGAACAAGCAGTCATGATCGTACAGGAGAAGACTCCATTCAAAAAACTCGGCTTTCGAGCACTATCCTTTGGTGATGCCGTAAGCAAAATTCGCGTCGTTAAGGGAGTGCAATTTATTCTACGTTGAAGATAAGCATATAGGGCATAGAATTCATCTTTCATTACAGAAAATTAATTCTGAAAGAGTAATTCGTGATTCAGCTCAAAGGTTTCACTTCGAAAAGATTTCGTAGCATCGTTAATAGAGTGCTATCAATAGAAACAATAGAAAAATATTCCTGAATTATCTTTAATATCTAAGCAAAATATATTGACTAATTCTTAAATAATTCATTTGTCGTGTATTTTACATTTAAATAAAATTAAAGATTTACGACGCTAACGACAAGAGATAATTTAAAAAATATTAACGTGCTCGCGTATGTATATAAATATGGATATAAAAATATAAGCATAAAAATCTAGAATGAAATATATACCGAAAACTTTGGCTCTATAAAAATTTCATTAAACTATTTCGACGGAATATGACAGTATTATTGTGCTCTGTTATCAAAATGTTTATTTCCGTTTTATATGCATATTGTTTCGTATGGATAAATTCATGACAAAAAGAGTGGAGCTTTGACTAAACTTCAACGCCAAGATCTTTGGAAGCGCATTTTGCAAGCAACGACCTCACGTTCCCAAGCATAACAAAGTTTATTAAAATCGCTATCTTTGAGGTAACGATGAAAGTCTTTTAATGCTTATCGTCTGCAAACATCCCGTTTGATGGCATCAATTCTCTATGCATATAAATCGGCACTTGGTGTTATCGAGGCTCATATTAAATGGCATACTAGGTGGAAACTTCAAACATCAATTTAATTAAAATAGCATTTGTAAGTTACGCTATTGGTAACTTTACTTTACAAACGAAAATTCATTCTTAAGGTAAAGGTTTACAAATACGTGACTTCAAATCTGTCGCATAAATTTTCATCCAATTGTTATTATTTTTAATAAGCTTTAACAAATGCATTAAAATTTTAAGTTTCAGTGCGTGTAACTTTAATTTAATCTAACTTTTCCCTCATTTGAAGAATTTGAATTAAACTCAATAATAAAGAAACAAAATCCAACTACTTTACAAAAGGGGACTTGCAACGGAAGCTCTACAATTTTATTATAAATAGTACGTAGCGAGATGAACAAAAGGCTTTGCTCGGGATTTGAGGATAGAAAAGGAAATGCCGAGAGCAAGCTAATCTTAACGGAACATCCTTGGTAACACCGACTCGGATGGCTGAATCGCTCTCAAAATTGGGTTTCATTTCGTCGTCGCCGAAGGGGATCGCGTGGGAATAAATCTTACGGCAGTTGACTACGGCCGTTGCACATCGACAGGCAACAATTAACAGCGACGTCGTTCGTATGACACGCCCGATCGCTCTCCCGATTCATCGTCGATCGATGTGAGCGCCGGCTGGAGAATTTTTTACTTCGCTCCCACTTGCGGGCGAGCCTTAATCTGAGCTCAACTCATCGATAAATCCTCGCAGGCCACGTGTAATCCGACCGGTTTCCGTCCCGCTCCGTCCGTCCTTTTTCTACCTCGACTTTTCTCTCATCCCCCCCCCATGCAATTCAGTCAACCATTGTGTTCCAACGAAGTTTAATCGCCAGGAAGTACCCTCTGACAACGAGTTTATATGAAAACTCCTTGCAGATACTTTTTTTTCTACCAAAGCGTGATAACGATGTTACGCGACTATGTGAATACGCGCAGAGTGTAAGTATATAAAGAGCATGCCAAGCATCGCTCATTTTCACCTAGACTAACTACAGAATTATGCAATTTTTTTTTTAAGTACAACGAATAAACTTCTATTTTATGCGAACAAAGCTTTGTGAAACTTCGACTGGTTTTATGTATGTATGCTTCCAAATTAGCTTTTCCCGCACTTGCTTTTGATGTTACATTTACACACACTTTTTAAATAAATGTAAACGTAATAGACTTATTTTTATAATTCACCATCCCGTATCATATCTCTGATCAAATTTTGACAGCGAAATCATTAATTCCGCCTCGGTAAAATTTCTCAATCGACTCAAGTAGTCTTTTCAGAGACGTTCGTAGCTCTCAAAACATTAGCTCATCTGATCGTGGAACATAGACATTGGATGTACCGCGAAACATGGCTGCGCAAACTGACAAGCTGCCGCAGCTCGAATGTACTTGGTTAAAATTATTCATCTCTTCGTGCCGGGGTGGCTCGGTTACGGTAGGGTGGTGCCACCGCCCTAGCTTCCGTCGTTGCCGGCAATGTAGACAGATACGCGTTATTCAAATTAAGCAAATCAGTATAAGAAGCGGCTTGTTTTATTTACGTATAAAAATCAATCATGTGCGTGTACGATCCAATAAGTCACAGCCTCTTTTACGATAAGTTTATAAAAATACCTAATGAAATAATGGCACGCGTGCACGTAATACATGGATTATATGTTTGTGAAAATTACACCTATGAATTAAAATAATAAAAGTTTTGAAAAAAATTATCATTGACTGAGAGCAAGACAGAAAGAGAGAAAGAGATGAGAGAGAGAATACTTCCGAAGCATAAGAAACGCGATGTCAAACTAATAAAATAAATGAGTAGCACATATTTTTTAATGTTACTTAAAATAAAAATTAGAGTTATTTTTTATTTTAATGAATTTATCAAATTTTACTATATTATTTTCAAATAATCGTATTCGAAAGATTTAATTGAATTTATTTAATTCTATAATCAGAATCTGTTCCAATTATAACAAAATAAATACCACAAACCGATAATTTTGGGATTATTGCTTTTCGTTATCGACTGCAGAAATATGCTAATTAATATATTGGGCGAAAATTCAAATAATTTCCTAAAATGCGTTCAATTTATTCAATTCTTTTCATTGTCGGGTTAATGATTTATATGAAATGAACTGCAATTCATCATTATCATTAACTCTAGCAAAATTGCATATTAGTTATTAAACGATCCGCTATTAAATGATTATTATACTATCGTGACAATATCATGCTCGCTTGACTGATTGTAACAAATATATTTAAACATTGACGTGCATCGGCCGCAGTACATACCCATTGATTGCACGGCAGTTAAGAACTTGAGGTGCAACAATCCATTCACAAACACGAAGTTTACCGACTGATAAATCGCCTGTATGGTCTCTCTAATTGATCAAACAGGATTTTGATTTAGTCCACCTAATTAATCGCCAGATTATTCCAGTAGCGCCAGAAAATCATCCTAACATCGCGCCCGTTGCAAACGCAGCGCGTATGGAATTTGTAAAACGCATTCGTAATAGCATTAGCGACGTACAGGTAAGCACCGATCACTCGAAGCGGTAATAAGTGAAACGGTGGGCGTATTGAAATATCGCTCGTTATCGACTTGTCCGCCGTAATATCCTGGAATTATTACGGCTCGCTCGTCATTAGCGACGGTTCTCCGGTCAATATAGTCATCGTAATTTATTGGCAACATGCTAGCCGACTGCAATATTTTCCGAAAGCGCCTCATTTTCGAGTGTATGTAACAAACTACGCAACAAAAATACGTAATAATGCGATAACGCGTCGAATTGTTTAGTAACTATCGTATGTTTTCTTCTCCAATTAGTGCTAAACCAGTTTTAATCTTCGTAAAGCCATTCTCAATAAATATCTTGAATGAGACAGATTTTTCAACAAATAAGAATAAATTCTTTTAATCTAAAAAAAACTCTAACAAGCTTAACAAAAAATATAATGAAACTTAAACTAATAATCTCATCCTTTTCTTTTTCTACATTTAAGTTATGCACATTTTTAGCTGTTCGCAAAGTTTGTATAAATGGTCTAAACTTTAAGAAAGTCCAACTTGAATCTTAAAAAATTCTTCCATTAATTTATCCAGAATATTATATAATTCTTAATAAACGATATGTCGTTTTAAATAATAGTTTTCGTTAGAGGGAGAGAAAGATACGCTCTATCGCATTCTCTTCAGCAGCAGTGCAAAAGTCATAGATCGAAAATTTCTTTTTAACGAATTTAGTCGACGAAAAGTGCAATAATACTCCTCCGCCTCAAAGATCTCACGATATAACTTCTGTTATCTCGTAAATCATCGCGCCGCTACTGAAATCCCGTTCTTTTGATTTATATCACGTAGCATCGAAATTTCACACACATGGTCTCGTCTGTATACACGCGAGGAATTAGCGGTGGTATGACAGCTCTCGAGCGGAAGCCAATATCGCGCGAGAGTGGAGATCTGACAGATATGGGATTGTCGGCAATTTGTAGGGTTGCGCGCTCCAAGTAGATCGGGTAAAGAGGATCGAAGGTAAACGGCAAGAGAGCGAAAAGAAGACGTAGGCGGAAGTAGGAGGAAAAGAATGAAGCATGAAGGACGGAGCGAGATGGCCGGCATAAAGCCACCGTTTTCAGTAGGTTACTCACGTTCCGACATTATTTAGAGCCCGAACACCGAGGACTGATGTGTTCCCGAGGAAAATCGTCTTTCGGGGGCCAGGAAGACGTATTTCCACCTCAACGCCGAGATAGTGGATTCATTTGAAACTTGAAAATCCCCGCCATCGGGCGAAACGAACCGGATGTCGTGCCTGAACTGTCAAGAAGAAACTTGAACTTTGCGAATTTCCTACACCGCAAAAAGCAGCGGCCCTTCTACATATATGTATATATCAATAAAATTTAAATGAGAAGGATCACTCGCAACGCAGAAACTTTAACGTACGATAACGTTGAAATCGCTGCGAAAACAGCAAGGCGTGTTCCTTCTTCTCCCGTCTCACGTCGTCGCACGTCGCTCGAATCGCGGCGGACTTATCTATCTATCGTCGAAGAGTTCCACTTTTATCGATCCATAAATTTTGCGATGGAGGGCGTAGGGTCTACAACAAGAGTACGTATCTCGCGTGTGTGTACCGCACGTAACGATGTAACGAAGTAAAAATCGACACACTCTTGCCTCGCCTCGCCTCGCCTCGCCTCGTCTCGCCTCGTCTCGCTTCTTCCTCTCATCCTGACTCACTTTCCTCTCACGCTCCACATTAATGCGCCCACGTGTAAGCACGCATATATCTAATATGTATATGAGGAACGTACAAGCATGCGGTAAGGGTATATGTACCTCCGGTCTACCTGCAGCGATAGAAATTATGCAAAGCAGCGCTATGCGGCATAGTAGAATAAGAGGCGCGCATGGAACCAAGCGACGAGCGGGAAAGCGGGAAAGCGGGAAAGGTGCTAAAAGGAAAAACTCGAGAGAGAGAGGAGAAAATGAGAGGAGACGATAGCGAGCGACAGCTGGAGAAAGCGAAAGAGGAACGGTGGAAGAAGAGAGAAAATAATGGATGCCGGAAAAAGTATGAGTTGCAAGTTGCGACTGTTGAGTAAGTCGACTTTCATGGTGCAGCGTGCAACACGCCGCGCCAACCGCTGCGCGCTGTGGTCATCGGATCCATGTATTGACACACCTAACGAGAGTGTGTTAAGGAAGGGTACGAAGGGAGGGTGTAAAGAGACGAGAAATTTTCACGGCGACCGCCGCCCAGCTCCAAAATCGTGTTTATGCATGATAATGCTGCGACTCGCTGACGATCCTCATTAGCATAACGTCGGACAAGTACAATGTACGCTTCGAACGACACGCAGAAAATACGCGGAAACGCTTAAACTCAAATCTCGTATTTATTATTACAGCGTTTTCGTATCACTTGAACAATTCCAAAAGCCCACGTTTCGCATCCACTATCCCTCAATTTTACAGACCAAACGTTATTTTTATAAGCGGTAAGGAATTAATCAAGAATAAAAGAACGTAATAAAAGAAAATCGGAAGAGCTGAACTTTCTGAGTTAACGCGTTAATTCGCAAAGCTCTCCGTATACACTATGCAACGCAGATACCGCGCGCGCATTCGCGCCAGAGTGCAAGAGCCGCATTCGGACAAACTTTGGTTACAATTAACGGCAGCATTGAGCAACCCCGCAGTTGACACGTCATGTTACCGGGTTGTTTCGAGACTCAATAATGATGTTCAGAGTTTCAATTTCGCGTCCTTATTTGCTTAAAAGAGCCACTCTATCCGAGAAGATGCGAGTGAAGCACAATAGCATAGTAATATCTACACCATCTTAATACTTAATTTTATTTTGCTTTAGTTCTCTACGAATAAACGAGCTCTTCTCCATATTGTCACAAAATATATCGAGATGATTGACAAACGTTTTTCATTTTATATAACATTTTCTCTTCCAAGAGTGGATTTTCGAAAGATGCAAATCGATATTTACCCTTAAAATATTAAAATATCTTTCCTCACATAAAAAATATTTCGTATCCCGTATTTATGAAAATAAAAAGATTATATGAACAATAACTGAAATCTGTTACATAAGATAAAATAGTATTCGTTAACAAACAATTTAGAAAAAAACTATTCTTTGCTTCAATGCGATACTACATACTTTTCTAATTAGTATATTTTTCTTTGCAAAATTATCCATTCGCATATCTCGAATTATAAAAATTAATAAATATAAAATATTGTACTAAATTTCTAATCCGACTGTCTAGACATCTTTTCCGTGCGTTGGCGTCTCAATAAGATCAAGGGTTACCTACAACGACCTATTCTTATCAACAAGAGTCAAGGGTTGTAAGTGTCGCTTTATTAATTTGCATTATGTCACGGTAATGAAAATAACGAAAATTTTTTACTCCTTCTCTTTTTCTGTGTAGGCTTTTTATTTTACATACGATTCATCGTGCATTTCCGAGAATAGTGCAGTTTAATTAACAACAACAATATGAAAATAATTGGAAAGCTGTGTAATAAAATATTTACGTGCTAAAAGGAAAAATACTTTCCCTTTGAAATCACTTATTACCTATATATTATAAAATACAAGTAATAATTGATTTCAAAGGAAATGTTTTTGTATTAATTTCTTTCCACTTGTTTACATCTATACTTATATTTCATCAAGAAACGCGCTATTCTTCTTTCTATTTAGAAACACAAAAACAATATTTCTCTATTATTAGCGTATTGAAATTGAATTATATCAATAACAATGATGTAAAACTCGCAAATATAAATACATCATTGTTTTTCTTATCGCGGAAATAATCGAATTTATATTATAATCCCGTATCAAAATATCAAAGAAACAAATATATTCAGGTACACAGAAATTTATCCTTTACGTTATAAAAACATATTTTAATTTAATTAAAAATTTAATTAGATATATAATAATTATTTAACTAAAATTATTATATTTAACTAAAATATAATAATTATTTAATTAAAAACGTAATATAAGATATAACAATTTTCAGATAACGCGTTTTTGTTTTTACAGTTCAGTACAAGTGTATTTTCCTATTATGGTTTGCGTGTTGAATCATAATTATTGCAAACGTTGATGTCGAAATTCGAAACTAACAATATACGTGCTCAAAGACTTGTAGCAAGTCTGTAGCGCCGACGTTGTATTACATCTATCAAAGGTACAGTAAACTACGTGTATACCAATGTTAAAGCACATTGATGGCTGCGGAATTACATGGTCCCACAAACGATTCTTGTACCTAACTCAGTACAAATCTGACAAATGTATCAAATCTCGCAAATTTGATATAAACTGTACAAATTTAATTAATTCTAAAATTGTCAAATATTATCTGTTGCTGTTAATAAATTTATTTCATTTAATATATTTAATCAATTTTTCATTAAAAGAATAATGACTAATAGAAATTTTACTATATATACAAAAAATTTTGATTTAAAACCGTCAGAAATTCCACACTTTTCTACAGACATGCAATGATTTAATTGACGATGTTGGACATTTCATAATTAGTTCTAATCTATTTAAACTTGAATAAAGTAAAAAATATATACTATCAATATACTATAGAATAATTATGGTTCCTAATTATCATAATGTTTGCGTTCTTTCAAAAAATTTTCTCAGATTTAGATAAAGTTTATCTTTAAAATCCCTATAGATTTTCCATTACTTAAACTTTCCATAATTATACTTTCAAAATATTCAAATGGTTTATCGATCTGCAATGTTGACAAGACACAGAACAGATTGGAATATACAGTTTGTAGCGAACAGTGAGGGAAAGGGCAACCGGAATCGGAGTAATCTCGAACATCAATATTGGCGTTAAGCTTCAGACATTGAGCTTGATTAGCGAGGCGACGCATATACATTCCTCGTACAAATATGTGTGTGTGTGTGTGTGTGTGTGTGTGTGTGTGTGTGTGTGTATGTGTATATATATATATATATGTATATATATATATATATATGTATATATTTATATATACATGTATATCAGACTGCCAATGAAACGCTTTACATTAACATGATATCCCGTATTTCCTGAACTATTTCCAATTCTCTTCTCCGATGTAATCACTAATAATGTGTTTATCATCTTAATATCTTTTCACGTAATAAACAAAAGGAAATCTGAAAGCTCAATACAGACTAACACGTTTAAACAATTATATTTTTGGCTGAATTATCATTAATGGCACTTTACATGTATCATAATACATATTTCATTGCTGCAGATTTATGTTGAAAATATAAGCTATCGACTCACTAACCTCAGGCTACAAAATCAATTTATGCGCATGAATTGAACAACACACAAAATTTCGGAGTTTAAAAACCCGAGAGTTTCGCGAAATATTGCCGTGGTTCCAATTTCACGATTAAATGTATAACGCACGTAGCGACAAAGTTTACTATTGCGTCAAATATTTATTTATTCGCAATCCTTAATAATATTCTTACTACTCCGACAGAAGGAATTTACCGAAAAGATATGTTTTGGAATATATTTCGATAAACCGCACAATTACATTTCTACACCAGAGCATCTTTGAAACATTCTGTCAACGTACATCGCTTCCGCTTCTCATATTGAATGTAGGAAGATATTCTTGTGCTACATATCATACGGTTTGCAAGCGGCAAGCCTTAAGGCCCATTCTTGAGAGATCTAAAGCGCATTCTGTACCGTCTCTCCCTTGTAGACGATACCAAATTCGCCAGTCCTGCCGAGATGCGGGTTGTGGAAAATCGCTTTTAACATAATAGTACGATAAAGCTCACAAAGTAACGGTATGCGTGCGCACTGATTCAAGGATAAATGCTACTCAATTATTTGAGAGTTTTATGTATTATATATCGTAGAGAACTTGTTGTCTTATTTTTTATAAATAATGATTTACGATCAATCACATTCAGTGTGAAAAGCGAAAGCATCGAGATATTTCAAGAATGGTTTTTCAGAAAATAATTATACGGCTTATCCAAATATATTGCACATTACGTAAATTTTTTATTCAAATTAGTAAAAATGTCATTAAAAATTGCAAAGAAATAAGCCTTCCTAGAATTACAAAATTTGTCGTTTCTTATTGTAACATTGTGTTCATTATACATTGAAATAGTAAGAAATTATATGAAAATATTGCAGATATTATCTTGTCACATCAATTTCACCAAAGTATTACTTTGACTTGTTTTATTAATGCTAACTGAAAAAATTTATTTCAACATTTATATCATGATAGTAAAATCATAAAATGGGTATGCTATAATTCTATGCGAATTGATTGGTAATAATGCCTGAAGTCAATTTCTGAAATTCAAGCGATAAGTTGACCATAGCTAAAATACACATGCGGGTGTCATTAAAAAAAAAAAAATGCTCTTGATGCGGTTTATCATCGGCGATTCGCTTTATGTGTCCATCCCTCCCCTTCCGCAAAAAAAAAAAAAAAAACACGGAATCCGATCGCAGTTGCGGCACGTTTGATTCGAGGAGATTCGCGAGAGAGCTCCAAAAATAAAAAAAAATGCCAACGTAAAACGAAGGGGTGAGTGGAAAACGAGGGTGGCGGTGGGTGTCCACATATCGAGCCCGGCTGCGTAAACACGTGTGCGTGCGCGTACATATCTCCAGGGAACTGAAAATCGATTAGTGCGGAATTGGGACGAAAAGTCGAGTCCCCGATGAACGTGTCACGTAGGACCATTTCCACGTGGGACGTACGCGCTCCTTCGTCAAGATAACTGCAATCGGAAACAATCCATTCGCGTGTATTAATGCACCAGAACAATCGCACCAGGGAATATTGAAAATCGTTTTTCTTTTTAATTGTACTTGAAACGCGGACGAACGAAAAAATTGTCTCTTCAGAGGAAACTTGAAAAATTAGGATTTATATGAATAGCCGTATACAAGGAATAAGCTTGAACATTACCGAGTAATCCGTAATAATATACGGCCGGCATTAAGATATCGCCCTACATCCGTGACCCATAAATTCGCACGCACAACCCTCACTTGGCGAACCCTCACACTTCTAATACAAAATGAAAAAATGCCATAAAGGATATTCAGCCATTGTCGGCATCGTTGAAGAAAATGAAACCTTGGCGCCACATTACCGCTCCATACGAAACATCAGCCGCACAGAGTTGACAATAATCGATAAGATTCTTTTACAACGTATCAATAACAGCAGTCTATTGAACTGTGAGTCAAAGATCCACTTGAACAATGACTACTTAATGATAACAGAACGTTATCGTAAATATATATGAGATATTTTAATAAGAAACGTCACATCTTGTTAATTAAAAATTAATAGACACAAGACATCAAATATTCAAGCATATTATGTGTAAGTTACTAGCGAGCTATGTATAAATTACTAACCGGTAGATAATACATTTGACATACTTTGTATTGTTTCCATACAATTTTCTTCGTCTACGTAAAATATTGTTACAATTGTCGACAGCTGTCGTTCACGGCAGTTGCACGAACCATTGATAAAAATCGTACGATCCAATCCGGAAAATTCAGAGATCCGTTATTCTCGGTCGCGTCTTTCTTTGGTTATCTTTCCTTTTTACCATCCTTGCTAACGTTTGCGAAAAAGGGAGTACCGGGGAAGATGTTCTGGAGCCGCTGGGAACGGCTTTGTGGGGCCTGTCTACTCTTATCGCGAGGATTCCAGGCCATTGTCCAGGCCATACCTCGGCCGTGTGTACAGTTCTATCCACCTTTCTTACCCTCTCGCGTGCTCTTTCGCCATCCACTGCGAGCGCGAGCACGCAAAACGCGACCTTTCAACTGTTCTGTTGCAAAAGAGTTGCGTGCGAAACGCGAACTGCGCCGATGCCACTGACCCACTAACACGCATCGGGGACGATACGCAACGGATACGTAGCAAACGAGCACGAATTTTACTAATTAGACAGGTTTCAACGTCGCGTCGTCGTTATCGTAAACCGCGTTATTGCGTGTTTGGGTATCAAATAAAAATCATAGCACGCGACTCAAAATTGCGTTAAATTCTAAAATTATAAAAAAAGTAGAAAAAGAAAGAAAAGTATTTTTTAATCCTTAATCTTTTTTTAGAAAGATCTCTTTTTGAAACATAAAATTATTTTTTAGAATTACTGGCTACACACACACACACACACACATACAATTTTTTTATCAAAGAGTATAACTGTCAAAGAGCAAAACCGATATAGAAGATAGTATACTTTTGGAAATACAGAATTGGAACGCACTTAACATCAGTCTATCACATGTAGGAGATGAACTAAAGTCAGCCGTCGGAAAATGGTTCCGTAAACTTCTTCGGGCGTGAACGTCGAATGGCTGTTTCAGCAGGAAAATCCTACAGAAATTTGACGACAAATCCGGTAGGATTGGTATCGCATCGAAAGGGGATTTGTGTAACGCAACATGACTGGTCAGTTTCGCTATCCTACCTCAATGCGTGCTACTATAATCTATTTATCGTACTGTACGTAAAATTCAATATCATTCCTAAATGACATAATTCGTTCGCGTGTACAGTCGCATGTATCATGCGTTTAAATGTAACATAAAAAACCTATGTGAAAGTGATACACAAACAGAAAAATAACTGCATTACATCACGCAAATGAAAATCTGCAACTATTATGCTTTGATTATTATTCTTCGTCCGATATTTCTCAAGTTAAACATCAAATTATAAAATTTATGAATTTCAAATTAAATCTAATGATAGTGCACTAAATACTTTTTATTAAAGTCTTTTTTTACTTACTCAAACATGTATTGCATGCACTAATAATTTATAATCTCTTCCAAAAGACTCCAAGTTCCATTTTACATTTTTCTCATTGACATTTCTTCAATCGTTAGAGAGAAGAGAGTAAATAAAACGATTTGATATTCTCGGATAACGCGCTAACGGCAACTATGTTGGATTAAACCCTTCAGGCTGACGTTAGTCGAGATAAGTAGTCTATTAGGGAGAAATCAGATCACTCGGCTAATAGGTCGTTCCTACACAAGCATCGTAGACGAGATTAACAGCCTCTGCTTTGTGGTCTCGTATACCTACGTGGACAAAGGTAACATCGGATTATCGGAGAAATTTACATGTGAACAGGAACGACTATTCCGATGAAGATTATAAAAGAATGGAGTAGCATTTTTAAGTGTATACATATTAACGATATCTTTTGTATCCAATATTAAAAGAAAATATTTAGTAATTAAGCATACAATCATTATTCATTATTATTATTAATATTATTTGTCAATTTCATTAAAACCATGAGGTTTTCAAGAAGAAAATCTAAACAGAAAAGTGTAAAAATTCTTTGTAAAATTAATATATGTTATATAAACAAAATTACGCGTAATATCAAGTGCGAAATATTTTATAATTTGCGCAAATAATACGGTCATTACATATAGATTACAATGTTCAAGATATAATATCCTTGATCATTCATCATATAGAATATAAACCAAGGTTCTAGAGAGTGCATAATCCATATCTTGAAATCCCTCTCCAAAGAATTTTTCCTTCAAGACTTCGCTCACAGCGAGAGCTCCTCCTCTCTCATTTCCTGTCCCATCTATGAGTCTTGAAGGGCATTCCAGAACCTTAATTTCCTCATCCCCATTTTCTTATCCTCTAAGCTTTTCTGCATTCCTCAATGGTTATGTCTCTTACAGACAGTTCCCTCTTTTCAGAAAAAAGAATTTCCAAGAGAATAATTTTTATTCATAGAAATTTGTATGATTCGTATAATTTAACGCGAGCTGTCTGATAACGATAGTGACAACTATTGCACAGGAAAAATAAAAATAGTCGCATTTTCGATGACAACCAAATTATTTCACAAAAAGCTTTAGGAACATACAATCCAACAGTATTCATCTTTGTTGTTTCGAAGAATAATATACAATTAGTCTATAATACGTTTCTATTTCCTTTTCGCACCTTTCCAAGTTCTACCTTCTCTCATTTTCATTCTGCGCTCAGTCTACTTCTTTATAATCTGCCTTTCTTCAAAACAGATTTTCACTAAGCTAGGAGATTCTATACCTGCGAGAACTCGTTAGTATTTCTTACTTTTTTCTCCGTTTGAAACTCTCTTTTCTTCTCTTTTGACGACATCGAAATCATTAACTCTCGTAATTGAACGTTACAGACAAAGAGCACGTGCATTACAAACGGACAATGCAGACGGCTTCCATTAAGTCTACGACCATAACGACAGAGATAATCCGCTGTCCAAGAAATTATAATTCTATTGTCGGTTTTATATCTTTAAATTACAATTTGCAAAGCATCGGAAAATACAATTAAATTTTCCGGATATACGCGGATATATTAATAATTTTAAAAATCTTTTAAAAACATACATATGATTTTAAAAGCAAAATTATTGATTTACATAAACATATTATATATTTGTAAATGCTAATATTTATTATATATATTAGTAATTATTCCCTATATATTTACTGCAAATATTAACTAAGAATATCAATTATTAATACATTAATATTTACTATTTATACTACATATTTTATATATTATATATTTTTTGTAAAAACTTTTTAAAAAATCATTTTAACGTATGTTTCCGTAAACTTATACCACTTAATAAATAAAATTACTTTTATATTTGTATATACAGAGAGAGCTATCAAAATAGCATGAGCTTGCGGGGAGACATACATTACAGGGATAATGTTCCAGATGGACCATAAATACGTCTTTTTTGTTAAAACACTCTTCATCCGTTTCTGACATCAAACAAATCTTTCGTGATCCACGAAATAAATAAACGTGGATAAGAAACGCGGATTACAAATAACGGCAACATGATTATGTCCACGTTTATAAATTATGCAGCACAGATGTTAAACTTCTTTTTTTGTTATTTACAAATTTCTTTCTAACAGCGGATATAGGCATACCACAGCGTAAATATGAAAGTTGATAGACTGAAGCGATCGCGCGTACATCACTGCTCTCAATTATTTCTTCGCGATAGGATACATACAATGATTTTATTGCCGCACAACAGCAGATTATCTCGAATATTGGAATTTATGAGAAGCTATAGGATGATCGCCGTAGTTCGCGTGTAGGGTAATGAAAAACATTAAAACGGTGTTTAGCAAAATAAAGAGTTCGCATATTGATTAGCTCATAAAGTTTGTAATTTTCAACAAACAGCCAACGGGCATTTATATTACGGATTTCCCAATAGTTATAGCGATTATCGCGCTTATCGTACTATTGTATTTTAATTGTATTACTCTTGTTCCCATTGTCATTTTAAAACAACTCTTAATTTTCATGTCTAATATCGCGACGTAATTGTTACATCCTACACCTATCAAATTGTTTCATTATTTCAAAACATGTGTTAACTTAGAGTATAACTAAATCTTTAAAATTGTGAAAAAAAGATAAAAACATTTCAAGAACAGTCTCTCATTGTGCGCAAATACCGATTTTGACATAAATAAAGCTAAAGGTTTTAAAGTTTATGATTTAAATTATTTCATCAATAACTGTCCTCGTGAACGTTGTCAGTTTAGCGTTAAATTAATAAGTATAAGAAGAGAGAATAAAATCCAAGAATATACTTGCCAAAGTCGTCTACATTCTAAAATATAAATATCTCGTGTTTCACAAATCTCCATCCCATATTATCAATTTGTTTAGCAAAATCAACTACGAGGAACATTTTCGTGTATACTGTGTATAGTATCGAAAAACCGTCGTAGCGCGCCATCGATTGAATATGTTCAATTCAGAAAAACATTGAACAGACATCGATATTGAGCATTCGATATTCAAACGATATTGTAAGCCGCTGTACTTGATGCCATCGCCGACGATAAGTTCGCCCGACAAAATCGCCGAGACTCAAAATGGCACGATACAATAATGCGATACGACGTACTCGTTAGAAGAATAAATCGTTCGCGTTCGCAATACGGACAATCCCCTCGTTCGCTTCGGTTAGCAGAATCATGAAAAATGCATTTCGGAGGGGAGAGAAATGAGAAGGGAGGAGGCAAATGAACAACTGGGTTAATCTCAAATGTCAACCGGAATTTGAAATGCCGCGTTGGTTGGAAAGCAAAATTGGAAAAAGAGAATGGCCGGGTTAAGGGACGGGAGCGAGGTGAGCCTTTTGTCAAAAGGACGAAAGGACAGACCTTGATAGCCACGTAACTCCGACGATAAGAAGCTAGTAATTAGAACTCGGATTGCGCGCAAGAAAGATCCAACTAACCCGGCCCGTCGTCTCGTAAACGTCTTCGTGTTAGTGTATAATGAATGGGCCCTTTCTCTATCCGAAGACGCGGCGCGGCGCGACGTGGCGGCTATTGATTCTGCCGGCGATTAAAGCCGCGATCGCGTCTTTGTCCGCGGACGCGAAACCTCGATTATTCAATGGCGCAAAAGTCATGGACTTTCGTCGCTAGACACAGATCTCTTTCTTTTTACGTCCGCTCCATGTTTTAAATATACGTACTTGGCTGTCGGCGTGATTAGAGCGTGTCCTGTTTATCTGGATTAAATGTTTAATCGTCTTCTCTCTCCCCGCTATACTGGAGCGCGATCGAAGTTGTTCCACTTTCGACTCTCTCGAAAGCGATGCATATTGCTTCTTCGGTGTTTCGAGCTTCTTCGACATTTGGGAAAATTGGATATGAATATTCATTTTGAGTTTCACACGAGTCGGATTACTTAAACATCAGACATGCTTAATTCCGTGCCGAAAGGGGGTTTGCGGGATTAATTTAACCGCCTTAGCAGAAACAAGGCGGCGAACCTTCGCGAAGACAAAAGAGGTGCGTTGAAAACGAGCTGGAAAGAGAGCAGCAAAGAGAACGTAATTGCAACTTAGATTGCGCACGAGAAAGACTCACGAAACCCTTCGAGTTGGCCGGAATATAAGGAAGGAACCGTGCAAATACGATCTACCCGTAGTTGAAAATGAATGACTGAAGAGTTCAGATGCTTTCGAAATCCTCGAGTTTATCGAGTCTCTCCGCGATTGGAGTAGAGGAAAAATTATGCTACACTTGCGATTTACGTACGCGCGATGCATGAAACTATACGATGTAAAGAATATTAACGAATAATACGAATATATACGTTTAAAAAGATACGGCATCATATTTGCGTATAGATATAATTGAACGATACAGAAAACATGACAATGTAACTAAGTTTGTAACAATTATTGTTCCCAATAATTAATTTAAAATGCAAATAATATGTTGTTCATGGAAATATGTTTCTCGGTAGAATCACATAAATATTTGTCTAGCTGATAAGTCATCGATAAATGATTACCAAATTATTTCAACTTATTCTTTGTAATGGAAAAAAAGTTGAAAAACAGTCAAAGTTATAATCGATTAATCAATTCATCTCTCAAACTGGAACGTAGAGAAAATATTTATTTCGTGAATAATATTTTTCATCTGGCGATCGTTTTGTTGTTTTCAACAAAGTCCACTAGGACACTCGGTGAACAGCTCGTGCTTCGGATCGACCGGAGAAGCATGTCAAGGGGTTTAAAGAGAGAAGCTGCTGCGTCGAACAAGTACGAGAGCACGGAACTTCCCATCGGTGCTAAATTATGGATGGTCCCAGTGGGTGCTGGGCTCCATAGAAACTCTCATGGAAGTGACAGGGTCTCCCACCATCCATGGCACATGCTCATACGGCCAAATTTACTTGCACCCAGAAGCTAGCTGCCTCGTACTTTCCTCCTCGATCTCTAACTTTCCTAACCGCCAAGTATGTAGTAGCCACGTGAATTCCATTAAAGCAGAAAGTAAATCGACAGTTAGTTTCGAACATAGCTCACGTCAATAATCTAATTCGCATCATCGAAAATTAATGACTTGGCAGAAAGACAACGTCGTAAGAATTAAGTTATGCGTGTCAAAACGACAGTTTTATATTTCTTTTAAACGTACGAATAATAATTTTTATAAAAAATAATTTAATCGAGAATATTGTACAATATTTTAACAGAATATAGCGATAACGAAGATGTATTTCGAAAGCTCGAGATGTAAATTGAAGCATTTAGATACTACGCATAATTCATAATTGTTACACGAGATTGTCATCTAACCAAATGTTAATCAGACCTGAGATACTCCTAAGCGAGAACGCCCGAGGCTACGTCTTTAGTTCCCTAATAATCGATATGTCGCCTTGTTAAGAAACTTTCACGAGCGATATCGACAGTTGCTCATCCGAGACCTTAAATGGCAATTGTAAATAAGTATTCCCGCAGGGGAGCGAAAGCCGAG
The DNA here is from genome assembly GCF_016802725.1 of Solenopsis invicta. NCBI lineage: Eukaryota > Metazoa > Arthropoda > Insecta > Hymenoptera > Formicidae > Solenopsis > Solenopsis invicta. The sequence goes on from NC_052669.1 coordinate 25,511,641, forward strand.
GGAAGCGACCGATTATCCGAAAATATTCGTAACATTCAATTACCACGTGACACGCAACGCGAAAATCGCGAGGCGTCGCCGTCACAGCGGCCTCGTGCCATCGACTAGGCGGAATATATACGTATAGTTTAAAGCGCTTTTAGTTCACCTCGGATGTTCTTCCCCAGGGTATTTTCTCTGCGAGCTCCTCATACTTCCACTCTCATGCTGGCATGTCGCCGCGAAGGTACCTCAGGGCTACGCATAGTTTTACAAATATTCCGCTCCTTGCCGGTGAACCGTTAATATTCCTTGCAAGGGGTGGACGTGATATGAGCGCGCATGCACGCCCGGGAATTAAAATTGTCCGGGGCAAAGATGAAGTCGCTTAAAAGGGATTTTTACTTCAACGGAAAAAAAAAAAAAAAGAAAACTTTATGGCAAAGCATCGAGAGAAACCTTTTTCCCCGATCATCCTCGAGATCGCAACTTAAATCTGTCCAAACGAGTAATAACGGTCTCAAGTCATCGTCCTTACTTTTCCTCAATTTGGAGCGCGCCGGACTCTCTTATCCACGACCGCGTTTTGTCATCCGCGGTACATAAGAAACGTCATAAAGCATCGGCCCCGCGGTCGCCAGCGACCCGCAGCGCTCCGCGGCGCTCTTGTGAGAGATGACTGATGGAATTAAAAAGTTTTCCATCGGGACGCGTCCGAAATTAGCTTCGCGGATGTGCATCTCGGTGGGAGAGGAACGGAAAACGATAGAGGGGAGATAGAAGGGTACGAAAAGGGAGACACGATTATATTAAGCAAATCGCGCTAGTTCAAAAACTTTGTTTAAATCGGATGTGAATTATGAACGATCCCGCTGGGTCGGACGGGCCTACCGGGAGCTTCGGCCGAATGACAGCGACGTTGCGTATATTTACGGCACCCCCGTGACGGGACTTGGTTCCATTGATAAATCTGCGACTGTGCGACCCTTCTTTTTTTTCGGATTCCGACCGACGTCACCATCCGGCGACAAAGATATACTCAATCCATCTCGCGAAACAAGCTAATTCCCGAAACGTCCGTTCTGATATATACCGCTTTCTTGGCTTAATTCCCCAAAGTCTGTCGTTTAATTTGGTTTCTTATTTCCGTGGGAATGTAACTCTTAATCTTTTTTAGCTCTTTCTCTCCATCTCTCTTACTTTCCGGAACTAACTGAAGGAACGTATCCATTTTCGTAAGAGCTTCGTCTGCATGAGAAATTTGTTTTCAAGACAAACGCTTTTAAACCAAGGATCAGTTCGCGCTTATAATATTATGATCGGCTTATTTAACTTTCTCAAATGGAAGATGGAGGGTGTTTCGAGAAAAACTTATTTTTTCTCTTATGCAACGGATTAGTGTATGATTAAGTTTTGTACATGAAATTTTGCAGCAATTCAATTTCAACGGAACGTTACATTTTAACTATTGCGCGACAAAATTTCAACTTTATCGTTCAGCATCTTAATTCCACAGTTCCTACGTTAAAACGCTCGTGTAGGATTATGTGATAGACAATGGTCAGCGTTACACACTCTCGCAAGGCTGCATTCAAACCGCAGAAGTAAAACATAGCGAATTTACTGCAGTTTTTCCACCAACGGGATTTCCGGAAACACCGAAAAGTAATCCAGGAAATAAAACCAAGCGGTACGTTAGTAAACTTGACGCCGTGCGAAGGTATACGTTGCAAAAGTCCTACGCGTATACAACGAAAGAGAAAAATACCGTCGCGGGCTCGGGTTTTCTCTAACGCGCGAAGCACTCGAAATAAAACGCGCCGGCCATTAAAAATGCGCGTCCTACGTAGGGATAGAAAGGCAAGAAAACTCGCAGACATATTTTATTTTAACTCGCCGCGCTCGTTTTTCAATGCTTTGTGAAAGGAAAACTTCAGCAAACCTGACACCAGCCACGGCGTACACGCACGGTCATAACGACTTTTCCATATTCATATTTCTTTGTCGTTTCATTATGATTCCATATACAAAATATATTTCAGTGCCGACGAGGATGATCATAAAAATTTCTGCTGCTGCGAGCTGCACAACGAAAAATATTTTTTAATCTTGATAATCCGCTAAATTTTTCATTCCGGTATAATCAACTGCATATTCGTAGTTACGTAATCACGTAACTATGAATTCACATTTTTTCAAGTTAATACCGTGGCAAGTGTACGATTAAAACTTTCTACAACAACCGGTTAACTGGAGAGACAAAGTGTGTGAAATAAAAATTACAAACCTTAAGAATTTAAACGGACGCTTCAACTAGAAATTGCCTATTCGATAATGAAGGTAATAAAGGTAAAAAAAAAAAAAAAACAGAGGGACATATACTATACGATTGCATTATTAAATTTACAGTTCCAAATTTAGAATCCGCATAATTTCTTCGAACGTATTACTTTTTCTGCCTCACATCTGCAAACGATCTCTCAGCGATATGTTAATAAAAAGATAAAGAATTGGGCTTTCAGCAGTTGGCATATAAGAATGGGAAAACGACGAAATAGAGGGGGACAGACAGCCAGTTGTGACTCAAGACGCCCAGCGTGTCATTTCGCGCACAAAAACGTGTGCGTGAAAATGGCCAGAATTTTCCTTGAGAATAATTCAGCCAAACGGTGCTGCATGGCTGAACTTCGGCGAATGGAAGAGAAGAAATCACGAATGTAGTTTCGTGCCAGCGCGCGGGACATTGGATCCCTGCCATATTTTTTAATTTGACGAAGTGTTTTTGCCCCATTCATGACCAAAGTTCGCGACGGCGCTCGTTCATATCGGTAACGCTCGCGAAAATCGGTATCGTATACGCGATCCAATGTGCAAGAAAGAAAGAGAGAGAGAGAGAGAGAGAGAGAGAGAGTCGGCGGTGCACTGGAGTGATTAAGCAGACTCAAAATTGATGGAATTTCTCGTATCACCGCACTTCCGCCATTAACGAGATAGCTCCAAACTTCCTGAACTCGCGCTAGTAGAGAAACTTCGCTTTTCACACAATCCCATTTAACCCTTAACAAATTAATAGTACTTTCTACATCGTTATATTATATTTTTTGTCGCAAAAATGAGCGAGATATGTATTACATAAATAAATCAACCGAAAAAAGAAAAACTTTTTTTTCATATTTAATTCCTTGAATACAAAAAATAAAAATGCAATCACATGTTTACTTTAAAAAATTAAAATAAAAATTAACTATTATGTATAATATTATTTATGATATAATTATATTAACATTCAAAATATCAGCAGACAATCGATCTCGAGACTGTTTTCCGACGAAGGCTAGACAAACCCCTGATATCGTATTTGAATAACTAGCTTCGAGAAGTTTGACTTGACCTGCATAGAAGCGTCGTTACACGAGATGCACTTCTCGAAACTTTGACGAGCGCATGCAAAAGTGTCTGTATCGAACTTTCCACTGTCTTACGCATATTGCGATCAACGATCAGCAAGCGATCCGAACCTCACAAACACTGACATGTTCTGATGCCAACGAGTCGGCTATCGATTCTGCTGCACTGACAAGAAATGATTTGCTTGAAAGTTTCACAACTAACCTGATACCTTCATTAGTAAGATCAACAAAATCGGCAAACAGCATGGAAAACAATAAACTTGGATGAAAATATCATTATCGTTTTCTCGATGGCTTCCGTTCTTGATTCAAAACGTCATTAATTAACGTGTTCAATATTTATTAATCGTTTGTGAACACGTTTGATTTGTTTCCGTAAATCTATTTAATAGCAATTACGATTGTCAATATTTATAATTGTACAATTAAGATAGATTAATTCAAATCATAGATTAATTTACAGATTAATTTAAATAATATTCGTCAAGTTTGCTATGTAATTGGCGATTGCTTTAATATTATCAAATCAAATCATCCGAAAATTTACATGTCAAATCTACTTGTAATATTCATCATATAATTATTCCACATAGCCAATTAATTCACTAAAATTACTCTGTTTTAATAACTTTCACATTCTTCAATATTAATTATTTAAATAGTAAATAATAAGGAACAATGAATAAAATAAAAATTAGTTATTAAATAGATTAGTAATTTATTTGCAAGCATCAATACTGTCATGATTTCTGTTTGCTTAAATTGACACTGTCCTTTTTTTATGATATTAATGTCGTATGTAATATCGTTTTCCATACTTAAAACATCCGTCTCTGTATAAACGCGCGAACAATGAAAAAAATTGCTGGTATCAATTTCAATTTGGCCAAATATACAGTGACAAAAAAGCATCGCTGATCCCATCAATATAGCGACTCGTTGACGTAAATATTTCGTCACTATAATCGTTTCTGGCGCATCGCAATCGTTACCGTTTTATCTAACTGGTATTTTCTGAAACCATATTTTCTACCGCGATCCTTTGGCGTATGGTATTTTTATAGTCGCACAATAATATAATAGTATCCGCACAAGAACAAATTGATCTATCTGTCTAACTAAAACCTAATGTCAATTTTTATCTCGTTTAAAGTATCTTTTTCTGGTCATTGCCATGCTCAAGATTTGTAGTTCCGTTACTTAATTCTCTTTTTCTGTATTCTTTGATCGCTTTCCTTTTGCCCCTCTTTCGCCAAATCCTTCCCGTACCGTTCCGAGAATGTAATCTTTCTTTCAATAGTAAGTGTCCGTTTATCTAGATACGCCTATATCCTTTTTCTTTGATATTCGCGCTTTAAAATTATCCGATAAGTACAAAATGCGCTGATTGAATGTGACGGTTTTCAGATTGCTTCCCCTTTGATTAATCGTGTTTATTATAAGAAACGCGGAAATTGCAAAGGGGATCAGGAATAAAATGCCATTTCAAACGATAATCATTCGTTATCTACAAAATTTAAATCGCTGAAACTTAAAAAAAGTATTTATTAATAGATAATTAGAAAAGTTAAATTCACTGACAAAATGCTTTTAATTTTAAAACTCATCTAACTTCAAGAATAAAGGCACTTTGGATAATCCTCCCCCCCCCTCTCTCGCTTCTAGTAATAATGAATTAATTCTTAATTTTAATAAAAAGTAATTTTTATTAAAACTGAAAATTAATTTGTTAGAATGTGGTGCTTTCGAAAGTAAAAGATCTATAATTCTTGCACCTAGCCACATTTCCATTAAAAAATATTAGCTCCGAATTTGTTAAAGCATACATGTTCAGAGTAATGACCAATTAGGGACACGCAGAGTAAATCTGCTGGACCGATCATATGAGGACGTGCCTCCCGTATTCAATGTTTAGTCGCACCCGGATGTCAATTACACCCTGAGGGTATAACGTCTAAAATTATTTAACCGATTCCCCCAGAATATTATCGAACTGTAAAGGGCAAAACTCTACGAAGAGATACAGATTCGACCGCACCATTAAAGCCAAACTGAATCCAACAATGACTGAATGAAACTTGGCGAGACTTGCAGACCGAACAGTCTCTACAAGTAATTAGGTTTTGTCTTACCCTTATTCGTGTACGATCCTACATCTTTGAGAATCGCCCACACTGCGATCTGGTGCGCGCGTGCTTTGTTATCAGGACAATAATTCCACACGAATATCCTTGTAAGGGGAATACCGTGATGTAATAACAGAGTACGAACGGTAACATCTACATCTTGCCTTGCACCCGAGTTGTATTATGCACGTAAATACGTAAGCCAAATTTAGTTCACGTAGCATATAATCCAATGTAGGAATCTATTTATCATAAACCGTGTTGGGATTATAAGATGTCTTTGCCTCGACTACTGTGACAAGATTAGATTCGAAAAGAGACATAAATATCACATTCGATATTATATTGTTTTTTTAAGTTATATTATTCAAACACATGCCATTTTTCTTCAATTCGTTCTATATTTATATTAAGAAACAAATGATGTTTTAACCATTAACAATTGCAATTTCTACAAAAAAATTAAGAGAGAGAAAGAGAGAGAGAGAGAGAGAGAGAGATTGCACAAAAAAAGAACAAAAAAGCTTACTAAAATATATTTAAAAATTTAACTGAATACAGATTTGAAAATAATTTTGTTAGAGCATGAAAATACAATAATTATGTAGAACGTTCAAGCAAACTGTCAAAACTTTTGCAGGGTTGTTTATCATGCTTAAACGCCCTTTAAAATTATTTTTATGGTCCAACAAAATTATTTTCAGATGTATCTAACTAAATTTTAACAAAATCGTTCTTTTCACGTGCAAAAATGAATTTCTTTCAAGTGCGTCATAAAATATCTCATACACTTATTCAGGAATTTTTGAGAAATATAATAGAAAACGGATGTGCACGTAAGTGGTGGTATAAGCTATTAATAATAAGCAGCTCCGATACGCTCGGTACGTCATATTTCATTAGTTTTTGACAGAATACGACGGTTTTTTTCCTCTTCTTCGGAGCAAACTCGGTCAACTTCATCCGCGAATAGGCGATTCATTCGATTGATGGCTCACAGTGAACACGCCTGTGAGATGGGCAGAGTGGAATTATTATTTCGAAACATTTGCATCACAAAGTGCTTTATCGCTCGCCACGCTGGAGCTCGTGAAAGGGAGAAAAATGAAGCCGTGCGCGCGTTCATCACAGTTTCGCTGTCTGCAGCACTTCACACCGAGATGGCACTGGACCGTTTGCATTCGACCCGAGCTCAACTCCGCATGAAAAATGCATCCGGCACATACCGCCATCGCGACGGACCGAAATTAACATCTCGATTGTGCGCCGGCATGTTATAGATTTCATTAACTGGCCGGCCTCAAACGGGGCTGTGGATAGATGAACGCTCGACATCGATCGATCGGAGGAAATCGGTGTGGTTTGTGAATGATGTTAGCCCGATCGCGCGGTACTTGGAAACGGCGCGGGATCGATCGCTCGATCTGGAATCGATCGCGAATTTTAAATGACTCGAATAGGAGGCTTTTTTTTCTTCTCTTCACACCGAGAGATTTTTTCTATGTTTGTCTGACGGGTGCCTGCCCCCTCCTCCCTTCCCTCTCTCCAAATCGGCGCGCGTTGATCTCATGCGTGATTGATGTTTGAATTCGTAGCTCACGCAGATTGATCGTTCAAATATTGTGAACGCTTGAGAAGCGATTACCGCTGCCAAATGATAAAAATGACGTATCAAAGTGCAATATTTTTTACTCTTCCTATTCCTACGTATACATGTCTCTCTCATTTAGGAATAACGTTTTTCTCCGTTCAAGAAAAAATTTTTACTTTCTATATATTTTCGATATTTGTTTTATATATAATTGTATCTCGTACAAGAGCACAAAAATGATATCGATAAACAAACACTACAAAATAAAGATTAAAAAGAAAGAAATAATTTAAGTATAAATGCAATACGATTGTGAGAATTAATTCATCTATAGAGAATGAATCCTAAAAAAACTAATTCATCTTACAATTATAAACAAACTTTTCATATAAATATATAATTTTCTTAGTAAATAAATAAATAAAAAGATAATGAACTTTCTTGATATTTCCGCTTTGAAAAAATTTCATTAAAATTGATCAAAGAATCTACCATCAAAAATGTAATGCACTGAAACAGGAACATCTTAAGCTTCTTTTAGGAATAAATTATTTGACAAATTTTCATTTATTCTTAATCTTAACAAACATGCACAAAATAATTAAAGATAGCAATTATACTTTGTTTATTGTAAAAAAAGTATAAATAAAAAATATTGGAACAAGAAAAATGTATGTTGCTTCCACTAATTGCGCTTGTTATTAATATAAGTCGTTCGATGTTTTAAAAGGATAATTTATAAAATACGTATGCTTTGAAATCGGTTTAACCTACATTCTCGTAGTGCATCACTAGGTCAAAGTGCATCATTCTCGAAACGAAAAACACGGTCAGTATATATTTTCTGCATACATCCTGAACGTGCAATCGACTCAGAAACCACTAATTGAATCAGTTCGTTAATTTTGCTACGTTTACTAAAATCTATACACATTATATCCATTTTCATTCATCTAGCTTGGAGAATCATACGCCCAATCTTATTCACTGCAATATTTTATATCTCTTTTGTATGTGTGTAAAAATCAAATGATTTTGTGGCAACGAAAATAATCATATTATAAAATGATGAAATATGAAACAAAATATCGAAAGTAAAACAAATTATAATGTGTGTGTGTGTGATCAAATCAATAAAATATTTACTCAAAATAAACGTTAACGTTCTTGCATTAAATAAAAAAAGATTCGATCAATTACGTGTTTATATCGATATCTTATCATATATATAATTATTCTCTATAAAAATAAATTATTTATCTGTCTTTATGACTTTACCGCAATTTCCTTAATTGCATTATCGTTAGCTAAATTTATATTGTGTATTTAAATATTGGACGGCTGTGACTCAATTATGTACGCGTAAGAAAATAGAGCAATATACGGTGGGTGCGGTTCACTCGACTATGGAGCGTAACACCACTACTTCACAGTGAACGGCCAACTCGGTCGCTTTAAACATTGTCCGCAACTGCCAGTATTGCCCACGGAATAAAAAAAGCTACAAGCAGCCAGCCTGTTTCCTTTGAAGAATTAACATCTCGGCTGTACGCTTTCCGATTGATCCGTGAATATTTACTTTATCATTCTGGATCCGATGTTCACCGTAATCGTTCTTTTTCTCTACAAAAAGGATATGAAGATATATAAATATATATTTTGTACATGTACTTAATGTTGCATTCTTCTTTCTGCTTTTTTTTCAGATCGCATCATGGAAAACTGATAATGATGTTATAAATAATAATGAGATATAAAAATCCGAGTTTCCAACAAGTTATTTTTTTAAATAACTGTGCATATGATTTTCATTGTATCGTTTTACACATATATTGGCAGATTATGAATAGTTTAAAATAAAAGTTTTTTAACAAAAAAATGTGAGGAAGTCCATCATTTTGCAACTTTCCACATACATCAAGTTAAAGTGGAACTTGTTATGTACAATTAACAACAATTATACTCGTAATACCTGAGCACGCATTAGTATGTCGTACGTTATCACAGGCATTTTTTATTTCGAATATTATTCTTTTAACGCCGCCATCCATTTCTTTGTGCGGAAAATTCTTCGAATCAAGTTTCCCAGATATAATATCAGCGCACCCAAGTATTCCAAAGAATTCGTAGAGAACTAATTTCGTAACGTAACCCGGCGTAAAAGCTTATGGCGAATATAAGAATCGCAATAACTGACGTACGCCAACGGGCGTTCATGTGAATTACGATTCACGCGATGGTAGTTTCAACGAAACCTCGACTTAATAATAAAATATGTTATATTTTACAACACGGCGACGGACGCTGACGTTTTTCAGTGCGTAAATGTATCCGTGAATTTCAACAATTAATCCTCCGCTGTACTAACAGCATTAGATATTCAGCAAAAACGAGTGAGCGGATCGCTCTCGGATCGACCGCGGCCGGAAATTGATCCTCCTCGCCCTGCGATAGCCTATTTCCCATATTTCTGAATTTTTATATCGCGGTTAGTAACCAATAACCTGATTAAATGTCCCATATGATTTAACGATGGTTTCCGGCCAACGAAATAACCTATCCTTCGGCTGTAATTGAGTGTTAAAATGTAGAAATGGAGCTTGAAGAATATCCCTTTCTCTTCTTAGGTCGCCTCATCCCTGAAGCGTATCGACACGGTAATAGGACTTTACACGCGACCAGTTTGCTCACGTATTTTCCCCCTTTACGCATCGATCTTGCCAATAATTCGCATTTATACGTGAAAGTCGGCCATTCCATTTACTATTAGGAAAACGATAATTGACAAGAATTAAGCGCGTACATCATAAAATAAGGGAATTATTAAGTGAAAAATTAATCCTTTCATTGGCGTCATTACTTCTTGAAAGAAAAATATGAATTTCTACCTGATTTATTTCGACACAATTAAAAATGACTTTGTTTTTCAGTGTACCACTACTTAAAACTCTTCAAATAATTCAAGTAATTTTATTACTACAACATTATTTAAAACTCACTCTTTAACTGTTTATAGGGCAGAAAATCGATAGCGTTCACGCAAAGTGATATCACTAGAAGAATATAAAACATGGATTTTTTTGTCAGATGTATTTTTTCCTTCCTTTGTGTTTTTTCTAAGTTGTAAAATATCACCCAACGTCATATCGTTGTTTGCGTATCGGTGAAAAAAAAGTGGAATAGAATTAACTAGCATATTGATATCTTGTAAAAAATTCAGTTTTGTTTTTTATTTTTCTCTATTAATTCAATTACTTTTATTGGAATACTTAGCAAATTTGTTAAATTGCGCGTGTCGTAATCAAGGAACTTAAATATTTGATAATATCAACGATTAGTGTCGAAAATACAACGACAATATTTGGTGGCTTAACTTTTACGAAGCCATCGAAAGAAAGTATATTATAGTTATGAAATAAATATGCTGCTTCAAATGTTCCGGCAGTTTGCATATTCGATATCAGCTCGCGCTTTCGCGCGTTCGAACAATATTAATGTTACAAACGGTTTCCGCGTTTGATGGCGCTCAATCGGCTATGCCTATCGACTACCAATTTATTCAATCGTAGCCGCATCTATATGCAGCAATCAATCAAGAAACAAAGAAAGTGCTCGCCAGGGTCTTCGAGAGAGTCGCATTGCATCAAGAGAGAGACAAAAGAGAGAGCGAGAGAGAAGCGAGCAAGTGCAACGAGTTGCAAACTGAATACAACACGACAAAGCTGGACATTAATTCGAATGCAAATTTTATTCGGTAGCACAAGCGTTTGCCAGATACGATCATAAATTTGAATAATATCAATATAGTCCCGATCGCTAAATTATACGCCGTCAAACGTGGGCGAAACGATTGACTGACGATGACAGTTTTCCCGCATCTAACGGCGCGATGCTTCTTGCAACAGCTCTGTACACAAAGTATGTCACTTCCACTTTGAGTAATCTAAAGTCAATTTTTCCTTAGAAGAGTGTCTTACACACTCATTACTTACGATAAACTTTCACTTTTCAATATTAAATTTATCAAAAAATAATCAAGGTAAACTTATCTAAGAATAATTGTGTGTATGTGTGTAATATATATATATATATATATATATATATATATATATATATATATATATATATATTTATTTATTTATTTATAATACACATTTATAATACATATATACACATTCACATACCAGTAATATATAATGCAATTTCATTTTTGACAATGCAATAATGTCAATAATGGAAATAAAATTATTTAAAATTATCTATAAAATATTGCCAAAAATTAAATTGCATAATATATCAAGACAAACTTGAATCAATGAATTCATCGTCATAGGATGACGTCGAATGACGACGTTTCCGGAAATGCTGGCGCGTCAGCAGGTTTCGATCGCTCGCATTTCCATAGAAACCTGAGTTCGTTCAACATGCCGGAAGTGTCGCGCTTCATCCGGAAGTGTCACGGCAAGGACGAAACGACTCTCGGTAGAGCCGTCGATGAAAACTTTCTATCCCGCACTCATTGCCACGATACTCGTCGAAAATTGAAAAAAAGCCATAGTTCTACTATCGCCATTGGTTCCGACGCGGAAGCGTCAACGAGAAACCAACGATTTTTCGCCGTCATTTGTACAAGTTATCGCAGCCTTTGTTGGCCAAGGGTCGTTCTTCAAAATTATCAGGTGGAAAGGAAGCGTCGCGCACCAACATAGTGCGCGCACCACCGACAATATTTCGCGTTGACACTTCTGGTCGCGGTACACAGCGAGTGACTATAAAACCCAAAAAGGGGAACGAGATGGGAAAAGTAAAACAGGGTGGGAGAGAGGAAGGGGAAGGAGAGGGTGAGTGAGAGAGAGGGGAGAGGGAGGGAGAGAATTCATGACACAAATGCAACCGGATTTATTGCGCACGTAGGGACGATGACAGAGTGCACTTTAAATCTTGCCCTAAATCGAACCATGGATAACACATGCAAAGGTGTATCATCGACCTAAAAGCTCGATCACACAACCGCACTATGAAATATTTTATCAAAATTGATAATTTATATGAAGCTAAACTCCAATTTTCTATTTTAGTAGTAAAGTTGGTAAAACTTGCCCCATGTGCGTAAATGTAATTAAATTCTTTGACATTTCAGAATTGATGAAGAGATGATAGACATAATTTTAGCCATGCTTTTATAGAAACAATAACCCGTAAAATACAGTATAAAAAAACGTATGTAATTTGATTTTGAAAAGAGATGTAGAACATGTGAATGTTCGGCTTCTACAACCGTCAATTTTTCGTCATTTGCGATATAAAAATAACAGTATCACCAAGTTTTGTACTCTGCAAACATTTCATGTTTACAATCTAAATAAGTGGTGTCCCGTAGCATGACACATGTCGGAAAGGAAGAAGTATGATGCTAGAAACTGAAAATTGTATATTATTTCTGTGACATCTTTTGATGCAAGCCATTCTTTTATCGCGCAGGAAGAAAGTGAATACATACAAATAGCAGAATTTTATTATTTTGTGTCAGCCGAAACTTATCGCTTTTCATTACACGCTTCGAGCGCTTATGTCAATGCTAAAATATTATAATAACAAAAACTAATTTAGAAGCATCACTATTTCTCTTTTTAGTGAGACTGCAAAAATGAAAACAGCGACTCTAGCATACGTGCAAAAATATAATTTCACTTTTAAAACATTCAACATTCAGTGCACTATAACTCGCGCATTTTTATTTTTTGCTATTATATTATTAATATCATCAGGGATGAAGAAAAAATTTAATATTTACTATATCATTCAACGTGCAACGTTGATAGAAAAGCAATTCAATAAATGCAGTTAATCAAATAAAGATTTATGAAGCATTCTACCGTACAACTCGTCTACACAAACAAAAGTATTGGATATACTATAAATGGATATACAACAGGCATTACGTATATTCACCGTGTATATTCACTACGTTTTCGAAAATGATGGATCCGCCCGGCCGCAAAAACTTTTTTGTTCTTTCGGATTTCTTTGGTAACATCGATTTAAAACAAATTCAAATCAAACTCAAAGAAATCTCAACTTGGGTTCAGTCGTGTGTAAAAATATTTAGTAACAGTCCGGATGTTTTGATAAACTTTTGAATATTTATAATTTTGATTTTAAGTATATATAGAAAGAGGAACCATCTCATTTCTAACAAAAAATATATTTATTCAAATACTTTAACTTGAGGAAACTTCGAGAAATTCCTTTGATAGAAAATGTATGCTGAAGCAAAATTTATTAAAAGTTGGAATTTATTAAAAGTGGGAATATTTAAACATTATACAGAGAAATAACGTTTTTGTTAAAATAAAACTGACATTAAGTTTCAAATTATTTCATGTAAACGTATTTAAAATGTAGCAAATTTTCACACAATGCGTGTCATGGACTTTAATCAACTTGATTAAATATCCAATAATATCATTATTGTCTCGTACAGTTACACACTAATATAATATTTCTCGTTCAGCACCCAAAAATGTAATCATGGTAATCATAAACAAAATACGACGCAATTTTATCGTATAAAAAATATACAACTTTTAAAAATCAACTCCAATCAATTTAATCTAATCGACTTTGTTGAAAAATCTGTTATTAGAATTGATCCTTTTGCTTCGTGACATCTCGTATATAGGTAACAAGTAAAATATTAATGTAAAAACGAGGAATGGGATTTGTTTTAAAGGAGCAGCTGCGGACGATTGATCTGTTTTGGAAAAATCTTAAATCACCGCGAACGTGTAAGAACCGAGCGGGCGCAGTGGAAGTAGAAGAGGGAAAGAGAGGTCAGACAAGCGTGGCAGGAGGACTACGCCCAGGCCCTCTCCGCCCCTTGAAAGCACTCCGACGTTTTCGCACGACTCCGTAGGAGCTTTCGGGTGGCTTTTCCTGAAGAAAAGTTCGGGGGAAAAGGCAATTTATCCTTCGCCTTGAGTAAGGACATGGTCGTCGTGGAAAAATAGCATCGGCGTGTATTTAACTAGAGGGGTTGAGCTCGATCGATCGATCGTTCATTTTTTCTCACGCGAATTGCTCGGAGTTATTATATTAAGTGAAACACATGGGTCCTCGTCTGGCGCGGGCGTTCCAATTGAAATCAGTATTAAGTTGATAATCAAGTTATAACTAGCAAAGTTTTTTTCACGACGTGTGTATCGTACTTGAATCTTAGTGAAAAAATAATGCAAAGATGAGACAGCTCTAAATCGGTATCGATCAAAATAGTAAAAAATAATGCCAATTTTGATCGAACATAAGAAATTTTATAAAAGCAACTCTAACATGTTGTAACGAATAATACAAAAAGTTTTAAAAATTTTTACAAAAAAAAGGATACCAATAACAAACTTAAAACTACATTTCTGTATTCAATTCCGTAAGTATGGAAATCTAAGCTTTCTGAAGCGTCACACAACAAAAATTATATGTGATTAACAATTGTTATTAACAATAACAAAAAAATTTTTTAACAAATCTTTTAAAAATATTTAAAAAAAAAACTTTAAATATGACTTAAGAAGTTCAATACGTGTAAATTTATCAAATTTATTAATCTATTATTTAATTTTTATATTGTTACAATATATAGGCTCTTTTAATAAAAAAAATTATAAACAATAGTTTATAATAGTATATAATTTTAAAAAATTAATGTTGCAATGCGCTCAAAAATATTCCTAATTTTATACTGTGTCATTATCATACTTAATAAAGATATTTTCCAAAATAAAATATGCGATATACATTGTATAATTTCTACATATTTAAAAAAATGTCTTAAATAAAACTAGCAATTAAACGGCACATAATTGAGAAAAACTGTTTTTTTTTCTTTTTTCTTATGGTTTTCGAAGTCTTCAATTATTGTACTGAAAAAGCAATATCAAATGTCTGGCTACGATTAAACCAATTTTTAGATATTTTCTGTCATTACTGACGTTATTTCACAGCAATAAAGTGTTTTTATAACAGCCTGGTGTAAACAATCAAGGCTTGTCGAAGTATCGATTAATATTTTGAACAACTTTATTTTTTTACAATTTCGACCTACTAAAATAACAAAAAAAAGTTATATTTGAACAGCGTGATTTCGGTGGAGAAAATTCAACTTTTAAAGTTGATTTCAATTAACAAAAAATTTTGAGCTTAATTAGCGCCGAATATCGGTCAGTAATAAATACCACAAAAATACATCAAGAGGTTGAAATAGATTAAGCGATTACAGACGTCGAGTTAGATCGTCATTCACCTCACGCGAGCGTTCACTCGGATTTCAAAAAGGCAATCGCGAAGAACGGCCATTTCCAAGTCACGCGTCACCGCGAAGGGAGTGGACGATGGATACTAGAGAAGCGTACTCACGTTGCTATCCCGGCGGGTGGGCACATTGCCCGCGGGCGTCGATGAGGAGCAACGCTGAAGAACGAGCTACCGTACTCCGGGCGTCCTATGCACCGAACACGAGGACTTGGCGCGCCGTGCCGATTTACCCGCAGCAGTCCCCAGTCCTCGCTGCGTGGACGTAGCGCACCCGCACATATCCCCGACGTCGTCGTCGTCGTCGTCGTTGTCGTTATCGCCGTCGTCGTCGTCGTCGTCGACGTCGTCGTCGTCGTCGTCGTCGTCGCCGCCGTCGTTGTCGTCGTCGTCGTCGTCGCGGTCGTCGTCGTCGTCGCGGTCGTCGTCGTCGTTGCTGTCGTCGTCGTCGTCGTCGTCGTCGTCGTCGTCGTCGTCGTCGTCGTCGTTGCGGTCGTCGTCGCGGTCGTCGTCGTCGTCGTCGTCGTCGTTGTCTCCGTCACCGTCGTCAACGCGGTCGCGGTAGCGGTCGCGGTCGCGGTAGCGGTCGTCGTCGCGTACGTCGCCGCGA
Organism: Solenopsis invicta; assembly: GCF_016802725.1. Classification (NCBI taxonomy): domain Eukaryota; kingdom Metazoa; phylum Arthropoda; class Insecta; order Hymenoptera; family Formicidae; genus Solenopsis; species Solenopsis invicta. Next base: position 25,527,661 of record NC_052669.1, read on the forward strand.
CGTATCGTAACGACAACTGGTCGTCGACACGCGCCTCGTCAACCGGGTAATGGCCTTTGGTAGTTACCCGGCGGTCGACCGCACTGCGGGTACGCGTAGGCGAACAGCCGGCCGGCCGGCAGTAGTAACCCGTAACACGAGGGATTGGTAGACGGCGCACCACCACACCAACACCCACCAGACGCACCACCGACGACGGATACAGATAGCTCCGAGAGGAAGAGATCCGGACGGCACAACAGCACTGCTTCTAACGATTGAGGAGACGCGCGACCGTTGCCTCCGCTACCAGGTCTTCGACGGCCCGAGGAACGAGGAACTTCCGGGGGCAGCGAGAATCGGGGCGAGCACAACTGCCATCTTCAACAGTGTCGTCAGCGTGGCAAGGATCATCGACTCGGTCGTCATCGGCAGCAGTGGCATCTTGCTCGTCGCGGACGTGCTCATCTTCATCATCGTCATCGTCGTCGTCATTGAGCTCCTCGACAACGGCGCGATCGGCGCGATCCTCGTGTCGACAGTCGTCGCAGCGATCATCGGCATCACGCTCGTCGTAGTCGTGTTCGTGACAATTGGGCTCGCGCGCGACCTCCTCGGTCGTACCTTCGTCATGCTCGTAGAACGGGAATTCCGTGACGCGGGCCAGCTCGCCATACCTCACGGAATCCAGCGGCCCCTGCCAGCCGCCAGGTCGACGACTGCGGATCCCGTTTACGGCCTCCCGGTGCTGCGCCGATGATCGGAAGTTTCACCCGACAATGCGATCCGTGAACCACCACCACCACCACCACCACCACCACCACCACCACCGCCACCACCGCCACTATTATCAACGCCGTACGTACAACGGTCGCACCGATATCACGCGCGGCGACAACGACTCCCTTCCGCCACCACCGCCGCCACCACGGTTTCTCGATGATCTCTCTCGTTCTTCTCGCCGACACCGCTCTCGGATTCCAGTTATTTGCGAGCGACGATGCGGCACGCGCGGCAGCTCGCATAAGCGGCGGCCGCCTCTTCCACGAGGCCGACGACGATCATTCACCTAGAGAGCACCCACCACTACACCACTACCGCCACCACCACCACCACCACCACCATCACCACTGGCCACCGCCACCCTGAAGCCGCCGCCACGCTGACCTCCTCTACTGACTTTCGTCTCCTCTGACACACCTTTCACCTCCGATCACCTTCTCTTCCTCGTCCCTATCCCCCTCGTTCTTTCTACCAGTCGGCTCGCGTATCCGACACATCTACCCAACTAGACGAAACGCCAGTAACCCGGCGGTTCGTAGCATTCCGATCAACGTTGGATACCGCTCAACCTCTTCTTTCATGATTCCGCCCGTTGTTTCGAGCTTTCGCTCGCGACACGAGCCACCGTTACCGTGCTCCAACTTACACCGCGCCACTCGCGATTGTTGCCTGGCCCAACATACGGTACTCCACTATTTTCACTCGCGATCCGCTACCGCCTATTTCGCTCACCCGGCGGATCCAAGCTGCTCGACTCTCCCTCGACCACTCGGTCTTCTCCTCGGTCTCCCACCTTGCTACTGTTTCACGCGCTTACGTGCATGCGTGCTCACGCACGATTACGGAAGCGCCGTATAAGGTGTGTTTGTGTACGTGCGTAAGTACGTCGTGCGTGCGTGCGTACGTGCGTATGTCACTCTCTTTCTCTCTTTATTTTTTTCTCGATATACGCGTTCTTTTAATTCTTGCACTACTGCGAGTCCTGCACCAGGAAGTCGTGTCGGTGCAGCAGGCAGGCACTCCCAGGACGTGTCTCTCTCTCTGGCAATGTTCCGACCGAGCAACCCACCTTAGCACTGACGCTCTGCCCGTTTCGGGGGGTGTTGTGGCGAGAGCCGTGCCTCTCTCTCTTTCTCTCTCGCCTTCTATCTCTCTCCCTCTTGCTCGCAGACTCTTCTCTCTCTCTCTTCCTTGCTCTCCTATCCGCCCGTCGAATACCCTCTCGCTCCCTTCTCTGTGCTCTCTCTCTCTCTCTCTCTCTCTCTCTCTCTCTCTCCTCCCTCCGTCCCTACCTATGTCGCCTCGCGTTCTCCGCTCCACGGTTAGAGTCTCTCTCTCCACGGTTAGAGCCCCGCCACACAAGCTACCCTGCGCCCCGGGAGCCAATACCAACCCATGTGGAAGCCCCGACGCGAGACGTCGGCGATGACTTGCGAAGCCAGCCGAACCTAGCCGAGCCACCACCCCTCTTTCCCACTCGTTCTGACACCCTACTGCCGAGGGTGAGCCAACGAGCACCCTACCACGCAGGTGCCGCCCCTGAAAGCTCGCCAAGCCCGCAAAACACAACGCCGCGCGGCCATGTGGCAGCACCGACAGGACCGGCTACGAGAACGCTCGAGATGCACCGAGCCCGCACGATTCGCCCTCGATATAACGCGAGACCATGTGGAAACCTCGAGGCGACGACGCGCCGACAGGAACGTACACGCGTTCGTACCCCCTTGAATCCATTCTCTCCATCCCCTGGGTGGCCTCGAATAAACGCGAGATCGTTGTTGACGCGAGATCGCGTATCCTTCTAACGCTCGTTTGCGTGATTGACTGACGCTCGCGCGATACCATCACCTGCTTTTGATTAACCTGCTTAGAGCGACTAAAACTTGTTTGATGCATTAACAAACTTGACGTCATCGCGATGTCAAGTGTTTCTACGATTTTACTTCATTTCAATGTAATTAATTTTAATAAAAATGTTAAGATTTAGCCAAGATATAACGGAGATCCATTATAGCTATTTTAGCTACTAAAAGTAAATTCTTTTTCAACATGTTCTGTTTGAGAGAAATTTACAATATTGTAAAAAGAGATTTACATAATTTGTAAAATAATATGTATTAATAATTAGTATTCGATTTATATTTATAAAGTAATCTGTAATATAAACACTTTCAATTAATACGTTAATTGGCCTCGACATTTCATCCGTATTTGACACATCTTCGTTTCGAAAATATCAATTTTTATTGATTTGATAAACGTAAATTAAAAAATATTGCGGAAATATTGACTAATTATATATTATTTCATCTTTTGACATAAATCATAGATGTTACTATCAAACACTGTATAACCTAAAATAGCTGCAACAATTCAATGGAGGTGCAATTTTCCTTGCATGTTACGTTCCGCGCAAAGACCGACTTCCATTACTTGATTACCAGCTTTCCGTCGCGCTCGCGTTTCAAAATAGCGGAGGATGTAAAATAGCGAGGCTTGAATCCTTTAAACACAGGAATCTTTGAAATACGCATTGCGATGTGAAAAGGCTGTCAGTCGTTAAACTTTATTACAGTATGCAGTATTATGAAACAAAGCCGTTTGCAGTCGAAGCACGAACGTAGCCGTATGCAACATATTACATCCGCCCATCTCTCTTTAGATTGGAAGCGCGAAATTTCCAGATAGGGTTCTCATCACGGCATCATTGTTAACAGTAACTCGTCAAAGTGCCAAGAATTCAGGCAGGTGATTAATGAGACGTTTATGTGTCAAAAAGTTGGGCTGTTCACGCAATATACGGCTCTCGGTAGAAAAGACCGATTCGCGTACGGCACTGAACACGAGGATTGCCGAGAATCGGCGAGCCGCCCTGTATTCTCGTCTCTCTATTCCTCAGCATCCCTATCTCTATCTCCCTCGCCTCCCTTTCTCCTGCTCTAGTCTGTGTGTTCAGCAACCCCGCATCCTACCCCCGACCTCCCCATCGTTGTTCTCTCCACGAGGTATCCTAGTCGATACTGACACTAGTGGTGCGAGGTCGACTCGTCAGAGGGTGCTGAAGGGAGTGCAGAAATGGAGAGATGAGGCGCGGGGGATGATGCAAAAGTAAAAAAAAAAGAACCAAAGACGCTCCCCAATCTCACCCCTTTTGCCGCTACCGCTCAAATGTACACGTTTCATCCGTCTTTCTCTCTCTCTCTCTCTCTCTCTCTCTCTCTCTCTCTCTCTCTCTCTCTCTGTATCTCTCTGTCAACCTGTCTCGGTTCCGTTCCCCGTCTGTCCCGCCGCTAGAATCGCGCGGCTAGAATAGAAAACGTCTTATCCGATATCTCCGAATGTATCGAACATAACTTCGAGCTCTTCATCTCTCTCTCGTTTCATCATGTACTTTCGTATACACATTACGTCGCGTATATGCACATGTACCTTCGAGTACGACGACACCGCACAATTCAGGATTATTTACGGGCATTCGTTAGAGCTTTTTGATGAAATCGTTTAATGCAATATTCGATCGCGTATATTTTAAACTCGTCTTGTATTCTCACTGACGACATCCTATATTAGAATGTGCATTCGATACGGACACATCGAACGTATGCGTTCGCGCCATTTCTTGACCGTATTCCGAACGCTAAATGCGGCTACTTCATTCTGGGCTTTATTTATGCAATATGAATATCAGAGGGGTTAGGTGTAAAAATGGAATGAACGAATCACCACGCTTTTAACCGCACCGAAAGTCAAATACGCAATGAAAATACCCTATGATCCTTTCATTCTTTTAGACTGGCACTTTCATTCGTACATGCAACTTGAAAGGCTATTAATAATATCGCTGATTATTTTAAAATCATCAAGTTTAAGAGAACGTGAGAGAAAATTTTCATAATTGCTAATAATAAAATGCGTTAACGATTTAGAAGTGAATAGAAAGATCTGTCAATGGCTAACACGAAAAAAGAAGTAGATATATAAAAAGGATATCCGTAAAGAAGATCTGAAAGCGTTTTCCGATATCTCAAATAGTTTCGAAATAGTTCCGCTCGATATTCTCTCCGCGTTATCGGATGTATCAGTCCTTTTATCTAACTAAATATATGTGTCCGTATATCTTGTTATAACGCGAGAAATGTAAGAACATCTTTGCCATAGGTGTAATTTATAGAGGATCGTGATAAAAATCGTATATCATCAGTAAATTAAAACTGCCCTAGGATGATTTATGATGGATTAAATGCCGAAACTCACGGAGAAGTGCTAATTATTCGGCGCGACGTTAATCGGAGTGCAGAATGTTTCGAATTAACGAAAACGTCGGTTACAGCGAACCGTGCGAGACGACCTCAGATATGTAACAGCCTGCAGCACGCCGGTCTGATAGGGTATGTGTGAGGTATTTCCGGTAGCTGGTATCCACACGGATTCCCCAAAGTAAACGGTATGCGTGAAGTTCTTGTTTCGCGGCACCGACAGTAGAATTCCTCGAGGGCCCGGGCAATTGTGCGATGCCTTTGCACGACACACGGATACGTGTGTCCCCGCTTTTCCCCGCCGCGCAATCTGATCGAAGCTTACTCGCGAAAATTCGATAGAATTCGAAACAGTTGGCGGAACCAACGGGTTTTCGCGCGCCATGCGCACAAAGACGCATCTGAATGAAACATTATATAGATCTCAACGATATCAATAATTCATGTATCAATGTGACGGTGGTCGACTATGTGAAAACCTCGCCCGCGATCTAATACTAACTTACATCGAGAAACCGATTCCATACACATTTCGCGAGAAAACGAAAACCATCCATATAGTTGGATTTAATCATCATCGCGGTGAGAAACGGGCAAAAGGCTGTCTCGTCACCGTTAACTCCTCCCATTTCTCAATCGCATTTGGAGAATGCAATCTTCTTTTATTAAGTCTTAATGGACACGTTACTTTTATAGATCGATGTATTGCGCCGCGCGCCGCGTGGCATGGTGCATTGCACACGAAATGCGGTTACGACGTACGTGAAAATGCACTTTGCCGGCCGCAAATTTGCTTGTGTCTATAAAGTCTAATGTTAAATCATATTAAAGATTTATCGCATATTTGTAGAATTTATACATGCGATACTTGTCACAAAAACGATTTAACAACACGACAAATTCTCGCTATTCATTTTACGAGTATGCTTTATATAAGCGCAGCAATTAAACTGTCAACGCACTTTATTTTTTATTTTTCCTTTTTGTATTGTAATTTCTGTGCATTGCCACGCATTATTGTTTTCAAATGTTTTAAACAAAATTATTGACATTTCCGTGTATAAGGTAATACTGTTGCATGCGTGAGCACGAAAGTGGAAACGATCTGGGAATAGCCCGACGCGTGCCGAATACTAGACGTATTTCCCTAAGGTATTCTCAATTCAAAAAGATAGATAGGCCGGTTCGGAGTATCGACATTCTCGATAGATTCACACACTCAATTATTCTAATCAAAAAATATAAAAGTCATTCAAATAAAATGACACAAGAAGAAGGGCATTTGTTCCGTATTTTTCGTGTCAAACTCAATTTTATATTGCCTATTAAAACGCGTAGATACAAAAAACGGTCCTATTTATAAAAATTATTTTCAAACGTATGTCAAAAATCCATTTTTTAAAACTAGTAAAAAATAAAAAGACAATTAGTGACAAATAATATACAACAAATAAGTAACTAACTTGGTTTGGTGTTTGATACCTCCCAAGTTTCCTCCTCCTCCTCTCAGATCCGTTGTTGAGTTTTCTCTCGTTGCACTCGCGGAACACTCGCGTTAAATATACTAAAATGGCGCCCGTGGATTAATTAAGTCTATAAGAGTCTTTCGAGTCCATTAATCCAGTTACTTTAAACGGCACTTCCGGAAAAATCGCGCGACGCGACGAACCGGCTGCGGTTCGTTTATTTTAAGTCTAAGTCGGCGACGATGAGTGGTGTTCTCTTCTCGTCGTTTTTCACCTCGAAGAACATCTGTAACATACGATATCCATTGGTTAGATAGGCTAGATATGTTATAAACCCTGTACTGAAAAAAATACTGGTAATAAATACCAAATATAATGAAATATTATCAATTAAATATTTGGTCATTGTAACCAAAAATAATTTTTTTTTTTTAATATTTAGTAAACTTATATCAAATTTGGTAATATTTACGAAACACTTGGAAAAATAAAATTATTTTTGGTTATATTGACAAAATATTTAATTAATATTATTTCACTATATATTTGGTAGTTATTACTTGATTTCTTTTTCAGTGTGTATATGTTGTATACATCATTTCAACTCACCTGGAGGTTGTCTGGCAGGCTTCATCTTCTTCCTCTCCGATCATCAACAGGATTGCATTAATTCGCAAAAATACGATTACGATCGCGCGATGATATACTAAAAAAAAATCTGATAATAATCAAATGTATAGTGAAATAATATCAATTAAATATTTTGTCATTATGTCCAAAAATAATAATTTTATTTTCCTAAATGTTTAGTAAGTATTACCAAATTTGGTATAACTTTACTAAATATTTAGAAAAGTAAAATTACTTTCGGTTACATTGAAATAGTTAATTGATACTATTACACTATATATTTGGTGCTTATTACCAAACTTTATTTTCAATGTACTTTACATGGCACTCCCGGGGATCAATCGCGCGTGATTGGATAGTCGGTTTCCGAGAATTTGAAAAATTATTTCGTCCACTGAAGAAAAGAGTTTAGTAATATTTTTGGTAATATCTATTAATCAAATGTTTAATTGACATTATTTAAGTCAACATTTAGTAGCTATTAGCAAACTCTTTTTTTAGTGTCCTTTTCTTAGTCCTGCGCAGAATATTTGCAAAGCATAAAAATAAAATTAAAAAAATTGATTTACGACTCACCGACCCGATGCGCAACGAGCGGAGGTGCTCAGCTATGAAGCTACGGTGATTACTGTAACACACAAACAAGATTTAAAAATTAAAACTGTGCTCAAAATCAATAAATTCAAAAGTTATTTTTTATACAACCAGAGCAAGGTTTTTTTGAGTTAAAAAATATCTCTTTGACTCAAAGAAATTTGTGCACTGCTATACGGAAATGTTTTTTGACTTGAAGAAATTTTTTGAAGAAATAGTTATTTAAATTAAACAAATAATTTATTTACTTTTAAAAAAGCTAATGACGTCATTACTTAAAATCTAATAAATTTTTATTTTCCGGAAAGGTATTTTTATTTCAATTTAAAAAAACCATGTTAAGGAAACGATTTTATCAATTTAAACTTAACGTTTCTCTGGGTGTGTATAAAATTTTATACAAATTTCTTTTTTAAGTAGATTTTTTTTTTTAAATTTATTGCGATAAGTTTAAATGAAAAGAAGAAAGATTATTAAATTTAATAAATAAGAAATTATATTTACCCCAAGGTTGCTCCGCTGAGGCCCGATGCCTCTCCCAGGCCTCCTCCTCCTCTCAGACCTCCAATTAATAAAAGTAATTAAGCCTCTTTCTTTTATTGCACACGCGAAACACTCGCGAACAATATACTAAATTTGCGCGCGTGGACTAATTATTTATTAAGTTTTTCGCGCGATACTGCAGCATTTCGGGTTTGTAAAACCCATGATATGAGTTCCCATTCAGAGGGATTCCCGTGGATTCAGCACCCCGAGTCGGCGAGTAGAACGCACGCGTACCCGCCCCCGAACAATGGTAAGTCCCACGCGGAAGAAAACGAAATCAATAGCATTGAATCCGACGCCTCTTGTCTCACAAAAATCACATCTAAAATTGACTCGTTCATACGCCCAGCCAACGGATCATCAAGATCAGTCCCACTGGATCTTATATCCAAGCGGCGTCGACAAGACACTCCGGCAGGACGAGAGAAGAAGGTACTCATTGCCGACGTCTAGCATTTTAGACGAATCAGGAAATGAGAGCCAGCCTCTCGTCACAAGCTTAACCTACAAGGCCAGGTTCTGACCAAGTCAGATTAAACGTGATTCACCTAGCTCGAACCCCAGATCCAAAGAATCCAAAAAGGGTATCAAGGATCTAAGAAAGCCTTAGGATGGTGGACGAGAGCAAGAGAAGCGAGAGCGAATCCAAGGCAACTGATCCGAACTCTTACCGCTTAGGACCGAACCGATCGTCAGAGACAGAGCGTGTAACCTCACGCAACCAGACAGCCGCGCAACATGCATACGAACATGTCGTACATGCGGCCCGGCATTACCTCGTGCACGGGCACTCGGCATGGGACGTCGCGGTGCGCCGTCTTTCTTAGCCACCATGCGCAACGCCCCAGTGAAGAGATATTCACTGCCAAGCAGCGGGGGTGCAATTCCCAGCCCTCGAATTAGGATTCTATCGAATGGGAGTTATGAAAAGTTCATTAGTCCAATACTTAACGGCACTCCCGAAACAAACGCGCGACGCGACAAACCTGCTAGGCTTCGTTTATTTTATTATAAATTGGCGACGCGGCGACGGTGGGTGTTGGCTTTCTTTCATCGTTGGATTTTTATGAGAAACATCTGAAAGATATAATTAAGACATTCAGTGAATAGGCCAGATATGTTATACATTCATTGTTAGTACATTATAAATATTTTATTCGTAAATTTTAAATTTGGCGTGTTGAAGCTTCTTCATTGGAGCCTTTTTTACATGAGAGCGTAAATTTGTTGATTTACTAATTGTTTAATTAATACAAATATAATAATTGTATAATTATTTAATTAATATAAATATTTGATAATCCCGCATAAAAAAAGTAAAAATAATTAATTTTAATTATGTGTATTAAGACGTTGATAGTGTAATATTAAATTTGTAATTTGTATGAAATTATGTGATATTGAAAGTTTTGTAGCACGCACCTGTTTTTTTTAGTTATGTATAAAAATGAGAAAACAATTTAATTCTTGGATTTTTTATTCACTGGTTTAAACAATTTGTTAAATCAATGAAAATAAAATTGTCCTTTCCAAAGAGACAATTAGTTTATAAATTTACAATTCCGCAAAGATAAATGAAGTCTGCAATCAAGAAGATATGTGAATTTATTAGCTGCTCGTAATTCGAAATGTATGTGGCACTTAGATAAACACATATCGATGTTGCAGAATATATATTCGCTATAATGGCTATCGCGATTTCAGTATGGCGACACGGGATCATGATGCCACAAGCATTATCGAGTTTCCTTATCCAGCTTCCCTGAATAGATCTGTCTCTCCATCGAGCTCCGTTGAAAATAAATCATCGACCACATATCAATTCAATGTCGTAATTTGTAATATTACCGCGAATGTCGCAGATGAAGATAACATACAAAACCTCTTTAACTTTCGTATCTTAATAATTCTATTCCAGTATTACGCTAATGACAAAAATAAAAGTAAACAAGGTATCCTGTACAATTAAGCGCTACGACGAAAAATGCAATTATCTCTGGTATGCCACTCGACTCTAACTCGAGAAATTCCCCAATATAAAACGCTCCATTATTCCGTGTGCGTGTGTACGTGTATTTTGCATTGGTCTACTTTATATTTTGTTATTATTTTCCGTCCGCGCTAATCGTTGTACTGACACAACTGTCGAATCAATTCTCGTCCATCTTTCACTTACGTGTACTCAAATTTCTACGGCTCCCGTTTATCTCGTGAAATCTTATATAAAGAAGATATATCGCTTCAATATTTCGCATGGCTTTGACAGAAAGAAAGAATTGGTTCAAGATACGGCTGCAAAATGAAGATTCGCCTTTCTTACAGATTGAATTACTTTTGCAACTTGTCTCATTTTGCAGAATTTTATTACGTTAATACTCGGATAAATTGTAAGACGTGATAATAAACTATCAATTGCGTAAAAAGAAAATATCACTTTTAATTTATAACTTGTACAATATTAAAGATTGTAAAAATTTAACGTAAAAGTTTTCAAGTGCCAAAAGTAATGACTAAGTTATAATATTTTATCACATAACTTTATACACTCAAAAAATGCAAAAAATATATTTTCTGCATTTAAATAATTACAGCTCTCAATTAAATTATTATTATTATTTTAATTATAAATATATTTAGATAACATATTCAAATAATTTCGATATTCTCGAATAGAGAATAGATGAAACCTTACTGTCCCAAAAGCCAGCTGCAAGGAAACATAGACGGAATTCGAAAACATGCGGCTAATTATCAAGTCTTCAACTAGTACAGACATGCCACACGCCTATTACTCCACGGAATCCCGAACTCCAATAACTGTTTCATCCGGAGGCATTTAAGAAGACGTCACTCGTGTATCCCGTTACCGTATTTTCTTAACTAGACATCACCCCCGACGGGTGCCTACGGGCCCCTTCCGCCGTCTATAATGGTGTTACCCCGAGCTACGGTCTCCCGAGAGTGAACGTCGTGCTTTAACGTCGCTGAAAGATCAGAACTAGGGCGAATGATGTTGGTGACAGACGGACCAGGACGACACCTTCGGGAACGCGCGAAGAGAGAAACAGGCAAACCGACCAGTCCCTTAGTCCGGAAGAAGAGAACGCCGATTGTTTATCGTGAATCATTTCTCTTACACGAAACGATCCGCGAAAAGAAAGCTCTCGAAATTGGAAGTAACTACGTAAGATTAATGGTATCATAATGTATAGTACGATTGGCCGGAGTTGTAGCAAAATCAACAATTGAATCTACTAACTTATTAGTTAATGTCTTATTTAAAATAATTTTATATATAAATCAACTATAAGATCTCTTTATAAAATACATACATATATAATGTATGTATTGAAAGTATTTAGCAGTACAATGCGCGATGATGCAACATACAATATTGATGTATGTAAAATATAAATATATTTAAATTAATATCCAAAATAATCAATATTAGGAAAAATGATTATTGCTCGCATTTAACTTTTTATTCTTAATATTCCTTCAGTTTTTTCATAAATTCTTAATCTTTTAACATGTGTATTCTTCTCATTTTTTAATTATTTTTAATATTTAATACAAAATTATATAAATCATTCCATGTAAATTTTTTATCTCTAAATAAAATCTTTTTGTATGAAAACTTTAAAAAATTTGATAAATAAAAATCTCTCTCTACTTTTTGTATATTTACAATTTTAATAATTATATTTTTAAATATTGTTAAATATCGTACACATGCTAAATTTTATAAATACTTTATGTAAAATATTTTAAGCTTCTCAAATATACGATATGTAAAATATTGCATATACAGCCATGTCCAAAAATATTAAGCATCGTAACATTTTTTTATGAATCTTATCATCTATATAAAAATAAATAAAACTAAAAAGTTGTAAATAGAAATTTTAATATCTGCCTTGGATTACAAATTACTACATGTGTACAAAGTTAATGCTTGTTTTATACCTATATACTTTTATTTATGATTTTATTTTTAACTGATTCTCATTTATATTGATGGGAGTTTACAAACAATTGGGAAAAATTAAAGTGTAAGTAATAATTTTGACGTATAAAAGAAACATCGGTATCATATTTGAATGTTATAAATAATATTCAAAAATAATTCTTATAACTAATTTTTAAGTTTTTGTAACGTTATATTAATAAAAAATGCATTGCTTAAAATGTAAAATTATATATCTTCAAATTGCCCATTCATCCAGATTAAATTCATTTTCAGGTTACAGAATAACTCAAACTTTTTAAACAGCCGACACTTCAACATTTCTTTCTTTGTAGTTTGAAATCAACTTTAAAATATAAAAATATTTTTCTTCTGGTCATTTTTGTTTCAAAGTTATGAATTTTTATATGAAAATGTGTATTTCTGATGTTGTCGACTATAATTAATTACAACATTTATATGCAAACGTTTTTAATTAATGTTTAAAATATCAGATGTTTAATAATTTTGGACATGGATGTACATAATGTTACGTATTACTGACCGGTGCATGCATATCGGCGTATCCAGAATTTTTTTCCGGAAGGGAGGGGAGTTATCAATACTCTTATTACATAAACAACAAATTTTACATTATTGAATTTGTTTCTTTTTTTAGATATTTTAATGTTTAGAATGTCTATGACAAGCCATTTTACTTACTTTTTAATAGCGTAAAAGAAATGTTCTTTAATACAAATGTCTTTAAAACATTATCTCAAAAGTTATGTATCGACATAAAAATAATTCTGTATTTTTATTATGTCACGTCCATAATTTTAATTATTAATTTAAACTCATAATTTATTTAAACTCATGGAATTACTATTATGTTTGGACATAATTTTAATTATGTATTTAAACTCATAATTTTTTTAAGACACTTATTATTTAAAATATTTATATTAGAGAGCATTTCTTTTATGCTATTAAAAAATAAAATTTTGTTATAATTATCTCCTCGTCCTTAATTTTTCAAAAATATTTTTAAAAAATATTAAATATTGTAAATCACGTAACTTTTATTTTTTCTTGAAGAATGTATAGGTAAAACCAACAATTAAAAACAAAATATATATTTTTTAAATATTGCTATTATTATTACATATAAAATATTCATAATTATTTTCCTATAAAAAATTTTTTTTAAATTCAAATAAGATCATAGAAAAAATTTTTGTACGAAAAACAAATGGCAAATATTATAAAAAAGTGTAATAATAACCTATAAAAAAAGACGGAATAATAAAAATATAGAGATCATTCAATAAAATTTACAAAATTAAAGAATTATGTAGTAATTTTTTTCCCAAAATCAATTAATATGGCTGTAATAATATATTTTATATTTTACAGGACAACAAAAAATTTATTCAGAGTTAAAAGTAGTTTTATATTTAATAATTAAAAATAAAAAAATAAAAAAAATTTTAACGGGTTTAACCTCAAACTCTCCTACCCTCTGAATACGCCCAAAGGTGCATGGATCGCGATCGTGTTGATTTCGCGAGAAAACTGATTAAATCCAAAAGTAAATAACGGATAAATAAATTGGCTTACCCCATGGCTGCGTTATTTAATCGCTCCGCCGTCTCTGGGTCCTCTCCTCCTCCCTCGATTCGCCGATCCCGCCGACCCCGCCGTGGCTGCTCCTTCTCCATGGCGCCGCGCCGACCCGACGCGACACTCGCGAGAACGCGATTAATTACGATTCGCGCGAACGACTCTTTATACGCACCGGCGTCGATCACATCATAGGTACATACGCGACGCGAACTTTATCACGTTCAGGCGGAAAATTGATACGTGGCGAGAAGCGTACGCTCTCACGAGACCGTGGATCCGCCCGTGACACTCGTGACGTACCGCGACGGATGTATTCGCGAAAGGGAACTCGCGTGAATTACGCGGTCAACTTCACACGCCCGGGAGCAATGCCGCCGCGCTGCGACGCGATGCTACACCTGTTGCTCCAAACAGCACTTTTGCGCACTTTTCGCACTTGGCCTAACAAATAGCATTCACTCGCTGTCTTACAACGAATAGCATCGCGGATTATAACGCGAACGAACAAACGTATGGGCGAACGCGATAAAATGAAGGTTAAACGCTTACGGTTTACGGAATACCCGAAAACACGAGCGTCTCTCGCTTTGCCCGATTGCTCGTGCGACAAATCTCGGTCGAATGTCGCATGCATCTTGAGAAAGGCGCGTTTTAGGAATTCACCGACATACGAGCATCGAATCTGCGCTACGCGATGATCGAGCACAAAGACGCAATTGAATATGAGGCCCATAACGTTCGCACTCACCGATTAAACGCGTCGCGGCGAGTAGGCGGCCCGCCCGGCTCCTATCCACGACTCCACGTCACGTACACACGGCGACGAGAGTCGAGAGAGTCGAGAGAGTCGAGAGTGACGCGCGCCAACTTCACTGCGATGCCAACTCCGCGCGAGTCAAGTTAGCGTCTAATAATGCGACTGGCTGCCTGAAAATAGAAAATGATACTTTATAATTCCCACTCCTTGTACCGTTTCAATTCTTTTGAACAATTAGATCGTCCAAAAAACTGTTTTGAAATAATATGTAGTTATTGATTCACTATTGAACAGCTCATAATTGCTCAAGTTAATTAATTACCGCGATCCGCAAGAAATGTAGTCGTTTCCGCACTTGGTATAACAAATAGCATTCGCTCGCTATCTTATAACAAATAGCATCGCGGATTATAACGCGGACGGACAAACGTATGGGCGAACGTGATAAAATGAAGGTTAAACGCTTACGGTTTACGAAATAACCAAAAATACGAGCGTTTCTCGCTTTGTCCAATTGTTCGCACGACGGATCTCGGTTGATTGTCGCATGTATCTCGAGAAAGGCGCGTTTTAGGAATTCACCGACATACGAGCATCAAATCTGCGCCACGCGATGATCGAGCACAAAGACGCAATTGAATATGAGGCCCACAACGTTCGCACTCACCGATTAAACGCGTTGCGGCGAGTAGATCCGTCTCCTATCCACGACGACACGTCCACACAGCGACGAGAGAGACGAGAGTGACGCGCGCCAACTTCATTGTGATGTCAACACAACGCGAGTCAAGTTGTTTAATAACAATGTGCGATTAGCGCTATCTGAAAATAGAAAATAATATTATTATAATTCCCACTTCTTATACCGTATCAATTCTTTTGTATAAAATTTTTTTATCGCGCATTTAACGTTCATTCAAAAAATAAAGTTTTACTGATTGACTTTATTAATAAAGAGAGTAAGATTTATTTGAATTAATTTGTCGTTATTATTCCATATAAAATTTTGATATCTCGTAAAAAATAGAATTTATTTTATGATTTATTTCATAATTTATTTTAATAAGAAAGAAAATAATATTTAATGAGCGAGAAATGGAAAGATTAATTTTTTTCTCAATTTAATCTTAAAATGCTATTTATATTTTTCTTAACGCACAAATTAATGTAAATAAAATTTAATTAAATGTTATTTTAAGCTATCAAAATTTTAATAACAAAAATTATAAAAAACTTAAACCGCACTAAAAAAAAATTTATATATTTTTAACAAAGAAATCGAGTTTAAAGTTATGATATATTAATAATTATTACAGATTTTTTTCAGTGTAACACTTGAATAAAAATTTATCTACAGTATACTTCAAAATTAAAATCACATAATAATTCTTAAGATATTTTTCTCTTAAAATATGAAAATCTGAAATCTTTTATTTTTCAATCATAAAATAGAAATAAATGTTTACTTTTATTTAAATTTTTTATTAGACAATTCAATTTTTAAAAATATTTAATCAATAATTGAAATTTTTATCTGAAAAAATAATTTGTATACATATAATAAATTTATTATTAGTAATCACTTGTTTACATATCATTTTAAAGAATTTTTAAAATTGCTATTAATATTTACTATAAACTATTAAAAACTAATTTATAAAAATAAATTTTATTTGAAAAAAAAAATCCATCCTATATATTACATACAAGTTTTAATCTAATTGAGCTCATCTCCATATCTATCTAATGAATTTTGAAAGTAAATTTTACTACGAATCATCCATCATTCTGAACCTCTGCAAGCTTCTTTCCTAAAAAAAAAAGAAGTTTGCATTTTTCCGCTTCTTAGGTACATACATAATGCGATAAGAGCAGAGCAGCATGTACGCGGCCTTATAATGGATTTTTAAAAAATATACTTCAAAGAAAAAATACAAAAGTGCCAACAGAGAAGGGACGATATAATTAAAAAGCGGAGAAAATATAACTCGGGACGCAAACACTCCCGAGTTCAGTAAAATTACATAATACTGCAATAATCTTTTTTTCTTTAGCAATCTCGTATTTTTCTTGGTAATCCTACATCTCATCCCAAGAGTCCATCAAACGATATTATGATCTATTCTGATTGAAATAGAAAGATCTTTAACCATTTTTGAGAAAGCTATCGTATTATTTCTTTTCTGCATTTAATCGTCAAAACTGTTTGAAATGGATCAAGAACTTTAGAACTCTTTATGAAAGAGCCAGATGCTCTTGTTCAAAGAATAATACACTATCGGTTATATCGCAATTCTGAAAGCGGAATGCTAACTTCGTAAAGGTGCTGACATTAAGCAGAAGTAGCTGTTTTAACCGCGCCGGTAGTTGGCCTCATTCAGCATTGAACGGCACGAAGCGAATTCTGTAGTTTCAATTCCGGATAGTACGATGTTATATTCGTAATATCTGTACGATGTGTCGCCATCATAAGCGAAGTATACATAATAAAGTTGAGGAGGTGTAACTCATTGCCGCACGAGCGTCTTGGGAAATAGCTATTGCTGTTGGCTTGCTTTTGATGGCACGGTAGCGACAGCTAAATAGTCGATACCACTATTGCGAAACTATGCGACTGCTCGCAATAAAAACCTAAAGACGTTTATGTTTCTTCTCGTGTACTTCATTCTGATCTTACGACAATTTCATACGCGTTTCTCGGAGAAATACTTTGGGCGAAAATGTATTTCTTAAACTCGATCGCGCGTAAAGTATACCTCGACTAGAATCGAATTTGTTACGCTTGAAATCTGAAAGTCTCTCATTGCGCTTAAATGAGAGTCTCGTGCTATAGAGAAAATATTAACGACGACATCGTACGATCACATAAAATCAACAATACGTTATTTTCCTCGTTAAGAACTAGATATCGGCACAAGGGACAGATAATTATACTCCCCGTTGGTCGCAAATTCAACATCGAACAGAAAGAGAGCTAATCGAGTGAAAAAAGAAATGAATAAAAATATCGGCGCGTGACACACATTGCACATCGTAGAGAAGAAGAGCATGAAGACGCTATTTTAACGCATGCTGCACAATAATCAACCAAGCGTGATACGTGACGACGTCGCACCTTCTGAACACCGCTCGTACATACACAGCAACGGGTGTCCCGAAAGGGGTCGCCATAATTTACAGAAAGCGCGCAAACAGTCATTTAAACTCCAACACCGCTTCAGCCCCATTATCTTGGGGTTAAAGGTGGACCCCCGAAGAGCAGGCCGGCAAACGGCGGATACGAACAGTCGTTGGAACGGAGATAGAGCCGAGATCTCGCGCTACTGACTGTTCGGGGCCACAACGGGGAGAATCTAACAGCGAACTATAATGGGGTTTCGGCTTATCTCGCAGCCCTGAAAGTTTTCTCTCCGTGCGCGGTGGCACGGAGGAAGGGTTGAAACAGACGAAAGCGAATCGCGTAAGGCAGACGGGTAAGAGAGACGGGAAGATCGTCTGATGCGTGAGACCACATTAATTACCGCCACATCCCGAAGACCAACCACGTTCCCAACGTAACCGTCTCTGCCAGCCTGCGATTATGTCCAGATTGTGCGCCGCAACTCTCTTTCTCCCTCTCTCCGCTTTCCCGTATCGCAATCATATCTCTCTGGCCCTCTGTCTCCCTTTCGCGTTTTCTCACAGTCTACCCTATCTTCGTGTCACGCTGCTCGGATGTCGGAAATTTCAAACACTGCCGGTACAACTTTCTCCGTGATTAAGGAAGATCGCTTCTGCCTGACGCCAGATTCTACGCAACGGGTAGTCTGATTAATAATTCGCGGCATAGTACAAGGGGGAAAAGGGCGAGGTCCTACGGGTCTCCTCGTAGATTCGCTTTACCGGGAGTAGTTGCCGAACATCGGGTAACTGTCTTCCGTTACACGCGCGGAAGAACAAAACCGATCGCTGTCGTGTCGTCGGAAACTTCAAACACGCTCGACTAACTTTGCCGCAATTAAGGAGTGAACGGAGTAAATGGCGCAATTTTGGACGCTCTCCAGGGCAATGCGCGCTTCGAGTACAATAGTTGCTTGGTCGAGTGAGATATGGTCGATCAACTTTTTAAATTAGAAAATCGAGTTACATATGATTAGAAGACATATCACGAGCGCAAAGTAACGTCAAACGGGAACTTGAAATTGTGAGAAGCGAAAGGGACTGAGACGCATCAAATAAGATGCTGAACGCGAATTCCTCGAGTTACACGCACGAGTGTGCTGTATCCCGCGAGAACATTTGATACGATCCGCATCCGTATATATCCGTTCGTGGATGTCTGAGACACGTACACAAAACACGGGACCCTATCCCACTTTAAGGCGTTGTACTCTTGAGAACGGCGGCGGCGGTTGCAGTTTTCTCGCTGGTAGCTCGCCGAGAGAGCGAGAGGTGAGAGAGGAGGGAAATGCGGAAAAACAGTCACGTTTATCATGGAGCTCGGGAAACAGAGTAGCGCGAGAAGCGGATGTGCAGGAGGTATAAGCGTAGGAGAATGGCCTACGCGTAAGAATAAAGTGCTATAATGTACAATGTCTCTCGTTCCTCGCCATAAAGAAGAATGCTAAATGTCTGGCTGCGCGGGAGCACTCGACACAATGATTTCATTACGTAAAGTTCGTACGAAACATAAGCCATGCGGTGGCATCCTTTATTTATTCGTTGTTTGTAATCAGTTATTAACACTTAATGCACACCTTTGTTTTCTGCTCCCTTATAGCATCCCATGGGTCATTCGTGTCGTCTTTAATTTTTATCTTTTACAAGCATTTAAAAATTATTAAGTGATTTTTACATATATTTTAACTTTCTAGAAAAAATCTGTATAGACGTTAATTTTGTAAAATGTGTATACAAATGTCGTAACTAATTAACCAATTAAGATTAGAGAAAGGCATGTTTTCATATAAAAATTATAACTTTGAAACAAAACTGACTTAAGAAATAATACTTTTATATCTTAAGGTGGACATTTGAAATTATAAAAACAAAAATAATTCCAATGTTGGCTGTCTGAAACATTGAATTACTCAGTAACCTGAAAATAATATCTTTTAATATGCATAAAGCGGTAAATTGAAGGTATATCGCATTTATATTTTAAACAATGCATTTTTTCTATTAATATAACATTACATTTTTACAAAAATTTAAAACTTATTACAAGAAACATCTTTGAATATTACAATATTCAATGCAAATATAATAACGATGTTTCTCACATTTTAGCTCAGAATTATGGCTTAAATTCAAATTTTCTTCATAATTCGTGAAATCATTGTAATATAAAAACAACTATAATAGTTGAAAATAATACTAATTTTTTTATGAAGAACACAAATTGTACGAATCAAGAATGTACAAGTATGTGCATTAAATATTAAAATATGATCGTAATTAATGAATTGTAATAATTTATCAACTGTAAGATACAATCAAGTGGCAAATTGTGGATTGTGCATAACGAAGAAATCATCGTTTTATCCTTTTTTCCATTTATTCGAGAAATTCCCACCTAAAAGTACCTATTTTATAAGCAAAATAAATTTAAAAAAATTATATAACCAAAAAGTAAAAATAGTCACACTTGATGTTTTTGAATTTAAAGCAATGTTAATGCGCTCAAATAAGAAAGATCGCAAAGTGAAATATAAATGTATGTGATGTACACACACGCACACACGCACGCACGCACGCACGCACGCACGCACGCACGCACGCACACGCCACACACACGCACGCGCGCACGCACACAGCACACGCACGCACACACACACACACACACACACACACACACACACACACACACACACACACACACACACACACACACACATATATATATATGCACACACAACCATGCAGAAAGAGAAACTAGCTACCAGTGACTCTGACACTCTAGAGTGGATTTGCGATAGCTGCAATGCTCGAGAAAATAAACCGGTTTATCATTGAACTTTTATATATATGGTATAATATGCTCTCTAAAGTGGTATCAGTTATTCACTCAATTATTCACTGAAAGACAGTGAATAATCACAGTAAATTCACAGTTACAAGTATAGCACCGTAAATCAGTGAAATTACATGGATTCATATAAAGAGTATTATAAATACTTACTATACATATATTTGTAAAGAAAAGAAAGTTGACAGCAATAGAGTAATCAAATTTACTGTGTAGAATTACCGAAGAAATAAACTTTTCTCTCATAAAAATTTAATTATCAAAATGGCTAATATAATTCTCTTATTTTCTCGTGAATTAAATGTTCATGTAGTAATAATGCTATAAAGCTATAGTGCTCTCTTGTTAAATAGTAGACATAAAACAGAAAATAATGTAAATATAAGAGAGCTACGAGATTCGCCGGGAAAGGGCGTAGTACGCCCAGGAAAGTGCCGAGGCCCGGTCGACGTGTCCGTCTTTTTCCACTGCGAGGCGACGCAGTAGAAATCGACGAGTTTGCGCGACAAGGGTGCACTCGTAGCGCGCAGAAGCAGAGCAGACCACGCTGGTACATGCGCAATGGTGTATTGATCCTGCGAATTTCAGATGCACGTACCAGCATCCCAGTGGTCCAGCGGCTGTACACAATGTCATTTCTGCTCGACGTTCTTCCGGCGTTTCGCGAGCGAAACGATCCGCGCGAGTAATGAGAGCCGGACCGGAGTCCGCCCGGGGTATCGCCGACTGATAAACGCGCGCCGGAGATCGAACGCTCAGATTTACGACAGATTATGATACACAAGAGGGACGCGGGATAAAAGCGCCGTATTTAGAGAACGAGTAACGAGGAATCCGGGAATCCGTGCAGGCCGAAGCGCAAGTATGTCACGACCGTTTAGATTATGTTCGATATACATGCACGGCTTCAATATTCGATATATATGTAGCTGTTTGGTGAACGAAATCGATAAACGTTGTAAAAATATAGACGCCATGAGTAGTTTTCGGAACGTAATTTCCGTTTCTGAATAAACCTTTCCTGTGAATAATTATAGTGTAAGAGCGACAACAATTGCACATCATTTGAATTTATGCTCAAATATTGCAAAAAATAACGGTATTGTGCTGAATATTTGTTGAGACTTCATTTTATGAAATAATGTACTTTCTGAGCTTATATGTTTGCGAACGTATTTATATAGTCAAATTTTTACAATTAATATCCGTGAGTTATATTAATTTATGTTATCAGTACAATTCTAACAGAAGAATTGTGCTACTCGAATAGTTCAAATTATTACGAGTTTAAATCCGTTATCAATAAGCTCGCAGTTTTCACTTTGCATATTAATTTCTCAATAAAGATTTGATACACCAAAGTACTTCTCGTAAAAATTAATACCGACAGACGGCTGTACTTAATGCAACAGGTTCATAATTCTACAACTAACAACTCGCAAAGCTCAGTTAAGCTATCGACATAGCGTTGTAACTACTAATTAAATTAAATTAAAAGTAGCTTCAGTCAAGATAATTGAGAAAAATATGTGAATGACAGTTAAATAAAATAAAACATCATAAATGTAGAATAATCCCAACTATTATATAAAAATTTTTAGTATTTTGCTTTCTGGATAACAAATCATTTTATGTCAGTTTATAGAATATAGTTGTAAAAATATGCAGTAAAAAAACCTAAATAGAAGAAAATTTGTGCAGTATTATAATAAATATAATAATTAATGTTTCAAGTATTAAATCTGATCACTTTTAATTTCATAAATCTGTGAACAAAAAATCAGGTAACCACATGTCGGTTTATTAATATTTTTGTGCAGGATGCTTTTGATGAGCCTAATCTAATCGCACGTTTGATCACAAAGCAAAATGATGTTCTCTCTAATCATCCTGATCCTTTCGGTGGGAATTTGCTACAGCAATCCAGACGCTAAGAGACTTTACGATGATCTGCTCTCAAATTATAATCGATTGATTCGACCTGTATCCAACAATACTGACACTGTTGTCGTGAAATTAGGGCTCCGTCTCTCGCAGCTGATAGACCTCGTACGTAATATATATTTTTTGCAACAAACATATAATTTTGTTATTATCAAAAATTGTATTAATAAATTAATATGTAATACATATGTAAATTACATCCATATGATACCTCCAGCTGATACAGAGCTCCCTCTAACGAAACTATTCGTCATTTGCAGAATTTAAAGGATCAAATCTTAACAACGAACGTCTGGTTAGAGCATGTAAGTGTTAAATTACATGAAAAAATTTCAACAATTTTTACTTGCTGTCAAGACTACAAGTGAATAGATCAACATGACCGAAACTGAATTAATAATTTCAGGAATGGCAAGATCATAAATTCCAGTGGGATCCCTTCGAATACGGTGGTGTCACTGAACTCTACGTGCCCAGCGAGCATATATGGCTGCCCGACATTGTACTTTATAACAAGTACGTGATGCTGTGTGCTGTAGTATCGCTTTATCTCTTTTACGATTATCGCGATCAGAAAATATAAGCACGCTGTGCATGATGTACTGCAAATTGTATTTCTAGTTTTATTGATTCATCCAAATATTGTGAATTATATCCATATTTAAAAATTTTTACAAACAATATCGAATCGAAATAATGAGTCTCATTTTCAGCGCGGACGGAGAATATGGTGTGACGACAATGACTAAGGCCATTTTGCATTATACTGGCAAGGTGCTTTGGACTCCTCCAGCAATTTTCAAATCCTCCTGTGAAATAGACGTTAGATACTTTCCCTTCGATCAGCAAACCTGTTTTATGAAATTCGGCTCGTGGACGTACGATGGTTTCCAAGTAAGTAAAAATCTATTATTTTAATAGAACAAATACAAAGTAATTGTAAAATTATTAATCAGATCAGATAAAAGCTTAAAACTGTACAAGAATTTTGTAATCATATATGCTTACAAGTTTGCACGAATAGAAACATGAAATTATACAAACGGTATACATGTACGCAATAATTACAACTACTACTAGTATAATACGTACTGTTTTGAAAGACAAAGCATATTAATTAAAAGATCTGTAGTGCGTCACTCATTTAAAAATATTTTCTTCAGATCGACTTAAAGCACATTAATCAAAATGTGGGCGACAAGGTCGAAGTAGGTATCGACTTGCGAGAATATTATCCAAGTGTAGAATGGGATATATTGGGCGTTCCGGCAGAACGACATAAAAAATACTACCCATGTTGTCTCGAGCCCTATCCCGACATTTTCTTCAACATAACTTTACGTCGAAAAACACTGTTCTACACGGTGAATCTTATAGTGCCGTGCGTCAGCATCTCTTACCTGTCGATTTTGGCCTTCTATTTGCCGGCCGATTCCGGAGAGAAGATCGCGCTCTGCATCAATATCTTGCTATCGCAGACTATGTTCTTCTTATTGATATCTGAGATTATACCATCCACGTCGCTAGCACTACCGTTGCTCGGCAAATATCTACTCTTCACGATGATACTAGTTGCGTTTTCAGTCGTGGTAACGATCATTATTCTGAACGTGCACTATCGCAAACCGAGCACCCATAAGATGGCACCTTGGGTGAGAAAGATCTTCATCAGAAGATTGCCGAAGCTACTTCTGATGAGGGTGCCCGATGATCTTCTCAGTGATCTCGCCGCGCACAAGATACATGGAAGAGGAAGATCGGGAAAGAAGAGCAAGTTCAATGCTGCTATCTCAGCTGCGGCGCAATCATCATCGGTAATATCTTCACCGGATTCTGCACGTCATCATCGAATCGACGGTATGATTTCTTTAAATAGAGTAACGGATCTTTAATTATTATTTATATGCATTAATTTTAATTTTACTATCTTAATTTTAATTTTATTATTCACACATGCATTTTACATCTTTAGTCTAATAATTAAAATTAATATTGTTCACGCAATATTATAAGAAAAATATCAATGCATATAACAACGTGTTTGATACATATATATTTTTCACATTATAAAATTACAAAAAAAAATCATTATATATAGTTATCGGCATTTCAGGCTGCAACGGTTTACACAGGACAACTGCCCATAACCGATTCCTAGTAGGCAGTTTAGGATACAACGGGCTTCCAACAGTTATGTCTGGTCTTGACGAGTCATTAAGCGATGTAACGCCAAAGAAAAAATATCCCTTTGAACTGGAAAAGGCTTTGCACAATGTTATGTTCATTCAGCACCACATACAACGCCAGGATGAATTCAATGCAGTAAGCACTTTTAAAAATTGGGTAAAACACAAATAAAAAGGAAAAATAACAAATAATAATTATATAATGCAAGCATACAAAAGAAAACATTTAATATTTTAAAAAAGAAATGCATTTAATAATTATTTTCAAAGATTCAAAAAATATTATGAAAAAATCGATAAAACCGGCGTGTATGAAAGAAACTAAAAATTTTATGGTACAGAGAAAAAATTTGTTTAAAATTATTACTCTCTTCAATAGTTACACATCTCCGTGTTATTTCTCGTTTAGATATATTACATTCTACCCGGCATTATTAATTATTGTGTTCTCCGTTATGTCATCGCAGGAAGATCAAGATTGGGGTTTCGTCGCAATGGTTATCGATCGCCTCTTTCTGTGGATATTCTCAATAGCTTCAATAGCCGGAACCTTCGCTATTCTATGCGAAGCACCGGCACTCTACGATGACACGAAACCGATCGATACGGAATATTCCAATGTTGCTCAACAGCAATTTCTCCCACCCGGTCAGGAGTTATTGAAGACTATCGTATAGTAGATGTATCGTATTCGTTAGGACACGCGCGATGTGTTTCTAATGTATTATCAACATGAAAGGGAAGCAGCGAACTGTCTTTCCGAGTATAGCAAAGTTGTGATAGGTCATGGCCGTGGAACCGAAGAAACATCTCCAAATGCGAAACGTAGTTCGCAATCGTTCATTATATATATATATATAACGATTCGTACTCGAATATTCAAATTATATCTAGATAAATTACGATCTTCAATTTTAAGACGTATATATGGAATATAGTTAATGCTAGTATATATTCGGTTCTAGGAACTGGCCTAATGATATAAACGTGATTAATTCCGAAACTGACAATTCGCTAGCTTGCCTCGTGAGCGATGATTACAACACGATTATATTCCCGAAAGAAATTGTTTTTGTATCTACTATTATACGCGCAAATAGTGCGCGACTCGTTCTTTGATAATAACGTCTATTGATGTTCGCAATGTTACAGCAGAAGACTTCACGATAGATATTATTTGTAAAATTTTTGGTAACGTTAGTTACACAGACGATATTGTATAACGGTGATATCTTATCCGCACACCAAAATCTAACTATGTATAAGATAATTTTCATGCTCCAATTAATATCTTCCTAAAGAGCAATCGATTCATATATGTAGCGTAGTTTTTCGATAAATTATAAACAGGACTTTTTTTATTACGAGACATATATGTGTGTGTGTGTGTGTGTGTGTGTGTGTGTGTGTGTGTGTATATGTATATATACACTCAAATTTGTTCGATATACTGATGTGCACATTGAAAGCTAAAATAAAAGTTTTAAAAATTAAACCTTAATTAAGTCTTTCTTTAATTAAATATAAACACGTGATATATACATCTTAATCTGATAAATATAAACGCATTTGTAACTGAATGTTTTTTTATTTCCTACATTATACAAAAGTTATATGATACAATACTTGCATCAATATGTGCGAAATAAACGTAAAATAGATAAGAAAAAACACATTTTTACGCAGACTAGTATAATATCTTATTATTAATGCCTAAATTTAAAATTATATACTTGTTTATGAGTTAAATAAAAGAATTAGAACAGTGAAAGATTTCAGTCGAAAACAAATGTAGAAATATGCTACACGTTAATTAAAACTAAAGAACATACCGAAAATCAAAATCTGTAAATTAATAAAAATTATTTCATCAAAAATAGAAAATTGATAAAAATCGTGACTCAATTATTGTTTTAATTATTTATTAAAAACCCAATACAAATTTTTAAAAATCAAATGCTCTCAGATTTAATTACTTAATTTTTTACTAATTATTTATTTAATTATGTAATTAAAGAATCGCACTGACTTGTAAAAACATTCGATTTCTAATTTATATTAGAATTGCACTGGAAAAAAATGTTAGAATAGCAATAGAAGAACCCTAAAAATAAGGAGTTTTATAGAAACATTATAAAAGAATTCGTTAACAAGTGAATAAAAACAAGAAATTATTAATTGAGGATGATCATAATTATACACGAAGATACTAGAAAACGGGTTCATTTAGGACAGTACAGCTCCCTGAGTTGTTCCGATCTACACAAGACCAGATTTAATAAGGATATTAATTGAATTTAAAAAGAAAAACAGGGTTTAAAAAGAAAAACTTGATTACATAGATCGAGGAAGAGGAACGAAAAAAATGCTTCGTTATTACTATTCTATCTTACATTTCTACAAAAACTTTAATTTTTCACTGTCAAACATTTCTTGTGAATTCTCTGGTATTTTCCAGTACTACATATTCAAGTAACAAGGTTCTTCTTAAAGGACTCGCTGAATAAACAAGAATAATAATTATAATTACTTACTCTTACTATATTATGTATACCGTGCTATTTACTGCTCTCGTATTCTGGCACTATAGAAGACATAATTTTTAACAAATGCATCGCAACGAATAATAAAACGTACGTAAGCTACTATTTAATATAAGGTAATTCAATAAAATCAAAATACATCCTGAAAATATAAGAAAAGACATGCTGTGAAAATTGCATCGTATAAAATGGTTTCACAAAGTTATTATTTGATACATAATCTATTTAAAATTATAAGATTATTTCTTTGAAACTGAAATAAAAATAAATATTATTTGGTGAATAAATTTTAAATTTCAAAAAATAATTGATTAAATATGTTTTGAATCGTATGATTAATTAATTTACCTGTAATTATATACAACTCCTGTTATTGGTCATTAATTGCTAAACATTTAACTAAGTATGAAAGTTATTAACAATGATTGATATGAAGATAACAGAAAAATAGATATAAAAAAATACAGTTATATATAGAAATTCACAAATTATAAAATGGTTAAATATATATATATCCATTTTATAATTTGTAAATTTCTACAAAGCAGTGTTCCTCAATTAATAAAGCATTGCTCATTTTATAAGGTTTGTAAAATGTTATCGCTAGAAAATAATTTTTAAAAAATCAACAAGTATTTCGTAAAAAACTTTCTTTAGAATTCTTGTTGAATGTTATATTATAATTCTAAACCGTAATACTAATTTAATACTGCTTGAGAAACAAATTTTTTTTCTGTAACTATGAAACTTTAAAAAAATAAAAGATAAGTATAAAATGAGAAATTCAAATCATTGAGAAATACTATATTTTTGGAACTTTTCTTCATCAAACTCGCTCGTTGTGGAATGTTATCTGTTTGGCTATCTGGTATATAGGCAAAATTATGTCATAATGTGATATGTAAAATAAGAGCAATAATGCACAGGTCAATTTTTTCCCCTTATTCAACTTATCATAGATTTTGAAATTTGTAATCGATAAGTGCATACATCACAATCATTGACATTTCAATAAGGCTTTACGCCATTATAAATTTGTGTGCCTACAGTACAAATATACCTCTGCAGTCTTAATATAAATATATCATTAAAATCAAATTAAATAATAAAGTCATAGACTTATTATATCTTCACAATGTCTTCACAGACAGGAAGAATTATCAAGAACATATTATTACCATTGCAATTTAGAATATAAAGCTATTATACATATAACTTGTAGTTTCATATACCGATGACTATTCTTAAATGTAAATACTGTATAATCGATTAACAAATGGAAAAAAAGGCAAAAGATAAAAGACAAAATATTTAAAAAATTTGTTCATAAAATGTTAATTTTATAAACAATCTTGAATAAAGAAATTAACATTTTATAAAAAAAAATAAAAAAATATATATATAAATTTTCAAAAAAGCCTGGAAAATCTATCAATAATTAATATAACATTTAAATTGTATATTGATTTTTTTTCTAAAAAAGATTTTTCAGTAAAACGTGGAAGACACTGCTAGATTTCTGAAGTATTATAAGAGAACAAAAGACGAAAAGTTTGAAAAGTTTATGGATCCATTGATATCACATGATAAAATAGTAAATAAAATTAAAACTTAAATGATAAGCCAAAGAAAGTTCGGTCCGGCACCAAGAAATTATATTATTCAAGATTAAACTTTTCAATCTAACTTGGGATAAAGAAAATACACATTGGATTATGCCGCAATGACATGAAACTTACTTTGTAAAAATTTCTCTTCTGCTGCCCTAGGTGCTTATCAGTTTTGTTTCCATAATATTGTTTGAGTGATATAATTTTTTAATAAAAAATAAAACATAACTTACATGCCTTTATCCTAGAGGTTTGCAAATCTTTTTTCATTATACGCAAAAATATATACTCTTTTTTTTTATGCTATTTTTTTATCTTATATATATTCGGCTAAATTCGCAGAGGCACGCTTAAATATACACGCTTGTGCTCCCGCATATCAAGTTTCGTAGAGAAAAAATTAGATTATATTTTTTGTAAATACTATTCTTCGTAAAGTATTTGGTAATACAAAAATAAAAATACACGAGAGTATTACTTTGGACACAAAACAAGACGATTTCCATGGTTAACGTTATTTTCTGTTCTTCGTTTTGTTTATAATCATAAGATTATCATAATAATTGAATTCATTACACACACATATATATACATATATATGTATGTATGCATAACTTTACTACTATGTCATAGTACTTAAACGATATTCTCGAAACATGAGAAAAATCGGTTCAAATATATGCTTAACGTAAAATAATGAAAGTGTCCTAAAGTGTTGTTTATTGTATCCAACTTTCCAACAATAAAATCGCACATATATATATATATATATATATATATATATATATATATATATATATATATAAAATTCTTATTTTATATTGAAAATTTAAGAGCTGCACATTGAGACTTCTACATAATATACTAGACCGATAATGGTAATGTTTAAAATAAAGTTTAACTCCTTATTTAAACGAGTTTCATTATAAAATTACGCAAATTTTTTATTTAAATATTGAAAAATATTAATCATATATATATATATATATATATATATATATAACATTTATGAAAATAGGATTAAATGGAAAGATAATGAGAATTTCATCATGTTTAGGCCTGTATTCATAGTCGATTCTTATATTAAAAATCGTCTTAAGTATCATCTTAAGATATCATCAACTAATCAGAGAACCATATTAGCATCTTAAGATGTTACCCAAGGCGATTTTAAAATAAGAATCGAGCATAAATACGGGCTTTAAAAAGACAAAAAAGTAAAGTCACATAAATAAGCAAAACGTTAATTAACATTTCTTTTTTGTTAAATTCTCCACGCACAAGAAATTTATATCTCGTCTCTAAAAAGAAAAAAATATAGATTTTCTTCACATGTAAAGAAGACCTGTCTTTGCGAAATGTATTTGCAATTCTTTCTTTATAAATCGCACTTTGTATCACTTCTTGCTTTACAATTGCACATTGTAAAATATATGTATACAATCTAGTATATTATTATATAAGTCTGTGATATTCATGATATCATTGTCACTTTTATTTGTCATACGATCTAGATGTTATATACTCGTCTATATCTATAGTGCATATGACGCATTAGATCAAACAGGACTTGACTTGAATAAATCATCATTATTATAATACAATAATCTTTTCAAGTCTGAAGCAAGCGTGTATCTGTCAAATGTATGTCAATATGTAACTCACATTCTCAACAATCCTTCCTTCCTGGCCTTAATGTGCGATAAGCAAAGGGATATGGAGCAGCTCTTTATAGAATTGTGGAGATCTCGATACGCGGGAGGTTGGAACTTATATGTATGCACGCATGCAATTTTAAAATCAACCTTTCCACGTGCCAATGTAACTTTTGCAGTTTGGACAGTAATGATGAACGCTCATAAAAGCGTTCATACAATATGGCAGGCATGAGCAGAGGCAGCATCTGAAACAAGAAAACAACAAATCTATTTAAAATTAAAGCTTTATAAAAAAGCTTTATTTATATAACAAATAATTTCTTTACAAAATGCAATATTTTATAAGTAATTATATAATTATATACAAATTAATAATTATTAATTTGAGAATAATTTGGGTTTCGGTAATTAATAAATATTTAAAAATAAATTTAGATTTCTATTTCTAAACAAATAAAAAAAATATATAAATTAAAAAAAATGTATACATTATAATCAAAGTAATGAGAAACTTCAATAGCAGATGTGATTAATATATGTATTATAATATCGTAAGTGCGAATTACAAATATGTACAATGCAAGTTTCATCACTCACCCAAGTAAGCAAAGTACGATGCAACAAATGTGAGCGCTCGGCTGATGATCCGACATTGTGGTAGTTTTGATATCGGCGCCACATGTCGGACAGGACATTTTCACTGCGTTCGGCCCGAGGGCATAAACTATATGATGTTGAACGACCCGTACGTGTTCCGGCTGTGTTACGGGATTCAACTCGGCATTGAAACGCGGTTGCAATGTGGATTGGCTCGAACCCGGGTGAAGTGATGGCGTAGGCATCGTCGTTTGATTTAGTGGCTGAATGTCTAAAATTGAATAAAATTTATATAAGATTTACTCTCTATCCTATATATACATAACATATGTACATAACATTTTCCTTTTATCATTAGAAAAAAACTAAAAATGTAACAATTTTTATATAATAGAAATAAATAAAAAAATATATACACACAAATGTGATAAACAAATTTTCAGATAATTCCCCAACTTTTAATTAAATCCGTTTTGTATATCAAGATATAACTTACATGGCATAGGCATTTGTACTGATGCGTGTCCCACAGGATATGGTGCGGGAACAACTGGAGGATGCGTGGGTGCTCCTCCTGTATTAGCTATGGCTTCCTCGTAAGACGGCGGAGCCGTTGGCAGGGGAGCGGAAGATTGGGCACCAAAACCTATGTTCTTTTCCATTTTTTTCTGGAAAAAAAAAGAAAGTTTCAGTCAATGTAATATTTTATTCAAAAAATATTTTAGTAATACACATAAAATACCAAAGTTATATAAAATTATTTTTCTTTATAACGTTAAAAAAATTCTCGAATTTTTACAAGTATATTTTCTTACACTTTATATTTTCTCTTTGTCATTGTAATTAATATATATAAATAACAATCTTTCTACTTATTATAATTTTATAATTTCACGATTCGTTCTTATATAATTATAATAAATGGAAAATAATAAAACAATCTATTTTTTGTTAGTTTGTTACTCGGTTTGTTATATGTTCCAAAAAAGAAAAACATAATAAAAATTGTATTAACATATTTGTCTCTTATTAATGTCTATAGTTTGCAATAAAATGCCACGCAAGAGCTACAGAAACATGTTATGACTTTATTCGCAAAAACTGAACGAGATTATCAAGTGTGACGGTCGTAATTTCTTTCTTGTACAAAATACATTTCTTTTTCTTGCATATAAAATTAGCATTGATAGGT
This sequence comes from Solenopsis invicta, assembly GCF_016802725.1. Classification (NCBI taxonomy): domain Eukaryota; kingdom Metazoa; phylum Arthropoda; class Insecta; order Hymenoptera; family Formicidae; genus Solenopsis; species Solenopsis invicta. The sequence goes on from NC_052669.1 coordinate 25,559,981, forward strand.
TCAAACAAGTTTCTTAGAAATCTATAAATGAGGAAATAATATATATTTTGCAGTATTTTATCATCTTACACATGCGTTTATGTAAATAACACGATAATATCACAAGGTCAAACCATCATCGCGTGATCTAAAATATGCTTATAATTATTGCAATACTATCATGATGCCGCTAGAAAGATATATTATTGAAGATTAACAAATCTTTTTGTGTGATAGTCACAATGTTAAATATCTTTAAATATTGAGAAAACAATATATCTATTATTTACTTTTCAAAATATAAATTTTAACAAACTTTCAAATCCAAGGGAAGAGATTCTCGGCACTTTAATTTTCAGTAGGATTTAGATATATTACATCAATAAACTATCTGTGTAGAGCATACAAAAAGAGAAACATGAGAAATTGTGAGATGTTTAGATGAAAGATCACGGAATGTAACGAGACGCGCAATAACATTTAAATGTAAATAACGAATGAGCAATTTATGTGCTGGCGCGCGAATAGAAAGTTGGGCGGATGTTAAGTAACGGAGACACGATATATATTTGCCAGCGGAGCCGTGCATAGAAAGTTTAGAATCCCGAGTGCATGCTAGTGCCTCGTAATACTTTGAACGGATTACGATGTCTTGCCTTAAAGCCTATATTATACAAAAGAGCAAATACATTTACGCGCTTGAATAAACGTGATCTATATTAGCATGATGCTATAATCGGCTAGACTATATAAAGAGAATTTCCACTGTTCTCTATCAGTAAATTTCTTCAACTTTAAAACTGACTAACCATTAACCAACGTAAATCTTTTAATAGTTAAAAAAATACAACAGTTCCATAATATATATATATTATTAATTGAGAGTGCTAGCAATATCTAAGAAAAAAAAGGGGAAAAGTATCTTTTTCACAAAAAAAGTAACAAAATGGACAATAAATAAAATACACGGTAGTGTCGTTTAATTATTACTTTGATCGTATTCAATACATAAACAAAATTAAAAACAATTTAAACACGCATTTATTCACACATACCTTATTTTTTGATATCACATTTAGTATCAAGGAAGTTTTTGCTTAAAATACCTTAAAAATAAATACAATCTAATATGTATTTTATGTACTAGACATGAAAATCTAATACACATCCTAGAATACAGTTCTTTGGTATCATATTTCATCTTAAAAAAAAATAAAAAAAACAATAAAATTTAATAAATCATATTTTAACAAAATAAAATAACTTATTATATATTGTAAAAATAATCATTTACGTTTTCTCTAGGCAGAATTATCAGGTACATGCATATCATTGTTAGTTACAATATCATTTTCAATTCAAGCCTTCTTGAAAAAACTAGCTATAAGAGTAGTTTTACACGTTTTTAATTTTTTATGTAGTGGCTCAACCTGAGAATTATCCAAATTTGATTTTGCCTGAGCTCCTTCAAGCAATCCGTGAGCAATTTGTAATTTTTGAAAGTCTTTTTCTTTTTCCTTTACAGCATTTTTAGCCTATTAATTCCCTCTTCTAGTAGTTTTTCTCTAGCCTTTTATTGTTATCATTTTCTTGATTCACTTCTTTACATTGAGCCTCAAGTACAGAGATGTTATTTCTCTTTCTTATCTGGTCTTTCATAAGCTGTTTCTGCATTTTTTGTAATAAGTTGTTTCGTGATGAGAACTCGATCGAGTTTATTATATTTTTTCAAACCATCTTTAATTATCATTCTGGCCTTGAGTATCTTTATTGACATTAAGACTCTTTTTTCTGTCAATTGATTACCAGAATCACTAAAAGGTCTCTCTACATTAACACTACCATGTACAAGACTCAAACTAACTTTCACAATTTTCGTTACTAATGGAAATTTCGGTTCTTCCATTAAGTTTTTTATACCAAATTTTTTTTTTCAGTGATGATCTATTCGCTCATGTTCAGCAAGCTGGCACATCTTCATGCTGAAGAATAAGTTATTCATCTAAGAGATGAGTTTCAGAAATCCCTAGTGGAAGGACTCGATTGATTTTTGCGATACTAAATATAAAACTAGTTTCAGGTTTCTTCAACTTATGAGGTTGAAGAAACCAAAAATGTTTAGCTGTCTCAAATTTTAAAATAGGTTTTGGATGTTCAGCAGCTGCTTTGTAAAGCTGATAAAAAAGGGACTAAAAATGAAAAAAGAGACTCGATAGCATCCCTGATTAAAGCAAAATTTCAAATAGCTTCCTTACATTTATTTACGTATAATTCTTTTAGAAAATATCTTGGGAGAAACTCTCTTACAAAAGGATAGTTTCTTTATCTCTTGTATTTTTGCCTAGCGAAATAAATTGTTTCAATCTCCGTTTCCGTGTTATTCAATGCTTCCGCTAGGAAATGAAAACCTACGCAGGCCATTAATAAAAAGTCAGATTTTAAGAGAAGCTTTCATGAAATCGTAATCGCTTTTAATTAACAGCGAATGCAAACGTACGAGGCAAAACGCAAGCTTATATTATCTGTTACAGATCATTCCTTGAAAAGTTTCCGCAGTGTGATTTCTCCGGATCTTCTATTATACGCTCGCTTCAGATCAGATAAACAGAATAATAAATTAGAATAATAGAATAATGAACAACGCGGATATAAAAAAAGTGAATATTCTCATTACTTGTTTTAAATTAAGCAATAATAATGCAAAATTATATGATGGTTATATAATGTATTTACATTTATTTAAATGTTTTTCCTTAAAAATTCTACAAAATTATTAATGTTATTTGTAGTCTTTTATTACTAAATTTTTTAAAAATAATTTGTTGTGAAAATTATTATATTTGAAATATTTTATATACATATGTATAAAAGCCATTCCATATGTAACATAAAAAAAATTTAATAAAAATTAAATATATAAACATTCTTTAAAGAAAATCTAAAACACATATTTAAATAATTATAAAGCATTACTACAATATTTAAAAAGCCTTACTTGCAATTTTATTTTTGAAACTCATCTTATTTTATTATCTAAAACCACTATTTAAATTTCTTGCTAAACATTCTATATATGAATTAAATAGATGTATAATTGATTACCATTTTACATGATAAAAGCTTTCTTATATCTCTCTTATCTTTCATCACTTTTATCAAAATTATTTCTTAATTAATTTTTTTTTTAATAACTTTTTATAACATCTGCATATATGGATTATGTATGTATAAAATATTCCAAGAGTGAAATGCAAATATCACAAAAAATTATTTTAGAAAAACTTGAAAAATGTTACAAATAATTTTATAGAATATTATGAGGAAAAAGAATTAAACTTGAATGATAAGTGCAGCTTATTTTTTGTGTAAGCTTAATTAATGTTATCTGAATTATTAACGGTTATCTGACCCTCAGACATGAGTCATCCGAAATTTTGATAAAAGTTTAAAAAAGTTAAAATTGTTTCAAACTTTAAATTCTTATTTTCATAAACATCGACACTTTTAACAACAAGAAACAAGTATATTTATATCAAAATTGATCAAAGGCAAAAATTCACCTTTACAAGTTATTGGCAATAAAATTTTAATTACGAGCGCATACAGAGATGTTCGTAAATAATTCATGTGCACATTTTAATGCGTGCAATTCCTTCAAAATTCACACAAAACAGAATTCAAGATAATCGCATTTAAACAAATCGGCTAACTAATGTGATCAATCAATTCTCTCTCCGTTCGAAATCTCAGAGCGATTTCTAGCATCGTGTATACAAAGGTTAACGCACATTGACGCACGAGCTCACGCGTGTCTCGATCGTAATGTTAACAAAATGATAATGAGCGATGCGCAAAAAGGGAAAAAAAAAAGTCCGCCGCGGCAAGAAGACGCTTTATTGCGTTCGCAGAAAGACTGAGGAGACAATGTACATACAAAAACGTACTCAGCGTGTGTCCTGCAGGCGAATTAAGCAATCGTCCACGTAATCGTTGACGAATTAGGTTATCGTCTCTCGGCTCGGTTGGGCGTGAAACACGGTGGCCAGATGACAAACACAGCACGAAACGCGCGTCACAGAAAACTGTTAGGAGGGCACGTCGTGGCTGGTCGTGACTCCCAACGTGGTCACTCGCGCGTTATTCCTCGCGTATCGCAGAACGAGAGCGAAAGGAAAACGCGCGGTGGACTTTGCGAAGAGAAACCAGAAACCGTCGCGTTGTACATACGTCATACGTCACGATTGGAACGGCCCGGCCGACAATTCGTACGAAACTGACATCTTGCGAGCGCTCGCGAAATTAGCAGCTCAATAGGTCGAACTGATGATAACGATACCGACTGTACTATGCGAATTAAACAAGTTTTTTTTAATTTCAATAAAAAAGAAAAAAAATCATATCAGCTAAAATTTAAAACCTGGGCTGGCTATTCTCAGACTTCTTTTCTTTCTTTCGATTTTCTCATAAAATCTATCCTATCCAAATTTTTTTGGTGTGTACTTTTATTTTATAAAAGGATTTTGTGATCTGTCAAACCAATTCGAAAATTAATTTATTCTATAATGCGATCGGTTTTTAGGATCCTCTTAAAATGGTAATAACTTTTACCTTAATTTTAAATAATTTAATTTTTAACTTCAACTCGTTATTTTTGAAACATATAAACTTCAATTTATTAACTTTTTCCTTAAGTTGAATATTTAGCCAAGTAAAAAAAATTATTAAAAAAATACATTCTCACGTAAAAAAATATTACTTTGTTATTTTATATAAACTTAATTTACAAATATTAAATTTGATGAGCCATGTTATAATTGTTTTGAGTAATCTAACTTCAAAAACTTAATAAATTTCTAATACGAATAATGCTTTTCAAAACAAACTTTTAACTTAATTTAATTTTAACGTAATTTTGAACATAACTAAATTGTTTTTATAGGCTATTAACTTTGACTTATTGTAGTTTAAAAAATACATTAACTTATCCAAGCCTGTATACAATCAATTTATAGTGGATACCAAATGAAATAAGACTTCTTTGTATTGTAAAATAACATTTATATAATCTATATGTTAATTAGAGAAAAATTACTGCAGATTTAATTTTGAATTAGTATGGATATTATATTTAAAAAATATTAAATTACGACTCTAATAATATTACAAAATTAATATTATTAAAAGTCTTGTATTCTCGGTTTTCTAGCCATCCTTGTTCTTTGTTCTGCCACTTGTAATGGTGACGATATCAAGCCAACTAAAGTGCAATCAGCTTCCAGAAGAGTTATATCTGTGACAGCACCTAAGAATCTGGAAGAAAGTTCCAAATCCTTTATCCTTAACCGAACTTTAGATCCTCTCACATAATATCTAAAATACAGAACAAAATATAAATGAATATTGTTCCAAATAATATTCATTAATATATTAAATATAGCACGTCATTAAACACACAAGATATATTTTAAGAAAAAGATTTAGAGTTACATACTGTCCATTCTTGATAGGTTTTTGACAAACACAGTGAAACTTCCATCCAAAATCGATGTACAAGTCATCGCCAACCACATGAAATATCTCACCAGTTACGATTTTCCCTTCGGGGTCGCCCAACTAAAGTAAAATTGTGTATTTTATAAAGAACAGTCGACAAATACCTGCATAGTTATATGCATTGTGAGGTGATATTTACATCGACAAACTTTGAATTTCGAACCAAGGAAGCAAACGTCCGCGGCGTTTCTGGCTTTTTATCGTCAATGTGTGAGAACTTTTTGTAACTTTGCGCAAAGCCGCTCAATTTTGCTTCAGATTCCGATGCTTCTGCGTTTTCTTTCGTTTGCGTTACAACTTGCTGCTTCTCGATGCCGTGCTCCACAGTCTTCGAGTGCGAATCGTTGCTTTGCTCTTCTGAATTCTTATTTGTACAGAAACTTCTCGTGCACAAGAAATTCACTCTCAAAACACTCAGAGATCGTAAATACGTTAATGTTTTCTCGAGACGGTGTATCTTATTCATGATGACAATAAAAGTCCTGTTTTGTATGGTCACACTCACTCACAGTCATTAACTTTTAGGTTATGACAGAAATTAAGGTTATGTAGAGCCTATTGCGGATCACGCCGAACCATACACATGCGTCCATGTGCAGGACATGCGAATCCTATTATTTCGGAAAAGTCGTCATGATTGAAAATTACGAATTGATTTCAGAATTAGAACTGTGTTAAAAGAAGAATTTTTACTCTACGGTAAAAATTATTAGAAATATCTATAGTTATTAGAGGTATTATAAAAAATAATTTATTTAAACTATTAATAACATTGTTAATCTTCTTTTCACTAAATTGAAGGATTTATTGTTATGTAAGTTGTATTGCAATATATATATTAAACAATTTATGTAATTTTATATTATTTGATATTCCAGGTTATCTTAAAGAAAGACTGAAGCAATAATGTTATCTTTTGTAATATTAGGTATTATAAGCAGAAACATTTCTGTTCCTGTAGATCACTAATTAAGTCGATAGAGGATAGTGGACAACGAGATAGAAAAGCTTATAGCTATGTTGGAGAATAAATTAGATAGAATATCCATTACAATGGATACACATCTACAACAAATACAGGGTGGAATACATCATGGCAAAGACAAAAAATAAAATTTTAAACTCAAAGTTTAATTAACTTTGCAGATATGTATTTACATAGATTATATTAACACTAGTTTATAAATTATAGTAAGAATTGTATATTTACTAGTAAACAGTTTCTTTGTGCAAACACTATTAGTCAATCTAACAAAAAAGAAATACAGTATTATTAGCATAATTAATATATGGAACTAAAGTAGTGGTTCGAATTAATGTGTTTAATGTGTATTGCGCTCATTCAATCAGTAATTTCAACTATATATCTTTTTGTAAAAGCTGTGTCACCTTTTAATATTAATTATAATAAATGTAAAAGAACTTAAAAAAAATTATCTCTAAAATGAATGTAAAAACAAAAATAATTTACAAAATTTTTTATTTTATGTATGTATACGACATAGAACTCAGATTTTGTGTACGAGTTTGCGTACAACTCTAAATAAGTTTTAAATTTTCGAGAGTGATGGGTTAGTTGAGAAAGTTTAACGGAGTTTAAGCGTCAACTTCGCGTTTGCTCCGGATCGATTTTACTCGAAGTAATTTTACTCGAAGTAAAGAAGTCTGAGAGAATGGCCATGCTCATGATTTAGCTGATATAGCACCATCTCTACAACGTGGACATACACTACGATGCCAATGTAGTACGCGGGTACACGAACTTGAAATTTTTCTTATCCTAATGGCTTTCGCGCAATTCATTCGTCTTGTGATTTATACGAGCGTAATCGGGACGAGACGCGAATACCGAATTGTAGAGACGAATAAACAAAATAGGTACAGATAAATTGACTCACCATTCGCCGTTGGTTGCTCCGTCCAGCTCTGACTCGTAGTCTCGGCCGCAGTTCTCAAACGTTCGAGTCCGTCCAAGATCGTCCTCACGACGATTCGTCTCAATTCACACTTGGCATGATCCTTCGTTTTCGGCACTTTCGAAACACTCCTGGTACTCACACGCGTCTGAAACTCGGGATACGAGGCAAGGGAGAAAATGCGAACATGCGAAAGACGATTGAATGCGACACGACTTCGCTCCATGCATCATATCCGATACGACGGATGTTGGCACGAACACCCGATACGTCACTTTATTTTCGAAACTCCATGGTATGTACTCTCAACATTCATTCGTGTCATACATGTATGTACATGCATACAACATACATACGGGACGACGAGGATGCGAATTGAAATGCGCCGCAACGCGCCACGATCTTCCGCCGTCCTATTTATAGATATCTGTGACCTGATCTAACCGACCGACTGCTGCTACTGCCGACAGTGCCGACTGCGTACCACTGCGTACTGCGTAGCGGCGGCGATAGCGGCGCGCAGGCGCCAGTCACGTGAGTCATACGTCACGCCGCTACGCAGTGCCAGCAGTCGGTCGGTTAGGGAGCATGATGGAAGGTCGTGGCGTATTTCAGCTCGCAGCTTCGTCGTCTCCTGCAAGTTTTTTACGCGAGCGAGTGTTTCGAGAGTCCCGAAATTGAATGGGAGTATCGGGCTTTTGTCAACACCCGTCTGACCCGTCGCCGCGTCGTGTCGTGTCGGATACGAGCCATGGTATGTGAAGTCGTGTTTCGCATTCTCTCCATTGTCTCCTATCCCGAGTTTGTGAATATTAGAAGTGTGGGAAACGAAGGATCGCGCGTTCGTGCCAAGTGTGAATCGAAACGAATAGTGTCTGTTCTGTCCCTACTATAGGTTTATTCATATACCGCGGTGATACGATATTGCGTATTCAGTTTCTCCTCTATATCACTTTATCGTTCTTGTATTTTGAAGTTCCACGATATGACGTATGACGCTGAATGCCATGAGTGCTGTCACATTCCTGCCATTCGTGGAACGAGTAACGCTTGTAATGTTAAATAGATATCTGTGGTATATCGAGATATCTTATAATTAAGTGCTTCTACGTAATGCGTGGCAAAAATTTGTTATCGGCTTTGATAATGTGATAAGCGAAAGCTATATAAGGCAGATAACAGTCTTACTACTGAATGCGTTTTCGAAAAATACCATTGTTGAAATGTGACAGCTCTTGTTAGTACAATTACTCCGAATTATTATCGCATTTAACAACTTCGTTTACATTCCGTTTTGTTTGCATACCGAATGATAAGGACGTGGAAATTAAATAATCGGGTGTTTGTCTATTTCGATGTAAATTGCAAATCCATTCCTGTGTCCATGTTTGGCAGCATGCTATTGACAAGTAAGTTGAATGTTGAATATAAATGATTGGGTGTATTCGTCATGCTCATATTAGTCATGTTCAAAGAAACAGTGAAATCTTTTGTGAAATTTTGAATAATTTTTTTAATTTGTAGGCAAACGAGTTTTTAAAAGCTTAAAGTTAAAGGCTTTATTCTTATCCAGCGTAAAGTTTTTCATGAAGTCTAGAAATTTTTTTAGTAGTGTTTTAGTAATTGATCTCATTTAGTTTAAATTCTGCTGAATAATCTATTTTGTATTATTATAATTATTAAAATTAACTATTAAATTAAATTAAATTAAAGGTAAATTAAAATTAAGTTATTGATAAATCTATAAATATAATGATTTCATGAATATTATATAATGCTCTATAAGCTTTACCTTGACTTACCGTTCTGACACGTCCTGATAAGTAATGTTTGTTTAGATGGAATTTGCTATGACAACAGTAACAGAAACAAGACTTAATAAGTAAAGAAGGAATAACATTTGACTGCATTTCCCATGGTAACACAAATTATTCTGAATTTTATTGGGAATTTCCACATTTTGATGACCAAGGCTATACATTACTTATCTATATGATATATGTATATAACTATTCTAATAATTTATTCAAATGCTTTATACTCTTTCCATATCAAAGCATATACGTTTATAAATATTTGAATACAAACCCACTAATAAATTATTGGAAGTATTTTCTACTAAATTAAAAAAAAATTAACAAAATAAAATAAAAATGGCAAGTGGGTGGAAAATTTTTGGTTTGTTGATGTACAAGAATTTGATAGTGCGCAAAAGACACTGGCGCATGACGATATTCTTACAAGCTTTAATACCTATTGGATTATTTGCGTTATTGCAAGCTGTGAGAGATTTTACTGCTCAGCCACCAGTTGTGGTAAATCAGAGCACTTACTATCCTGTGTATACACAAGACGAATTAATGCAGAAAATTAATAATGATTTAAACAAAGTGTATTATACACCAAATAATATACGTACACATCAAATCATGGAATCTGTTAGATATTGTCTTAGACTTCTACCGGACAGTAAGTATAAAATGCAGGTTGAGAAATATAGTGTTTTTTTAATAACTTAAATTATATTAATATAATTCTTTCTATTTTCGTATAGACATGATGGGTTTTGCTAATGAGACTGGAATGGTAGAGGATTATATATTTTCTCAAGCAAAAAATCCTATAGTTTCTGTAGTGGCAGTTGTTTTTGAGCAGTATGACAAACCTGCTATAAAATATAAACTAAGACATTCATGGAAAATTCCAAATAATTTGTACCAAACTGTGGCAGATGGTGAACGTATGAGTTCGTCACCTACAATATATTTTGAATTAATGCCATTTACTCAAGTTCAAATATGTTTGGATGAAACACTCATAAAACAAGCAGCACCAGAGTCTAATATAAAGGTACAAATTAAAAAAAAAAACAAATATACAAGGTGTTTACAAAGTCTGTACTCTAGCTTTAGCTTTCAACTCCCATAAAAGAATAGTTCCTGAGTGAATATATATTTTCAGAATTTTGAAATATGGGCGTTTCCAAAATACAAGCAATAAAACAGGCTATATATAGACATCTTATATGAATAATTTATTATTATAATGTTTAAAAACAGATGAACATTTGCATTACATGTAGATAAGCTGATAACATATCACAGGATTATTTTTTATCATTTCTTGATATTTTTCAGTTATCAATACAAAGAATGCCATATCCACCATATATCAGAATAGATGATGCTGATGTAATAGTACGAGAACTAATTTGTGGGATCGCCGTTACAATTTTTGTGATTCCACTTTGCATAGAAGCTAACTATGCAACGAAGGAGAAATTTATTGGTGTAACTGTTAGTACATAGTATTATTTCTTGTCTTTTATGTTCTTAATCACTGTAAAATATTTATTTGTCTGGTTGTTTTCAGGTTTTAATGGCAATGAATGGAGTCAAATTGGCCTACAATTTATTTAGTTGGTTAATTACAGGGCTATTAGTTAGCATTATTTATACAATACCAACTATAATTTTATTTAAAAATACTTTTTCGAATAATGTTGAGGCTTTTTTGGAATATAGCAACGGGTTTATATTTTGGCTCTTATTCACTATGCATATTGCTCATCTTATAACATTTGGCATGCATATTGCAGCATATTTCTCAAAACGTAAATGTCTTTTCGTAAAACAAATTTCCAGTTCCAAGTTATAGTTATAAAACTGTTAATTATATTTTTCCATTCAATAATATAACTGTATATAATACCCTTGTTATTAATATTTTTATAGCGCGATTTGTGATAACTGTCTTAGCTATAATTTATACGGCAGCGCTTTCACTTCAAGAAAATATGATGAGGCAAGAAGTTTTTGGAATTATGTCATATGTTGGTATAATATTTCCAAATATCATGTTTTATAGACTTTTTCAAGAAACAAATGCATACGAAAGTAAATGTATGTAATAATTTTTAACTTATTTGTGTTAATTAGTTATATTAATAGCTTTTTAAAATTTTAAATGAAGTGTGTATATATATATTTCTTTTACTAACAAGTAGTAAGCGTTTCTTTTCTTTTAGTGATTGGTATTCAATGGAGTACTTTGTTTGTTCCTGGGAAAACGGAATTTGGTATTGTAGGAAGTCCAGGTTTTATATTTCTCTTTTCATTCTTGGGTGCTGTGATACATTTTACATTTGCGGTATATATAAATGCTGTACTTCCCGGTAAATATGGAGTCCGAAAGGATCCATTATATTTTTTGAAGGCAAGTTTAAGCAAGAATCATAAATAATATGTTATGTGTTCATTGTGAGATTTTTTTTATATTTATTATATTTTAGTGTTTCAAGAACAATAAAATAATTTTTGATGAAAAAGCTGGTGAATTTGATTATGATAAGGCTAATGAAGATTTTGAACCAGTAATGAGTGGGACACTTACACCTGGAATACAAATACGTGATCTTAAGAAATCTTATACAACATGTTGGTTACGAAAATCTGTAAGTTTGTGTAAAAGAATAAATATCTTATAAATATATTTTTGTCATATTTAAATATTGTTATATTCCAGAAAGTTCATGCTTTAAAAGGAGTATCCGTGGACTTTTATAAAGGACAAATTACTGCTCTGCTTGGACACAATGGGGCAGGCAAAACTACGCTTATGTCTATATTAACAGGTATTTATTTTATATCAAGAGAAGGCTCTTAAAGAGCATATTATTTTAGAAAACACTTATTGTATTTATATTTAATAGGTGTGATAAGCGAAACAGAAGGAAACGTTTTTATAAATGATAAAAATATAAGGATTCACTTGGACAGTATTAGAAATAATTTAGGACTATGCCCTCAGGAAAATATGGTTTTTCCAGATTTGAATGTATTTGAACAAATAGAATTCTTTGGCTTGGTGAGGACAATAACAACTTTTATGGTATAACAATCAAATCAATAATATCAATTAAATATAATTTGTATGTTATGACAGTTGAAAGCTAAAAATAAAACCAGAAACGAAATCAAGGAAAATGTTAATTCCTTGCTTTCTAAATTAAAACTTTCCGAAAAGAAAGATTTTCTACCTAGCAAACTTTCCGGTGGACAACAAAGGAGACTCTGTCTCGGGATGGCACTTATTGGCGATGCTAATGTAAGTTTTGAAAAAAAAAACGTATGTATATGTATTCTATATTGATGTCTCAATAATTCAAGGATTTTTCACTGGCTTTTATCTTTATCTAAATTTAAATAAATTTATATTTAGATTATAATTTTGGATGAACCAACATCAGGAATGGATCCTGAAACCAGAAGAGATACATGGGATATTATATTAGTAAGCAAATTTATAATTTAGTTTCTTATAAAGATGTATATTTTACGATACGTTATTATTATTTTTTTACAGAAACTTAGAGGAGAGAAAACAATACTAATTAGTACACATAATATGGAAGAGGCTGATATACTTGGTGATAGAATTGCGATAATGCATACAGGTCATCTTAGAAGTTATGGCACTGCAATGTTTTTAAAAAAACAGTATGGTATGATTTTAAGCACATTTAAAACGAGATTTATACTCATAATTTAGATATAATTTATAAATTGTAATATTTTTTCTTTAGGTCACGGCCATATCGAAGTTACGTTATCAACAAAATCTTGGTGTAGTCCTGAAAAAGTCATAAGTAAATTTGATGATAGAACACAACAGCTTAGCGTTGACAGTGAAAAGATTGTATTGAATGTACCATATACTGACTCTTTATCACAATCACTAGACAAAGTAGAAAGCGAAAAGAAAGAATTAGGAGTTACTGGAATAAGCGTATCATTGATTACTTTGGAACAAGTATTTTTGCAGTATGTTCGTTGAAATACGTTTTGTATCATTATTTTATTTTTATTTTCTTACGTTGCTATTTGTCGTAGGATCGTGAAGAAGGAAGACAGTGGGACACACCTTAATGAATTATTTACTGCACCACTACAGAAAATTACAGGCAGTGAACTATGCATGCAATCAATATTTGCATTATTTTGCAAGAAATTTGCATATACGAGAAAGAATCTAGTTGACTTACTGTTGATTGTGCGTATTTCTTCCTATAATTGCTTTACAAATATGTTACTAAGTATTATATTTGCATCGTATCTTGCAGATATCTTTTTTCATAATATTTTGAAATCGAAAAGTTTCTTCTATCTATTTGTTATTAACATTTTTAGCTACTTCTTCCTATCTTGTCGGTGCTTATAATGGCCATAAGTTACAATGTACCAAGCGATAATACAAATATTGTTCCTTTAAAGCTTGATATGTATAGATATCCTAAAACTTTATATTCGTCGAGCAACGAACTGATTGGTAAGAAATACAGAGATTTTGTTCAGAATTTTGGTGAAGTTAAACGTGTAGCTTCGGATACAAGTGTTACAAATGGTAAGTATATTATGTGAAATATGGTAATAAATTTATTCAAACAATAATTTCATTATTTATTATTTTTTTTAGCTCTTTTGAATTCTTCTATGGAGAACATTGTGGAATATCGAAATAATCTTATCGTATCTGCCGAATTTAATGGCACTGAAGGCAACACGACATGGGCTAACGGTTTTTATTCTGGCTTAGCAATTCACAGTGTGCCCTTAACAGTGAATCTCTTAAGTAATGCGTTCATGAAGGATCTCGCTGGCGATCAATATTCTATTGCTGTGTCTAGGCAGCAATTACCAAATACGTTATCTTCGACCATGATAGTACCGGAAGCAGAATCGATTTCGCGCGTTTTGATATTCTGTTCGTTCTTCTTTCCCACTGTGGCACTTTTTGTAGCGCATCCCTTGCAAGAAACAGCGACAAAAGTGAAGCAACTCCAACGTATGACCGGTATCACGTCGATATCATACTGGAGTACAATGCTCACTTTTGATTTTCTGATATTTACGTTGTCTGTATTAATAATTACTTCAGCGTTGTATATTATGGATATTATACTCGATGTTCGCCTATATTATGGAACAGAGATATGTAAGTCTTGATTTTAAAATGTGTTTAATATTAATATATTTTTTAATCTTGATAAATTTATTTCTTTTTTTGGTTTACAGTGTGCACAATATTGATTCTGGAATTGTTCGGTATTAATGTTTTACTTTTTGTGTATCTATTCAGCTTTATGAACAAATCAAGGAATACTGTAACAACTATTGTGGGTATTGCACCTTTTGGCTTTGGTGAGTTTGTTGCAATATTTGTTCTTAAAGATATTAAAAAAAATTCATTAAATATATGAATTGAGAAATAAATTGAATATTCTATTAACAAATGCAAATAAGTTATTATGTATAAGGAGGAGTAATAAACTGAAAAATTATTTTAGTTGTAATACAATATCTTCTACATGAAGTAATACACAGTTTTGATTACCTTAATCCACTACATATTCTACAAAAGAGAATCTTCCGTCTAATTCCATATGTAAGCTTGTTCCACGGTCAAATATCTTTCTTAAACATAGCAGTGCAAAATGCAAGGTGTCGTCGTCTACCAAATACACTTCATGCTGTAGTTTGTTTTGCAGCTAATGATCCTTGTTGTGGTAAGATTGTGCGATATTTATATCAAGTGTTACTTTAAATCCGGATTGTGCCATTTATATTGTACTTATTTTAAGCGTAAACGCACAATCCTGGTTCATATTATTATTAATGATAGAATTTATAATTTTTTTTATTATAATTCTTTTTAGGCTTGGATTGCAAGGACGGATCGTGCAAAAATCAACTTTCTTACTTTCGAGACTTTACAGAGGATATGAATTTCGAAGAAAGTATAGTATATCTGGCTTTAACACCAATTCTATATTTTATTCTATTAATTGTATTGGAAGAAAAGCTGTTTTCGAAATTATTTATGAAGATAGTTGGAACGAAACTAAGAAAGGAACAAGACATAATGGATGATCAAGTGAAGAAGGAGAAACTTACAGTAGCGATGGAAATTAATAAAATTAACAACCAAAGTAAGAAATAATTTTTAGTATCTTCCAATAAATAAGATATATAAGTTAAATTTATAGAGAAATTAAATTTACATATTTTGTAATTTATATAAAACATGTATAAGCATATAATTACACATGACTTTAGGTGCAGGTGGAAAATTTACGAAAGAAGAACCAAAAACAAATTCCCCGGAGACTACTAATATCGAATTGTTACATAGTCCAATAAGTGACAGCAACAGTCTTTTCTTAGTATATGAATTAAGTAAATATTATGGGAAGTTAATGGCCGTAAAAGAAATCAGTTTTCAAGTAAAACCACGCGAATGTTTCGGTTTACTTGGTGTAAATGGCGCCGGAAAGAGTACAACTTTCAGGATACTGACTGGTGAAGAAATGTCTAATAGTGGCCTAATGTACTTAAGACAAGCGGAAATCCATTCAGACAAGACAAAGGTAATAATTTATATAGTAATTTAATTTTTTGTGCTATATCATCTATAGCATTAGTAAATTTTATTTTGCAGTATCTTTCTGAAATGGGATATTGTCCACAAACTGATGCTTTAATACCCTCCTTAAACACTTTTGATCATTTACGACTGTTTGCTCGTCTTCGCGGTATACCAAAATCCAACGTAGAGTTGGAAGTTAATAAATGGATTAATAGACTGAGTAAGTGAAGAGAGATAGAATGTTAAAGAGAGTACATGTAAAAATAGTGCATATGAATATATAATTATATTTTTTTAGATTTAACTGCCTGCATGAAGCAACCAAGCGGTACTTATAGCGGTGGCAATAAAAGACGCTTAAACATCGCGATGGCTCTCATCGGTAATCCTACTCTCGTTCTTTTGGATGAGCCCACAACCGGTGTCGATCCCGCAGCTAGAAGATCGCTTTGGAATACTTTGCAATTATGTCAAGCAGCAGGGCAAGCTATTATACTCACATCTCACAGGTATCTTTTAGAGTTCAAGTATTTAATATGTTTTCCATTAAGATTTTAATAATTAATTTTATTCAAAACTTTATTTTGTTCAACAGCATGGAAGAGTGTGAAGCACTTTGCAATAGATTAGTTATTATGGTGAAGGGTGAATTAGTCTGCATTGGTGCGAGTCAAGAGTTGAAACAGCGATTTGGCGCGGGTTACGATATTCACGTAAAATTAAATACAGGCCGAATGGACGAGGATGTTAACGATATTAAGCAAATTATTGAATCTAGTCTAACATGTGATATTAGAGATGAAAACCTGGTAATGATGATGCTTCACTTAGATCTGCAACGATTATTTTAATTTTTTTATCTTACTATTAATTTTTTATGCATTCCTTTTACAGGGTCTTCTTGCTTATCATGTAACAGATTGTAATACAACATGGGAAAAAATGTATGATATAATGAAAAGTTTGAAGCAAAGATATAACTGCATTGAAGATTACGCTGTTTTATCTGCAACTTTGGAACAACTTTTTATTCAATTTGCAAGAGGAACTGAAAAGGTTGAATCTAACGAGTCTGAACTTCATATCACTAGTCCTCAAGAAACCGTATAAATTGAATATCTTATTGGATACAAAAATATACTTAATGCATAGAATAGATTTTGAATAGATAGAATTCGATTTAACATTAAATTGTATTATAAACCATTTAAAAAAAATTGTAAAATTTAATTGGCACTATTATAATATTAATTAAATATACTAAGTAGCACACCTTTTACTTATATTAATATTAATTGTATCACATTATCTACAAAATACTTTTTATTACAACGATACGTATTAAAGATATTTATACACACGAGAGAAAAATATTAGAAATTTTATTTACAGTATTATATTAGTATGTATACATTTTTTAAATGATTACATATGTAAATAATTATTTACACAATACACATTATTTTTCACAACGTTAATAGACCATTTATTTATTCATAGATACACATCTCGAAATTAATATATAATTATATATATATATATATATATATATATATTAAGCGTATGAAATATATAATGCATGATATATATCGCAATTATTAAGTCCTTAATTACACAGATATGTCATGTGTACAGTTGAGGAGCATATATTTCTTAAAGTTGATATGACGTCTAAAAGGCGCTTGAAGGATTACTTCTGGTAGAAAAGTAACTTCAAGAAAAGAAAAATTAGAGAGTAGATAATTCATAAATAAAAGTCATGTCACTTTATATAAATATAAAAATTGCACAAATGATATATCGTTATATACATAAAATGGATACACGAGAAATTGTATGCATGCCTGCGTATAATGCACATAATAATCCTCGCTAATCCACTGCCTAGTATTGGTAGCCACCGCTTGAACTTGTTTGGTACGAGTTTGGTCCCTGATACACACTGCCTCCATGACCACCTCCTGGAATAACGTACAATACGATGAGAAAGCAAGATAGATCGTGCGTATAATATTTATACGCGTGATTAGAAACGTTCGTTTATTTATATTTGGCTCGGAATTCTAGCTATAACACACCTCCGCTAGGATATCCGCTACCTCCTCCACGCGAATATTCTCCACCGCCACCGTCCTGATTCTCTCCCCTAGCTTCGGCAGCGAGCGCCAATTCAACGCCTCGTTGAATTTCTGGTGGTATCGGAGGCGGTGTCGGCAAGTGAGCGCCTTGAGGATGAAACCCGTACTCGTCTGCCGTATATGTGATTGAATATTGCATGCCATCGGGCCCAGTATAAGAAAAGGATCCGCTCACCGATTCGGATTCTCCTGCAACGTTAGCAACACTCATACTTTGACGCAATATCCCCACTGCATGTCAATCTCACTGTCATTGTGACACAATACTTCCATAATTTTAGAGGTATATGGTGTTTGTTCATTAAAAAATTGAATCAAAACGGAATTTAAAATTGAAATACGAACAACATTTTAACAATTGAGTAATTAATAATTTAGTCAAGAAATATAATTTTCTACCTTGCTGATGACCGGTTTCTTGCACAGAAATACCGTTTCCGGTTTCATAACTGTATTGATAATTTCCATCACCGGTATTCTCGTTGCTATAAGAAATGATGGGTATTTCTTGACCACCGTGTCCACCACCACCCAACCCGCCGCCTAAAATGTAAAGTGTTAAAAGTCACATAACTTAGAAAAAATTAGCTAGCTTCAAGAAGTCTCAATATTAAAAAAAATCTAGTTAACTTGAATTTCAACCGTATACAATAATAAAATTAAATTTTGAAGAGACATATGAAATAAGACATAAATTATTCATTTCTTTCTCTTGCTGAGTAATTATGCTCTTAATGAAACTTATCACCTGCATAAGCGCTGCCACCACTTCCAGGGCCAAATCCGCCTGGTCCACTATGGCCACTAGGACCACCAAAACTACTTGGACCACCAGAAACATCTGGGCCACCAAAACCAACTGGACCACTATACTTAATGGGTCCACCTCGACCGTGTCCTGGAGATGGAGGATGAATCAATCCTGCGCCACCCGCACTTCCGGCACTACCAGGTGGAAGATAAGTAGTGTCTAATCTTGCGGCATAGCAGGTACCAATAATGGCCAGCAGCGCAATGGCGAGCTGTTGAAACAATCCAAAAAAGATAAAAATTATACAATATTAAAAATAAAAAAGTACAAATTAAGCAATCAAGCAAATACAAATTTCGTTTTTTTTTCATACACGCTATTTTGAATACGAAGCAGCAATCATGCGGCTTAAAAAACTGTCCAAGATGAAATATTTGAGCGCGATAGATCCTATTTCAATTGATTGTCGCGATCAAAAAATTCAAAAAAATTCAAAATTCACTCCATATTTTGGCAGCCGAAAAAGAAATCTATATCTTAGATACGATTCGTACCGGTCTCATCTCACTGGTTGCGCGTATATTCGTAAAGTAAATCCTAGCAATGTTACTGCGCCGCACTGTTTAAATCGTGTATCGTGTATCGTCAAACCGATGATAATTGTCTGTACGTATCCAGGTCGAATCCAACATGCTTATATACCGGTCCCGTGCGAAGATCGTCTTCCTCCCACCCGCCAATGAGCAACCGCGGATGGCACCACGGCTAGAGATAATCCGGTGATGTGTTCCTCGAAGATTCGCCAACGAATCCTCGTTGATGAAAAGTGCTAAGAGCAGAGGAAGAGAGAAAAAGAGATCTTTTAGAGCTGCCGAATGAAGATGCGCACAGTGGAAGAGCTATCGGAGGGGGCGACAGAGAGGCCAGCGAAGGAGGCCTCTGTCGAGACTAGGATGAGGGGTGGTTGCGCAATGCCAGGTTGATACAGATCGACAGGCATCTCCGAATAGATCTGAAGGTCGGCCAATGGGATCGGTATGAAAGCGAAGCGATAGAGTCGAGGCGATGAGCTGTAAGAGAAAAGCAAGTCAAACAATGCTGCAACCATTGGCTACTTAAAATATAATTTTGCTTTTATTATAGAGATTATTAATTAAACGACACTATTTAAAACAATTCAATATTTGACGTAAAATAGATATCGTAGCCTGTGGTCGTCAAAATTTTATCAAGTTTTTCAAATTAAAAGAACAAATTTTATTTGGTTCATTTTGAGGATGAGAAGGGAAGCAGTGAGAAAGCGTGGAAAAGCAGAGCCGAGTCGATGATGCGACTGGTATGCATTCGCCGCACGCTTCTCCCTTGTAATTATATCGGCTCTTTCAACGCGGGAATTATACCTGCGGGGTCGCGGCGTCGTCATTATCGTCGGCGTCATCGGAGACGCCGCCGCAGTTTACGGAGAGGAACGCGCGCTCCGCAATCGAGCATTGCGCAATCGTGCGTTGAGAGCATCTCCGGAGCGCATCGGCCGATACGTGCGTGGCACGTATGATGATCGCGTTCACGTGTGCGCTAGGTCGGGAACTAGGTGCCTGGGCAACTCGGGATGATCTCCCGCGCGGAACGCGGCTCTCAAACGTGCCCATGTGTGACGTAAAGTTTATCTTCCTCGCTGGTTACAGCAAGAGTTATTAATGAGAGCTATTATATCGTCAGAACCTCGCGTTTTTATTTAGACCATCTTTGGATATTCGGATAATTATATAGCCGAGAGAATCAGATCCGGTTAGCCGAAGATTTGAAGATTACGTAAGAGGAATTATAAGACTAACCCGCGACTATAGGTTCGAAGCTCGCATCCGCGATCGCGAGAATATTACGCATCCATATAATTGCGCGATTTCAACGTGGCTTCAGTGCCGTAAACAGTTCCATAAAATGGAACTGCCGTAAACCGAAGCGCATTTGAAATCGTCAAGGTATTACCGATCGGCACGTAACTCGCCGGTTAACGATCCACCTTGGGTCACCGTACTCACGTTTCGCCGTAGACGAAGCGACGATCGCATCC